>NW_028270170.1:3106820-4306820 GCF_037043375.1 Chiloscyllium plagiosum
TCACACTGTTTCTCTCCCCCCCGCCCCCCTCCCCGGGCTCACACTGTTTCTCTCCCCCCCGCCCCCCTCCCCGGGCTCACACTGTTTCTCTCCCCCCCGCCCCCCTCCCCGGGCTCACACTGTTTCTCTCCCCCCCGCCCCCCTCCCCGGGCTCACACTGTTTCCCCCCCCCTCCCCGGGCTCACACTGTTTCCCCCCCCCCCCTACCTGGGCTCACACTGACCCCCCCGCTACCTGGGCTCACACTGACCGCCCCCCCCTACCCGGGCTCACACTGCCACCCCCTCTCCCCGGGCTCACACTGACCCCCCCCCCCCCCTACCCGGGCTCACACTGCCACCCCCTCTCCCCGGGCTCACACTGCCCCCCCCCCCCTCCCCGGGCTCACACTGCCCCCCCCCCCCCCTCTCCCCGGGCTTCCACTGCCCCTCTCCCCGGGCTCACACTGCCCCCCCCCCTCTCCCCGGGCTCACACTGCCCCCCCCCCCCCCCCCCACGGGCTCACACTGCCCCCCCCCCCCCTCTCCACGGGCTCACACTGACCCCCCCCACTCCCCGGGCTCACACTGTTTCTCTCCCCCCCGCCCCCCTCCCCGGGCTCACACTGTTTCTCTCCCCCTCGCCCCCCTCCCCGGGCTCACACTGTTTCTCTCCCCCTCGCCCCCGTCCCCGGGCTCACACTGTTTCTCTCCCCCCCGCCCCCCTCCCCGGGCTCACACTGTTTCTCTCCCCCTCGCCCCCGTCCCCGGGCTCACACTGTTTCTCTCCCCCCCGCCCCCCTCCCCGGGCTCACACTGTTTCTCTCCCCCCCGCCCCCCTCCCCGGGCTCACACTGTTTCTCTCCCCCCCGCCCCCCCCTCCCCGGGCTCACACTGTTTCTCTCCCCCCCCGCCCCCCTCCCCGGGCTCACACTGTTTCCCCCCCCTCCCCGGGCTCACACTGTTTCCCCCCCCTCCCCGGGCTCACACTGTTTCCCCCCCCCCCCCTACCTGGGCTCACACTGACCCCCCCGCTACCTGGGCTCACACTGACCCCCCCCCCCTACCCGGGCTCACACTGCCACCCCCCTCTCCCCGGGCTCACACTGACCCCCCCCCCCCCCCCCTACCCGGGCTCACACTGCCACCCCCTCTCCCCGGGCTCACACTGCCCCCCCCCCCCTCCCCGGGCTCACACTGCCCCCCCCCCCTCTCCCCGGGCTTCCACTGCCCCCCCCCCTCTCCCCGGGCTCACATGCCCCCCCCCCCTTCCCGGGCTCACACTGCCCCCCCCCCTCTCTCCACGGGCTCACTCTGCCCCCCCCCCCCTCTCCACGGGCTCACACTGCCCCCCCCCCTCTCCCCGGGCTCACACTGCCCCCCCCCCCCTCTCCCCGGGCTCACACTGCCCCCCCCCCCCTCTCCCCGGGCTCACACTGCCCCCCCCCCCCCCCCCTCTCCCCGGGCTCACACTGCCCCCCCCCTCTCCCCGGGCTCACACTGCCCCCCCCCTTCTCCCCGGGCTCACACTGCCCCCCCCCTTCTCCCCGGGCTCACACTGCCCCCCCCCCTTCTCCCCGGGCTCACACTGCCCCTCTCCCCGGGCTCACACTGTTTCACCCCACCTCCCCAGGCTCACCCTGTTTCCCCCCCCCCACTCCCCGGGCTCACACTGTTTCCCCCTCTCCCCGGGCTCACACTGTTTCCCCCTCTCCCCGGGCTCACACTGTTTCCCCCCCTCCCCGGGCTCACACTGTTTCCCGCGCCACCCCCCCCGGGCTCACACTGTTTCTCTTCCCCCCCCCCCGGGCTCACACTGTTTCTCCCCCTTCCCCCTCCCCGGGCTCACACTGTTTCTCCCCCTTCCCCCTCCCCGGGCTCACACTGTTTCTCCCCCTTCCCCCTCCCCGGGCTCACACTGTTTCTCCCCCTTCCCCCTCCCCGGGCTCACACTGTTTCTCCCCTTTCCCGCTCCCCGGGCTCACACTGTTTTCCCCCCCCCTCCCCGGGCTCACACTGTTTCTCCCCCCCCCCCTCTCCCCGGGCTCACACTGCCCCCCGCCCCCTCTCCCCAGGCTCACACTGCCCCCCCCCCTCTCCACGGGCTCACACTGCCCCCCCCCCCCTCTCCCCGGGCTCACACTGCCCCCCCCCCTCTCCCCGGGCTCCCACTGCCCCCCCCTCTCCACGGGCTCACACTGCCCCCCCCCCCCTTCTCCCCGGGCTCACACTGCCCCCCCCCCTCTCCACGGGCTCACACTGCCCCCCCCCCTCTCCCCGGGCTCACACTGCCCCCCCCCCCTCTCCCCGGGCTCCCACTGCCCCCCCCTCTCCACGGGCTCTCACTGCCCCCCCCCCCTTCTCCCCGGGCTCACACTGCCCCCCCCCCTCTCCACGGGCTCACACTGCCCCCCCCCCCCTCTCCACGGGCTCACACTGCCCCCCACCCCTCTCCACGGGCTCACACTGCCCACCCCCCTCTCCACGGGCTCACACTGCCCCCCCCCCCTCTCCCCGGGCTCACACTGCCCCCCCCCCCTCTCCCCGGGCTCACACTGCCCCCCCCCCCCTCTCCCCGGGCTCACACTGCCCCCCCCCCCTCTCCCCGGGCTCACACTGCCCCCCCCCCCTTCTCCCCGGGCTCACACTGCCCCCCCCCTCTCCCCGGGCTCACACTGCCCCCCCCCTCTCCCCGGGCTCACACTGCCCCCCCCCCCCTCTCCCCGGGCTCACACTGCCCCTCTCCCCGGGCTCACACTGTTTCACCCCACCTCCCCAGGCTCACCCTGTTTCCCCCCCCCCACTCCCCGGGCTCACACTGTTTCTCCCCCTTCCCCCTCCCCGGGCTCACACTGTTTCTCTCCCCCCCGCCCCCCTCCCCGGGCTCACACTGTTACTCTCCCCCCCGCCCCCCTCCCCGGGCTCACACTGTTTCCCCCCCCTCCCCGGGCTCACACTGTTTCCCCCCCCCCCTACCTGGGCTCACACTGACCCCCCCGCTACCTGGGCTCACACTGACCGCCCCCCCCCTACCCGGGCTCACACTGCCACCCCCTCTCCCCGGGCTCACACTGACCCCCCCCCCCCCCTACCCGGGCTCACACTGCCACCCCCTCTCCCCGGGCTCACACTGCCCCCCCCCCCCCTCCCCGGGCTCACACTGCCCCCCCCCCCCCCTCTCCCCGGGCTTCCACTGCCCCTCTCCCCGGGCTCACACTGCCCCCCCCCCCTCTCCCCGGGCTCACACTGCCCCCCCCCCCCCTCTCCACGGGCTCACACTGCCCCCCCCCCCCTCTCCACGGGCTCACACTGACCCCCCCCACTCCCCGGGCTCACACTGTTTCTCTCCCCCCTGCCCCCCTCCCCGGGCTCACACTGTTTCTCTCCCCCCCGCCCCCCTCCCCGGGCTCACACTGTTTCTCTCCCCCCCCGCCCCCCTCCCCGGGCTCACACTGTTTCTCTCCCCCCCGCCCCCCTCCCCGGGCTCACACTGTTTCTCTCCCCCCCGCCCCCCTCCCCGGGCTCACACTGTTTCTCTCCCCCCCGCCCCCCCCTCCCCGGGCTCACACTGTTTCTCTCCCCCCCGCCCCCCCCTCCCCGGGCTCACACTGTTTCTCTCCCCCCCGCCCCCCCCTCCCCGGGCTCACACTGTTTCCCCCCCCTCCCCGGGCTCACACTGTTTCCCCCCCCTCCCCGGGCTCACACTGTTTCCCCCCCCCTCTACCTGGGCTCACACTGACCCCCCCGCTACCTGGGCTCACACTGACCCCCCCCCCCTACCCGGGCTCACACTGCCACCCCCTCTCCCCGGGCTCACACTGACCCCCCCCCCCCCCCTACCCGGGCTCACACTGCCACCCCCTCTCCCCGGGCTCACACTGCCCCCCCCCCCTCCCCGGGCTCACACTGCCCCCCCCCCCTCTCCCCGGGCTTCCACTGCCCCCCCCCCCCTCTCCCCGGGCTCACACTGCCCCCCCCCCTTCCCGGGCTCACACTGCCCCCCCCCCCCTCTCCACGGGCTCACTCTGCCCCCCCCCCCCCTCTCCACGGGCTCACACTGCCCCCCCCCCCTCTCCCCGGGCTCACACTGCCCCCCCCCCTCTCCCCGGGCTCACACTGCCCCCCCCCCCCCCCTCTCCCCGGGCTCACACTGCCCCCCCCCCCCCCTCTCCCCGGGCTCACACTGCCCCCCCCCCCCCCTCTCCCCGGGCTCACACTGCCCCCCCCCCCTCTCCCCGGGCTCACACTGCCCCCCCCCCCCCTCTCCCCGGGCTCACACTGCCCCCCCCCTCTCCCCGGGCTCACACTGCCCCCCCCCCTTCTCCCCGGGCTCACACTGCCCCCCCCCTTCTCCCCGGGCTCACACTGCCCCCCCCCCTTCTCCCCGGGCTCACACTGCCCCTCTCCCCGGGCTCACACTGCCCCTCTCCCCGGGCTCACACTGCCCCTCTCCCCGGGCTCACACTGTTTCCACCCCCCCCACTCCCCGGGCTCACACTGTTTCCCCCTCTCCCCGGGCTCACACTGTTTCTCCCTCCTCCCCGGGCTCACACTGTTTCTCCCTCCTCCCCGGGCTCACACTGTTTCTCCCTCCTCCCCGGGCTCACACTGTTTCCCCCTCTCCCCGGGCTCACACTGTTTCTCCCCCCTCCCCGGGCTCACACTGTTTCTCCCCCCTCCCCGGGCTCACACTGTTTCTCCCTCCTCCCCGGGCTCACACTGTTTCTCCCCCTTCCCCCTCCCCGGGCTCACACTGTTTCTCCCCCTTCCCCCTCCCCGGGCTCACACTGTTTCTCCCCCTTCCCCCTCCCCGGGCTCACACTGTTTCTCCCCCTTCCCCCTCCCCGGGCTCACACTGTTTCTCCCCCTTCCCCCTCCCCGGGCTCACACTGTTTCTCCCCCTTCCCCCTCCCCGGGCTCACACTGTTTCTCCCCCTTCCCCCTCCCCGGGCTCACACTGTTTCTCCCCCTCCCCGGGCTCACACTGTTTCTCTCCCCCCCCGCCCCCCTCCCCGGGCTCACACTGTTTCTCTCCCCGCCTCCCCGGGCTCACACTGTTTTCCCCCCCCCTCCCCGGGCTCACACTGTTTTCCCCCCCCCTCCCCGGGTTCACACTGTTTCTCCCCCCCCCCTCTCCCCGGGCTCACACTGCCCCCCGCCCCCTCTCCCCAGGCTCACACTGCCCCCCCCCCTCTCCACGGGCTCACACTGCCCCCCCCCCCCCCTCTCCCCGGGCTCACACTGCCCCCCCCCCCTCTCCCCGGGCTCCCACTGCCCCCCCCTCTCCACGGGCTCACACTGCCCCCCCCCCCTTCTCCCCGCGCTCACACTGCCCCCCCCCCTCTCCACGGGCTCACACTGCCCCCCCCCCCCCTCTCCACGGGCTCACACTGCCCCCCCCCCCCTCTCCACGGGCTCACACTGCCCCCCCCCCCTCTCCACGGGCTCACACTGCCCCCCCCCCCTCTCCCCGGGCTCCCACTGCCCCCCCCCCCTCTCCCCGGGCTCACACTGCCCCCCCCCCCTCTCCCCGGGCTCACACTGCCCCCCCCCCTTCTCCCCGGGCTCACACTGCCCCCCCCCTCTCCCCGGGCTCACACTGCCCCCCCCCCCCCTTCTCCCCGGGCTCACACTGCCCCCCCCCTCTCCCCGGGCTCACACTGCCCCCCCCCCTCTCCCCGGGCTCACACTGCCCCTCTCCCCGGGCTCACACTGTTTCACCCCACCTCCCCAGGCTCACCCTGTTTCCCCCCCCCCCACTCCCCGGGCTCACACTGTTTCCCCCTCTCCCCGGGCTCACACTGTTTCCCCCCCTCCCCGGGCTCACACTGTTTCCCGCGCCACCCCCCCCGGGCTCACACTGTTTCTCTTCCCCCCCCCCCGGGCTCACACTGTTTCTCCCCCTTCCCCCTCCCCGGGCTCACACTGTTTCTCCCCCTTCCCCCTCCCCGGGCTCACACTGTTTCTCCCCTTTCCCCCTCCCCGGGCTCACACTGTTTCTCCCCCCCCCCTCTCCCCGGGCTCACACTGCCCCCCGCCCCCTCACCCCGGGCTCACACTGCCCCCCCCCTCTCCCCGGGCTCACACTGCCCCCCCCCTCTCCCCGGGCTCACACTGCCCCCCCCCTCTCCCCGGGCTCACACTGCCCCCCCCCTCTCCCCGGGCTCACACTGCGCCCCCCCCCCTCTCCCCGGGCTCACACTGCCCCCCCCCCCCCCCCTCCCCGGGCTCACACTGCCCCCCCCCCCCCCCCCCGGGCTCACACTGCCCCCCCCCCTCTCCCCGGGCTCACACTGCCCCCCCCCCTCTCCCCGGGCTCACACTGCCCCCCCCCCCTCTCCCCGGGCTCCCACTGCCCCCCCCTCTCCACGGGCTCACACTGCCCCCCCCCCCCCCTTCTCCCCGGGCTCACACTGCCCCCCCCCCCTCTCCACGGGCTCACACTGCCCCCCCCCCTCTCCCCGGGCTCACACTGCCCCCCCCCCCTCTCCCCGGGCTCCCACTGCCCCCCCCTCTCCACGGGCTCACACTGCCCCCCCCCCCCCCTTCTCCCCGGGCTCACACTGCCCCCCCCCCTCTCCACGGGCTCACACTGCCCCCCCCCCCCCTTCTCCCCGGGCTCACACTGCCCCCCCCCCCCTTCTCCCCGGGCTCACACTGCCCCCCCCCCCCTCTCCACGGGCTCACACTGCCCCCCCCCCCTCTCCCCGGGCTCACACTGCCCCCCCCCCCTCTCCCCGGGCTCACACTGCCCCCCCCCCCTCTCCCCGGGCTCACACTGCCCCCCCCCCCCCTCCCCGGGCTCACACTGCCCCCCCCTCTCCACGGGCTCACACTGCCCCCCCCTCCTTCTCCCCGGGCTCACACTGCCCCCCCCCCCCTTCTCCCCGGGCTCACACTGCCCCCCCCCTCTCCACGGGCTCACACTGCCCCCCCCCTCTCCACGGGCTCACACTGCCCCCCCCCCTCTCCCCGGGCTCCCACTGCCCCCCCCCCCCCTCTCCGCGGGCTCCCACTGCCCCCCCCCTCTCCCCGGGCTCACACTGCCCCCCCCCCTTCTCCCCGGGCTCACACTGCCCCCCCCCTCTCCCCGGGCTCACACTGCCCCCCCCCCCTCTCCCCGGGCTCACACTGCCCCTCTCCCCGGGCTCACACTGTTTCACCCCACCTCCCCGGGCTCACACTGTTTCCCCCCCCCCACTCCCCAGGCACACACTGTTTCCCCCCTCTCCCCGGGCTCACACTGTTTCCCCCTCCTCCCCGGGCTCACACTGTTTCCCCCTCTCCCCGGGCTCACACTGTTTCCCCCTCTCCCCGGGCTCACACTGTTTCCCCCTCTCCCCGGGCTCACACTGTTTCTCCCTCCTCCCCGGGCTCACACTGTTTCTCCCCCCCTCCCCGGGCTCACACTGTTTCTCCCCCCCTCCCCGGGCTCACACTGTTTCCCCCTCCTCCCCGGGCTCACACTGTTTCCCCCTCTCCCCGGGCTCACACTGTTTCCCCCTCTCCCCGGGCTCACACTGTTTCCCCCTCTCCCCGGGCTCACACTGTTTCCCCCTCTCCCCGGGCTCACACTGTTTCCCCCCACTCCCCGGGCTCACACTGTTTCCCCCTCTCCCCAGGCTCACCCTGTTTCCCCCCCCCCCCTCCCCGGGCTCACACTGTTTCCCCCCCTCCCCGGGCTCACACTGTTTCTCCCTCCTCCCCGGGCTCACACTGTTTCTCCCCCTTCCCCCTCCCCGGGCTCATACTGTTTCTCCCCCTTCCCCCTCCCCGGGCTCACACTGTTTCTCTCCCCCCCCGCCCCCCTCCCCGGGCTCACACTGTTTCTCTCCCCCCCGCCCCCCTCCCCGGGCTCACACTGTTTCTCTCCCCCCCGCCCCCCTCCCCGGGCTCACACTGTTTCCCCTCCCCGGGCTCACACTGTTTCCCCCCCCCCCCCTCCCCGGGCTCACACTGTTTCTCCCCCCATCTCCGGGCTAACACTGTTTCTCCCCCCCTCCCAGGGCTCACACTATCCCTCCCCCCCTCCCCGGGCTCACACTATCCCTCCCCCCACCCCCTCCCCGGGCTCACACTATCCCTCCCCCCACCCCCTCCCCGGGCTCACACTATCCCTCCCCCCACCCCCTCCCCGGGCTCACACTATCCCTCCCCCCACCCCCTCCCCGGGCTCACACTATCCCTCCCCCCACCCCCTCCCCGGGCTCACACTATCCCTCCCCCCACCCCCTCCCCGGGCTCACACTATCCCTCCCCCCACCCCCTCCCCGGGCTCACACTATCCCTCCCCCCACCCCCTCCCCGGGCTCACACTATCCCTCCCCCCACCCCCTCCCCGGGCTCACACTATCCCTCCCCCCACCCCCTCCCCGGGCTCACACTATCCCTCCCCCCACCCCCTCCCCGGGCTCACACTATCCCTCCCCCCACCCCCTCCCCGGGCTCACACTATCCCTCCCCCCACCCCCTCCCCGGGCTCACACTATCCCTCCCCCCACCCCCTCCCCGGGCTCACACTGTTTCTCCCCCCCTCCCCGGGCTCACACTGTTTTCCCCCCCCCTCCCCGGGCTCACACTGTTTCTCCCCCCCCCTCTCCCCGGGCTCACACTGTTTCTCCCCCCCCCTCTCCCCGGGCTCACACTGTTTCTCCCCCCCCCCTCTCCCCGGGCTCACACTGTTTCTCCCCCCCCCCCCTCTCCCCGGGCTCACACTGCCCCCCCCCCCCTCTCCCCGGGCTCACACTGCCCCCCCCCCTCTCCCTGGGCTCACACTGCCCCCCCCCTCTCCCCCCCCCCCTCTCCCCGGGCTCACACTCTCTCCCCCCCCCCCCCCTCTCCCCGGGCTCACACTGCCCCCCACCCCCCCCTCTCCCCGGGCTCACACTGCCCCCCACCCCCCCTCTCCCCGGGCTCACACTGCCCCCCCCCCCCCCCTCTCCCCAGGCTCACACTGCCCCCCTCTCCCCGGGCTCACACTGCCCCCCCCCCCCCCTCTCCCCGGGCTCACACTGCCCCCCCCCCCCCCTCTCCCCGGGCTCACACTGCCCCCCCCCCCCCCCTCTCCCCGGGCTCACACTGCCCCCCCCCCCCTCTCCCCGGGCTCACACTGCCCCCCCCCCCCCCTCTCCCCGGGCTCACACTGCCCCCCCCCCCCCCCTCTCCCCGGGCTCACACTGCCCCCCACCCCCCCTCTCCCCGGGCTCACACTGCCCCCCCCCCCCCCCCTCTCCCCAGGCTCACACTGCCCCCCTCTCCCCGGGCTCACACTGCCCCCCCCCCCCCCTCTCCCCGGGCTCACACTGCCCCCCCCCCCCCCCTCTCCCCGGGCTCACACTGCCCCCCCCCCCCCCTCTCCCCGGGCTCACACTGCCCCCCCCCCCCCTCTCCCCGGGCTCACACTGCCCCCCCCCCCCCTCTCCCCGGGCTCACACTGCCCCCCCCCCCCCCTCTCCCCGGGCTCACACTGCCCCCCACCCCCCCTCTCCCCGGGCTCACACTGCCCCCCCCCCCCCCCCTCTCCCCAGGCTCACACTGCCCCCCTCTCCCCGGGCTCACACTGCCCCCCCCCCCCCCTCTCCCCGGGCTCACACTGCCCCCCCCCCCCCTCTCCCCGGGCTCACACTGCCCCCCCCCCCCCCTCTCCCCGGGCTCACACTGCCCCCCCCCCCCCTCTCCCCGGGCTCACACTGCCCCCCCCCCCCCCCTCTCCCCGGGCTCACACTGCCCCCCCCCCCCCCTCTCCCCGGGCTCACACTGCCCCCCCCCCCCCCCTCCCCGGGCTCACACTGCCCCCCCCCCCCCCTCTCCCCGGGCTCACACTGCCCCCCCTCTCCCCGGGCTCACACTGCCCCCCCTCTCCCCGGGCTCACACTGCCCCCCCTCTCCCCGGGCTCACACTGCCCCCCCTCTCCCCGGGCTCACACTGCCCCCCCCTCTCCCCGGGCTCACACTGCCCCCCCCTCTCCCCGGGCTCACACTGCCCCCCCCTCTCCCCGGGCTCACACTACCACCCCCCCAACTCCCCGGGCTCACACTGCCCCCCCCTCTCCCCGGGCTCACACTGCCCCCCCCTCTCCCCGGGCTCACACTGCCCCCCCCTCTCCCCGGGCTCACACTGCCCCCCCTCTCCCCGGGCTCACACTGCCCCCCCCTCTCCCCGGGCTCACACTGCCCCCCCCCCCCTCTCCCCGGGCTCACACTGCCCCCCCCTCTCCCCGGGCTCACACTGCCCCCCCCTCTCCCCGGGCTCACACTGCCCCCCCCTCTCCCCGGGCTCACACTACCACCCCCCCAACTCCCCGGGCTCACACTGCCCCCCCCTCTCCCCGGGCTCACACTGCCCCCCCCTCTCCCCGGGCTCACACTGCCCCCCCCTCTCCCCGGGCTCACACTGCCCCCCCCTCTCCCCGGGCTCACACTGCCCCCCCCTCTCCCCGGGCTCACACTGCCCCCCCCTCTCCCCGGGCTCACACTACCACCCCCCCCAACTCCCCGGGCTCACACTGCCCCCCCCTCTCCCCGGGCTCACACTGCCCCCCCCTCTCCCCGGGCTCACACTGCCCCCCCCTCTCCCCGGGCTCACACTGCCCCCCCCTCTCCCCGGGCTCACACTGCCCCCCCCTCTCCCCGGGCTCACACTGCCCCCCCCTCTCCCCGGGCTCACACTGCCCCCCCCTCTCCCCGGGCTCACACTACCACCCCCCCAACTCCCCGGGCCCACACTGCCCCCCCCTCTCTCCCCGGGCTCACACTGCCCCCTCTCTGTGATGGATACACTGGCTCTGGGATACAGTGTAACAGCTGCACGGGATACAGTGTTCCCACCTGGAAATAAGCATTCTCCAAGTATCTGTATGGAAGCCGCTTCTCAAACTGTTCCAGAATGTCCTTCCCCGGGGGAGGCAGTTTGAACACAGCCAGGGAGCGTTTACATTTCTTGATGCAGACAGCGCGCTGCAGGATCTGGGCGAACGCTCGGAGCTCGCTGAAGGATCCGGGGTCCAGGGTTAGCTCGGCGGCTGGAGCCAGGCTGCAGTTCCGCTGGCAGTGCAGCTGACTGTCCCGCAGCAGCCGGTGAAGCCGCAGACTCAGCTCCAGGTACCGAATGCTTTCCCTCCAGTTCCCGGCGGCGCTCTGCTCCAGGGAGTAGCGGTATGAAGGCTCCAGGGGGAGCAGCTCCTTCTCCGGGAAACTCCGCAAACTGTATTTCTCATACTGTGCTCCAACCTCCAGCAGCAGCAGCAAGGACAAGAGCAGGGCCCCTCTTCCAGTGTAGCTAGCTGTCCGCTCCATGGCCACACTGGAGCCGCCCACCCGCTTCCCCCCCACCACCATCTGCACGGAGCTCACATCCACAGACTCCAGGGTGGAACAGACAGGCTGAACACAACAGGGTCTTAGTGTCCTCTGGCTCCACCTCCTGCTACTCAAACTTCAACATCTGGTACCCGTTAAAACGTGTCCGTCTAAGGTTTAGTAATTTTGATTTGGTTTTGTCTGCTCTGCAGAACAAGCACTTTACTAACTGCAAATAGGAATTCAAACAAAAGCAGATAAAGGGACCCTGGAAAAAATAAGCACTACCGCACTTAGGTGGTAGTGTGGGGGCTAAAGGGGAAAAAAAAAGAGGAAAAAAAAAATAAACAAAAAAAAGAAAAAGAAAAAAAAAGGGACCCTGGAGCCAATATGTTAACTCTGCTTTCTCTCCACGGATGCTGCCAGACCAAGCTGAGTTTTTCCAGCAATCTCTGATGTAGTTTTTTTTATTCATTTGTGGAATGTGGGTGTCACTGGCTGGGTCAGCATTTATTGCCCGTCCCTAGTTGCCCCTTGAGAAGGTGGGGGTGAGTTGCCTTCTTGAACCGCTGCAGTCCATGTGCTGTAGGTTGATTCATAATGGTCTTAGGGAGGGAATTCCAGGATGTTGACCCTCCGACAGTGAAAGTACAGCAATACATTTCCAAGTCAAGATGACGAGTGTCTTGGAGGGGAACTTGCAGGATGTGGTGTTCCCAAATACTTGCTGCCCTTGTCCTTCTTGATGGAAGTGGTCATGGGTTTGGAAAGTGCTGTCTGAGGATCTTTGAATTTCTCCAGTGCATCTTGTAGATAGTTTTAGCAGTGTGTACTGAGTGTCGGCGGTGGAGGCAGTGGGTGTTTGTGGATTTGGTGCCAATCAAGTGGGCTGCTTTGTCCTGGATGGTATCAAGCTTCTTGAGTGTTGCTGGAGCTGCCCCCATCCAGAGAGTATTCCATCAATCTCCTAATCCTGACTTGTAAATGGCAGATAGGCTTTGGGGAGTCAGGAAGTAAGTTATTCACGACAGTATGTCTAGCCTCTGACCTCTTATAGTCACTGTGTTTATGTGACAAGTCCAGTTGAATTTCTGGTGAATGGTATCCCCAAGGATGTTGATAGTAGGAAATTCAGTGATGGCTACACCATTGAGTGTCAAGGGGCAGTGGTTAAACTGTCTGTTATTGAAGATTGGCATTGTGTGATGTGAATGTCACTTGTCAGTCCAAGCCTTGATATTGTCCAAATCATGTTGCATTTGAACATGGACTGCTTCAGTGTCTGAGGAATCACAAATGGTGCTGAACTCATTCTGGTAGTTATTACCACAACTCATGGCATCATCTGTGTGCAAGTTGATGTCCTTCCTCCACTAGGTAAATGGTAAAATCTCTGTAATCCCACCAGACCATTAGAGAGAGACAACTGGTGGTGGTTTAACCTGAGGATCATTACACCTTAGGCAAGGCAAGAGGTTGAGAAGGAGTCTCCTTCATTGTAACCTCAGCCAATGCAGAAATTGAACCCACCAACATGGTGTCACTACACAGCTGTCCAGCCAACTTAGCTTAACTGACTCTGATTATGAGGTTATGGCACTTCAAAAGCAGTAAGGTGGATGGGGGGCGAGGGGGCTGGGGATGCAAGAGATCCTTTTTGGTACATCTTGATATTGTGAATGTTAATGTTCAGTTAATCACATCATTTAAGTTCTTTTTTTGATAATATAATTACCTTTAATGTTTAAAAGAAACAGGTGATTGTTATTAATGTCTGAGAACATATGTGAGGGCTTTTCACTTTTGATGGTTTGCATTGCTCATAGTGGGCTTTGCATGGAAATATTGAATTATGGAAATATTGAACTGGCTACATGGGTGTTTTACTAGTTAGCACTTTTCAAAATGCATGTGTAGGGAAATGTTTGTAGCAGTTAGTAGTTTGAAAATATGTAAGGGCTAGGGATTCATGTAATACAATGGTAGTGTCCCTATCTTTGAGCCATAAGGCCGAAGTTCCCACCAGAGATATGTCATAGGAGCAGCTGGAGGCCATTCAGCCCCTTCAGCCTATTCTACCATTCAGTGAGATCATGGCTGATTTGTGCCTAACTCCACATACTTTCCTTTGGCTCTTATCCCTTAATACTTTTGCTTAACAAATATTTATCCTTCTCCGGTTTAAAATTAACAACTGATCCGGTATCAACTGCCTTTGTGGAAGAGAGTTCCAAACATCTTCATATGTAGCAGCCCTTCTTAACATCTCTCCTGAATGGTCTGGCCCTCATTCTCAGACTATGCCCCTAGTTCTAGAATCCCCAACCAGTGGAAATAGAACATAGAACAATACAGCACAGAACAGGCCCTTCGGCCCACGATGTTGTGCCGAACATTTGTCCTAGCTTAAGCACCCATCCATGTACCTATCCAATTGCCGCTTAAAGGTCACCAATGATTCTGACTCTGCCACTCCCACAGGCAGCGCATTCCATGCCCCCACCACTCTCTGGGTAAAGAACCTACCCCTGACATCCCCCCTATACCTTCCACCCTTCACCTTAAATTTATGTCCCCTTGTAACACACTGTTGTACTCGGGGGAAAAAGTCTCTGACTGTCTACTTTATCTATTCCTCTGATCATCTTATAAACCTCTATCAAGTCACCCCTCATCCTTCGCCGTTCCAATGAGAAAAGGCCTAGCACTCTCAACCTATCCTCGTACGACCTATTCTCCATTCCAGGCAACATCCTGGTAAATCTTCTCTGCACCCTCTCCAAAGCTTCCACATCTTTCCTAAAGTGAGGCGACCAGAACTGCACACAGTACTCCAAATGTGGCCTTACCAAGGTCCTGTACAGCTGCAACATCACTTCACGACTCTTGAATTCAATCCCTCTGCTAATGAACGCTAATACACCATAGGCCTTCTTACAAGCTCTATCCACCTGAGTGGCAACTTTCAAAGATCTATGAACATAGACCCCAAGATCCCTCTGTTCCTCCACCTCACTAAGAACCCTACCGTTAACCCTGTATTCCGCATTCTTATTTGTCCTTCCAAAATGGACAACCTCACACTTGACAGGGTTGAACTCCATCTGCCACTCCTCAGTCCAGCTCTGCATCATATCTAAGTCCCTTTGCAGCCGACAACAGCCCTCCTCACTATCCACAACTCCACCAATCTTCGTAACGTCTGCAAATTTACTGACCCACCCTTTGACTCCCTCTTCCAAGTCATTAATAAAAATTACAAACAGCAGACGACCCAGAACTGATCCCTGCGGAACTCCACTTGTAACTGGGTTCCAGGCTGAATATTTACCATCTACCACCACTCTCTGACTTCAACCGGTTAGCCAGTTTTCTATGCAACTGGCCAAATTTCCCTCTATCCCATG
This sequence comes from Chiloscyllium plagiosum, assembly GCF_037043375.1. NCBI lineage: Eukaryota > Metazoa > Chordata > Chondrichthyes > Orectolobiformes > Hemiscylliidae > Chiloscyllium > Chiloscyllium plagiosum. Next base: position 3,121,504 of record NW_028270170.1, read on the forward strand.
CCTCGTGACTCTCTGCATAAGCCTACCATGGGGAACCTTTTCAAATGCCTTACTAAAATCCATGTATACTACATCCACTGCTCTACCCTCATCCGCATGCTTGGTTTATCGTTATTTGCCCTGACTTTTCCTGTTAAAATTTGTTAACATCCCTGAGCAGGTTAATTAGAAAATATCCTCTGAGCACATGTATAAGGAACAAACTAAAGACAGCAGTCAGCCATTCAGCCTCTGCTCTGCCATTTAATACTCTCCCGGCTGAGGAACTGTAACACAACAACAGTGGGAGAGCTGTGAGACTGAGTAGTTAACAAACTCTATTCACAAGGAAAGTGGCTTGACTTTCACTCTCACTAGACATAAAGGGAAGAGAGGGTTTATTAGGCATTGAGATGGATGTCGTGTAACCGGCGAATCATCGGAAGGGAAGTGGACCAGAGGACTTGTTGATTTTGGGAAGATAGAGCAGTGGAGTGATCCACTAAAGAGAAATAGGATGGGGTGAGGTGGTCCCTTTGAAATAGACCAGCAACGGAGACAACTTGATACAAACAGGAAAGCTAGCGTCAATATTTCAAGTTGATGATCACGGGGCAGCGGTGGGAAAGTTCCGAAAATCCACCCGAGCCTGGTTGCCCCAGTGCTATTGGCGTGCCGAACAATCAGGGAGCACTTTGCTCAGGAACATGTCGCTGCTCTGTGAAGCCAATGGTACCAGGGGGCAGCAGATCTTATTAAAGCCACTGTCCAGCTGTGGCCAGATGTTGCCCCACTCATAAGGACACACACAGACACAATTTGGAGATGCCTGTGTTGGACTAGGGTGGGCAAAGTTAAAAATCACACAACACCAGGCTATAGTCCAACAGGTTTATTTGGAAGCACTAGCTTTCGGACTGCTTCCCCTTCAGGTGATTGTGGAATATAAGATTGTAAGACACAGAATTTATAGCAAAAGTTTACAGTGTGATGTAACTGAAATTATATATTGTAAAAGACCTGGATTGTTTGTTAAGTCTCTCATCTTTTAGAATGAACATGTTGGTTTCAGTTCTTTCATATGTAAATTGCAAATTTTTTTTAAAAAGTTACATTCTCAAGTAAACTTTAACAATTGGCGTCATGTCGGCCCAGATAATGCATTGAAGGTGTGAGGTGCCCTGTGTGAGGCTGTCTGTGCCACAATGGTCAGACTGATTCTAATCTAAAAAACAGATTTACACAATCTTACATGGATTCATGCAGTTTTTGAGCAAAGTAAAATGTAATTCTGCAAGTACAAATTATTTATCTTCACAGAATTCTAGAATCTCTATTGTGTGGACACAAGCCCTTCGGCCCAACAAGCCCACACCAACCCTTCAAAGAGTAATCCACCCAGACCCATTCCCCTACAACTCTACATTTACCCCTGATTAATGCACCCAACCTCCACATTCCTGAACACTATGGGCAAGTTAGCATGGCCAATCCACCCTAACCTGTGGGAGGAAACCCACACAGACATGGGGAGAATGTGCAAACTCCACACAGCCACTCAAAGCTGGAATCAAACCCAGGTCCCTAGCATTGTGAGGCAGCAGTGCTAACCACTGAGCCAGTATCCCTAAGACCCACATACTACCCTTTCATTTACACAATACATTCTCCACCTCCCAACCCCCATGACCCTTTCCAACTGTGCCAACCCTTCCCATCCCTGTAACCACCAATTCATCCCACTGCCTTCATCTTCATTGCCCACTCCATTAACCCCCATCTGCACCAACCCTTCCCATCCCCATTAGCCCCACCTCACTTCATTCCCATTATCCCTCCATCCCCCCATCCACAACCCACTACCCCCCATCATCCCTACCCACACTGACCCTTCTGGGACATTCGACCTTGGACCTTTGGGTGACTATCCTCCAAGACGAACTTTGGGACAGGCAACACTGAAAAGTGGCCGAGCAGAGGCTGATAGCCAAGTTCGGTATCCATGGGGATGGCCTCAACCGGGACCTTGGGTTCATGTCACACTGCAGGTGACCACCATTGCATTACACACACACACACACACACACACTCTCTTATAGACCCATAAACTCACGCAGACCATCTCTCATACGCTCACACGTATATTCCCACACTTACTCACACACCCTCTCACAGACTTATACTCCTTTACACTCACACTCACACACATACACACAGTCTCTCACAGACACTCATAACACACACACTCCCACACACACATCCACATGCACACATACACATATAAGTTTGTGGGGTGAATTGAATTTGCAGAATTACATGTTACCCTACTCAAAAACTGCATGAATCCATGTAAGATTCTGTAATTCTATTTTTTAGATTAGAATCAGCCCGACCATTGTGGCACAGACAGTCTCACACAGGGCACCTCACAATTTCAATGCATTATCTGGGCTGTCTTGGCACCTATTGTTAAAATTCACTTGAGAATGTAACTTTTAAAAAAGTTTGGCAATTTACATATGAAAGAATGACCATGTTGGTTTCAGTATTTACTGTGGAAAAGGATATGAAAGATATAGACTGGAGGGAAATAGATGGTGACGTGTTGCAAAATATCCATATTACAGAGGAGGAAGTGCTGGATGTCTTGAAATGGGTAAAGGTGGATAAATCCCCAGGATCTGATCAGGTGTATACTAGAACTCTGTGGGAAGCTAGAGAAGTGATTGCTGGGCCTCTTGCTAAGATTCCTGTATCATTAATAGTCACAGGTGAGGTGCTGGAAGACTGGAGGTTGGCTAATGTGGTGCCACTGTTTAATAAGTACGGTAAAGACAAGCCAGGGAACTATAGACCGGTGAGCCTGACGTCGGTGGTGGGCAAGTTGTTGGAGGGAATCCTGAGGGACAGGGTGTACATGTATTTGGAAAGGCAAGGACTGATTAGGGATAGTCAATATGGCTTTGTGCGTGGGAAATCATGTCTCACAAACTTGATTGAGTTTTTTGAAGAAGTAACAAAGAGGATTGATGAGGGCAGAGTGGTAGATGTGATCGATATGGACTTCAGTAAGGCGTTCGACAAGTTTCCCCATGGGAGACTGATTAGCAAGGTTAGATCTCACAGAATACAGGGAGAACTAGCCATTTGAATACAGAATTGGCTCAAGGGTAGAAAACAGAGGTGGTGGAGGGTTGTTTTTCAGACTGGAGACCTGTGACCAGTGGAGTTCCACAAGGATCGGTGCTGGGCCCTCTACTTTTTGTCGTTTACATAAATGATTTGGATGTGAGCATAAGAGATACAGTTAGTAAGTTTGCAGATGACACCAAAATTGGAGGTGTAGTGGACAGCGAAGAGGGTTACCTCAAATTTCAACAGGATCTGGACCAGATGGGGCAATGGGCTGAGAAGTGGCAGATGGAGTTTAATTCAGATAAATGCGAGGTGCTGCACTTTGGGAAAGCAAATCTTAGCAGGACTTATGCTTAATGGTAAGGTCGTAGGAAGTGTTGCTGAACAGAGATCTTAGAGTGCAGGTTCATAGCTCCTTGAAAGTGGAGTCGCAGGTAGATAGGATAGTGAAGAACGCATTTAGTATGCTTTCCTTTATTGGTCAGAGTACTGAGTACAGGAGTTGGGAGGACATGTTGCGGCTGTACAGGACATTTATTATGCCACTGTTGGAATATTGCGTGCAATTCTGGTCTCCTTCCTATCGGAAAGATATTGTGAAACTTGAAAGGATTCAGAGAAGATTTACAAGGATGTTGCCAGGGTTGGAGGATTTGAGCTACAGGGAGAGGCTGAACAGGCTGGGCTGTTTTCCCTGGAGCATCAGGCTGAGGGGTGACCTTACAGAGATTTACAAAATTATGAGGGGTCTGGATAGGGTAAATAGGCAAAGTCTTTTCCATGGGGTCAGGGAGTCCAGAACTAGAGGGCATAGGTTTAGTGTGAGAGCGGAAAGATATAAAAAAGACCTACGGGGCAACCTTTTCACGCAGAGGGTGGCATGTGTATGGAATGAGCTGCCAGAGGAAGTGGTGGAGGCTGGTGCAGTTGCAACATTTAACAGGTATTTGGATGGGTATATGAATAGGAAGGGTTTGGAGGGATATGGGCCGGGTGCTGGCAGGTGGGACTAGATTGGGTTGGGATATCTGGTAGGCATGGACGGGTTGGACCGAAGGGTCTGTTTTCATGCTGTATATCTCTATGACTCTATGAGAGACTTAACAAACAATCCAGGTCTTTTTCAATATATAATTTCAGTTACATCACACTGTAAACTTGTGCTATAAATTCTGTGTCTTACAATCTTATACTCCATAACCACCTAATGAAGGAGCAGTGCTCTGAAAGTTAGTGCTTCCAAATAAACCTGTTGGACTATAACTTGGTGTTGTGTGATTTTTAACTTTGTCCACAGAGTCACATCTTTCTTTTCACAATGAAATTGAATTCAGGACAGATTAGCATTGAAAACCTGACTGCAGCCAGACAGACAGCTTCTGAAATCATTTCTCAGATGGTCTGCAGTGGAAATAAGTTGAAAAACCATACTCTGCCCCATCCTCCAAAAACGAGCAAAACACAAATTATTATTGTGTTTCATATGCAGACTGAGTTACTCTGCATAAATTTTCAAAAATAAATAATATCACTATTTGACACTCATGGACATAAGATCATTTTAAGTTTAATTTGATCTTTAATAGAGTCATAATTTTCAGAAATAAATTGTTCTTTTTAAAGAAGGAAGAACTTGTATTTTAAAAATGTTTTATTCTGCCTGACTGTTTCCAGAAAAAACATAGATTTCTGGAGGAATTGTGTAAGGGAGTGAGAAAGATCAGGTAGTGTGCAAACTGACAAAATATTAACAAGGTCCAAGTTTTAACAGCAATAAACCTTTAAAAAATAAAATAATTTTGATTAAATAAGGAAACAATACAAACAATACATTGGGGGAAAGTGGCCCAGCAATATTTTGGAAGAAGATCAGTCAATCACTTTTAAGACTATAGTGCTGAGGATGCAAAATAAGTACCTTCATAAAACCAACTAATCTTATTGAAACTTTAAAAGTTCTTACAGGAGGTGACATGGTCGATGGTTTCCTCGGATGATGAGCCCAGAATCAGGGACATGATCTCAGGATAAAGAGCAAGATTCAGGATTGATCTGATGAACAATTTGCTCACCCAAGATGTGGTGAATCTTTGAAATCCTTCTCTGCTCGGTCAGATGGTGATCAGAACAGAAATAGTTGAGATGGAAGGTCAGCCACGATCTGACTGAATAGGGAAACAGGCTGGATGGGCTGTTTGGCCTATTTGTACTCCTATACAAATATGTCCCTCCACCGGGCAGTAGGGATACCCAGTGGAAGGGTCTTTACGCAGGACTCCTCCCCCTCTCTCTTGGGGATCTGGGCTGGAGTGTGTTGCACACAGCGGTCCCCTGCAACCGCAGATTGCAGTGGTTCACGGACTCCCAGCCCAACTGCTTGTTCTGTGGTGCTGTGGAGTCCAGTGGACCACATGTATATTGGGTGTGTGGGATATAAATGAATTAATGTTATTTCTGCAAGTATAAATTCTGATACAGAATAGGAATGAGAAAATACATATTCAGCAAAAAGAAAGGATATGTGAGCATGAGACATGAATACAGAACAATGGTGGATATATGGGCAAACAGGAAAACATCTGTTCTCCTCGCTTGTACAGAGACACAGGAACAAACCCTAATTAAAGAGGTCAAAGTGGCCTCTGGATGGAAATAGATGCTGATAGAAGAAAAGATATGCCTAATCAATAATCTATAATAGACTGACGTCAAACACCCTTATGGGAGTCAGAGATAAGAGTTTGTCACGGACAAAACAGGATAAACAGAAGTTGTGGGATCAGTCTTAAGGAAATGAGTGACGTAAGCGAAGCAGGGAACAAACAATGGAATAAGGAAAAATATGGGGATTCAAACTGTATAAATTTCGAGAGTTTGTTGGATATAGTGTGCATTCTGTAATTACCATACCTGGTGATTAGACAAGGCATCCACCTATAGGTGTATAAATAAAAAAGAAGCTGTTATTCAGATATTTGTCTCGGACTGAAATTATTAAAGTGAGTGAGCTTTTGTTTCTCACAATTGGGGGCTCGTCCGGGATTTTCTTCCATCACCGGGGGGAGTGGCTGGCCTTGGACACTGGGAAGACGCGTCCCGTTCCCCATTGAGGAGCGGTCCCGTGTCCCGGTTTGGTCTGCTCCCTTGGGTGACTGATGTGAATCCTATAAGAGAGACATCTGAATCAGACAGTGATAGGAGCTCGATAGAAAATACGGTGACAAAAGGGGCCAGGCAACTCTGTGCACAGACCAAGGTAAGAAAATTGACTTTTAAGTATTGCCTTGGTGGCCGGGATTGAGTTTTAGTAGTTAATAAGGGACTAACGAAGGAACTCAATATGGCTTGCGCTTTGGGTTAGGAAAAAGCCTCCGGGGAAACAAAGTAAGGAAAAGGCAATGGAAATGGAGGCGGGGTCCCTTACAACATTCCTCCGGAAAGTCCTTTGGGCAGGATGTTGTGGAAATTGGCAAAATAATACTTGTGCAAGGGAGAAAGATGATTAAATATTGTTGCTTTGTATGGACTAAGGACTCCATTCTTCGTCCCGCTGTCTTCTGGCCAAAGTACAGATCGGACGAAGACTGGGTTTGTGAATATCTGAGTTTATATGTCAATGTGCGAAAGAGAGAGAGAGAATGTAAAGAGCTGTACAGCTGGTAGGAAGTTTAACCCTTTGTGATTTGGTTTGAGTGAACATTTGTTTGTTGGTGATTGAATGTTTGTGTTTTATTCCCTGGAGCTTGAGTTCCAGGACTGTTTTGAATCTGATTTTGTTATGGAAACTTAACATGATTTCTTTTAAGGTTAAGGATTCTATTGTGATTATGAAAAAAAAAAGGAATGATAACTCCTGTTCTTTTTACAGATCATGACTGCCTTACTATCAGTTTCTAACTAATCTCTTATCTTTACATAAAAGCGATTTATGGAGGACAGTTGAAGTTTCAGTTCAACATTAGATTGTAGTAAAAGCAAAATTCTATGGTTAATATCTGTGACCTTGGATTCAGCCATTGTTCATGCATTAGAAGTTTTTTTTTTAAAAAAAAACTTGAGTAGACAAATTCTTTTAAGGCAAGTTCTGATTATTTTACGACCTATAGTATTGTAATTGAGCAATGATTGGTCAGGACTATTTTAGAAAACTAATTCTGGATCTAAATTAAAGGACTAAAACTGGGTAATTACAGTGAATTGCAAAATTGGGAACTGTATGCATTTTGCATTTTAACTATTAAATACTGAAGAAATGAACGTAAATATATATAAATATATTTATAAGTTAGGAACAGGCTTTGAAGGTTAGTCAAGCAGTAATTGATGAATTGGTGTTTGAAGTTATGGGGAGCTAGAAATATTGCAATATTTCTTTAAAAAAAAGAAAAAGGGGAAAAACGTAACGACTTATCCCCTTTGGGAGGTGCCCATAGGGGACAAAGAGATTGGGTTTGTAAGTGCCCCCCTCACCAGTGGGGAGGTCAGAACATTTAAAAAGGAAATGGAGGTCCTGGTTGAGGATCCGGTGGGGTTGTCTGAACAAATTGTTCAATTTTTGGGGCCCAGTCTGTATACATGGGCTGAATTAATGTCTATTTTGAATATATTATTTACTGGGGAGGAAAGGGGACTTGTACGAGGAACTGCCATTAAAATATGGGACAGGGAACACCCGATTGGAGATGGGGATGCTGGACAGGGAGAGATGAAGTTTCCCCTCAGAAACCCCCAGTGGGAAAACCAAAACCCAGAGCATAGAGAAGAAATGAGGGAATTGAAAGACCTGATTCTAAAAGGAATAAGGGAGGCAGTTCCGAAGTCACAGAATTTGATTAAAGCCTTTGAAATTAGACAGGAGAAAGATGAGACTCCCTCAGCTTTCTTGCAAAGATTAAGGGACTCAATGCGGAAATACTCTGGAATGAACCCTGAGGACCCAGTGGCACAGGGTCTTTTGAAAGTACATTTTGTGACAAAAGCATGGCCAGACATACAGAGAAAGATACAGAAGATAGAAGGATGGAGCGAAAAATCATTAGATGAATTGTTGAGAGAGGCACAGAAAGTGTTTGTAAAGAGGGAGGATGAGAGACAAAAACAGAAGGCGAAAATGATGGTAGCTACGGTTGATGAGGTAATTAAGAGGAGAATGGAACCAATAGTGAGCAACCGGAGTGGCAGGAGGCAGCATGTAGGACAGAGAGGGAGAGGGAGAGGGAGAGGACAAGGGGGAACATTTGATAGAGGGTTTGAGCGACAGGGGCAGAGATGGAAGTCGCTACAGGCAGGATGCTATTATTGTGGAAAGATAGGGCATTTTAAGCGGGAGTGTCCTGATCTACAAAGGGAAGAAAAGGCAATTCCGCTTATGAATTATGATGAAGAATAGGGGTGTCAGGGGTTCCTGCCCTCGGGGGCCCACCAGGAACCCTTGATAAACTTGAAGGTGGGACCGTGTAGGGAGGAGGTAATCTCCCTAGTAGATACGGGGCAGCACGGTCATCGTTGAATTTTAAACCAAAGAAAGTAGAAATGTTTACACGGTCAATTATTGTTTCGGGGGTGAAAGGGGAAGGATTTACTGTTCCAGTATTTGAACCTATGATGATAGAAGGTTCTAAGGATAGGATCACAGGGGAACTGCTGTATATCCCTGATATAGGAAGTAACTTACTGGGGAGAGACCTAATTATCCTTTTAGGACTGGAGATTGGAATTCAGGAAAAAGAATTAGTTGTACAACTGGCAATATTGACAGAGGATGCAGAGAGAGAGATAGACCCTATAGTATGGGCTAGAGTAGGGAATCGTGGAAAACTACAGATCCCTCCCCTTTTAATAAATTTAAAACGGAAAGGGGACGTTGTCTGTGAACGACAATATCCTATTTCCATAGAAGGTAAACGGGGACTGCAGCCAGTAATTGAGGGACTGATTAGAGATGGACTGTTGGAACCATGTATGTCTCCTTATAATACCCCAATTCTACCAGTACGGAAATCTGATGGAACTTATCGATTGGTGCAAGATTTGAGAACATTAAATCGGATAGTGCAGGTCAGGCACCCAGTAGTGCCAAACCCCTATATGTTATTAAGTAAGATCCCTCATGATCACAAATGGTTTAGTGTGATAGATTTAAAGGATGCCTTTTGGGCTTGTCCCTTGGCGGAGGAAAGATTTGGGACTATCCCCCTATGAAATCTTATTTGAATTACCTTATCTGGGAACACAGGGAGAATTGCCAATTCCCGAAACTAAAGATTTGTTTTTAAAGAAGTATATACTGGGCTTGTCCTCCTCTTTATCTTTCCTCAGAAAACAGGGTCTATTGGCACAGACTCCGCCCCTTGAATTTGCTGTTCATCCCATCCGGCCAGGAGATTGGGTCTTAATAAAATCATGGACAGAGACTAAGCTGCAGCCAGACTGGGAAGGGCCGTACCAGGGTCTTTTGACTACCGAAACGGCAATAAGGACGGCGGAAAAAGGCTGGACTCATTATACTCGGATCAAAGGGCCAGTGGACCCTCCAGTTGAGGAAGAAGTCTGGACAGCCGAATCAACGCAAGACCCGCTGAAACTCAGACTAAAGAGACTTTGAGTAATTGACTATACAGTGGCGACGCGAGCGCGGGATTATTTCTGTAAGATTGTATATTAAGCCTTTTTGTGTTCTAGCATAATGATCAGAATACTGGGAATGCTTAGAGTTATGATGCTAGCCCTCTTGGTATTAGGATTTTGTCACATATCCTTTTAATATGTATTATTAATGGTTCCTGAGTCTGATAATCCACAAGTAATAGACACTGATATATGTAGCTTAGTAAATTGTGGGAATGTAGCTAATCAGAGACAATACCGCAACTCAGAGATACATCTTAAGTCCTATGGGGATGGCCTTGGGGATGGTACCTGGTATAATGGTCTTGTCACAATACACCGGGCCCCCTTTCGACCAGCACCGATTGTCCCGATAAAAAGTGTAACCCCATATATTTAACGATAAGAAAAACCACATGGCACGGAGCGGTTTTGGGAGGTGGCACTTATGAGGTACAATTAAATGAAACATTTGGGATTGAAATGAAAGCAAATAGGAAGGAGTTTGTGGGCTGTTGTTTTCGAATTAGCATAGGACAGGGAAAAATGGGTAGAATTACTGGGTAATGAGATACAACCTTTCACCCCTCCCAATGATCCTACAGTAGTAAAAATTATAGAGGTAAAGGATTTGAAACAGACCATCGAGATAGAGACTGGGTACGGGGATGCAAATGCCTGGGTTGAATGGGTAAAGTATACTGTAAAAAGTCTGAACAAAAGCAATTGCTATGCATGTGCCTCCGGTAGGTCAGTGGCCCAGGTGGTTCCCTTTCCGCTCGGGTGGAAGCGAGACAGGAAGGGCATGAAATGTATGATAGCCCTGTATCAGGATGAGACTGCATGGAATGATAGGAATTGTACCTCCCTATCTCTGATGTTCCCTCCCTTGGAGGAGAAAGATGCAAAAGTTCCCCCCACATTTTCCGCCGCAGTTGGAAATCACACGTCATGTGTGCACAGGCGAGGTACAAGCCGGTCGAGAGATTTGGGGGAGCTGAAATTGTGTACAGAGATTAAGAATGTTACCGAAACGGAGAAGGGAGGAAACTACTCGGCATTAAAGGTTCCCCGAGCGGATCTGTGGTGGTACTGTGGAGGAAAAATATTGAGACCCACACTACCTCCGGATTGGAAAGGGATATGCGCAATTGTACAATTGGCAATTCCATTTACCCTGGCATTTGAGAAGGAAAAGATAGTAGGGAAAAAGGGAAGGGGTAAGAGATTACTGTTAGATAATTCTTTTGATGACAGGATTTATCTTGATTCGGTAGGAGTCCCTAGGGGAGTACCTGAATTCAAGGCTCGTAACGAGATTGCAGCAGGCTTTGAGTCAGCTCTCTTTTGGTGGGTAACAATTAATAAAAATGTAGATTGGATAAATTACATTTTCTATAATCAACAGCGATTTATAAATTATACAAGAGAGGCGGTTAAAGGAATATCAGAACAGCTTGATGCGACGAGTAGGATGGCATGGGAAAATAGAATAGCCCTTGATATGATTTTAGCAGAGAAAGGGGGTGTATGTGTGATGTTAGGAGGAAGCTGTTGTACCTTTATTCCTAATAACACTGCGCCTGATGGTTCAATTACTCGGGCCTTACGGGGATTGACTACCTTAGCAGAGGAACTGGCTGAGAATTCAGGAGTAGACACATCTCTCACAGGGTGGCTTGAATCCTGGTTTGGAAAATGGAAGGGGGTGGTGGTTTCTATCCTTACTTCCCTGATAGTAGTAGTCGGGGTATTGGTGGCCATTGGCTGTTGTATCGTACCCTGTATACGAGGGCTCACCCAGAGGCTGATTGAAACAGCCTTGATGAAACGAATGCCCCTGAGGGGAATCAGACAGAGGAACTTTATCAACTAAATAATAAGGAAATGAGTGAGACTAAGATGGATGAAATCTCTGAAATGATGCTTGCGAATTTTGGGAACAATGTTTAAAAAAAAAAGAGACAAAAATGCAGAAGATAACAGATAGTAATGAAAAGAAAAAGGGGAAATTGTGGGATATAAATGAATTAATGTTATTTCTGCAAGTATAAATTCTGATACAGAATAGGAATGAGAAAATACATATTCAGCAAAAAGAAAGGATATGTGAGCATGAGACATGAATACAGAACAATGGTGGATATATGGGCAAACAGGAAAACATCTGTTCTCCTCGCTTGTACAGAGACACAGGAACAAACCCTAATTAAAGAGGTCAAAGTGGCCTCTGGATGGAAATAGATGCTGATAGAAGAAAAGATATGCCTAATCAATAATCTATAATAGACTGACGTCAAACACCCTTATGGGAGTCAGAGATAAGAGTTTGTCACGGACAAAACAGGATAAACAGAAGTTGTGGGATCAGTCTTAAGGAAATGAGTGACGTAAGCGAAGCAGGGAACAAACAATGGAATAAGGAAAAATATGGGGATTCAAACTGTATAAATTTCGAGAGTTTGTTGGATATAGTGTGCATTCTGTAATTACCATACCTGGTGATTAGACAAGGCATCCACCTATAGGTGTATAAATAAAAAAGAAGCTGTTATTCAGATATTTGTCTCGGACTGAAATTATTAAAGTGAGTGAGCTTTTGTTTCTCACAGGTGTGGGCATTTGCACTCCCTTTTTGGTTCCTTAAAGACCTTCTTTTATGCTTTAGCTGCACATCAGCCCTACACTCCTGATCTTCGGGCACCCGGTACGGAGGAGGGAGGGCAGTTCTGAGGACATCCTCATGGGTCTGCTCCTGGGCCTGGCCAACTGGCCATCAATAGGTCCAGGCAGCGGACCGTGGAGGGGGTCGTTAGGGCCGACTGCCTGCCCCTCTTCCGCGGTTACGTCAGAGCCCGGGTGTCTCTGGAGAAGGAGCACGCGGTGTCCATCAACACCCTTGAGGTTTTCAGAGAGAGGTGGGCACTGCAGGGAGTGGAGTGTATTATTTCCCCCTTCGATTCTATTTTGATTTAATCCCTGTCCTCCCCTTCCGTTCACTGGGCACAGCTCTGTGATGAGAAGGGCACTGCTTGTCACTGGTCACTCTGGTGTTGCAAAGATTTCTGCACTTGTTCTTCACTGTGTCCCCCACCTGCACACACACAACATGGGTACTGGGGATTCAGTAAGAACTTCCACCGTTTGGCGGAAGTGTGGGGGTTTAATTAAAAAAAAACAGGAGATTAGAATCTCCTCAGTTAAAAAACTGTGCCCCTGAAAAGATTAACACAGTAAATAAAGAAAGAGAGAGACGATAATTAACCCAGAAAAAAATTGCAGCATTTTATTGAAAAGAATCGGATTGACTCTATAAATAAACATCAAACAGAAAAATAAATTACAACGATTTTTTAATAAAACACGGGAATATAACCATTGTACAGACTAGTGACGTTTACAAAGGAATTCAAATGTTTAGTTAAAAGCTGAAAAAAAGAGAGGTCAAAGATTTAATGTTTTAAAATTCTTCCTCATCTGGAATTAGTTAGTTTCTGCTGTTTACTGTGTTCTGGGGGAGTCTGTGAGGCCCCCCCCCCCCCCCGATCAGACATGTCCTCTGAGGGGATGGGATGCTGCCCTTGGCTCCAGCTTCGGAGAGACTTTACTACAGAAACATTTTGACGGTGTCAGGTTTCCCCAAACCCAGAAGGAGGCTGGGGGCGGCCAGAAACCCAGGCTGCATCCAGACAATGAGAAACTGCAAATGGTCTCTAGGACCCATAGGACCCGTAGGAGCCCCCCCAGTAGAGGTCCTGACTTCACTGAGTGAAGCTGTTCTCCCGGATTCCAATCAAACAATTCCCAGAGCTCCCGACTTCAAACTGAGAGTTAATCCCGGAGCCGCTCCGGATTAACTGGAGAAACTCCAGCCAGAGACAGGCGGAGCTGCTACATCCTGGACAGCTATTTCCCGGGAAGACAGCCGCACACGTTTACAACATTCCAGAGAGAGAGAAAAAAATCCCAGCGACGGGAGGGGGGTGTGTGTGAGGCGAGTGAGACAGAACTCTGTTCGCCAGAGACAGGAATTCCAGCCTCCGACCAACTTGCTCCAGGTCCCGTTTCACACTTTTTTTCCTCCAGGTCAGTTTCACACTCCGTCTCTCTCTCCCTCTCTGTCCCCTCTTCCAGATCAGTTTCACACTCCGTCTCTCTCTCTCTCCCCTCCTCCTCCAGGTCTGTTTCACACTCCGTCTCTCTCTCTCTCTCCCCTCTCCCAGGTCAGTTTCACACTCCGTCTCTCTCTCTCTCTCTCCCCTCTTCCAGGTCAGTTTCCTGCTCTCGCTCCCTCCTGCTCTGACGATGAGCACCCCTCTGCTCCCCGGCCTGTGTCTCCTGTTCTCCCTGGTTCTCTGTGAACCCGGCCCTCTCTCTGATGTTCTGGTTAACAGATACTTCATCCCGGCCGTGTGCCCCCGGGAGGTTCAAAGCGGGGATTTTATCCGTTACCACTACAACGGCACCTTCGCGGACGGCCGCAAGTTCGATTCCAGGTAAAAGCTACAATGAGAACTTTGTTTTTAAAAAAAACTCCAGTAAATGATGCGGGTTTTCCCTGAACGGATTGTACAGGATCAATGCTCCCTCCCCATTTAATGAACCGGCCTCTCCACCTCAAAAAAAAACCTCCCTTGTTTTTTGTTTGTTTATTTTAGGAGAGAAAGCGCCATCCTCGGTTCGCGTGAGTAGAGTGAAGTGGGGAGTGACTTTGTCAGTGGCTGGAGAGTCCTGGCGGATTGGGGAATCTTCCTCTCCCCCTGGGGCTAGGGCTGTGTAAAAACTGCACCATCACATCCACCCCCCCCCCCCCGGAGAGGAAACGCTAACCAGAGCTTCCCGTTCCACTGCCACATCATCTACTTCCCAAACCCTGACCATTCGCGCCGTCAGAGGCTGTTCATGGTCCACGCTTTACTTTCGAGCAGTCTCTTGTCGCTGGTGGGATCTCGGAAAACGATGCACAGCAAGCTCCCACAAACACAGTGTGACATTGATCAGATCATCTGTTCTGTTTGAAACAGCACCTTTGAGCGGTAAATACTGACTCCAGAGAGCACATCCCTTTGCTCTTTCTGGACACGGTGCTGTGGGATCCGACAGGACAGCGCTCAAAGAACATTACAGCACAGGAACAGGCCCTTCGGCCCTCCAAGCCTGCACTGACACATTTTGCTCTTCCATGTTAAAACTATCTTCACTTACAGGATCTGTATCCCTCTATTCCCTTCCTATTCCTGCATTGTCCAGGTACTTCCTAGATGCTGCTATTGTGTCTGCTTTCACCACCACCACCACCTCTGGGAGTGTGTTCCAGGATTGACACATAAGGCCATTCAGCCCATTGTGTCTGCACCAGCTCTTCAAATGGGCAATGTCACTGACTGTACCATCATTGCTCTGTCTGACACATCTATAATGATTGGAACAAGGGCAGTAAAGTGACCTTATAGAATCTGAGTTCCCTGATTGGGGCTGTTAATCTGGTCCAGTCTAGGAGCCCTGGCTGACAGATAAGAACAGGAGTGGCAAACATCCCGTTCACTCTCAGAACTGACTCTGAGGGAGCTAGATCAGTGTCATGTACTATATCGAGGGAAATAAAGGGTTACTTGGTGACAGATACTGACCTTCCTGGAGTTATTTCAACATCTATAATCAAGCTGGGTGTGGAGCTGTGTATCTAAGTCTTGTGGATTGATCTGGGCTACCCTTTAGTTAGCGTATAATTAACCGAGAGAACTGGACTTTTGCAGCTTGGGGAAAGAGGCTGATATTGTTGTGACCAGCATGAGTCCTGCATCCTATTGATTGTGTTTGCATTTTCTTTTCCCTCTAATCCCTCCCCTCTGTTTTATAGACCTAAGTGACCCCCCTGCCCCGCTCTACCTCTGTTATCATGACAATAGCTGGTAGCTTCAGCTCCAAACAGCATTTTACAGTCAGTAACACACGATTGCAAATTCAATCCAATGGCCACTGTTTCAGTCTGCTTCTACGTATAGCAGCACAGGAACTCCCCACGCAGTGCCTGCCATCTGAATACAACAAAACATCCAGTGAGGAGCTATATATAAACTCACCAATCCAGGGTCATTCACATTTCCGCAGGAGCAGGCACAGAGTGAAGCCAGATAACTACAGCTGAGTGAGAGGGAGGGAGCGGAGAGAGAGGGAGGGAAGGGAGAGCTGAGTGAGAGGGAGGGGAGAGCTGAGTGAGAGGGAGGGAGCGGAGAGAGAGGGAGGGAAGGGACAGGTGAGTGAGAGGGAGGGAGCGGAGAGGGAGGGAAGGGACAGGTGAGTAAGAGGGAGGGAGCGGAGAGAGAGGGAGGGAAGGGACAGGTGAGTGAGAGGGAGGGAGCGGAGAGAGAGGGAGGGAAGGGACAGGTGAGTGAGAGGGAGGGAGCGGAGAGAGAGGGAGGGAAGGGACAGGTGAGTGAGAGGGAGGGAGCGGAGAGAGAGGGAGGGAAGGGACAGGTGAGTGAGAGGGAGGGGAGAGCTGAGTGAGAGGGAGGGAGCGGAGAGAGAGGGAGAGAAGGGACAGGTGAGTGAGAGGGAGGGAGCGGAGAGAGAGGGAGGGAAGGGACAGGTGAGTGAGAGGGAGGGGAGAGCTGAGTGAGAGGAAGGGAGCGGAGATAGAGGGAGAGAAGGGACAGGTGAGTGAGAGGGAGGGAGCGGAGAGAGAGGGAGGGAAGGGACAGGTGAGTGAGAGGGAGGGGAGAGCTGAGTGAGAGGGAGGGAGCGGAGAGAGAGGGAGAGAAGGGACAGGTGAGTGAGAGGGAGGGGAGAGCTGAGTGAGAGGGAGGGAGCGGAGAGAGAGGGAGGGAAGGGACAGGTGAGTGAGAGGGAGGGGAGAGCTGAGTGAGAGGGAGGGAGCGGAGAGAGAGGGAGGGAAGGGAGAACTGAGTGAGAGGGAGGGGACAGGTGAGTGAGTGAGGGAGGGAGGGGAGAGTTGAGTGAGAGGGAGGGAGAGGACAGCTGAGTGAGTGAGAGGGAGGGAGAGGACAGGTGAGTGAGTGAGAGGGAGGGAGAGGACAGGTGAGTGAGTGAGAGGGAGGGGATGGGACAGGTGAATGAGTGAGAGGGAGGGAGGGGACAGGTGAGAGGGAGAGAGGGAGAGGACAGGTGAGTGAGGGGGAAGAGGGGCAGTCTTGTCCATTTCTCAATGATCGATATTGTGCATTCTGAACATAGATGATCTGACCCATAACTATTCCTTGTTTATGAATGCTGGGTTATGGCTGTGGGCTCTTATTGTGTAATTGGCCTGGCCTGTCTAATTTGAGCTTTGATTCTGACATTTTCTTTCTCCTATTGCACTCTCTCAGTTATGACCACAGCAGCACCTTCAATGTCGAAGTGGGAAAGGGTCGCCTTATCCCAGGAATGGATAAAGCCGTCCTTGGAATGTGTGTCAATGAGAGGCGACGTATTGTCATTCCTCCCCACCTCGGATATGGTAGCCAAGGAGTCGGTAAGGGCCTGCTTTCCCCGTGACGCTGAGTGGTTGATGGGTCACCTGGTACGCTGCTCAATGACCCAGTCACAAAGTGGCTCCAGCATTGAGGAGACCATTCATTCCCCTTGCCTCTGCTGGCTCTCCAATGGAGCAATGCAGTTTGAGTTACTCCCTCAGCGCCTCCCTATGGCACTGCGCCTTATTCTTTTCAGATAATTATCTTATTCTGTCCCTAATGCTTCAGTTGAACTTGGCTCCACCACAGCCTCAGGCAGTGCCTTCCAGACTCTGATTCTTGGCAGTGGGAGCAAGTTTATCGTCATGTTTCTTTTGCCAATGACCTTAAATCTGTGTTCATTGGTTCCTGAACCTTCCTCCAACAGGAGCAGTTTCTCTCTGTCTGGGTTTGCTGACTAGATGTTGAACACTGCTATCAAATTTCCTCTTCACTTTCTCTTTTCCAAAGAAAGCAGGCCCAATTTCAGAAATCTATCCACAAAACTGAAGTTCATTCACATCTTTTTCAGAACTGGACATAATTCTGCATTTGAGGCTGAGCTAGTATTCCGTACAAGTTTAACATAGCCTCCCCATCTTGGACTCTCAGCTCCTATTAATATCACTCGGGGTACTGTATACTTTATTAAAAGAGCTCTCAGCCTGCCAAGCTAGCATTTAATGATTTGTGTACATATAAACCAAACCTCTCTGCACCAGAATCCCTTTCAGAATTGTACCGTTTGTTTTGTTTTGTTTTGTCTTTCTGTGGTCTCAGAATAAAAGGTTAGTCACTTAGTACTGAGCTGAGGAAGCAGTTTCACTCTAAGATTGGTGAATCCTTGAATTCTAAAAGCCAGAGGGCTCTGTCAATGAGTATGTATAGGTATTAACCACAACAAGGGATATGCGCATTGTGTGGGAAAATGAATATCCAAGATGGAATATCAGCTATTAAGTTAGTTGAATGTAGAGCTAGTTTAATGGGCCAAATGGCTATGTTCTTGCTACTAAAATGAATCACTCCATATTGTTCAGCATTAAATTTCAATTGCTAATTGTCAGCCCACTCCACTTATCTGTCTATGTCCATTTGAATCTCACTACCTTCCTCACAGTTCAGAAAACTTTTTATATTTACATCCATAAATGATCAAACTCGGCACCAAGGTTTGCTCAATTAAAATATCAGGAAGAGCAGGAATCTACCACCTGCTGGGGAATTCCATTATCAACTTTCCTTCAGTTCGAGAAACTACCATTAATTAATATTGTGTTCCTATAATTTGGTCAATATTTTATCAATGTTGCTATTATCCCTTTTATTCTGTGCAGCCAATCTTCACTCGCTATTGTGCAAACTTGTTCATGTATATACATCACCGGCATTATCCTCAGCAACCCTTACTGTAAAGTCAGCAAAAGAAACAGAAATTCATTAAACATGACTTACACTTAACAAATCCAAGTTGGCTTTTGCTAATTAACCCATATTTGCTTCTGTGACCATTAATTTTGTCTTGAGTTATTGATATCACCAAGGGTTAAACTGACTGGTCTGAAGTTGTTGAGCTCAGCTTTATTCATTCTTTTGAACAAGGGTGTACATTTGCAGTTCTAGAGTCCTCTGTCATCACCCAAATCTAAAGACCAGAAAAGTACAGCCAATGCCCTCCAACTTGCATTCTCACTCTCTCAGTATTCTAGAATGATTTTGAAGTCTTGTCCACTTTAAGTACAGCCACCTTTATCCAATCTGCCCCATTATCAACTTTAAACTCTTCAAGTATCTGAATTACAGCATTTGAAATTGTCTTTCATTGTGACCAGTTCCTTTGTAAAAACAGATGCAAAGTATTGATGTAATACTGAAGCTATACTCCCTACACCCACATGTATATCCGATGTTTGTCCCTAACTGGCACACAATCTTTTACCAGCTGTTTCAGTCAGTATAAGCCTGTAGAAGACCTTCCAATCCCCATTTACATTAGTTGCCAGTTTCTTCTCATAGACTCTCGTTGTTTCTCTTATTTGCTTTCTCAATTCCCTTCTGAACCTTCAATACTCACCCTGTGTTATCCACTTGACACCTGTCAGAAGCATACATCATCTTCTTTATCTTGATCATACTGAGCTAGGTATCAGTTGTCAGTTTTTTGTGCTCATTTTGTTTTTCCTAGGCGGTTGGGAGAAGGGATTGGCCTTAGCTCTGCCTTGGATGAGGAGATGAACTATCAGCTCAAATTCTGGCTGCCTTGGGTTCACTATCTGAGAGTTTAGAGCAGGAAGTCAGGTGTCATTGTAATTGAATGGTTTCCATAACCTGCCATCTTGGATTTCATCAGAAAAGGTACCAGAGGCAACAGTGACGTAAAACCTTAATCTAACTTGGGAGAGGATGGGAGATATTGAGAAGAATTGAACAATATTCTACATGCCTTTTCCAAAGATTTTCATTCTTCTTTGTTTCACAGATAATGTCATCCCTCCTGACACCACTCTCTACTTTGACGTCATTCTCCATGATATCTGGAACCATAATGACAAGGTGCAGATAAAGACTTTGTACAAACCCACGGTTTGCAACCGCACGGTACAGAGCTCCGACTATGTCCGATATCATTACAAT
Source organism: Chiloscyllium plagiosum (assembly GCF_037043375.1). Lineage (NCBI taxonomy): Eukaryota > Metazoa > Chordata > Chondrichthyes > Orectolobiformes > Hemiscylliidae > Chiloscyllium > Chiloscyllium plagiosum. The sequence goes on from NW_028270170.1 coordinate 3,141,312, forward strand.
GGCACGCTGCTCAATGGGACACTCTTTGATTCAAGGTGAAGGACCAGTGTTATTGTCTGTTACAATCTTCCCTGGGAATTACAATCAGAAAGGTAGTTGGTCTAAGGTAGTGGTAACCTCAGATTGCTCTAGAACTGCTTGGTGACATCCTTGATCTGCGCGCTAGCCTCCTGGATTTAGGGCTGTTGCTGTAGCAACATCTATCTATTCCCCAAACCACTCAATCACCAATCATTCAGGTTCTTCCAGACTTGCACCTCCCTCTGCCATCCACTGAGTCATATGAATCATAGAATCCCTACAGTGTAGAAGCAGGCCATTCAGCCCATCGAGTTTACACTGACTCTGAAGAGCATCCCACCCAGACCAACCACCCTACCCTATCCCTCTACCAATGTATTTCCCATGGCTAATCCACATAGCTTGCACTATGGGCAATTTACCATGGCCAATCCACCTAGCCCTCACATCTTTGGACTGTGGGAGGAAACTGGAGCACCTGGAGGAAACTCACACTGATACAGGGAGAATGTGAAAACTCCACACAGATTGTCACCGAGGGTGGAATTGAACCCGGGTCCCTGGCACTGAGAGGCAGTAGTGCTAACCAGTGAGCCACCGTGCAGCCCCCAAGTCCATGTTGGGTCATGGACTTGGCTTTGGCTTACATCCCAGAGGACCATCATGCTGACCAGTCAGGCAATGATCATCTCCAATAAGGTACAATCTAGCCACCACCCTTTGACATTCAATAGTGTTAACAAGACTGAATCCCCCACTATCAACATCCTGGGGGTTACCGTTGACCAGAAACAACTGAACTCACCATATTAATACAGTGACTACAAGAGCAGGTCAGAGACTGGGAATCCTTCAGTAAGTAACTCATCTCCTAACTCCCCACATATGCCCACCATCGACAAGCCACAAGTCAGGAGTGTGATGGAGTACTCCCCATTTACCTGGATGAGTGCAGCTCCAACAACACTCAGAGTTTGACACTATCCAAAAAAAGCAGCCCATTTGATTAGCACCACATCCACTATCATCAACATTCATTCTCCCACCACACATGCTCACTAGCAGCAGTGTGTACTATCTACAAGGTGCACTGCAGAAATTCACCAAGGCTTCTTTGAAAGCATCTTCCATACCCACAATCGTTTCCATCTAGAAGGGTAAGGGCAGCAGGTACATGGGAACATCAGCCCCTTAAAGTTCCTTCTGCATCAATCACCATCCTGACTTAGAAATGTATCAGGGAGGAGAAAAGGTGAGTACTGCAGATGCTGGAGATTGTGGAGTTGAGATTGTGGTGCTGGAAAAGCACAGCCAGCCAGGTAGTATCGGAGGAGCAGGAGAATCAACATTTTGGGCATAAGCCCTTCATCAGGAATGAGGTTTGTGGGCCTGGGGGCTGTGGGATAAATGGGAGGGGGGTGGGGTTGGGGGCGAAGGTAGCTGGGAATGAGATAGGTAGGTGGAGGTGGGGGGGTGATGGTGACTAGTCAGAGTGGAGGGTGGAGCGAATAGATGGGAAATCTAATGGACAGGTCAAGAGGGTGGTGCCGAGTTGGAGACTTGGGATTGGGATAATGTGAGGGTGAGGAAATGAGGAAACTGGTGAAATCCCCTACCATTGCAGGAAGTGCAAGCATTCCGGAGAGACCATTCCCTCCATGATTCCCTTGTCAGATGCACGCCTCCCCCACCAGCCCACACCCCATTGCCAGCACCTTCCCCAGCCACTGCAGGAAGTGTAAAACCTGTGCCCAGACCTCCCACGTCACCTCTATCCAAGGCCCCAAAGGATCCTTCCACATCCGACAGAAACTTACCACTTCCACTAATATCATCTACTGTATCCGTTGCACCCGATGTGATCTCCTCTGTACTGGGGAGACAGGATGCCAACTTGTGGATCGCTTCAGAGAACATCTCTGAGACACCCGCACTAACCAGCCCCACTGACCTGTGGCTGAACACTTCAACTCCCCCTCCCACTTCACAAGGGCATGCAGGTCCTGGGCCTCCTCCATCACCATACCCTAACCACTTGACACCTGGAGGAAGAACGCCTCATCTTCTGCCTTGGGACCCTGCAACCACACGGGATCAATGTGGATTTCACCAGTTTCCTCAGTTCCCCTCCCTCCACATTATACCAGTCCCAGGCCTCAAAATTGGCACCGCCCACCTGACCTGTCCATCATCTTTCCCACCACTCCCCCCCCCCTCCGACTTATCACCTTCTCCCCCACTTTTATCTGCTTATCGCATTCTCAGCTATCTTGCCCCCAGCCTTAACCCCCCCCCCCACCCATTTATCTCTCAGCACCCCCAGCCCACAAGTCTCATTCCTGATGAGGGGCTTATGCCCGAAACGTCGACTCTCCTGCTCCTCGGATGCTGTCTGACCTGCTGTGCTTTTCCAGCACCACACAGTCGACTCTGATCTCCAGCATCTGCAGTCCTCACTTTTCTCCCAAAAGTCCCATCTCTCCAAACAGACACAACCTCAAAACACAAAACTAGCTCCTTATATATCACACACTCTCCCAGCTTGTCCTGATTGTCAAATCCTCAGTATGGTTTTTTTAAAAATAATTTCAGATTTTAGTGTGTGATTGCTGCTATTCCCCAGTCCCGTCCACAGTGATGAAAACTCCTTTTGGATTATAACGTGCTGAGGGGAAGGGTTCCAAATCGCTTTCTCCTCTGACATTCTCTCTCACGAGGAATATTTACCTTAAAGAAGTTCTGTCTTCTCTCCAGGATTTCTCTTTATCTCTTTCACCTCTCTTCAGCTCTGAAGAAGTCATACCAGACTCAACATTAACTCTGTTCTTCTCTTCACAGACATTGCCAGACCTGCTGAGTTTCTCCAACACTTTCTGTTTTTGATTCCAATTTCCAGTAGCCACAGTATTTATTTTTCTCCCAGGATCTCTTGATCTGCAAGGATTCCGACAGCAGTGTTCAGTTCAGAGCTGACCTTATTGCTGGCAAGTGGCAGAGTTGTTATTCAAGCTTCTGTGTGCAAAATGAGAGAGGCCATTAAATGGAAGTATTTAATGGACTCACTGTCCATTCATTCTGTGTTTTTCAGCCTTTTCCTGTGTTCATATCCCCGAGCCTTCCCTCAGCAATAGCTCACAATAGCAGAGCTGTATAGCTTACAGTAAACGAACCCAAGGCATGGGCTTGAGTTTGATCCTATTGTCGGACCTTACAGCACAGAGGCATTTCTGCCCATTGTTCTGTCCTGGCTCTTTGAAAGAACAATCTTGTTTTGTCCCACATTTTTACCTGTAATAGGGTTTGTCAGGAAGGTCAATCCCACTGCAACAGGCAGATTGTTTTCATTCTCGTCGAGGCTGGATGTCATGTTTATTAATGTCTGGCTGATTTAAAGACTCCCAACTGAATCTGGAAATGCCGGAAATCCTCAGCAGCTTAGGCTGCATCTGACAACAGCTAAAAAATCAACATTTAAAACTTTCACTGAATCTAAAATTCGGGAGATGCGTTTTTGTACTCTTTGGTGAGAATGTGGAGCTTAGAATCCCAAGGAGTGACTGAGGTGAATGGTGTAAACACATCTATATAAACACATGAAGGAGAAATGGATAGGCGGTGATGTTGGTGGGGTGGGATGAAGAACAGTTACTAGTATGGTGCAGTTGAGCCAAATGGCCTCTTTCTGTGCTGTAAATATGTTGTCATGGTTGAATCAGAGCGTAGTGTTGGTGTCCAAATGTTTTACTCACATCTTCAATCCATACACAGCCCAGAACTCTCCCCAGCAGTGGCTGGGTGGCGGGGGTAGATGGGGGGTGAAGGTGGAGCAATGTGTGTTGTGTGAAAATGGTTCCTCTGCTTTGTGTATTTTTCATTCTTTGGTCCTTCTGCCCCCTCCCACAGCCACAATCGGATGAAGACGTATGACACGTATGTGGGTATTGGCTGGTTGATCAAGGGGATGGATGAAGGGCTCCTGGGGATGTGTGTAGGAGAGAGGCGAATCATCAGCATCCCTCCATTCCTGGCCTATGGAGAAACTGGGTACGGTAAGTGATAGCCCTGGAAGACCAACGACCTCCGCGGCACTGGGAGTTACATCAACTCTGAAGCCTCTTTGCACCTCCAGCACCCCCCCCCCCCCCCCCCCCCCCCCCCCCAACCAGCAACACCACAAACTGTAGAAGCAGAACATTCCCAGCCCAGTCTGTGATCTCCAAGGCCCAGTGGGCTGATTTACTGACCCACGACCAGAAAGTACCTGAGCTTTAAACCTGCTTAGCCAGGGCATTAACATTGTCCTGACTGGGTACCTGAACAGGGATCACAAAGTGCCCCTCACTCCATATCCCTGCTCACTGATCCCTGTTGGACAGTCAGTACATTGAATTGGGACAAAGTTGTGCTCAACTGTGATGCAGACATGACTTTCTGTGAAATAGCCTGTGATGGTCTTTCGTTGTCGACGGTTGACGTGACGGAGCTGAGAAAGGCCTGGCACGAGCCTGTGCCTCTAGACCAGGAGGGTAATGTGCTGCTGACCTCCAGCCTGACAGTGATGGGTGGTCACGTTGGGGATGGCATCACATCAAAGGATCTGACTGTTAAGAATGGGAGGCTTGGGGGTGGGGGCATTGGAGCAGTTGAGACCATTGGAATCATCTCCCTATGCACTTTGATCAAGGCTACACTGTATCTTAGCTCCATCTGTCTACCTTGGCTCTATTATCCTTAACGCTTTAACCCAATGAAATTCTTGAACCTAATTGTTCATTCTGGCTGGTGACAGAATAGATGGACCCACAGCCAGGGTTTCACTCTGCCCATCCTCCAGATCTGTGGTGGTACTGAATGGGAAGGAAGTTTGTGTTTGTGATGCTTCTCCTGGACATCGGTCATCAGCTCATCAATGTTACAGGATGTAGGAGAGGCTGCAGGCAGCTTTACTCTCTCGCTCCCTGTATATCCATGTCTTGTGTGTTTCTCTGCCACTCCCTGACAAACACAAACCCATGTACATGCTGTTTCTGCCATCTGTCTCCATCTCCTGTAAAAACAGCTCCTGCTCCTGAGGCAATATGTCTTTGCAATCTGGAATGATAATGATTGCAGGAGACAGCTCAGAGGGACGGGTCTGGACTGGTTCCTAACAGTCTGATACACATACAGATGCAGTTAGCCAGGACCCAGTCACATTTCATACCCCAGGAGTTAACATTTGTTTGGCAATTTCTTTATTTATTTACCAAGGTGCCATTTGACCACCAGGGGATGTCAATAAACTTGTGATTGAAGATGACAATCACAGCCTCCCCCCAGCCCACAAAAATAATGATTCTAGGGAGAACAAAATCGTTTTTAAATTGATAAGAACTGAAAGAAGCAAGCCTCTCCGTGTAGGCCGAGTGCTGAGGTCGAGGGTCACAGTGCTGAGGTCGAGGGTCACAGTGCTGAGGTTCAGGGTCGCAGTGCAGGGCCCCTAGAGGTCCCTGTGGTAAGGAAGGTGAAGGTAACCTGGGAAACGGTGGTCACTTAACATCAAGCTTTGACTATGAAAGGTTTGAAATCCAGGGAAAAGCTGATTTGGTGTAAGGAATAACAGAACAGTTTTTGTTTTTATCATGACCATGTGGGAGAGCTGTGTGTTTGGGGACAAAGGATCTTGATGAACAAGATTTTGATAACAGGATTGAATTAAAAACAATGTTTTGTTTGCCTAAGCTGTCCTCTAGCCCCAGTTGGGCCTGAGCTTTCCGGGGTTTGGGGAATTGTTTTAATTCCACTTTCTGAAATCGAAGAGTGATAATGAGCTTCCCATCTGCTTCCGGACTGTGAGGGAGACGCCTACAGTGTGTACACATTGTTCGTAATGATATTTGGCACAGAGTCTGAATATTTATCACCAGAATATATGTCACCCTGTGGTTTAACTCTGCCTGGTTCTTGCTGCTCTCTCAGTAGGCAGTGACATTCCCCCACAGGCCAGTCTGGTATTTGATACACTGCTGCTGGATCTGCACAACCCGAATGACACTGTCTCCGTAGAGAAGCTGGTCAGCCCAGATCCCTGCACTCGCCAAATCGAGACTGGAGACTTCATCCGCTATCACTACAACGGCAGCCTGTTGGATGGAACCTTCTTTGACTCTAGGTAGGCTCTCAAACGTCACACTGACATTTGAATGATGACCATTTTTTGTTGTACATTAGAACTGGTAATCATGCAGGCAAGCAGATTTTCCCAATGCACCAACTCCCCTCCCTAACCAAATCTTCAAGAACTGACTATTCCATGTAGTAACTACTAGACCACTTAAAGCCAAGGACAAGAGACAATCATGTCCAAATACTGACCCAGCTATGTCTGGGTGGCTATGACAAGGAATTTCCATTAAGATTCATCGGGTTGCACACTCTTCCCCCTCTCACTGCAGAAGGAGTGCAACGGAGTGCATCAGCCTGGTTCCTGGGGCAGTGGGATGGTTCTGTGAGAACAGGTTGAGGAGACCCAGTCTGTAGTGTAGAAGAATGAGAGCAATCACTTAGAAAATCTACAAAATCTGTAAAGGGCTGGGCAGGCTCGATATGGAAAGGGTGTTTCCCCTGGGGTGGGGAGGTGTTTCCCCTGGGCTGGGGAGGTGGATCCCCTGGGCTGGGGAGGTGGATCCCCTGGGCTGGGGAGGTGGATCCCCTGGGCTGGGGAGGTGGATCCAGAACTGGGGGGTTGTGGGGCATAGTCTCAGCTGTTTATGACTGAGGTGAGGAACTCAGAAGGGGATGAATCTTTGAAATTCTCTACCCCAGAGGCTGTAGAACCTCGGTCATTGATTAAGTTCAAGACAGAGGTTGCTAGATTTGTAAATAATGATGGCATTGATGCTAGGCGATAGCATGGGAATATGGTGTGGAGGTGGTTGATTGGCCATGATCTAGAATGGCGGTGCTGGCTTGAGGGGCTGAATGGCCAACTCCCATTCCTGTATTCCCAAGGCACTCCAATCTTAGAGGCTTCACTGTTTCAATGAAATTTAAAACCAGGCAATGTTTTCCTCCTTGGGTAGATGTTTGAGATTCCATGAATTGCTTTGAAGAAGAGCAGGAGCTCTCCATGATGTCCTGCCCAATATTCATCCCTCAACCAACATCACTTTAACTCCCATCTTTATTGTATTTGTGTGTGTGGGATCTTGCTGCATGTGACTGATTGCACAGTCTCTTCATCTGAGCAGTACTTGATTTCTAAAAGTGCTTCATGTGTTGGAAAGGACTTTTGTAGATGGCCTCAGCTCATGAAAATCGTGTAGAAATGGAAGTCTTTCTTTTATGTTCTGCTGTGGGTCAATGATGCCTGAATCCCTTAGCCCCAAGAACTAAACAGTGATGCACTCGGGGTTTAATCCTCATCATGAACTTTGTTATAAATGATAATACAGTGGTCACCTGCATTGGGCAGTAGCAAGATGGGACAGTCATCCTTCATCCTGACCTTAAAGCATGGGAAAGTCACAGTTGGGGTCAATGCCTCTAAAGGGGCTTTTGTACTCTGAATAACCAATGTTTGCATTTTATTTGCTTCCCCTGAGGTGTAAGAGGACATTTCATCAAGAAAACGTTTGTTAGACTGTGGAGTGCTTTCTTATTTTTAAATTTATTCTTGGGATGTGGGTATTGCTGGCTGGGTCAGCATTTAGTGCCCTCCCAGGTTGCCTTTGAGAAGGTGGGGATGAGCTGCCACCTTGAACCGCTGCAGTCCATGTGCTGTAGGTTGACCCACAATGCCCTTAGGGAGGGAAATCCAGGATCCTGACCCAGCGACAGTGAAGGAACGGGGATATATTTCCAAATCAGGATGGGGAGTGGCTGGAAGGGCAACTTGCAGGGGGTGATGTTCCCATGTATATCCTGCCATGTCCTTCTAGATGGAAATGGTCATAGGTTTGGAAGGTGCTGTCTGAGGATCTTTGGTGAATTCCTGCAGTTCATCTTGTAGATAGTGCACACTGCTGCTACTGAACATCAGGGGTGGAGGGAGTGGATGCTTGTGGTGTGATGGTTTGTTCTACTTTGTCCTGGATGGTGTCAAGCTTCTTGAGTGTTGTTGGAGCTGCACCCATCCAGGCAAGTGGGGAGGATTCTATCACACTCCTGATTTGTGCCTTGTAGATGGTGGTTTTGCTATGGGGAGTCAGGAGTTGAGTCACTTGTCATAGTATTCCTAACTTCTGACCTGCTTTTGTAGCCACTGTGTTGACATGGTAAGTCCAGTTGAGTTTCTGGTCAATGGTAACCCTGATAACTCCCAGGACGTTGATAGTGGGGGATTCAGTGATTGTAACCCCATTGAATGTCAAGGGGCGGTGGTTAGATTATCTCTTGTTGGTGATGGTCAGAGGCTGGTATCTGTGTGGTGCAAATGTTAACTTGCCACTTGTCAGCCCAAGCCTGGATATTGTCCAGAACGTGTTGCATTTGGACACACTGTTTCAATATCATCCCTAAAGGATATTATTGAACCAGGTGGGTTTTTCTGACTATCGACAATGGTTTTGTGGTCATCAATAGATTCTTAATTCCAGATATTTTTCACTGAATTCAAATTCCACCGTCTGCTGTGGGGATTTTAAATCTGGGTCCTGAAAACATTAGCTGAGTTTCTGGATTAATAGTCTAGTGACATACCTCTGGGACCCGCATTGCTAAAGAAGCTATTCAGTGTGTGATCAGCTATCCCCTCATTTCTCTCTGAAAGTCACTCTGACAGGATGTTGTAGAAAGAATCTAACTCCAAGAGGAGTTTAAAATAATTCAGTTTTCACTGAAGAGGAAGATGTCAATATTGGGAGCTTAGTGCTTTACACCAGAGTAACCAAAAAACCCTCTTCACCATCTCGCACAAGTCAAGAGTGTGATGGAATACTCCCCACTTGCCTGGACGGGGGCAGCTCCAACAACACTCAAGAAATGCAACACTATTTGGGATAAGGTAGATGTTTGATCAGCACCACATCCACAAATGTCTACTCCCTTCTGGCTGTAGGTTTGCTCGCTGAGCTGGAAGGTTCTTTCCAGACGTTTCGTTATCCTACTAGGTAACATCTTCAGGTGAAGCAATACTGAAAATTCCTGCTTTCTATTTATATGTTTGGGTTTCTTTACCCAAATATATAAATAGAAAGCAGGAATTGTCAGCATTGCTTCACCTGAAGATGTTACCTAGTAGGGTAACGAAACGTCTGGAAATGAACCTTCCAACTCAGCGAGCAAACCTACATCCAAAGCTTCAAACTGAGCTACAAATCTTCTCAAAACTCTTAATCTACTCCCTTCACCAATATCCACCATCTATAAGATGCTCTGCAGAAATTCTCCAAGGTTCCTCAGACTGCACTTTCCTAACCCACAGCCACTTCCATCTAGAAGGACAAGGGCTGAAGATACATGGGAACACCACCCTCTGTAAGTTCCCCTCCGAGCCACTCATCATCCTGAGTTGGAAATATATCACCGTTCCTTCACTGTCACTGAGACAAAATCCTGGAATTCCCTCCCTAAGGGCATTATGGGTCTACCTACAGCACATGGACTGCAGCAGTTCAAGAAGCTAGCTCACCCCCACCTTCTCAAGGGGGTAACTAGGGATGGGCAATAAATGCTGACCCAACCAGCAATGCTTTATTCATAAGAAATATATTTAACAAATCTGTATTCTTTGTTTTAGCAGTGCTTTTCTAGAAGGTTTGCACCTGGAATAAATACTGTAGCTGTGAAATGAACTAATCTCTCAAATTCCATCATGACCTCTCCCCAATCAGTCATCCTCTGCATTTTTTGCCAATGACTAACACCATGAACAAAGAAAATTGCTTGATGGGACTTGCTGTTTATTCTCTCCAAAGAGCAGGCCTGTGCTGACATCTCCACTTCAAAATTTACAGCACACCTTACAGGTGTTACTCCTCAATGAACTTGCATTTGCAGAGACCGCGTGTCCAATAGAATTGACCACATAGCGATGTTTTGTTAAGGGATGAAATTGCCTGAATGATTTCTCTAAATACTGTGCTGCTCCTCTGAAGGTAACTTTCCAGCAATAACAACTTAGATTTCTGTAGCATCTTTTAATAGAGTTAAACCTGTGTAAAAATAAACGCTTCTTAGGAGCATAGTCCAATGGACATCTGACATGAGCCAGTTAAAGAGCTTTTTTCCAAGATGTATGTTGAACAAGAACAGAGAGATGGAAAAGTTTATCAAGGGAATTTGAGAACTGGGGGCCCAGGCAGCTGAAGGCATCAGCACCAAGGGCAGAAGAATTAAAATGGGATACACAAGAAGAAGGGATTGGGAGATTGCTGAGATCTCAGGACAGGACTGAAGAGATTTACAGGATGAGAATTAAAAATTAAAGCATTAGGTCACAAAGTGATTTAACAACCAATCATTTTCTGTGATATGTAGTCACTGCCATAATGTAGAAAATGCAGGGGCCATTTTGTGCACAGCAAGATCCCACAACAAGTGGTTAAATCATTCGTTTTCATGATGATGCGGGATGAATATTTGTGCAGGACTCCCTCGCTCTTCAGATATCACCACAGGACCTTTTACATGTGACCAGAGAAGGGTAGTCTGGGCTCTGTTTTATCCCTACCAAAGGATAGCACCCCTGACAGTGACAGTGTCACTCTCACTCAATACTGACACCGAATGGACCATGTGCTCAGGTGTCTGACCCTCAGTGGTCTGATGTGGAGATAGGTATGCTACCCACTGAGCCATGATTGGTTACCTGGTCAGAATTTGGCTGATTTCAGCACTGCCCAGGCGGGTCTGAAGGAAAGCAAACATTGCAGACTTGTGAGTATTTGGATCACAGTAATTACTGTTCTAGTGGGTCAGAGATGACATAAAGACATTGCTGTTCTCTCAATTCAATACTCAATCACTTTGAAGTAGAGAGAACCCATGCACACATGTATCTGTACCTCGCAACCAGTTACTGGTTCTACTCTACCTGGGGAAGGAGTTCCTGGTCAGCGCTAGTCTTGATCCTGTCTTATCCTGGAGGAAGAGACAAACATAACAAATTGCTGGAGAAACTCAGCAGGTCTGGCAGCATCTGTGGGAGAAAGCAGAGTCAATGCTTCATGTGACTCTTCTTGAAATAGAGAGAGAGAGAGAGAGAGATAGATAGATAGAGTGAGAGAGCGAGAGAGATTCCCTGGTTCTGTCTCCACAGATGCTGCCAGACCTGCTGAGCTTCTACAGTAATTTCTGTTGTTTTAGATTTCCAACATCTGCAGTATTTTGCTTTATTTAAGTGACAAACACAGTCTGACTCTGCCTGGCAATGATGTTACTGCATTCTGATCAATCAGAGCAGAATGTAGACTGATTCTGCTTCCTTAGCCATTAGTTAGTGATTGAACAGGATTCAAATAGAGTACTGAAGGTTTTCACCCTCTTAATATTGGATATGCTTCTTATAGGAACAGGCCCAGTGGCCTGAGGAACTCAGCCATGATCTTTCTTAAAATGAACATTTTAATCCTTTGAGTGACCCGTTCCAAATATTTCCTACAAAAGAGAAAATCTTGCTGGAATTTTTAATGTTTAGAATTTGAGGAATGAAATTTACACACTAATTCACCATCAAGATCCAGTTTGAGCTAATAATGGCATTGCTATGTCTGGTGTGTGAGTATGTTCACACACAGGCTTAAAGGGTAAAACTTCCGTTCACGCAGGTCTCTGCAAGATTCCGGCCCTGATGGAACATTGACCTTTCACCTTTGCATTCCCAGGAGCTTATGTGCAGTCTGTCACTGAATGGTGAGTTCACGGGCCTCCGAGGCAGTGAGCTGGAAACCTCCCGCTTGGCCTGTAACGCCCCCTGGGAGCAGGTAGTGTGGTTTGGGTTTGAGTTTGTTTATTACAACTGGACCAGAGGGGGAGGGCAGCGAAGAGATTCTTATTTTGTGTGCGGGTGTGTGTGGGTGTGGGGGTGTATGTGTGTCAGTATGAACCTTCTAAAACAGGGCATGGCCTGTGGCCAGGGGATAATTGGTTGGGCAGTAACAAGCTCTCAAGGCCTTCTCAGCAAAGAGGCAGCACAGTTCGATGGCACCCTGAAGGGTTCAGTCAACAGCAGTCACTTGGCCAGGAGTTTTGCAATCCAGTTCCCTGGTATCAGCCCTTGCTGGGATATAGGTCTGTCTGTAGGGACCCCTCTCCATGTGAAATACTGGGACACTGTGGCTGTTTATTGGATGTAAGACTCTCAGTCTGAATCTGGCCTAGCCTGAAGTCCCGTTGTTTCCATTTCTCTCAGGAGTGAAGGTCACCATATATTTTTTTCCCACCTTTGTGTCTCTATCATTGTGCTGGTTGAGATGAACACCCTGTATAGTGTAGTGATCAAACTATAACCTCCCTGGTCGTAGCAGAGTGGGCATCAAGTGTTTCACCATGGGGGAGCTGCTGTAGATTTCGTTTGAGGTCACTATGTAGCTCTCGGTCTGCTCTTCCCAGCGTTAGCTTTGTTTACAGCGTAACCTCTAAGTGTAGCAGAAACTGATGCATCTTCATCATCTGGTGCCCATCATTGGAGGCTTTTACAGTTTCATTGTATTTTATGAAATGTTCAATATGTTTCTAAATTATGTTTTGAACCTAGTTACTCACGGAATCATACATACGACACCTATATTGGAATGGGTTATGTCATTTCTGGGATAGACCAAGGTTTACTGGGAGCGTGTATGGGAGAGATACGTCGAGTTGTTATCCCCCCACACCTGGCTTATGGACAGGATGGTGTTGGTAAGAAATTTATTATGTATCCATTCATGTTTGAGATTACAAGCAATGAAAGCTAAACTATTTTGACTTATTCAATCCATTGACAACTGGTATTGAAAACAATGGCAAATCCTTCATGGGCTCTTTCCCCTTCTTGTAATTTCCTTTACCCCTCCAGGCCTCTATGATACCATCGGTGTTCATCCAACATTGATCTCCTGTCCATTCCCAACACCCTCTAACTCCACCTTCCTTCACCTCCCCATTGGCTGCCGTACCTTCAGCTCCCTGACTCTTGGGCTCTGGTATTCCATCCCTAACCCTCTTCATCTCTTGACTTCTCCCTTTTCAAAAAAATGTTTACTCAAATCTATGATTCTTCTTGTGGTATCTGTCCTCATATCTCCTTGTGTGGGTCTGTGTTGGTGAATCATCACTAATGGTAATATCTAGGTATAAGTTACTGTTGTACAAAATCTACAACTGAACAAAACTCCAGAAAAAGAGTGCAAATATGGGTACAGTTAATGTTTAAAAGACATTTGGATCAGTTCATGAATAAGAAATGTTTGGAGGGATATGGGCCAAGCACAGGCAGGTAGGACTAGTTTAGCTTTTGGGTTATGGTCTATATGGACTGGTTGGACCGGAGGGTCTGTTCCCATGTTGAATGGCTCTCTAACTTGTTACTGTTTCATCTGATTCTCAAGCCAATATGTTGCCTTTTGAGGGGAGCTGTTGATTCAGAGGAACTTGCACTTGTAAGTAGCTGTGACAAATTTAGCATGTTCTCTCCACCCCCACCTTCTCTTAAAGGGACTGTGGTGCTTGTGGCCAATGGTATTATCATATGAAATGAATCATGTGCACATGTGAAATAGCTCCCCTCTTGGTTTGATGTTCATTGATTTTTGATTCTGCATCTAAGACTTCCCTTTTGGATATTTCTTGTGTTAAAGTCATCTGGAAGGTTTTTGTTGTTGATGTAGAGGCAACACATTTAATTTTCCTATTGATTAGATTAGATTAGATTAGATTACAGTGTGGAAACAGGCCCTTTGGCCCAACAAGTCCACACCGACCCGCCGAAGCGAAACCCACCCATACCCCTACATTTACCCCTTACCTAACACTACGGGCAATTTAGCATGGCCAATTCACCTAACCTGCACATCTTTGGACTGTGGGAGGAAACCGGAGCACCCGGAGGAAACCCACGCAGACACGGGGAGAACATGCAAACTCCACACAGTCAGTCGCCTGAGTCGGGAATTGAACCCGGGTCTCTGGCGCTGCGAGGCAGCAGTGCTAACCACTGTGCCACCGTGCCGAGTCTCATCAGTATTTCTGGCTGTTTCAGTGCTGTGGGACTCTATGACTATGGGAGAGAGTTTCCTCCTTTCTCACTGTGATGAAACTGATGAAAATTTGAGACCTCTAGGGGTGGTGCATACTCTTTGAAACATTTGCTTTTTGACATGTTGTGGGATCCCATAATGTGGGATCAAGTAGAACTTTAAGACTCAAATCATTTACTATTAACTTTGTACTTATAGCAGCTTCTCAGCTGAAAGCTCACAGGGTAAAAACTAGCTGTGTGCTGTGGCTGGTGTAATTGGGTATGTGCAGATGCCAGCACATTGTGTGGAAAGGACAGGGCAAGAGCTAACAGCTGAATGTTGGAATTAAACCTCAGATATCCAGGAACAGTATCACAGATGATCAGCAAATTCTGGACAATAAAGATAAAGAAGTCACCTCCAACTGTGATCCAGTGATAATGGAGTGTGGACAAATCACAAAGTTCAATCTGTAACAGAGAATCTCCAGCAGACCCAGGGCAGAAGAGGAGGAAAGTCCTAGTGATGGAGTGATCTGAGAATGGGAGACCACCCCCTCCCACATCCCCTGCTCCACTCGCCACTATCCGTTCCAGCTGAGCACAATCCCCTCACTGTATGTCATATCCTGTACAGTCATAGAGTCATACAGCACAGAAACAGATAATTCAGTCTAACTTGTCCACGCCAATCAGATATCCCAATCTGATAAGTCCCATTTGCCAGTATTTGGCCTATCTCTCTTTAACCCCTTCCTATTCAGATACCCATCCAAATGCCTTTTAAATGCCATTATTGTACCAGCCTCCACCACTTCCTCTGGCAGCTCATTCCATACACACACCACCCTCTGGATGAAAAAGTTATCCCTCGGGTCCTTTTTAAATCTTTCCCCTTTCATCTTAAAACACCTTGGCTATTCACCCTATCCATGCCCCTATGACCTTTATAAACCTTTATAAGATCACCCCTCAACCTGCAATGCTCCGGGAAAATACTTCAGCCTATTCAGCCTCTCCCTATAATCCAAATCCTCCAGTGCTGGCAACATGCTTGTAAATCTTTTCTGCACACCCTCAAGTTTTACAACATCCTTCCGATAGAAGGGCATCTAGAATGGTATGCAATATTCCAAAGGTGGCCTCAGGTGCCACAATATGACATGCAGCTCCATGATCAAATGTTTTGACCTATGAAGGAAAGCATCCCAAATGCCTCCTTTACTATCCTGTCTACCTGCAACTCTACTTTCAAGGAACTATGAACCTGCACCTCAAGGTCTCTTTGTTCAGCAATAAGCCCTATCATTTACTGTACAAGTCTTGCCCTGATTTGCCTTACCAAAATGCAACACCTCACACGTACCTAAATTAAACTCCACCTACTGCTTCTCAGTCCGTTGTCCCATCTGATCAAGGTCCCTCTGAGATAAGCATCTTTGCTGTCCACTACATCACCAATTTTAGTGTCATCTGCAACTTACTAACCAGACTTCCTGTAATCACATCCAAATAATTCATATAAATGAGAAAAGGCTGTGAATTCAGCTCCAATACTTCAGTCACACACAGGCCTCCAATTCAGAAAAACAACACTCTACCATCGCCTTGTGTCTCCTACCTTCAGGCCAATTCTGTATCCAATTGGCTCGCTCCCTCAGATCCCATGTGATCTAACCTTACTGACAGGCTCCCAGGTGGAATCTTGTCAGACTCCGATAATTCATCCTAAACAGTGACACTTACATCAAAATTTGCTGTACAGGGAATAAAATATTATCTCCTTCAACTGTTTCCCAAGTGACTGTCCTTCATAACTTGAATATATCCAATCTGAATTTTTTTTTCATCAAGGTTAACATCTAACTTTTTCCTTTTTTTACAAATTCACTCATGGGATGTAGGTTCTGCTGGCTGGGCTCATCCTTTGCTGTCATTGAGAAGGTGGTGGCTTTTTGAATTTCTGCAGTCTCCTTGGTGGAGATGCACTCTCAATGCCCTTAGGGAGGGAATTCCAGGGTTCTGATCTAGCAACACTGAAGGAACGGTGATATATTTCCAAGTCAGGATGGTAAATGGTTTGGAGGGGAACTTGCAGGGGATGATGTGCCATCAGTCCGAGAGAAGGTGCTGTTGAAGGAATCTCAGTGAGTTGTTGCAGTGCATCTTGTAGATATAGATCTTACAAATGGATTCCCTAGCTTTACTGTTCTAGGCAACATCAAATCATTTGTCACTCTACGTTATCTAGTCCCTTTTTGAAGCCTAAAACAGCATTCAAATCACCTCTGAACCCCTCTTCCAGTAAGGATATACCTAGTTTATATACTTGTTCCCCATAATGTAGTCCTATCTGATAGAAGATTGTTGAGTAAAGGGGCTGACAAAATCTCAGTGACTGAGTCTACTGACAATGTGAGTTACTGAGCCAAATATAATGGAAAGGTGTCCATTTCCATCTTAGTTTCTGCTAGGTGTGTTGAGCAAGTAGTTGAAAAAGAGAGCTCCCTTGGCCTCACCCTGGGGTAGATGCTTGAAGGACTGACCATAAATCTCATTTGCATGTTTAGTTCCAAAAATTGAGAAGCCAACTGACTTTCACAGGAAGAGTGACTCCCAATGTTAACTCTGAGCTCAATCCCAACAATATTTGGTTCATGCAGCTCAGTGAGTGGTGCTCCCCTCAATAGGCATCCCAGGAGTTGTTGTATATCTTTGGTGATGGAAGAGTTACACAGTGGTATTTCAAAGGGAGGAAGAGATCATCCTGGCAATAGTTATCTCAAGATCACTATAGTAGATCATCGAATCACCAGACTGATTCCTGGCATAGCAGGACTGATGCATGCAGAGAGACTGGATCAGTTTGGACCATATTCAGTGGAGTTTAGAACAATATTAATGTGGGAGGGTATGGGTTTGGAAGGGAATCTTACAGAAACCTATCAATGTCTAACAGGCATCGACAGGGTAAATGCAGGAAGGCTGTTCCTGATGACTACGGAGTCCTGAACCAGGGGGCCACAGACTGAGAGTATGGGGTAGGCCGTTTAGGACTGAGATAAAGAAAAAAATGTCTTCATCCAGGGAGTGAGGAGCCTGTGGAATTCTCTGCTACAGAAAGCAGTTGAGGCCAAAATGTGGTTTGTTCTCAAGAAGGAGTTAGATACAGTTCTTGGGGCTGAAGAGATCAAAGAGTATGGGGAGAAAGTGAGAACAGAGTTTTGAGTTGGATGAAAAAACCATGATCATATTGAATGGCAAGGCAGGCTTGATGGGCTGAATGGCCTACCTCATTAGCTATGTTTCTATTTATCTTATTGTTATCTGTGGAAGCTTGCTGTGTACAAATTGGCTGCTGCTTTCTTGCATTACAACAGCGACTACACTTGTAGAAAGGACTTGTCTGACTGCAAAGTGCTTTGGAATATCTCCCAGCTCCACCTCACACCCCTCCCCAGCACCTTCCTTCCTCAAATCCTTCCTGTCTCAGTGCTATATCTGGATACAATTGTTGCTCCTGTATGTACAATGCTCTTGAGCCAACATGGCTTGACTGGATTTTTATCTGCAGCCAATAAGATTCCGCCTTCCGCTGTGCTGGTCTTCGATGTTCACATCATCGATTTTCACAATCCAAAGGACAGAGTGCAAATCCAACCTTACTTCAAGCCAGATGCCTGTAACAGGACATCACAGATCAATGACTACGTGACTTATCACTACAATGCTTCCCTCGTGGACGGTACCCAACTCTACACCTCGTACGTTATTCAGCTTTTTATCAAACTAGGTCTCACTGTCCCTCGTGTTATTGAGATAGAGATGAACATTCCAATCCAGGGGCCACTTGTGCTAATCTAAGGTAGAACCCTAAAGAGTACAGAGGATGCATATTCTTGCCGCAGTCTGTGGAAATCAGATCCTCACGTGAGTATTTGACCACAGTGGGAGGGCTGAGCCAGAGGTGCTGGATTCAACACCCCAGGCACCGAATATAGGTTGCCACCTGAATGCAGTAAGAAGTGTTACACTGTCAGAGGTGTTGTCTTTTGGATAGGAGGTTATACTGATGCCTCATTTGTCCCACATAATGATAATCTCACATTTGAGAGAGCACAGAGACTATTTGGAAGAGTCTAGTCAGCAACTATCCCTTCAGTATCATCAAAACGGCCAGCTTATTGGATCTTGTTGTGTGTGAGTTATTTGCCATCTTTATTTCTACACCTAAAAATAATTTCATTTATTGTCAAGTGCCTTGCAAAGGTTTGAAAGTGCTATATAAACATATAAATATAAATGTTTCTTGCCTCTTCCCAACTGAAAGGAAAAATATCTGACGACCTTCCAAATTAACAAATGCAAATCCTGATGCATTGGCTCTGGAATGATCCCTCTGTACTCGAACAGAGCCAGAAGCCAGATTGTAGGCGACACATTCACTGAGTTTAGAATGATAAGAATTGGACAGGGCACTCATCCATTTTTTTTTATTCACTTGTGGGATGTGAGCAACACTGACTGGGCCAAGCATTTATTGCCCATCCCTAGCTGCCCTTGAGAAGGTGGGGGTGAGTTGCCTTCTTGATCCACTGCCGTTCATGTGCTGTAGGTAGACCCACAATGCTCTGAGGGAGGAAATTCCGGATTTTGACCAGTGATAGGGAAAGAACGGTACTATATTTCCAAATCAGGATGAGTAGCTACCTGTTACATATAATCTGCAGGAAAATGGGAGATTGTGTATTTTGGAGGAGGATGGGACCTAGCGTGGGGGGCCAAACTGCCTATGGCTCCCTCACTGTCTGCCTACGCTCACATTCACACACAGGGTGAGGAGAGTATCCCAGTAAACACACTGGCTTCCTTGGCAAATATCAGGGTTAACAATAGAAAAGGAAACAACTGACAAAACTGTACTTGAATATTATGATCAAGTGCCCCTGGGTTAGGGCATAACAGCACGGTAACGGGTGGGCAGGGTCAGGGTTGATAGTTCCTTATAAATGAGGATTTGCTGGGGTTTTGACTGACTAACAATTCCTCTTTCTGTTTGTTTTGTTTTGCTCTGTTGTCCTTTAGCCGTGAGTTTGACGCTCCTCCAACTTTTATCCTGGGTTCTTCGAAAACGATTGAAGGATTGAGTCAAGGCTTGTTTGACATGTGTATTGGAGAGAAACGGATTTTGACAATACCACCACATCTTGGTCATGGAGAGATGGGAGGTGAGGGAGGATGAACAGTGTATTCTTCATTATTGTGAGACTTACTTAAACTGTTTCTGTGTTCAGTCTGGTTGGGGTAGGAAAGTGTCATTGCTGTCAGATTATATAGGCAGCATTGTGGGTTTAGACCAACCAATTCAATTTGAATAAAATGTTCCTATCTGAACACTACCTGTTGATGTTGCACTAATTATAAACACCAATATCCTTTGGCGAAAGAAAACCAACTTTGGTGCTCTGACACCTGACTCCTTGCCCATCCCAGCCTAGAAAGCTTCAATGACCAATATGTTTGTATCTAACCTTATGCCAAATGCTTCTCACAGAGTTTGGGGCAACTAGGGATGAGTAATAAATACAAACCGAGTCCGTGATATCCATGTCTTGAGTGAATACTGTTCTTCATATTCTTCCTCACTGTAATTCCCCTGCTTGCTGTTGCAATTGTCCAGCCCTTACTTTTTCCTGCTGTTTGCCGGGATTTTTAAAATTCATTCACAGGATGTGAGCATCACTAGCTAGGCCCAGCATTTATTGCCCATCCCGTATTGCCCAGAGGGCTGTTGAGAGTCAACTACATTGCTGTGGGTATGGAGTCACATGAAGGCCAGACCAGGTGAGGGTGGCATTTTCCTTCCCTAAAGGACATTAGTGAACCAGATGGGTTTTTTTTGACCCTGACAATGCTTTCATAGTCATCATTAGACTATTTATTCCAGACTTTTATTGAATTCAAATTCCACCATCTGCCATGGCAGGATTCAAACATGGGTCCCCTGAACTTTACCTGGGTTTCCGGATTAACAGTCCAGCAATAATACCACTAGGCCATTCCCTCTGCAACGCTGCATTGGTCAATGCATTAATGAGATGATTCCAAATTGCTACTTTCCCTTGAGCCCTTGTCACACACGATTTCAAATGTTATAATGCTTGGCCATGTCAAGACTTCCCTTCACCCTCGCGACCTGCTCAATGTAAAGAACAGAAAGAGGCCAAGCAACCCGTCGAGGTGATTTTGCCACGTGGTTAGATCCTTGCTGATCTCCACCTTAACTCCATTGACTCCTCTTGATTCCATAATAGCTTTAACCAGCAGAATTATCCGATCCAGCTCCTTCTGTTTCAACTCCCCTGACCCCCCCCACCCCAGCCAATGTCCTGGTTTATTGAATATGTGATGCTACACCAATGTCCCTCACTCTCTGGGTTTGTAGTTTGTGATATCTGTCTATCCTGGTGCTGATATTAAAGTGATTTTTAAAAGATGTGTTTCTTCACCCCTACCCCCATATTGACCCCCAGCTGGAGATGTGCCTGGCAGTGCAGTGCTGCTGTTTGATGTTGAACTGCTGGACTCGAAGCCAGGGGTCCCAGAGGGTTATCTGTTTGTCTGGACTGATAAACCTCCAGCTAACCTCCACGAGGAGCTTGATAGTAACCAGGACGGAGAGATCCTACTTGAAGAGGTAACGTGCTCGCACTCTCCAGCAGTGGGACCTTTTGTTTTATACATATGTTCATGTATGCGAGTGTCTCTGCCTAAGACAGGATTTACTGCCCATCCCTAATTGTCCAGAGGGCAGTTCAGAGTCAACCACATTGCTGTGGGTCTGGAGTCAGCACTCATGTCATGAGTGAATCAGATGGGATTTTCGTAACTCTTAATTACAGATGTTTTATTAAATTCCAACTTCACTATCTACCATGGTGGAATTTGAAGCCAACTCCCCAGAGCATTACCTAGGTCTCTGGACTCCTAGCCTGTTGTTATTGTTAATATCACTAGACCATTGCCAGGTGGCCACATCAAAGCTGTCCATACAGAATGCGACTAAGCATATCCAGCCCAATCCACGCACAGTGCAGTCGGATCTTCTTCAATGTTGCAGGGTGAAAGAAATTGGAGAGAAACAAGAGTTGAAATTCATGAAATGGCCACGGCACTGCAGGTGAGTTCAAAGATAGTGAGGGTCAACTTGTAAACCAGGATGAGAATTTTAAAACTGATGCATTGTTGGAATGGGGGTCACTGAAGCTGAGCAAGCACAGAGGTGATGTCTGACTACTTTCTGAATTAATTAACACAATTAACTGACTGCTCTGTAAACTTGCTGCACATCTCATGCTGCACATGAAAATGTTAAAAACTCTAGCTATCCTCAGATTCCACGTGCATTGTCTAGTGGATTAGACTGCTAACAGTTACCTGATCTTACCAATTCAGTATTCTAAAGAGCCTAGATTAGGTCAGTCTCCAATCTCCAGTGGGGTCCATTACATTCTATTACATTGCTATAACAGGATGAGAGCGCAGTTAACAAATCAGCTGAGGGATGACCTTGTAGAAGTTTATAAAATCAAGAGGGACATGGATAGGGTGAATAGCCAAGGGCTTTTCCCCAGGACGGGGAGTCCAAAACTAGAGGACATATGTTTAAGGTGAGGGAGGAAAAGTTTAAAAGGGACCTAAGGGGCAACGTTTTCATGCAGAGGGTGGTGCGTGTATGGAATGAGCTGCCAGAGGAAGTGGTGGAGGCTGGTACAATTACAGCATTTAAGAGGCATCTGGATGGATATATGAATAGAAAGGGTTGAGGGGGATATGGGCCAAGTGCTGGCAAATGGGACATAGATTAATACAGGATATTTGGTCGGCATGGATGAGTTGAACTGAAAGTTCTGTTTCCATGCTGTACAGCTCTATGACATAGCATCCTGAGTTTTATTAATACTGGTAAAGGGTGCAAACCCTGGAGTTCTGTGTGCAGTTGGTTGAGGGAGTGTCATGGAGATTCACTTGGCTGATAGCAAGCCAGCACAGAGACCATGGGCCAAATGCGAACAGCCCAGAAGGCCATTCTGTTCAGTACGTGAGAAGACTTTGTCTTGGGTTTTAATTCAAGCTTATGCTTTTTTTTGCAGTTTTCTCGTTACATCAAGGCACAGGTTGATCAAGGTACAGGTCGTCTCTCGCCAATCGATGATCCTGAAAAACTAATCGAGGACATGTTTGGAAATCAGGACCGCAACAAAGATGGGAAGATCACTCCAGATGAGCTCAAATTGAAGACTGATGAGGACAATGAACGGATTATGAAAGATGAGCTATGAATATTTTACATGTTTAAAAAAAAAACTTTCCATTACATCCCAAAGCAGGCACCCTGTAAACATAACATTGGAAAAGGTTTTCAACTTTTTGTTCTGTTTACTAATTTGGCTTCATGGTCCCATTTGCAATTTTTTTTACCTTGTCTCTCTTTTCTGTTGCTTATTTTGACTTTCTTCTTGTAAGGTTGTCCCCTCCATATAATTGGCTCAGGATTAGTGGTGTGAGAATTGATTGTCCTGCTTTCTACATGAGGCCTGGGGACACTAATCAATGATAATGCCTGAATTAATAACTCTGGGTTGTGTGGGTGTGCACTTGTGTGTCAGGTACTCAGGATTGAGTTCAAGGTAAAATGGCCAAAAACTGACCTGGCAGCTCACTGTAAATCTCAGATTCTTATTTGGAAAGGTCCAACAAACATCCACAACCTGCTGTAGAAGCAGAGTTCTTAGTACTGTGTAGAAACAGTGATTTTGGGAAAGTACCCTTCCCTCTCCCCTTCCCCAGATACTAAGGTCAATCGTGACTCTCTCAAGTTTTCACAGCAGTGAACACAAAACTGCTCAAATTCAGGGAATGAGCCACATAAGGAGGTGCCTTTAATGCTTTGAGAGAACTGTTTCTGTCCAGGACACACACAACCTTGCTTGAGGTCTCTTGTTCCCTCAATCCTGTCCTGACTGAGTTCAGTGGCTTCCACCCACTGTGTTTAAAGGATG
Source organism: Chiloscyllium plagiosum (assembly GCF_037043375.1). NCBI lineage: Eukaryota > Metazoa > Chordata > Chondrichthyes > Orectolobiformes > Hemiscylliidae > Chiloscyllium > Chiloscyllium plagiosum. The sequence continues at coordinate 3,164,535 of NW_028270170.1, forward strand.
GGGATAGTTGCTTGAGGCTATGCCTGGACTTATACCCATCCTTGACTTCAGTTTTTATTAAGCTCTAGGATTCCTATTCAGGATATTTCTCATCTTTTTTTTTGTATGTTTTTATTTTTGCATTGAGTGGATTTTATGAAAAGTGTCTCTCAAGTGAAGCTGTGGTCCCTGATCTCAAATGGAAGCCTTTATGTAAAAGGAAGTGGAAAATTTCCACACCATTTGATAACTAAATGGATTTCTTGTATAAAAACTTCTAAACGTTTGTCGTCATTTTTGACTTGGGTGCTATATTCTCAGGGTTATGGCTGTTACTGGCACTTATTCTGAGAATGTTGAGGTAAGGTATTTTGATATGATAACTTCAGAGGGCAATTAGTAATCAAGCAGTTTGTTGTGGGACTGAAGGTACATGCAGACACGAAGCAGGTAAAAATGGCAACATATCTCTCCTTGAGAAATACTGATAGTCTTTACTAATGAGCTCATGTCAGGACCACTAATGGAGGAACTACCCTATCCTCCTTATGGTTAGCATGTGTGTGATATAATCAAAAGTGAGGGTCTTGGGATCTGCCGACAGCCATAACCCAATAAATTATTTTAGGGGTTAGTTTTTCAGAAGGGATTAAAATTGCAGAAACCAAAATAATTCTTTACAGATTATCAGCATTCACCAAATCTGTCCCTATTCTCCAATAACCAAATATAACCATCCCCTCACCAATCAATAACCACACATACTTTTTAAAATGTAATTTTTATTTAAAATCAGAGTGGCAAATGTTTGACTAGGGCAGGGAAATTAAGATTTCTTCAGTCATGCAAGTAAATGTTTTAAGAACACAGTTTATCTACAAAGGAACAGTATACTAAATAAAATCAACACTCTTTTGGCTGATTTTGATACAAAGGGCTCCCCACCTCATTTTTAACATACTATGAACACATTAAGTCCAGTTGTACGGTACCTGCCCTTTTTGTGCATCACAAACCTCATTAAACAAACTTGCTGACAGCCTTCCAAACCTGGCCCAGTGTTGAAACATAGAGGTAATTCTGACATTTGCAGACTAACTGTCCCGACAGCAATTTAACAAATGATTGGGATTGAGAACGTGTTTCAAGATTCCATTCGCTACATCCAATGTTTCATCATTCACGAGAACAATGTCGTACAAAGCCAGGTATTTGTTCAGGAGCTGATCAACCTGCAGGGGAAAGACAGTGTACTGAGATCGGAAGGCTGTAGTGAATGGAGAAGTTTTCAAATCGAATCTACAACAAACTGACTCCTCTGGATAAACACACTACCTAATGCTCCTAATGGCATGCAGATTAGAAATATTCTGTTCCAAACTGAATTGAGGGATTCAAGTCACAGCAGAACTAGCAACCTTTAAGTTGGATGTACAGACAATGGGGCTTCAGGTGATAAATCAGCCCATGTTCCAAATGTGACTGCATGTCATTCTGAGTGAGAACAAGATTGGTCATTGCCTTCATAGAACAGGCCCTTCGGCCCTCAATGTTGCACTGACCTATGAACTATTCTCAGCTCTTCCCCCTACATTATCCCATCATCATCCATGTGCTTATCCAAGGACTGTTTAAATCTCCCTAATGTGGCTGGGTTAACTACATTAACAGGCAGGGCATTCCATGCCCTTACCACTCTCTGAGTAAAGAACCTGCCTCTGCCATCTGTCTTAAATCTATCACCCCTCAATTTGTAGTTACGCCCCCTTGTACAAGCTGACGTCATCATTCTTGGAAAAAGACTTTCACTGTCTACACTATCTAATCCTCTGATCATCTTGTATGTCTCTATCAAATCCCCCCTTAGCCTTCTTCTTTCCAGTGAGATCAGACCCAAGTCTCTCAGCCTTTCCTCATAAGACCTTCCCTCCAGACCAGGTATAACATCCTGGTAAATCTCCTCTGCACCTTTTCTAATGCTTCCACATCCTTCCTGAAATATTGCGACCAGAACTGTACACAATATTCCAAGTGAGGCCGCACTAGCGTTTTGTACAGTTGCAGCATGATATTGCAGCTCAATCCCTCTACCAATAAAACCTAACACACCGTATGCCTTAACAGCACTATCAACCTGGGTGGCAACTTTCAGGGATCTATGTACATGGACTCCAAGATCTCTCTGCACATCCACACTACTAAGAATCTTTCCATTGGCCCAATACTCTGCCTTCCTGTTATTCTTCCCAAAGTGCATCACCTCACATTGAGCTGCATTGTACTCCTTAGTTAAATATACATTGTCATGAGGAATGCCTCTTGGACAACGCTCAGCACCCATGGCTATCTCAGAATAGTTCAGAAAAACAGACTTTGAATTGACTTAGGTTTCTCAGACAGAAAATTAGCAACTTTTTCCACTAGCTGGAAAGGTTAAAAAGGAGGCAGCCATAAGGTGAATCATTCAGGCTATTCAAGGGAAAAATGAGAAAACATTGCAAAGAGGAGATGTGTCGAGCTCACTGCCACATAAAGGAAACAGTGTTAGCTCAATGAATAATGTAAAACCTGAGAGTGACAGAGTGCTGCTTGCTGATGGGGATATGAGACTGTTTGATTAACATGGCATTAAATGCTACAGAGGAATTGAATGACCATTTCCAGTTCCTAACCTGGTGCCTGTACTGACCACTTTCGTGGGACAAAACCAAGGAAGTGCATTGAGCTATTGCAGTCCTTCCCTCACCTTATCGTTCAGGAATCCAATTTTCAGGATATTCTCCTGGTTTTGGACTCCGTCTGCCATGTTGAGATCCCCCAGTGAATCTCCCAGGAGAATGACGTTGCTGCAGCTTCTCAGCTGCTGAAAGTGTTTGGTGTTGCGCAGGGCCCCCTCACGCTTGTTGTAAACATGGATTATTTCACCTTTAAATCCTTTTAGAATCCCCTGAGAATAAAAAAATACATGCACAGCAAACTTTTAACATGATGCACCACTGACCCTGAATCTAAAGTCGTTCTAGTTACTAACACTTACATAGAACAGTACAGCACAGGAACGGGCCCTTCGGCCCACAATGTTGTGCTGAATGTGATGCCAAATTCAACTAATCCCTTCTACCTGTCCTCAGTTCATATCCCTCCATTCCTTGCATATTCATTTGTTTATCTAAAAGTCTCTTAAACGCCCCCATTGTATCTGTTTCCACCATCACCTCTGGCAGTGTGTTCCAACTCCTGCCATTCTCTGCGTAAAACACTAGCCCCTCACATCTCCTTTGAACTTCCCCCTCTCACCTTGAATGTATGCCCCCTATTATTAGACGTTTCAACTCTGGGAAAAAGATTCTGACCATCAACCATCTATGCATCTCATGATTTTATAGACATCTATGAAGTCTCCCCTCAGCCTCTGCCACTCCAGAGTTAGCAACCTGAGTTTTTCTAGCCTCTCCCTTCTCCTCTACTGTGGCAATCAAAATTGAATGCAATACTCTAAGAGCGGCCTGACCCAGGTTTTATAAAGCTGCAGGAGAAAGTGAGGTCTGCAGATGCTGGAGATGAGAGCTGAAAATGTGTTGCTGGAAAAGTGCAGCAGGTCAGGCAGCATCCAGGGAACAGGAGAATCGACGTTTCGGGCATAAGCCCTTCTTCTTATAAAGCTGCAACATGACTTCCCATTCCTTGTACTCAGTTCCCTGATCAATAAAGGCAAGCATGTCATTCACCTTCTTTACCACCCTATCTACCTGGAAACCATGGACATGAACCCCAAGATTCCTCTGTACATCAATGCTGTTCCAGATCCTGCCATTAACTGTATACCTTTCCTAACATTTAATCTCCAGCACCTCACACTTACCTGGATTAAACTCCCATTTCTCTGCCCATATCTGACCTGCACAACTGTATCCCACTGTATCCTTTGATAACCTTCTACACTATCCACAACTCTACTGTTCTTCTGCAAAATTACTAACTCACCCATCAACATTTTCATTCAAGTCATTTCTATATATCACAAATAGCAGAGGTCCCAGTACAGATCCCTGCAGAACACCACCAGTCACAGACCTCCAGCCTGAAAAATACCCTTCCACCATGACCCTCTGTTTTCTTTGGGCACGTCAATTCTGAATCCCTGTGGCCAAGTCACTATAGATCTCGTGTATCTTAATCTTCTGGATGAGTCTACCAGGAGAGACCTTATCGAAAGCCTTATTAAAATCCATGTCGACAACATCCACCGCTCTACCCTCATCGATCACCTTTGTCACCTCCTCAAAAAATTCAATCAATTTAGTAAGACATGACCCCTGCACAAAGCCACGTGACTCCCTAATTAGACCATGCTTTTCCAAATGCGTGTAAATCCTATCCCCAAAAACTCTCTCCAACAGCTTCCCAACCATGGATGTGAGACTCACCGGTCTAGTTTTCTGGATTATCCCTATTTCCCTTCTTGAACAGAGGAACATTTGTGATAATATAGCACCTTTCACAACCCCAATGTCCTGAAGTGTTTCACAGCAATATTTGCAAGATTCTTGAATGTAGTAACTAATGAAAGAGAAATGAAACAGCCAATATGCCACAATGCATCCAATTAACGCACTTTACATTCTTACACGTAGACTGTTTCCTAGTCTGGTGAGTAAAGTTTTTTGGTTAAATACCAAAACCAATAAAGGCATCCAAACTTACAGAACCAGCTGCACTATAAGGAGAATGGTATAACCAGTTAGCACGCTGGTGTTTAAAGTCTAACGTTCACTATTCGGCTTTACAATGGGTTTTATCCCTCAGGTCTTCAAAGTGTCCCCACCTCCATTGATAGTAGTTTCCTGCAATCATTAATTTTTCTGCTCCTTTCACAATGGTAGTTAATCCTGACCCTTCCCTAATCTGACTGCAGCCATTAATAGAATTCAATAACTCTGTCAATTAAGCTCATTCTGAATCTCCCCAGTAGCAAGTCCTAAAGCTCAAACACAGCCCACCCCCAAACCAGCCCCATAACCTGGACCTCCCAGAGCTCTGCCCCTCCTGAGAAGTCGCTAGCCTGATATACTTAATCAGTCGCTCACTCACATTCTCATCAAAGTCCATGAAGTTTGACACCACCGTGACGTTTTGGTGATAGACTTCAATCTGCCGAATGATTTCCTCCAGTACATCACCTACACCAGCTGAAAATATCAAGACAGGAACACCGTGTTTGTGAAGTTCACCGAAGAAAATCCTGAATCCATCCCTGTGACAGAAAAACACACATCGGATGCATGAATGATTGCTGAACAGAGACCTGGGTTCACTTGGGATGACATAGCTGAAAGAAAACTGACTAAGTTGTATTTATATAGCACCTTCACAGCTTTTGAATGTTACTCATCATCAGTGAAGTACTTTTTGAAATGTAGTCAGTGTTGGAATGTGGGGAACATTGCATTTCTGCACAGCAAGCTCCCACAAACAACAATGTGATAATGGCGAGATTATTTGACATTTGGTGACACTGGTTGAGGGACACAACTCAGTCGGAATAGCAGATCTTTATGTTCACTCCCCCGGGGCAGATGGGGCCTCAACCTCAATTTATTGTTTTAACCAAAGTACAGTATCTCTGAAAGTGTGGGCTTCCCTCAGCCCTGCATTGTGATTGTCAACACAAATTCTCTGTTCCAAGTGTCTGCAGTGACAGTTGTTTGACTCACTGTACCAGCACTGCGCATCAAGCCCCAGCTGGGAGTTAAAATACACAACGGATCACTCCTACCTCAGCTCAGCACCTGATTCCTTCACAGTTTTGGCCAGTTTGCTCTTTTCAATCTTCTGCTCCACAAGGAGCTCATGGACTTTTGTCCACCTGCCGAAAGAACAAAGAGTTCAGGGTCAGAGCCCAGTCACTTCCAATTAATCTACACCTGAATTAAGACTTGAGGCTTGATACTATCCACTTGGTTAGCACTCACCACTGGCACTCAGTAGCAGCAGTGTGTACCATCTACAAGATGCACTGCAGAAATTCACCAAGGCTCCTCAGTCAGCACCTTCCAAACCCACAACTACTTTCATCCAGAAGGACAAGGGCAGCAGATACATGGGAACACCACCCCCTGCAAGCTCCTCTCCAGGCCACTCACCATCCTAACTTGGAAATATATCACTGTTCCTTCAGTGTTACTGGGTCAAGCTCCTGGTATTCCTTACCTAAGAGCATTGTGGGTGTACTGCAGCGGTTCAAGAAGGCAGCTCACCCCCACTTTCTCAAGGGCAGCTAGAGGGGGCGTACATTACTTTCAAATTCAAATATCCAGAATTGACTTGAAGATAAAGCTATCTAAATTAGGATAGGCTTTTATTCCTAAAGGCTCGAAGAATAAGAGGTGATTTTATTGAAACCTATAATTCTGAGAGATCTTGAAAAGATGGATGCGCCCAGGATAATTCCTGTTCTGGGGGAACCTCAAAGTCGGGGTCACTGTTTAAAAATTAAGGGCCACCCGTTTAAAACCAAGATTAGACCTAACCTTTTCTCTTGTGAGTCTTTGGAACTCTCTGAAAAATTGCTAGAAGGCCCTCAAATGTTTTCAAGGCAAAGAGAGATAGGTTCTCAGGGGGAGGAAGGAATGTGGATTTGAGGTTACAATCAGGTTAGCCATAATCTTATTGAATGGTGGGGTAGGCTCAAGGGGCTGAATGGTCTACCCCTGAACCATGGGTTTGTATTTTTGTGACAATATGATTGAAAAAGAACATCACAAATGTTCTGCAAGTTTAATGAAATTCGAGCTGTACAAAATCCACACCAATCTAGAAAAGGGGAATAAGACAGTCCAGACACAACTGAGTCTGGATTACTCAAAGTAACTAAAAGAACAGCCAGAAGAGGCCAGAAACCTGTGGTCCATCTGTTTCAGCTGAGCTCATGGACACACAGACACACATCAACATCCACTCCCCTCCCAGCCCCAAGCAGGGAGGAGTGAAACCTCAGCATCTTTCCAGGTCCCCCACTCCGTGTGGCTGGATGTCAGGAATGGAGACAGCAACAATAAAATCTAAGGACTGTGACTCACCACTCGATCATCAGGGGAAACTTCTCTTCGATGCTGCGTGAGTGGTCAATCTCAATGGGATAGTAGAAGTTGAAAAGTTCGTTCATCTGTGACGAGAGATTAAAATTCTGAGAGGCATGGATAGGGTGGATACTTGGTGCGTTTTTACAGAGAGGAAATGTCAAATACTAGGGGGCATAGGCTTAAGGTGAGAGGGGCAAGGTTTGAAGGAGATATGTGAGGCATTTATTTACACAGAGGGTGGTAGGTGTCAGAAATATGCTGCTGGAGAGGTGATAGAAGCAATGTTTAAGAGGCATTTGAACAAATAGAGGGGGACACACCATGTGCAGGCAGAAGGGATTAGTTTGGAATGGTATCATGATTGGCACAGACATGGTGGGCCGAAGGGTCTGTTCCTGTGCTGTACTGTTCTACGTCTATGTTCATTGTGACTCAAAACACAGGCTGATCCACAATAAACAGAGATCACATCAAGTTCCACAGTCTTACTAGACCATAGGGCTGCTATATCATTAGTGAGAGATGACTGGTTGTAATTTAACCTGAGAACTGCCACAGCTCAGGTAAGGGGAGAGGTTTGAGAAGGAAAGTCCTTCATTTTGACCTCAGCCAATGTGGGAATTGAACCCACACAGTTGCCATTACACTACTTCACAAAGCAACCATCAGTCAACTGAGCTAAACCAATTCTCAAACAGAGATATCTAACAGTCAAAGAGATATTTACCTGGGAAATAAGATCTGGAGAGTGAGGGAAATAATGTGAGAGCAAATGGGGAGCATATTATGGACCATCACTCCTGCCTCTTGCGACTGTGGAAATGTATAATGTAGAAAGATGCATTCTGCATGTTCATGTCACTGCCAGCCATTTTCTTCTGCAGATCATTGCTCCATGTTTACAAATGTGAACTAAGCTACAGCTTATTTATATCTGTAAAATGTAGGCACCAATTACCTTTATCTTGCATTCATCACTAATTAATGTGCTGTCTTGAATAATACCTGTGGAAATCCAAAGTAGTACATAAGTAGTATTAATGCAGATCAAACTCCAATTTAAAATTCAGTTCATTTATAATCTTCCTTTTGCAAATTTCCTGAAATTTCTAGAAATTTGCGTGCTCACTGAAATTAAAGTTCTCACTGTATTCTCCCCATCAAACACTCCCAGTACAGGGACAACACAGTGCTAGATATTTCCTCTACACTGTCCCTGTTAAACAATCCCAGGACATGTACAGAATGGGGTTAGACACAGAGTGCAGCTTTCTCTACTATTTTAAACGGTACTTTAAACTGAAAGTAAAGGTGCCTCTACATTTTTAAACTGTAAGTAAAGCTCTCTCAACACTGTCCCCATCAAACATACCCAGGCCAGGGACACACAGGCTTCAGAGTAAAGCTCTCTCAACACTGTCCCCATCAAACGCTCACAAGACAGAGACAGCACAGGTTTAATACAGATTAAAGCTCTCTCTACATGTCCCCATAAAACAATCACAAGACAGAGACAGCATGGGGATAGATACAGATTAAACTGGCTCTATTCTTTCAAATGGAAAGTAAACCTGACTTTACATTGTCCCATCAGAAACTCCCAGGACAGGGAAAGTACAGGGATAGATAGAGTAAAGCTCCCTCTAATTATTTAAATGGAAATTAAAGCTGCATTTACACTGCCCTCATCAAAAACTGACTGGACAGGAACAGCACAGGTTAGATCTAGAGTAAAGCCCCCTTTACTCTTCTGAACTGAAAGCAAAGCTCCGTTCACACACATAAAATGGAAGTAAAACTCCCTCCACCCTGTCCTATCAAACACTCCCAGGATAAGGTTTACACAGGATTAGATACACAGTACAGGTAACTACTCTTATACATAGAAAGCAAAGCCCCATGAAACATTCCCACAACAGGGACAGCACAGGGTTAGATATGAAATAAAGCTTCCTCTACATTGAACCCATCAAACACTTCCAGGTCAGGCACAGCATGGGATTAGATATAGAGTAAGTGCCTCTACACTTTTAAATAGAAATTAAAGCTTCCTCTACACTGTCCCTGTCAAACATACTCAGGCCATGTACTATACAGATATGATATAGAAGCAGAATTAGGCCATTCAGCCCATCGAGTCTGCTCCGCCATTTAATCATGGCTGATACCTTTCTGAAGCCTTTTCCCTGTAACCCTTGATTCCCTTACCAAGCAAGAATCTACCTCTGTCTGAGATACTTTTAATGATTTTGTCTCCATCCACCTTTGTGACAATGAGCTCCACAGATTCACTATGCTCTGGCTGAAGACATTCCTCCTCATCTCCATGCTAAAGGATTGTCCTTTCACTCTGAGGCTGTGCCTTCAGATCCTAATCTCTCCTGCTAATGGAAACATGTTCTCCATGTCCACTCTGTCCATGGCCTCTCAGTGTTCTGTAAGTTTTAAACAGACCCCACCTCGTCCTTTAAACTCTACGAAGTACAGACCCAGAGTCCTTAACCGCTCCTCATATAAAAAGCCCTTTGTCCCAGAATCATTCTTGTAAACCTCCTCTGGATCCTCTCCCCTTCAGCACATCCATCCTTAGATTCGGGGCCCAAACCTGCCCACAATATTCCAAATGTGATCTGACCAGAGCTTTATATAGCCTCAGCAGTATATTTCTGCTCTTGTATTCTAGCCCCCTTGAGAGGAATTTAAACATTACATTTGCCATCCTACCTGTCAACTGAACCTGCATGTTAACCTTAAAAGTATCATGAGCTAAGACTCCCAAGTCCCTTTGTGCTTCAGATTTCAAAAAGCTTTCCCAGTTTAGAAAATAGTCTATGCCTCTATTCTTCCTACCAAAGTGCATAATCTAACAATTTCCCACCTTGTTTTCCATTTACCCCTTCTTTGTCCACTCTCCTAGCCTGTCCATGTCTTTCTGCACTCCCTACTTCCTCAACACAACCTGTACCTCATTTTTTTGTTGGGCGAAAACTTAGCAGCAATGCTCTCAGTGCCTTCGTCTTGATTGTTAATGTATAATGTGAATAGTTGTGGTTCCCAACACTAGCCCCTGAAGAACTCCACTCGTCACCAGCAGCAATCCTGAAAAAGACCCCTTTATCCCCACTCTGTGCCTTCCACCAGTCAGCCAACCCTTGATCCATGCCAGGATTTTGCCCCTAATACTATTATGTTCTTTAGTAGCCTGGTCTGTGGGTACCTTGTCCAAAGCCTTCTGGAAATCCAAACAGATCATGTCTACTTGCTCCCTTTTGTCTAACTTATTCATTACTTCCTCAAAGAATTCTAATTCTCCCCCTGACTCAGTTCTATTTTACCATATGCTTCTCAGGACTCCATAATCTCATCCTTAATCATGGACTCTAAAATCTTGCCAACCAAGATTAGGCTAATTGGCTTACAGTCTCCTGTCTCCTGCCCTTCTTAAACAGGGTGTTACGTTAGCCAGTTTCCTGACTCCAGTCATTCCTGAAAGATCACCACCAATTCCTCTACAATCTCCTTAGCTATCTCCTCCAGAACCTCTAGTCCACGTGATTTATCCACCTTCAGATCTTACAGAATAAGAACTAAGAACAGTACAGCATAGGAACAGGCCCTTCAGCCCTCCAAACCTGTGCCGAAACATTTTGCCCTTCCATATTAAAACTGTCTTCACTTACAGCATCCATATCCCTCCATTCCCTTTCCTATTCCTGTATTTGTCCAGGTGCTTCTTGAATGCTGCTGTTGTGTCTGCTTCCACCACCTCCTCTGGCAGCGCGTTCCAGGCACTCACCACCCTTTGTGTGAAAAACCTGCCTCACACATCTCATTTAAACTCTCCCTTCCCTCTGCACCTGTGTCCCCCAGTAATTGATCCCTCCACTCTAGGAAAAAGCCTCACACTTTCTACTCTATCCATGCCATTCACAATCTTATAAATGACTATCAGGTCACCCTTCAACCTCCTGCTTTTCAGTGAAAACAAACCCAGTCTATCCATCTTTCTTCATTACTAAAATTCTCCATAACAGGCAACATCCTGGTAAACCTTTTCTGTACCCTCTCCAAAGCATCCACATCCTTCTGGTATTGTGGTGACCAGAACTGTATGCAATATTCCAAGTGTGGCCTAACTGAACTTCCGTAAGGCTGCGGCATAACCTGTCTATCCTTATAGTCAATGTCCCTTCCAATGAAGGCAAGCTTGCCATAGATTTTTATTACTACCTTATCTACCTGCGCTGCAGTGATCTGTGGACCTGCACACCCAGATCTCTCTGCATATCAATACTCCTAAGGGTTCTGCCATTCACTGCACAATTTCCACCTGTACTTGACCTTCCAAAATGTATCACTTCACATTTATCTGGACTAAACTTCATCTGCCCATGCCTCCAACTGATCTATATCCTGCTGTGTCCTCTGACAATCCTGCTCACGATCCACAAATCCACCAATCTTTTTATTGTCTACAAACTTACTAATTAGGCAAAAAGTGAGGACTGCAGATGCTGTAAACCAGAGTTGAGATCAGAGTGATGCTAGAAAAGCACAGCAGGTCAGGCAGCATCCGAGGGGCAGGAAAATTGATGTTTCGGGCAAAAGCCCTTCATCAGGAAACTTACTAATTAGACTAGCCACATTTTCCTCCAAATCAACAGCAGAGGTCCCAGCACTGTTCCTTATGGAACACCATTCAACATAACCTTCTATTCCAAACAGTATCCTTCCATGCTACCCTCTGTTTCCTGTGATTCACCTCTGTCACCAACTCTCTTTAAGTTCTGGTAAGCTGCTAGTGTCTTCCACTGTGAAAATTGATGCAAATTACCTATTCAGTTCCTCCACCATTCCTTTGTTCACTATTACTGCTTCTCCAGCCTCATTTTCCAGTGCTCCAATATCCACTCTTGCCTCTCTCTTACCTTTCATATACTTAAAAAAACTCTAGCAATTTTCTTTTCAATTAATAGCTAGCTTACTTTCATATTTCATCTGGCTTCCCACTAATCTTCACCACATTTGCTTTCTCTTTTATGCTGTCCCTGATTTCCCTTGTCAGCTGTGGTTGCTTCATCCTCCCCTTCATACGTATCTTCTTCATTGGGATGAATCTCTGCTGTGTCTCCCAAATTACCCTCAGAAACTCCTGCCATTGCTGCTCCACAATCTTCCCTGCTAGACTCCCCTTTCAATCGCCTCCGGTCAGCTCCTCCTTCATGTCTTTGCAGCTACCTTTACTCAATTGTAATACTGCTACATTCGATTCCAGCTTTACCCTCTCAAACTGCAATGTGAATTGAAAATGCTTGAATCTATTATCAAGGAAGAAGTAGCAAGACATCTATATGCTGTGCAGAGGGACTTGAGTGTCCTTGTGCATGAATCACTGAAGGTTGGTCTGCAGGTATAACAGGTAATTAGGAAGGCACATACAATTTTGTAATTCATTGCTAAAGGGATTGACTTTAAAAGCAGGAAGGTTATGTTGCAGCTGTACAAGGTGCTGGTAAGACTACATCTGGAGTACTGCATGTAGTTTTAGTCTTCTTACTTGAAAAAGGACGTTCTGGCATGAGAAGGGGTGCAGAGGAGGTTCACCAGGATGATTCTAGACTTGAGGGAGTTATAGTTTATGAGAAGAAACAGAATAGACTGGGATTATATTCATTGGAATTCAGAACGAAGGGGAATCTTATAGAAACATATAAAATTATGAAGGGAATCGATAAGTTATGAAGATGTTTCCACTGGCGGGTGAAACTAGGACAAGAGGGCATAGCCTCTAAGTTAGGGGGAGCAGATTTAGGACTGAATTGAGAAGGAACTTCTTCACCCAGAGGGTTGAGAATCTGTGGAATTTCCTGACCAGTGAAATAGTTGAGGCTTCCTCATTGAATGTTCTTAAAGCTAAGATAGATAACTTTTTGAACAGTAAAGGAATTAAGTGGAGCTGAAGCCACAAAAAGATCAGCAGATTCAAAGGGCCAGATGGCTTGCTCCTGCTCCTAGTTCTTACGTTATGGTCACTGCCTCCGAGGGAATCCTTCACTTAAAGCTTCTAAATCAAGACTTTCTCATTACGCATCACCAAATCCATCTTGGATCCATCTTGGATACATTCCACAAATTCCTTTTCTTGAGATCCACTACCAACCTGATGTTGCAAGTCCAACTGTATATTGAAGTCCCTCATGACTACTTTAATAGTGCCTTTCTTACAGGCTTTATCTATCCTAATTTATGTGTGTCCTTGGACACTTGTTCCAGAAACTTTAAGCTCTGCTGAACCTTCCTCTCTTTTAGGTAAAAACAAGGACTGCAGATGCTGGAAACCAGAGTCTAGGTTAGAGTGGTGCTGGAAAAGCACAGCAGGTCAGGCAGCATCTGAGGAGCAGGAAAATCAACATTTCGAGCAAAAGCCCTTCATCACTTCCTCTCTTTTAACTTTTTCCATAATATTTCACGCAACAGAACCCATCCCCACCCCCCACCCCCCCACACCACCACCACTGTTTACTTTAAAGCCCTATCCACACTCCTGGTAATGTGATTGGCCAGAGCTCTGGTCTCAGCATCATTCAGGTGGAGCCCCCCCCCATCGGATCAGTTCACTCCTTCCCCAGTACTGGGACCAATGTCCCATGAATTTGAATCATTTTTCCCCACACTAATCTTTGAGCCAAATGTTTACCCCTTAACTTTGTTCACCCTGAGCCAATTAGTTCATGGCTCAGGTAGTAATCACGGGTTATTACCTTTTTGGGTCTGTTTTCTAATTTAGTGTCAAAAAGTGTGGCACTGGAAAAACTCAGCAAGTCAGGCAGCATCCAAAGAGCAGGAGAATCGATGTTTTAGGCATAGGCCCTTCCCCTCTGAACCAAACTACCATGCTGCTCCAAGTTCCCCATACTACACACTCACTCGAGCTATCTCGCACTCTTGATGTGCTCTGAGCATACTGAATGTACTGTACAACACAGGATAGATAGAGAGTAAAGTTCTCGCTTCTCTTTTAAACTGAAAGTAAAGCTTCCTGTACCATTTTAAACTGAATTCAAAGCCCCCTTGATATTGTCCCCTTCAAAATACTCCCAGGACAGGGGCAGCATGGGATTACATACAAATGTGAAGCTTCCTCTACATTGTCACCATCCAAGAACTCCCAGAACATGGACAGGGATAGGTGCTCATTTAAACAGAAAGTAAAGCTTCCTCTACCTGTCCCCATGAAACATTCTCTCCACTCTAGGAGCTCATCGATCCAGTTGCAAAGTGACATTTTCTAAATGATCCCCGCAGTACAAAAGGCAATACTTACTGTAACAGGTTATCCTTTTTTTGCTGTTCTTGGCAAGTCGAGTTAAAGTCATATCAAAATCTGTAATAACCTGGAACAGAAACAGTAGCTCATTAATGGAGTAGACCACATGGTTGCTCAACTCCAGCATTCCTTAAACACGGAAAAATAGCATGTTGACTGTGCACAATGAAACAGACCCTTCAGCCCCTTAAGGGGAGATGGTAGTGTCCTGGTACTGCCACTGGGCTAGTAATCCACAGGCCCAGCTTTAATGTGATGGGGACATGTGTTCAAATGGCAGCTGGTAGAATTTAAGTTCAATAATGAGGCTAAAGGCCCATGGACCTGATGGGGTGCATCCAAGAATATTTAACGGAAGCAGCTGCAGAGATTTTGGATGCATTGGGAGTAATCTTCTAAGAACTCTCAAGTTCTGGAAAAGTCCCAGAGGAATGAAAAATTGTCTCTACTTTCCTGTTCACTCCTACACTTCAATTCTTGATGGACAGGTAGTCAATTTAACACAGTTTTAAAATGTTTAATGACACCAACTCCATCACTCTCTGGGAAAGCGAATTCCACAGGCTTAGAGAAAAAGCGAATTCCTAATCGCTGTCATAAACAGGAGACGCCTCATTCTTAAAGGCCCTTTTCTGCTTTCAATCATGGTAAATCCAGCTGAGGATAGCTATGATCTGGCCTCATTACAGACCCACCTGAAGTTTGGAGGCTCCCCCATCACAGAGGGCGGAGATAATTCTTTCCACACGTTCTGGTTCCTGGATATGGACAGTGCTTTTTTGTAATTCTGGTATCTGCAGGAAATGAAATCAGTTAGCCAGAGTCAAACAGTCTGAATAAAGACAGATATAGCATATCCTCAAATCTAAAGAGCTTGATAAATCTGCAGTTTACCTCTGTCCATTAGTTTAAACAGAGTGAGTATTCAGTAGTTTTAGATGATGTCAAAAGTAGGTGGCAAGTGATCATAATGGGCCTACTGCTGATTTATGAAACAGACTGTGATCCAGCAAACAGAGACTATGGTCATCAAACAAAGCACCCCAAACCCAGCTACCACCAAACACTCTTCCCTCACCCTGGTAAAACGCTGATCCCTGATCCACACAAAGACCTAGAGCACAATATCACTGTCCCCAACTCTAAAACCAACAGCCTGGAACCCGACCCCCCCCCAAACCGACTGCCAGCACTGAACTTCAACGCACCCCCAGGGTAGGGTCTGAGACTACACACTGACCTGAGTGCTCAGAACACCACCCTCCTGCTGAGACAGTTTTGGGCCCGTCTTCATCACTGACCCGTACACCCTTGTACAATGAAAAGTTTCACGATGACACCAAACCCCACGATACACAAGTCACTGATCCTCAAACATTCCTACAGATGAGCATGGCTTCAATCGTGTCTCCTTGCCCCTCTTTCCCTATTTCAATCGCCTCCCATTACCCCCCATTCCCTATTTTCATAACATTCCCTTTGCCCCAATTCCTTTTTCCATAATCTTCCCATGTCCCATTCCCTATTCCAATCCACCCACTGCTCACCAATTCCCTCTTTCAAAAACCCATTCCAAACAGAGGATACATCGACACCATGGTAACAGGGACTGTGGTGATGGGGATCATGGTGACGGGGATCATGGTGACAGGGATCATGGTGACAGGGACCGTGGTGACAGGGACCGTGGTGACAGGGACCGTGGTGACGGGGACCAGAGTGACAGGGACCATGATGATGGGGACTGTGATGTTGGGGACCAGGGTGATGGGGACCATGGTGATGGGGACCATGGTGACAGGGACCAGGGTGATGGGGACCAGGTTAATGCGGACCATGGTAATGGGGACCATGGTGACGGGGACCAGGGTGAGGGGGATCAGGGTGATGGGGATCAGAGTGACGGGGGGATCAGAGTGACGGGGGAATCAGGGTGATGGGATCAGGGTGATGGGGGATCAGGGTGATGGGGATCAGGGAGATGGGGATCAGAGTGACGGGGGATCAGGGTGATGGGGATCAGGGAGATGGGGATCAGAGTGACGGGGGATCAGGGTGATGGGATCAGGGTGATGGGGGATCAGGGTGATGGGGGATCAGGGTGACGGGGATCAGGGTGATGGGGATCAGGGTGACGGGGGATCAGGGTGATGGGGATCAGGGAGATGGGGATCAGGGTGATGGGGGATCAGGGTGACGGGGGATCAGGGTGACAGGGGATCAGGGTGACGGGGATCAGGGTGATGGGGGATCAGGGTGATGGGGGATCAGGGAGACAGGGATCAGGGTGACGGGGAACAGGGTGATGGGGCATCAGGGTGACGGGGATCAGGGTGATGGGGGATCAGGGTGACGGGGATCAGGGTGATGGGGCATCAGGGTGACGGGGATCAGGGTGATGGGGGATCAGGGTGATGGGGGATCAGGGTGATGGGGGATCAGGGTGACGGGGATCAGGGTGACGAGGGATCAGGGTGATGGGGACCAGGGTGATGGGGGATCAGGGTGAGAGGGATCAGGGTGATGGGGATCAGGGTGATGGGGGATCAGGGTGACGGGGATCAGAGTGACGGCAGATCAGGGTGACGGGGACCAGGGTGATGGGGGATCAGGGTGCCGGGGGATCAGGGTGATGGGGGATCAGGGTGATGGGGGATCAGGGTGATGGGGATGAGGGTGACGGGGATCAGGGTGATGGGTGATCAGGGTGATGGGTGATCAGGGTGATGGGGTATCAGGGTCCTGGGGGACCAGGGTGATGGGGATGAGGGTGACGGGGATCAGGGTGATGGAGGATCAGGGTGACGGTGATAAGGGTGATGGGGTTCAGGGTGATGGGGATCAGGGTGACGGGGATCAGGGTGATGGGGGATCAGGTTGACGGGGGATCAGGGTGACGGGGGATCAGGGTGACGGGGATCAGGGTGACGGGGGATCAGGATAACGGGGATCAGGGTGATGGGGGATCAGGGTGACGGGGATCAGGGTGACGGGGACCAGGGTGACGGGGATCAGGGTGTCGGGGATCAGGGTGTCGCGGATCAGGGTGATGGGGGTCAGGGTGACAGGGATCAGGGTGACGGGGTGACGGGGATCAGGGTGACGGGGTGACGGGGATCAGAGTGACGGGGTGACGGGGGATCAGGGTGATGGGGGAATCAGGGTGACGGGGATCAGGGTGATGGGGATCAGGGTGATCGGGATCAGGGAGATGGGGATCATGGTGACGGGGATCAGGGTGACGGGGATCAGGGCGACAGGGATCAGGGTGACGGGGATCAGGGTGATGGGGATCAGGGTGATGGGGGATCAGGGTGACGGGGATCAGGGTGACGGGGATCAGGGTGACGGGGGATCAGGGTGACGGGGGATCAGGGTGATTGGGGATCAGGGTGATGGGGGATCCGGGAGATGGGGATCAGGGTGACAGGGATCAGGGTGTCGGGGATCAGGGTGATGGGGGATCAGGGTGTCGGGGATCAGGGTGATGGGTGATCAGGGTGACGTGGATCAGGGTGATGGGGGATCAGGGTGATAGGGTGACGGGGACCAGGGTGACGGGGATCAGGGTGATGGGGATCAGGGTGACAGGGATCAGGGTGACGGGGTGACGGGGATCAGGGTGACGGGGTGACGGGGATCAGGGTGACGGGGTGACGGGGATCAGGGTGACGGGGTGACGGGGGATCAGGGTGATGGGGGAATCAGGGTGACGGGGATCAGGGTGACGGGGATCAGGGTGACAGGGATCAGGGTGACGGGGATCAGGGTGATGGGGATCAGGGTGACGGGGATCAGGGTGACGGGGATCAGGGTGATGGGGATCAGGGTGATGGGGGATCCGAGAGATGGGGATCAGGGTGACAGGGATCAGGGTGTCGGGGATCAGGGTGATGGGGGATCAGGGTGTTGGCGGATCAGGGTGATGGGGGATCAGGGTGACGGGGATCAGGGTGATGGGGGATCAGGGTGTCGGGGATCAGGGTGTCGGGGATCAGGGTGACGGGGATCAGGGTGATGGAGGATCAGGGTGATGGGGGATCAGGGTGATGGGGGATCAGGGTGACGGGGATCAGGGTGATGGGGGATCAGGGTGACGGGGATCAGGGTGACGGGGGATCAGGGTGTTGGCGGATCAGGGTGATGGGGGATCAGGGTGACGGGGTTCAGGGTGACGGGGATCAGGGTGACGGGGATCAGGGTGACGGGGGATCAGGGTGTTGGCGGATCAGGGTGATGGGGGATCAGGGTGACGGGGTTCAGGGTGACGGGGATCAGGGTGACGGGGATCAGGGTGACGGGGGATCAGGGTGTTGGCGGATCAGGGTGATGGGGGATCAGGGTGACGGGGTTCAGGGTGACGGGGATCGGGGTGACGGGGATCAGGGTGATGGGGGATCAGGGTGACGGGGATCAGGGTGACGGGGATCAGGGTGACGGGGTTCAGGGTGACGGGGATCAGGGTGACGGGGATCAGGGTGACGGGGATCAGGGTGACGGGGATCGGGGTGACGGGGATCAGGGTGATGGGGGATCAGGGTGACGGGGATCAGGGTGACGGGGATCAGGGTGACGGGGTTCAGGGTGACGGGGATCAGGGTGACGGGGATCAGGGTGACGGGGATCAGGGTGACGGGGATCGGGGTGATGGGGATCAGGGTGATGGGGGATCAGGGTGACGGGGATCGGGGTGATGGGGATCGGGGTGACGGGGATCGGGGTGACGGGGATCGGGGTGACGGGGATTAGGGTGACGGGGGATCAGCCCAGTGTGAACTGGATCTGGTTCTATACAAGTGACAGTGAGCTTTCCCCATGTGCCCTGGAACAGGATTATTACCCAATACCACGCTCCAGGAGGCCATTCAGCCCATTCATACTGGGATGGAGCCTCCCTCCCTCCAACCCCCTCATTCTCAGGGAATCCTCCACAGACACACACCGGGCCCCATCCCCATCCCCGGGCTCGGGCTCGGGCTCGGCCCCGGGCCCCTTCCCCGGGCCCCATCCCCGTTCCCCATCCCCGGGCCCCGTGCCCCATCCCCGGGCTGATCCCCGGGCCGCTGTCTGTACCATGTCGAGCCGGGCCCCGGACTCCAGGCCTCGGTCTGTCGTTTGGAAACGCCGACTCTGGGCCTCAGGCTCAGGCTCCGCCTCTGACGGCAGCAGCCGCTCCCCCTCCCCCTCCCCCTCCCCCAGACACACAGAGAGACAGACACCCAGACACAGAGACATACACCCAGACAGAGAGACAGACACCCCCACAGAGAGACACCCAGACACAGAGAGACAGACACAGAGACATACACCCAGACACACAGAGAGACAGACACCCAGACACAGAGAGACAGACACCCCCACAGAGAGACAGACACCCAGACACATAGAGACAGACACCCAGACACAGAGAGACAGACACCCCCACAGAGAGACAGACACCCAGACACATAGAGACAGACACCCAGACACAGAGACATACACCCAGACAGAGAGACAGACACCCCCACAGAGAGACACCCAGACACAGAGAGACATACACCCAGACACACAGAGAGACAGACACCCAGACACAGAGAGACAGACACCCCCACAGAGACATACACCCAGACACACAGAGAGACAGACACTCACACAGAGAGACATACACCCAGACACAGAGAGACATACACTCCCACAGAGAGACAGACACCCAGACACAGAGAGACAGACACCCCCACAGAGACATACACTCAGACACACAGAGAGACAGACACCCCCACAGAAACATATATCCAGACATACAGAGAGACAGACACTCAGACACAGAGAGACATACACCCCCACAAGGACATACACCCAGACACAGAGAGACAGACACTCCCACAGAAACATACACCTAGATACAGAGAGACATACACCCCCATAAGGACATACACCCAGACACACAGAGAGACAGACACCCCCACAGAGACATACGCCTAGACACAGACACCCCTACAGAGACATACACCTAGACACACAGAGAGACAGACACCCCCACAGAGACATACACCTAGACACACAGAGAGACAGACACCCCCACAAAGACATACACCCAGACACAGAGAGACAGACACCCCCACAGAGACATACGCCTAGACACAGACACCCCTACAGAGACATACACCCAGACACACAGAGAGACAGATACCCCCACAGAGACATACACCCAGACACAGAGAGACAGACACCCCCACAGAGACATACACCCAGACACACAGAGAGACAGACACCCCCACAGAGACATACGCCTAGACACAGACACCCCTACAGAGACATACACCCAGACACACAGAGAGACAGATACCCCCACAGAGACATACACCCAGACACAGAGAGACAGACACCCCCACAGAGACATACACCTAGACACACAGAGAGACAGACACCCCTACAGAGACATACTCCCAGAAACAAGACAGACACCCCCACAGAGACATACACCCAGACACAGAGAGACAGATACCCCCCACAGAGACATAGACCTAGACACACAGAGAGACAGACACCCCCACAGAGACATACACCCAGACACAGAGAGACAGACACCCCCACAGAGACATACATCTATTCACACAGAGAGACAAACACCCCCACAGAGACATACACCCAGAAACACAGAGACAGACACCCCCACAGAGACGTACACCCAGACACAGAGAGACAGACACCCCCACAGAAACATACACCTAGACACACAGAGAGACAGACACCCCCACAGAGATATACACCCAGATACAGAGACAGACACCCCCACAGAGACATACACCCAGACACAGAGAGACAGACACTCCCACAGCGACATACACCTAGACACACAGAGAGACAGACACCCCCACAGAGACATACACCTAGACACACAGAGAGACAGACACCCCCACAAAGACATACACCCAGACACAGAGAGACAGACACCCCCACAGAGACATACACCTAGACACACAGAGAGACAGACACTCCCACAGCGACATACACCCAGACACAGAGAGACAGACATTCCACAGACAACCCCTCTACCCTTAAAGTGAAATATTCCCAGATTCTGGGAAGATTGAGATTCAGAAAAGAGCAAAGAGTTTGCCCATTGTTTCAGATAATATTCCTCCTTCATAGTTTATTTTCTTCTTTATTTTGGCATTATTTGGCTTTTAACTCTTTCCCAATCCTCTGGATTAGGAATCACTAATCTTTGCCACATTGTATGTTCTTTCTTTCAATTTGATACCGTCCTTATCTTCTTTCATTGGTTTATCCCTTTCCTGGAATCCTTTTTCCTTCCTGGGATATCTCTTTACTGTGAATAGTAAACTATTTTCTTCAACATTGGGTCAAAATCCTGGATCTCCCTCCCTAACAGCATTGTGAGTCAACCAGCACAGACTGCAGCAGGTCAAGAAGGCAGCTCAGCCCCACCTTCTCCATAGCAATTAGAGATGGGTGATAAATGTTGACCCAGATAACAATACCCACATCCTAAAAATGAATTTTAAAAAATGCCTGCTACTGTTCCTCAACCATATTTTCTGCTGAACTCCTTCCCCATTTCACTCCAGCCACCTCAACCCTATGTAATTAACGTTCTCTACCAGTGCCGGGGCTGTACCTAACCTCATGACTACTCAACACCACGTTTCTGAGGGTAAATAGGGTCACACAGTCACTGATGCTTATATGCTGGGAATGAATTGGAAATACACCAAGTAGACCTCCTTAATGTAGAGTACAATGGGGATAATTCATAACATCCAGGAGGCATCATTGTTTGGTGTTTCCTTTTTGTTGTGACAAATTTGGAGTAATAAAGGGAAGTCTGAATGCCATAAATGATCATATCTCAGTATCCCTAGGGTGAGGGTGGGGGAGTTCTTGGAGTTCTTAGATCCCCAAGGAATATCATTACATAAAAAGTAGAAGTTGAATTTTGTATTCTTATACTTTTTTTGTCATGGGTTGTGATTGTTGCTGACAAGGGCCAGTATTTACTGCCCATTTCCAATTAATCCTGGACTGAGGAGCATGCTGGGGCATTTCAGAGGGAAATTTAGAGTCAGCCACAATGCTGAAAGTCTGGAGTCACATATAAGCCAGACCAGGTAAGAAAAGCAGATCTCATTAGTGAGCCAGATGAGGGTTTCAGACACAATATTACTGAGATTATAGAATTGAATTTCCACCAGCTGCCATTTGAATCAGTGACCACATGGCAATACAGCTGGGTGTATGATTACTAACCCCCATCTCCATCCCCAGCTTCCTCCTCAGCCCCCACATGATTCAGGAGTAAGACTAGGTCACTCAGCCCTTCATACTCCATTAAATAATATCATGGTTGATCTGATATTGGCAGATTCCCAATGTTGTGGTTACTTCTAATAAACTGCTACATGTACAGGGTTTTGATTATTTATTTAAGTGTAGAATACATAGAGATAGTGTATTAGAGGGTTAAGCTGAATAACTCACATAGACAGGAAAAGGCAGTATCTTTATGCAAATTTTTGCCACATGGACATCACATTATCCATACTCCAATTTTTCTTCATAAAACATAGGAATCATGTCTGTTCTAGGTCACAGACTAATGCCACTGATGTCTTCTCCTTCACCACAGCCCAAGGATCACTTAGCCCCACCCCAGTCGACCCCCAATCTCTTCTAGCTCTCTGGAATGTTTTGAAGGCACAAGTTGTTGTTTATAGATTACTGTTGACACCAGCCTTGAGGATGCATAAAGTTCATCTAATATAATGTTCATTAATCGAAGTCTGCTCTTTACTTTTCCCTAGTTAACCCTTACAGCCTAATTAACTCTAACAATGCCTAACCGCAATAAGCTTTCACCCACTTCTTATTAAAAAATTCCACCCTGACTTTAAAATATTACAGACTGTTTCCAGTGCATTTTGACAAAGATAGTTTTAAAAATTGATAATCTTCTGTAAGAATAAATTTCTCCTCGTCTCTGTCTTAAATGGGTGACCCTTGATTTTCAAGCTCTGTCAGGAGTTCTGGGTTTTCCTACAAAAAGGATCATAGCTTTCACATCCATCTTCGAAAACCCTTCAGGATCTTATATGTTTCAATCAAGTTACCTCTTATTCTTCTAAACTCCTTCAGACTTACCTAACTACCATTTCTTCATAAGATACCCAACCCATTCAGGGATAAATCTGGTAAACCTTCTCGGAGCTACTTCCAACACATTTGCATCCTTCTGTAAATAAAGAGCCTAGTACTGTACACAGTACTCCAGATGTTGCCTCACTAATGCTATGTATTATTGAAGAAATAACCTCCCAACTTTTGTTTCCAATTGCTCTTGCAATAAACAATGTCAATCTATTAGCTTTCCTAATTACTTACTGTAACTGCATATTAATCTTTGTGATTCAGGTTACTAGGACAACCAGATCTCACATTGCATCTCAGAGTTCTGCAATGTCTCACTACTTATATTTTGTTTAATTCTTCCTGCCAAAATGGACAACTTTGTAACTTACTTGCTTCCTTTTCTTTGTGCCATCGGCACGTTTATCAACCATACCTTCAGTTCCTGGATCCAAATCATCTTTGTACATTGTAGGAGGTTGAGACCCCAGCACTAATCCCTGTGGCACCACTCTTTTGCACAGAGTCATCCAGCACAGAAATAGACCCTTTGGCCCAACCAGTCCATGCTGATCATAATCCCAAACTAAACTAGTCCCACCAGCCTGCTCCTGGCCTATATCTCTCCAAACCTTTCCTATTCATGTACTTATCCAAATATCTTTTAAATGTCTTTTATAACTACCACTTCCTTTGGAAGTTCATTCTACATATGAACCACCCTCTGTGTTAAAAAGTTGGCCCACATGTCTTTTTTAAACCTCTCTCCTTTCACCTTAAAAATGTGCCATAGTCGTGAAATCCCTATCCTAGGGGAAAACAATCAACTACCATTAACCCTATCTACACCTCTCATTATTTTTTAAAACTTCTATAAGGTTTCCTCTCAACCTCCTACGCTCCGGTAAAAAATGTCCTAACCTATCCAGCCTTTGATTATAACCTAAACCTTCCATACCCAGCAACCTCCTGGCAAATCTCTTCAGAACCCTCTCCAGTTTAATGATAGCCTTCCTATAACTGGGCAACCAGATCTGGACACAGTATTTCAAAAGAGGCCTCACCAATGTTCTATATAACCTCAACATAACTTCCCAACTCCTACATTCAAAGGACTGAGCAATGAAGATAAGTATGCTAAATGCTTTTTTATGCCCAGTCTATGTATGGCACAAACTTCAAAGAATTATGGACCTGAACCCCTAGGTCCCATGGTTCTATAACATTACTCAAGGCCTTATCATTAACTGTGTAAGTCCTAACCCTTGTTTGTTGTACCAAAATGCAATACCGATTGCCAACTGGAAAATGGCCACATTTTCTATTGGCCAACCAATCTTCTGTCTATGCCAATGAGTTTTCATTTTCTTTGTCTTTGATGAGCCACCTTATTAAAGGTCTTCAGGGAATCCAAGTATAGCATGTCTTTCTTTTTTCCTCAAGTTCAATTCTTTTAAGTTCCATTTCCCTTTCCATTTCAAACTGCTTTAGCTGCAATTGAATTTTCGTTTACTCAAGTGACTCACCACTTTGTGTACCTAATCCCTCTTGTATTTCCACCTGTCGCAAATACTATGCTAATATATTAATTATCTCTGCTTCCTAACTTTTGCAGGAAATTCCACCTTTATCTCTTTTGCCAATTCTATGGCCTTAGCCTTAATCAGGATTTGTAAATCAGTCAGTGATATCTCCTCTATCTGCACAACAGTTTGAGCTGTTTCACTGGCATTTCATTTTGTATTGTGAGAAACCTGGTTTCTGTCCTTAATGAATTAATTCTACTACACACCCAATCTCGTTCAAAGATCCTGCACCCGAGCCCTTTAAACTTCCTCACGATCCTGATGGGAAGAGTGTGCAGGAAATCAAGCCAGCTAATACAGCATAGGCCTTCTTACAAGCTCTATCCACCTGAGTGGCAACGTTCAAAGATCTATGAACATAGACCCCAAGATCCCTCTGCTCCTCCACCTTACTAAGAACCCTACTGTTAACCCTGTATTCCGCATTCTTATTTGTCCTTCCAAAATGGACAACCTCACACTTGACAGGGTTGAACTCCATCTACCACTCCTCAGCCCAGCTCTGCATCGTATCTAAGTCCCTTTGCAGCCGACAACAGCCCTCATCACTATCCACAACTCCACCAATCTTCGTATCGTCTGCAAATTTACTGACCCACCCTTCGACTCCCTCTTCCAAGTCATTAATAAAAATTACAAACAGCAGACGACCCAGAACTGATCCCTGCGGAACTCCACTTGTAACTGGGCTCTAGGCTGAATATTTACCATCTACCACCACTCTCTGACTTCGACCGGTTAGCCAGTTCTCTATCCAACCGGCCAAACTTCCCACTATCCCATGCCTCCTGACTTTCCGCATAAGCCTACCATGGGGAACCTTATCAAATGCTTTACTAAAATCCATGTACACTACATCCACTGCTCTACCCTCATCCACATGCTTGGTCTCCTCCTCAAAGAATTCAATAAGATTTGTAAGGCAAGACCTACCCCTCACAAATCTGTGCTGGCTGTCTCTAATCAAACAGTGTCTTTCCAGATACTCATAAATCCTATCCTTTCTCTCACAGACACTGCCAGACCTGCTGAACTTTTCCAGCAATTTCTGTTTTTGTTTCTGAAACCCACACTAGGTTTATTGTATATTTGTAAATGTATATGTATATTTGTTCTAAACAACTGTTTCGATTAACTAGTGGCAAAGTGGTTATTATCTGCTACGAGGCAAACTTAAATTAAATCTCATGCAAAAGGGCAGTAGAGAGGGCTTTAAATGAATTAAAGTGGGGAGAGGTCTGGAGAGGAGAAATCTAGGCTTGCTCAGCAAAATGATATGGCAACATTGCAGGTATGATACCCAGAATGGGACAGGAAAGAAAGAATGCACAAACATAAGAAAAAGCAGCAAATACAGTCAAAGGGGAGAGAAAAATGGTAAAAATGCAAAATTAATGGCCTTGTCCTTGAATGCACATAGTATTCCAAACAAAATAAATTAATTTATGGCACAAAAAGATGGATGTGATCTTACAGACATGAATACAATAAAGTCAAAGCTGGGAGCTAAATATTCAATGGTAAGTAGTGGTATGGGTATATGAATAGGAAGAGTTTGGAGGGACATGAGCCGGGTACTGGTCGTGAGACTAGATTGGGTTGGGATATCTGGTCAGCATGGATGGGTTGGACCGAAGGGTCTGTTTCTGTGCTGTACTTCTCTACGACTCTATATGCCTTTGGGAAAGGGCAGGAAGGAAAGGGGGATGGGCTAGCTTTGTTCATACAGATAAAATAAGTACAATAGCAAAAAAAATCTTGGATTGGCAGATGTGGAATCCATGTAAAGGTAAGAAATAACAAGGGGAAGAAGACACTGTTGGGAGTAGTCTAGAGAGCACCTAAGAGTAGTTATAATGAGGATCAAATATTATATCTGGAGATAATGACAGCATGTAGAAAAGGCTGTACATTAATAATGGGTGACTTTAATCTCCATGTAAATTGAGAAAAGCAATTTAGTAAAGGAAGTCAGAAGAAAGAATTCATAAATTGTAATTGGGAGAGTAGATAAGCTGCATATTATTTAAATGGAGAAACACTGCAACACAAGGGATTTAGAGGTCTTCACAGATAACTCATAAAATATCAGCATCCAAATTCAGCAGGTAACAGGGAAGGGAAATGGAATGTTGCTCTTTATTTCAAAGGAAATAGAGTATAAAATATAGGGAAGCATTGCTAATAACTATACAAGGCACTAGTCAGGCCACACCCTATCATACCATGAACAGTTTTGGTCCCGTTTGAAACTGGAGAAGGTTCATTAGGTTTATGCCAAGTATGGATGGATTTTCTTATGAGGAGAGGTTAACTAGGTTGAGCTTGTACTCATTGGAGTTTAGGAGATTGAGAGGAGACCTCACTGAAGCCCATAAGATACTTAAGCAGGGTGGGTTGTTTCTTCCTGTGGGAGAGTCTACGACCAGAGGGCATCATCTCAGAATGAGGGACCATACATTTAAGACAGAGTTAAGAAGGAATGTCTTCACTTTGATAGAAATGAATTTGTGGAATTCTTTATTGCAGAGGGCTGTTGAGGCTAGGTCATTAAGAGACAGACAGATTTTTAATCAGGAAGGAAATCAAGGGTTATGGGGACAAGGCTGGGAGATGGAGTTGCGGATTATCAGATCAGTCATGATCTCACTGAATGGTGGAGCGACTCAAGAGGCTGAATGGCCTACTCCTGCCCCTATGCCTAATGGTCTTAACCAGATTTATCTATACTGGTGTTGTCTATTTGGAGGCAAGGTGGCTCAGTGGTTGACTCTGTTGCTCACAGTGTCAGGGAGCCAGTCCAATTCTAGCCTCGGGTGACTGTGTGGAGTTTGTCTCCCCGTGTCTGTGTGGGTTTCCTCCGGGTGCTCTGGTTTCCTCCCACAGTCTAAAGATGTGCAGGTCAGGTGAATTGGCCATGCTAAATTGTCCACAGTGTTCAGGGTGTTTAGGTTAGGTGCATTAGTCAGGGGTAAGTATAAAATAGTGGGGTGGGGGATTGGGTCTGGGTGGGTTGCTCTTCAGAGGGTCAGTGTGAACCTGTTGGGCTGAAGGGTCTGTTTCCACACTGTAGGGATTCTATCCCATTCCGCTTGTAAATGTTAATAAACTAGAGAGTATGATGTGAGGGGACGAGGCCTGTGACACAGGTGATAGTAACCCTCCCTGAAACTGTGTCCCCTCCAGCAGCTGCTGAGCTCAGAAGGTAAGCCCGTAACTATAACCAGACACATTGGATATCAATCTGTAAGTGCTTCCAGTGGTGGATTTGGAGAGTGGAGACCCCTTCAGAGTGCAGCTTCTGGTGATATTTTCCAGGGAAAAATCCAGCCCCAGGGACTGGCGCCACAGCTTTCAGGAAAAGCAGAAAAAGTGCTAGAGAAACTCAGCAGGTCTGACGCAGCTGTAGAGAGATAGAGAAAGAAAAACGATCTCACTCTTGGGAACATTTATCTACAACAGCTCCACAAGGGTGGCAAAGAAAGGAATATTAGGAATATGCTAGGGATAGGATTGACTATTTATCACGTGAAAATTCCCTGGCCGGTTTCTTGAGATCTGTGGCTTGTTTTTGGACGATTTGAAGTTAGTTACCGACAGCCTGTAAACTTACAAATATTGTCTTTTGTTATGTCATTTTGAAACGCACAGCCTCAATTTTTACGTTATGAGAACAGTCAATAATTAGGTTACATACAAACCAAAGGCAGTCACAGATCCATCATGTGAGTTGACAGGAGCAGGGAGTAAGTCGGCGGGGTCTGGCAGAGAATGTAAGCGGGTGTTAGTACTGACTCTGTGGCCCACTGGATACTGAATGACCTCTCACTAAACGAAGGCAAGGACCGTGCATTGTCCATGTCACCAAATGGAAGTCGCTGGGGAGCTTGCCCTTAGTGATGTTACAATTGCCCGGGTTCTGGAACCCTGAGCGGCGCCGCTGAAAACACAAATCGTGACAACCGCAGCTCACACATTGAGCACCTCCACCAAGCTCACTGGGAAAAGTTCTTCAGTCGCTTCTGCTTTGAAAGCTTCATTATGGAGGAACCCTCAACCTCAACTCGGCAGCTGAGGCAGAGCACCATGGAGAGGAAGATGAGCGCCATGGCATGTACTATCTTCAATGAGCTTCGACTTGAGGGAAAACTCTGCGACGTGCTCATCAGGGTGAACGGCATTGACTTTAACGCCCACAAGAACATCCTTTGCAGCTGTAGCTCCTACTTTCGGTCAGTAACTGCAGCAAAGAGACTCCTTCCTCAGCCCCGGCCACCCCATGTGTGCTCTAGTCCCTATAGGAACCGCTCTGAAAGGAAGGCTCACAAAAATAACTCACCCCCAAAATGTGAAACTCAACAAATTCAAAATGTAAAGTGAAATTCAGAATTAATCCACTGGGTAAGGTGCAATATTTTAAATGGAACACGATTACAGGAGGGAGCTCTATGACAGGGTGTTAATCAGAATACGTAACTTTGTAACCTTCACAATCACACTATATTATTCCTTGCCAAGCCAAAAGGAGTGGGATTTTGCGAAAAGTCTGCAACATTGTATTTGCTAGTCCTAGCCAAAGAATCTCCTGCTTTGGTTTCTAGATCAGAGTGGTGCTGGAAAAGCACAGCAGGTCAGGCAGCATCCGAGGAGCAGGAAAATCAACGTTCCGGACAAAAGCCCTTCATCGGGAATGAACGCATTTCTGATGGGCTCCTGCCCGAAACGTTGATTTTCCTGCCCCTCGGATGCTGCCTGACCTGCTGTGCTTTTCCAGCACCACTCTGATCTTG
This sequence comes from Chiloscyllium plagiosum, assembly GCF_037043375.1. Lineage (NCBI taxonomy): Eukaryota > Metazoa > Chordata > Chondrichthyes > Orectolobiformes > Hemiscylliidae > Chiloscyllium > Chiloscyllium plagiosum. The sequence continues at coordinate 3,194,425 of NW_028270170.1, forward strand.
ACTCTGATCTCCTGCACCCGCAATCCTCACATTCGCCTACTTTGGTTTCTACTCGATCCTACACTGCCACCTCTTATCCTGCAAAGCATCCATCCTTGGCCACCTGCTATTTCTTACTCACATGTTGTTCCCGGACCAGACACTTCGCCAGAGTGCCCGACTATCCCTGGCCAGGAGCCACTCAGCGCCAACTGATAACTCCGGACGTACCCAGCATTCAATAGTCGCTGCCCCAGTGCTCGGTTTGAAATTCGAATCTTTGTACTCAAACCTTTCGAATGGGCCTCGCCACCCCTAACCTTGTGGTACTTTCTGCCACCATACAGCCACCGGAGTACTCCACTTTCCTCCAATTCTGCCCTCTTCCCCCAACCCGTTTTCTGTCAACAACTCCCCGGGAATCGCAAAAACACTACACCTGCTGGAAATCTGAAATAAAAGACCTAAAGTTCTCAAAGTGTTCAGAAGCTCCGTGAATTCAGAGAAATGACCTGCTAACATCTCAGGTTCGTGACCTTTCATCAGAATCTGAAACATTAACTTTTTCTATCCACTGATGCTGCCCAATATTTCAAATTCTTTAGTCAACCATTGGTGGTCATGCCTTCAGCTCTCTGTATATCAAGTTCCAGAATTCCCTCCCAAAACCTCTCTTTGTTCCAAAGATGTGTGGGTTAGAGTGACTTGGTCATGCTAAATTGCCCATAATGTTCAAGGTTAGGTGCATTAGTCGGAGTTAAATGTAGAATAAATGGGAATGGGTTTGGGTGGGATACCCTTTGGAGGGTTGGTGTGGACTTGTTGGGCTGAAGGGCCTGTTTCCACACTGTAGGGAACCATGGTTGAATGGGCAGAGCAGACTCGATGGGCTGTTTCTGCTCCTGTCTTTTATGGCCTCCCTCATTGATCCAACTTCAATATTTCCATGGGTCTCTACGACAACATTGTTTCATAATGGCCCTCTAAAGGAATTTTGGACACCATTAAATGCAAGGTGTTTTTTTTTATTAATTCATGGGACGTGACACAGTTGACTGGGCCAATATTTATTGCCCATCCTTAATCTCCTTAACCTGGTGATGAGCTGCCTTTTAAACCACTGCAGTCCTTGAGGTGTATGGACATCCATGATACTGTTAGGGAGGGATTTTGAATGAGCAGCACTGAAGGAACATGTCAAGATGGCCTGGAGGGAAACTTGCTGGGGGTGGTATTCCCATGTATCTGCTGGGAGAAAGTGAGGACTGCAGATGCTGGAGATCAGAGCTGAAAATGTGTTGCTGGAAAAGCGCAGCAGGTCAGGCAGCATCCAAGGAACAGGAGGATCGACGTTTCGGGCATGTTCTTTTTAAATCTTTCCCCTCTCACCTAAAAGCTATGTCCTCTAGTTTTGGACTCCCCCACCCTGGGAATACACCTTGTCTATTTATCATGTCCATGCCCCCTCATGATTTAAAAAAACCTCCATAAAGTCACCCCTAGCCTCCGATGTTCCAGGGGAAATAGCCCCAAGCCTATTCAGCCTCTCTCTACAGCTCCAATCCTGGCCATATCCTTGGAAATAATTTCTGAACTCTTTCAATTTTCATGACATCCTTCCATTAGCAGGGAGACTAGAATAGAATGCCTACTGAAGTTATTCCTTTAAAAAAAAGGATCAGGACCAAATGATGCCTTAGCAGGGAAGCACGGTGGCACAGTTGGGAAGCACGGTGGCACAGTGGTTAGCACTGCTGCCTCACAGCGCCAGAGACCCGGGTTCAATTCCTGCCTTAGGCGACTGACTGTGTGGAGTTTGCACATTCTCCCCGTGTCTGCGTGGGTTTCCTCCGGTTTCCTCCCACAGTCCAAAAATGTGCAGGGCAGGTGAATTGGCCATGCTAAATTGCCCATAGTGTTAGGTGCATGGGCAAATGTAGGGGAATGGGTCTGGGTGGGTTGCGCTTCGGCGGGTCGGTGTGGACTTGTTGGGCCGAAGGGCCTGTTTCCACACTGTAAGTAATCTAATCTAATCTAATCATTTGAAGTTTATTGTGGATTTAAATCCTCGTGTAGGATTAAGGTTATATCTCAGCCCTTTTTATTTCAAATGTACTTATGCCAAACTATTCTCAGTTGGATTACTACAGAGCAGCTACGAGGTGAGACAGATGGAACGTTTAGGTAGAAGTATGCTCTTATTTTCCTAAGCTTTCTGTGTCCTTTGCTGTGCAGGGCTCTATTTACTAGCGGCTGGAACAGCATAGAAAAGAAAGTGTACAACATTCCAGGGGTATCCCCCGACATGATGAAGCTCATCATAGAATACGCATACACTCGGACAGTCCCAGTCACTGTGGAAAATGTTGAGAGACTCCTGGCTGCTGCAGATCAGTTCAATGTCCTGGGAATTGTCAGAGCTTGTTGTGAATTCCTTGAATCTCAGTTATGCCTCGAAAACTGCATCGGGATTTGCAAATTTGCAGACTACTACTTCTGCCCAGAACTCCGACATAAAGCCTACATGTATATCCTACACCATTTTGAGGAGATAGTGAAGGTGAGTGAGGAGTTCCTAGAGCTGTCAGCCTTTGAGCTCAGAGACATCATTGAAAAGGATGAATTGAATGTGAAACAAGAAGATGTAGTATTTGATGCCATTCTCAAGTGGATTGCCCAAGACCCAGACCTCAGGAAAAAGTGCATTGTCATACTGCTGCCCAAGGTACATTAGGAGCTAGATGTATCTTTCATTTGTATCAGTTAAATATTTTTGTTGTTAAAGAGAGACTGGTGGGAAGCATTAATTAGCATACTGTCCCTTCACTTACACCTGAGCTTGAGTCCTATCACAACTGGGAGTACCCCTGTTCTGTTTTGTTGGTTCTATCAGCCCTACAATGGGACTACTTGCTGGTAAGCCTTGGTCCACTTAGAAAGCAGCCATCAATCTGGCGATAAACAGGAAAGCACGCAGCTGAAGTACATGGGTACAACACATAATTAGCATTTAACTTCAAGATTTTGTTGAGTTAAAAATCAAGATTGTTATTTTCCCTTGCAATCTTGGCATCCATGATAATGGCATAATACAAGTCATTCCCTAATGGAGGTTAAAAGAGTCTTCTTCATGAGGATATATTGCTGTCTTCCTCACAAGGAAGTAGCTGGTGCTGTGTGGATGAAGAATTCACCAATGGGAACAATCTAATCCTAAATAGCGATTACTGGAGCTGGAGCCTATTAACCACTTCATATTAGCTCTACCACAGTGAGGCGGTAGTGTGGGGGTAACGGGAAAAAAACAAGAGGAGTGTCAGACATCCTGTTCAATCAGACAGCTGGCTCAGAGGGAGCTGGGGGAAAAAAGAATTAACCACTTCATGGCATTTTGTGATTCCAAGTCTTTGTATTTAATCTCTGCAGATTGATTATAAATGGGTAGAAGAATCTTATCAACATACATGTTTCTCTCAGTGCATGTTTTATTGATAAAATTTTACCGAAGTAATGTCAATTTTGACATCACTTAAAAGTGAAATACAATTATTTTATTTCGGTCAAGTCTGTGACACTGAGTTTCCTCAAGCACTACCCCTATAATTGTAGGTTATATTCACAATGGATTCCATGTAAAATGTCTGTGGTTACCCACAGACCGCCGGCTTTTACAAGGATTCCAATTCCTCAGTGTTCTTTGATGGAAGCACCTGAGAGAGTGGCCTTTTCCCATTGAGCCTTTGTGGTAACTGTTCCTCGTTACCTAGGATGTGCCAATATCATTAACTGTGTTTCCCGTAAGCGTCTCCAGTAACCCATCAACTCAACTCCTGTAAACACAAGCTGTAATTCACCTTTACTGTTTAAATTTCCATCCCATGCATTAACTGACCTAGTTATCGAAACCTTGGATCAGCCTTGCTACTTATGTATTTTACTGTCCCCCCACCCATTCCACAATGGGGCCAGGCTCGTTTCCACTACCCCTGCATTCCACCCATGATCATTCCTTGGGTTGAGGCTATAGACAAGGAACAAGAGTAGGTCATTCAGCACATCAAGCATGCTCCACCATTCAATAAGTTCATGGTTGATCTGATTTTAATCTCAACTGTACATTGTTGCGTATCCCTGATTATCTTTTATCCCCTTAGTCATAAAGAATCTATCTGCAGAAAATTCTGCATCCACTTCCTTTTGAGGGAGGTCATTCCTAAGACTCACAATTCCCTGGATTGCTGAATGTTCGGGGGAAGCAGAGAGAAACCCAGAGGCAGGTTATCCCCTACCCCAGGCCTGACATGTGCATTCCTGCAGGGACCATTGAGAAATGAACATGAACTGGTTCTATCCCCGCTTTCTGGGGGGGTGTTCTGGGACAATGAGGTCACCACATGGTTCAAACTAAAACCTCCCTCCATTTGGGATCAGCAAAAAGCCGAAATTAGAGCCTTTGGTCCAGGTAGCGTGATGCCTTTGCCCCAGGAGCCATCTCAGTTTGTGTCGTCACATTTATGTGACACTGAAAACAAAAGTATCTTTGATGCTGGTGATCTGAAACACACACAAACAGAATGTGCTGGAGAAGCTTGGCAGGTCTGGCACTGTCTGTGAAGAGAGAAACAGAATTAATGAAACTAATGTTGATTTTCAGGAAAAAGCCCATCAAGTTGGACCAAAGGGTCTGTTTCCATGCTAACTCTATGATTCACTAATGTCCTTCAAGGATGGAAATCTGCCATGGTCTGGCCTATATGTCACTCCAGTCCCACGGCAATGGGGTTGCCTCTTAACTGCCCTCTGGGCAATAAATGATTGTCTAGCCAATAACGCCCACATCCTGCGACTGAATAAAACCGACTTAATGTTTTGAGTCCAGTGCCCCAGTCTGCTCAGTTCTGAAGAAGGGTCACCGGACTCTAAACATTATCTCTGTTACTCTCTCTTTAGATGTTGCCATAAAACAAAAAAAAAAATTACTGGAGAAACTCAGCAGGTTTGGTAGCATCTGTGAAGGGCGAAATAGAGTTAATGAAACCTTTGTTGTATAAACACCCATCTGCCTCATTAATGTCCTTTTGGGAAGGAAATCTGCCATCCTTATCTGGTCTGACCTACATCTGACTCCAGATCCATAGCAATAGGGTTGACTCTTAATTGCCCTCTGAATAATTAGGGATGGCCAATAAACAAATGATGGTCTAACCAGTGATGCCCATATCCTGTGAATGAATAAAAAAAGTTATTGTTTTGAGTCCAGTGACCAGTGTGCTCAGTTCAGAAGAAGGGTCACTGGACTCACAGAACAGAGCATTGTACAGCACAGGGTTAGACCCTTCGGCCCACAATGTTGTGCTGAACATGATGCAAAATCAAACTAATCCATTCCGCCTGCCCTTGGTCTATATCCCTCCATTCTTTGCATATTGATGTGCTTATCTCAAAGTCCTTTAAACGCCCCGATCGTCTCTGCCTCCACCACCAGCCTCAGGCAGCGCGATCCAAGCTCCTATCACTGTGTGAAAGAAACGTGCCCGTCACATCTTTCAACATTCCCGGAAATGTTAACTGTGTTTTTCTCTCTCTCCACAGAGCTGCCAGACCTGCTGAGTTTCTCCAGTAATTTCTGTTGGTGTGCATTTATGTGGCGCCGGAGAAGGGGCTGTGCAAGTAAGGTAGGGGTCGCGGGTTTTGATCATTCTGACCACCCCTCCCTCTCTGGCAGGTCAGACTGGCCCTGATGAATGCCGAATACTTTATGAATAACGTGAAGAACAACGACTACGTGAAGGACAACGACGACTGCAAGCCCATCATCATCAACGCGCTGAAGGCCATGTACGACCTGAACATGAACGGACCTTCCAACTCGGATTTCCGGAACCCGTTGACCAGACCCCGGCTGCCGTACTCCATCCTGTTCGCCATCGGGGGCTGGAGTGGGGGCAGTCCCACTAACGCCATCGAGGCTTACGATGCCCGGGCGGACCGCTGGGTCAATGTGACCTGTGAGGAGGAGAGTCCCCGGGCCTATCACGGAGCCGCCTACCTGAACGGCTTCGTCTACATCATCGGCGGCTTCGACAGCGTCGATTACTTCAACAGTGTCAAGCGCTTTGACCCGGTCAAGAAGAGTTGGCAGCAAGTGGCGCCCATGCACTCCCGCCGCTGCTATGTCAGTGTCACGGTGCTCGACAGCTTCATCTACGCCATGGGCGGCTTCGACGGCTACGTCCGCCTCAACACCGCCGAGCGGTACGAGCCCGAGACTAACCAGTGGACACTCATCGCCCCCATGCACGAACAGCGAAGCGATGCCAGTGCCACCACCCTCCACGGCAAGGTACCGGCAGCAGGGCTGCAGGTCGCGGGTTGGGCACGGCCAAGGCTGGAGATGGGGGGGTCAAGCAATGGGAGTGGGCTGGAGGCGCGGCAGGGATGGAGATGAGGATATGGGGTTGGGATGGGGTCACACTTGGAGCTGGGATGAGGATTGGGTGGTAGATGGGGTCACAGACGGTGTTGGGACAGGGATGATGATGGGACTGGTGGGTGAGGAGAGGGCATGCAAATAGGGCTAGGGGTTGGACTGGAGATGGGAATGGAGGATGGGTGCAGGGATGGGGCTGGAGATGGGGATAGGGCTTGGGGCCAGGGATGAGGATGAGATGGGGGTAGCTGAGGTCTTGAAAAAGCTTGCAGCAGCCAGAGCATGGGAAAGGAAAAGACTCCCCTTCACATTCCCTCCCAATGAACACCAAGATGCAGCTTGTTCGATGGCTCAAACCTGGGAACCTCTGGTTTCACGGTCTTGGGCAACACCAGGGAATGGGTCAAATGCACTTCCTCTCCCAGTTTATATATTCTTTTTAATTCAAACTCTTGTGCAGGTAGGACTTGAACCTGGGCTTCTCCTGGCCCAGAGGAAGGGACACTACCACTATGCCTTAAAACAGCCGAAATCTGAAACTAAAACAGAAATTGCTGGCGAAACTCAGTAGGTCTGTGGAGAGAGAATCAGAGTTAACATTTCAAGTCTAATAACCCTTCTTCTAAACCAAAATCTTACATGTGTAGAGTTCACTTAGGAGTGATCTGAAAGAGCCAGCATGGTCGCAATGGACTGAGTGGCCTCCTGCATTGGATGCTGAATCATTCCTGATTCGACACAGGTTCTGCCACAGAACCTGGACCTACTAATGTGTCCTATGAGCCCCTCATCCTGGTCCTCAAATTGTTCATTAACCTGTTGGGACAAGCTGGCACCCAACACTGGGGCTGGTTGGGTTGAACCAAGAACCTTCTCGTCCAGAGGTAGAGTCATTACCACAAGAATCCTTTCACTCCTGGTTCAATGTGGATGACTCTGCTATCCCATTCAATCTGCGGAACGTACCAATTTTGGCTGATATTACTTTTAAGCACCCAGTCGGTTATTAAGAACCTATCATCATTGCCATGGCAAAGCTTCATTCCTGCCTCAGTTTCTGTACCTGCAGACAGTACCACCCTTGCCACAGTCTGATATTTTCCTGAAATATCCCAGGCCTCTCCATCACTCACATCATAAGGATGTTCCATCGCTATTCTGTCCTGGTCTCAGGGGAACATTATCTAGTTTCAGGATTCTGGTCCTTGTATCTGAGAATGGTTTGATGACAGAAGCCTACATCAGATATTGATTCTCTCCAGGACATGGCCTAAAATTTCATCTTCAGACAGTGATGCAAAACTAGATCAATTGCCTCTTAGCAATCTCTTTATTTCCATTAACTATGAGCGGCTGATTTGATATTGCCCACTTTGTGCCACTCTCTTAGACATCAATACTGGATCGTGTATGGTCACCAAGGTGCAATATCTGAGGATAGCTGACATAAAGGAATCAGACTCTTATAAGAGTCAAAAGTTTTTAGAGCAGTAATGACCTGGAAAATAGCATCTTGTTCAAGTCTCCTTGTTTGTTTCCTCTCCCAGCTCAAGAACCATATACAAGGCCAGAGGTGCTCGGGTTCACCTTGTATTTCATGAGTGTCACAGTTTTGTTTTGTACTCAGGCGGATGATAGCATTAGAGCTGAGAAGTGAAACACCCCTCTTCAGGCATTCTGGCAGCTTATAAACCCACCCAGGCTAAGCAGGGTACAGTTCCCTGTGTTCTTCATTGTCGTTGACAGTATCCATGTGTCCTTATATCTAGATATAACCACATGTCCAATGGAATTAGTTTAAGATTGCTAAAACTCATTTCACAAAAGCCTGGGGCTCAACAAAAGGAGTCTCTGGTCCTTTGGCTGGGTATGAATCCAGGTCCCAGAGATTGGAGATCAGTATTTAGCCCAGAATGTCATCCTTTTGCGGATTCGATTCCTGGCATGAGGCTGCAATTATCCCCTGCATAATGGGTTTTGATGTTGTGGTTATGTTCGCCGAGCTGGGAATTTGAGTTGCAGACATTTCATTCCCTGTCTAGGTGACATCCTCAGTGCTTGGGAGCCTCTTGTGAAGCACTTCTGTGATCTTTCCTCCGGCATTTATAGTGGTTTTATAACTATAAATGGGGGAGGAAACATCACAGAAGCGCTTCACAGGAGGCTCCCAAGCACTGAGGATGTCACCTAGACAGGGAATGAAATGTCTGCAACTCAAATTCCCAGCTCGGCGAACAGAACCACAACAACGAGCACCCGAGCTACAAATCTTCTCATGACTATTGATATCACATAGTCATGCTCCCACAAAGTGTATGACTGACATCCTGACCCTTTCAGCAGACTTCACTCTGCACACATTAGAGATTATTTATAGAACCAATGCTCCAAAAGTACTCCCAACAATTGTGACCTATTCCTAAACATTTGCTGCCTGATCTTTCAGGCTGATGCTCTTTTCCATCAGGAAGGTGCAGCATGGTGGCACAATGTTTAGCACTGCTGTCACACAGCACTAGGGACACAGGTTCAATTCCAGCCTTGGGCGACCATCTGTGTGGAGTTTGCTGTGTGGGCTTCTACCAGATGCTGTGGTTTCCTCCCACAGTCCAGAGATGTGTACACTAGGTGGATTGACCATGTTAAATTGCCCCATAGTTTCTGGGATTCAACAGGCTAGGTGGATTATCCATGATAAATGTGGGGTTATGGGGATCTGATGGGATGCACTTTTGAGTGTCAGCAAAGTCTCAATGTGTTGAATGGCCACTTTCTGCACTGTAGGGATTCTGTTCTATGGAAGGTGAGGTTAAAGTCATTCCCCTACAAATGAGTACCCACATTGCCAACATGTCTGCATTAGGTAACTGAGCAACAGTCAGATTCTTTGGCCCATTCGGTCTTCACACATAGTCATACAGCATGGAGGCAAACCCTTCAGTCCAACTCATCTGCATTGACCAGACATCCCAAACTGACCTAGTCCTATTTTCCAGGATTTGGCTAATATCCTTCTCAACCTTTCCTGTGCATTTACCTATCCAGATGCCTTTTAAATGTTGTAATTGTACTCACCTCCACCACTGCCTCGGGCAGCTCTTTCCATATATGCACCATGATCTGTGTGAAATAGTTACCCCTTAGGTCCTTTTAAAATCTTTCCCCTTAAACCTAATCCCTCTAGTTTTGAACTTCTCCACTCTAGAACAAAGAGCTACGCTATTCATGCTATCCATGCCTTTCATGATTTTATAAACGTCTACAAGGTCACCCCTCATACTCTGATGCTCCAGGGAAAGAAACCCCAACCTATTCAGCCTCTCCTTATCACTCAATCCCTCCAGTTCCAGCAATATCCTTGTTTATCTTTCCTGCGCCCTCTCAAGTTTCACAATATCTTTCCTAAGAATGGTAACCAGAATTATACACAGTATTTTAAAAGTGGCCTCACCAATGTCCAGTACAGCCACAACATGACCTCCCAATTCCTATGAGAAATTCCTGTATCAGCGCTGCCTTGTGCTCCCATGAGGAGGTTGAACAGTTCATCCACTTTACCAACACCTTCCACCCCGACCTCAAATTTACCTAGACCGTCTCAGACTCCTCCCTCCCCTTCCTAGACCTCTCCATTTCTATCTCGGGCGACCGAATCAACACAGACATTTACTATAAACCGACCGACTCCCACAGCTACCTAGACTACACCTCCTCCCACCCTGCCCCCTGTAAAAACGCCATCCCACATTCCCAATTCCTTCGTCTCTGCCGCATCTGCACCCAGGAGGACCAGCTCCAATACCGAACAACTCAGATGGCCTCCTTCTTCAAAGACCGCAATTTCCCCCCAGACGTGATCGACGATGCCCTCCACTGCATCTCCTCCACTTCCCGCTCCTCCGCCCTTGAGCCCCGCCCCTCCAATCGCCACCAGGACAGAACCCCATTGGTCCTCACCGACCACCCCACCAACCTCCATATACATCGCATCATCCGTCATCATTTCAGCCACCTCCAAACCGACCCCACCACCAGGGATATATTTCCCTCCCCTCCCCTATCAGCGTTCCAAAAAGACCACACCCTCCGTGACTCCCTCGTCAGGTCCACACCTCCCACCAACCCAACCTGTGGGCGGCACGGTGGCACAGTGGTTAGCACTGCTGCCTCACAGCGCCTGAGACCCGGGTTCAATTCCCGCCTCAGGCGACTGACTGTGTGGAGTTTGCACGTTCTCCCCGTGTCTGCGTGGGTTTCCTCCGGGTGCTCCGGTTTCCTCCCACAGTCCAAAAGATGTGCAGGGTCAGGTGAATTGGCCATGCTAAAATTGCCCGTAGTGTTAGGTAAGGGGTAAATGTAGGGGTATGGGTGGGTTTTGCTTCGGCGGGTCGGTGTGGACTTGTTGGGCCGAAGGGCCTGTTTCCACACTGTAATGTAATGTAATCTAATCTAATCTAAAAACCTCCACTCCTGGCACCTTCCCCTGCAACTGTAAGAAATGCAAAACTTGCGCCCACACCTCCCCCCTTACTTTCCTCCAAGGCCCCAAGGGATCCTTCCATATCCGCCACAAATTCACCTGCACCTCCACACACATCATTTACTGCATCCGCTGCACCCGATGTGGCCTCCTCTATATTGGGGAGACAGGCCGTCTACTTGCGAAATGTTTCAGAGAACACCTCTGGGACACCGGGACCAACCAATCCAACAACCCCGTGGCTCAACACTTCAACTCCCCCTCCCACTCCACCAAGGACATGCAGGTCCTTGGACTCCTCCATCGCCAGACCATAGCAACACGACGGCTGGAGGAAGAGCGCCTCATCTTCCGCCTAGGAACCCTCCAACCACAAGGGATGAACTCAGATTTCTCCAGTTTCCTCATTTCCCCTCTCCCCACCTTGTCTCAGTCCCAACCCTTGAACTCAGCACCACCTTCCTAACCTGCAATCTTCTTCCTGACCTCTCAGCATCCACCCCCACTCCAGCGTATCACCCTCACCTTAACCTCCTTCCACCTATCGCATTTCCAATGCCCCTCCCCCAAGTCCCTCCTCCCTACGTTTTATCTTAGCTTGCTTGGCACACTTTCCTCATTCCTTAAGAAGGGCTCATGCCCAAAACGTCGATTCTCCTGCTCCTTGGATGCTGCCTGACCTGCTGCGCTTTCCAGCAACACATTTTCAGCTCCCAATCCCTATACTGACCAATAAAGGCAAGTCTGATCAGGTCCTGGGGATTTATCTACCTTGATGAATTTTAAGCACTCCTCTGCTGTAATATGAGCTCTTTTCAAGATATCACTTTATCTCCCCAAGTTCTCAAGCTTTCATGTCCTTCTCCACAGGAAATACTGATGTAAAATATTTCTTTAGTTTCTCATCTATCTCCTGTGGTTCCACACATAGATGGGCACATTGACCTTTTAGAGGCCTCATTCTCTCCCTAGTTACTTTTTTGCCCTTCATGTACTTATAGAGTCTCTTCGGATTCACCTCAATCCTATTTGCCACAGCTATATCATGTCCCTCTTTTGCCCTCCTGATTGCCCTCTTAAATATACTCAAAGTGCCCTTATGATCATCTAGGGTTTTACTTGATCCCTGCAGTCTAAACCTGACACTTGCCTCCTTTTTTTGACCACAGCCTCCATTTCTCTAGTCATTCAGCATTCCCTACACCTCTCTGCCTTGCCTTTACACCAACAAGAATGTAGTGTCTCTGACCTCTCATTACGTCATTTTTAAGGGCCTCCCACTTTCCAATTGTCCCATCACCTGCGAACAGCCTCTCCCAGTCAACTTTTGAAACTTCCTGTCCAATACCATCAAAACTAGCCTTACTCAAATTGAGAACTTTAACTTTTTGATCAGTTCTATCCTTTCCATAACTATTTTAAAACTAATATAATTATGATCACTTGCCCATAGTACTCCCCTACTGATAGCTTTGTCACCTGCCATGCCTTATTGCTCCTTCTCTAGTAGATACATCCACATTATTGTACACACTGAACAAAATCCTCCCCTTCCAAGTCCTTAACACTATGACAGTCCCAATCTGTGTCTGGAAAGTTAAAATCCCCTACCATTACAACCCTATTATTCTTACAGCTATCTGAGATCTCCTTACATATTTGATTCTCAATTTCCAGCTGATTATTGAGGGGCCTAATAGTATAATCCCAGCAGGCGAACATTCCTTTCTTATTTCTCAGTCCCACCTATATAACTTCAATGGATGATCTTCCAGGAATATCCTCCCACCCAGGACTATCCTCCGTAAGTACAGCCTAACCAAAAACTCCACTCCCCCTGCTCTTTTTCCTCTTTTTCTATCCTTCCTGTAGCCTCTATACCGTGGAAAATTAAACTGTCAGTTCAGTCCATCCCTGAGATTGGATATTGGTCCATCCCTGATATTGGTCCCCTCCCAATTCAGGTGAAACCCATCCCTCTTATACAGATCATTTCTACCCCTGAAAAGATTCCAGTGGTCCAAAAGTGTGAATCCTTGAACTAGCTCCTCTGCCACGCATTCATTTGATCTATCCCCCTATTCCTATTCTCACTAGTTTATAGCACTGGTAGCAGCCCAGATATTAGTACCCCCAAGGATCTACATTTTAACCTCCGACTTAGTTTCCTATTGGACACAGATTTCTAAAACAGAATCTCATCCTTTCCTTACCCATGTCATTGGTACAACTATGCACAACAAGCTCCTGCTGGTCATTCTCCCTTTTCAGAGTATTCTTTACCATCTCTGAAATATCCTTGACCCTGGCCCCAGGGAGCCAACACACCATCCTGATATCTCGCTGATGACTGCAGAAATGTCGGTCTGTGCTCCAAACTAGGGAGTTCCCTATTATAATCAATAGCTTGGAATCTGACATAGCCCTCATTGCAATAGAGCCAGTCACATTATCAGAAACCTGGTTGTCAGTGCTATACTCTCCTAAAAGGCCATTCCCCCCATTGTATACAAAATGGGATACCTGTTTGAGATGGGAATAGTCACAGGCAACCCCTGGCTACCTCTCCTGCCATTTCTAGCGGTCAACCATCTACCTGACTGTATCTGCAGTGTATCCACCTTCCTGAAACTGCCATGCATTACATCCCCTTGCTCTTGTAAACTCCTCACTACCTCAAACTGCCACTCCAGCTGATCAATCTGGTCCAATAAGATTCGCAAGCAAACATACTTTCTGCAGACATAGTTGCATTCAAATTGTCCCTGATCTCCCACATCTGACAGGAAGAACACATCACTATACGAAAAGCCATTTCTGCTCCTTTAACAATCTGCAGATCCAGAAATTACCTAAACACAAACACAATCTTGTACTATAACCAACCAAAGCCCCCTCCACATTCCGAACTTTCCCTGATATAATATCAACCATCTCCAGAGATGGTTTGAAAAGTTTTGGCTGAGATATTCTAACTTTCCCATCACTAAACAAATATAGAATAACATAAAGATGTTTCCTCTTGTGAGTGAGCCTAGAACTGGGGACACAGATGAGAATTTATTTTCTTTCTGAGGTTTATGTAACTTTGGAAATCTCTGCCTCACAAGGTGGTGGCATGGAGTCATTGAATATTTTTAAGATGGAGCTAAATGCACATTTGTTAGGCAGGGAATCAGATGGAAACATGGAATTCAAAACACAAACACAAAAGTAATGTTCCTTTGAATGGCAGATCAGGCTTGAGGAGCTGAACGACCTATTCATATGTTTATAAAGCATTAATAACCCCTCCAGCACTGCCTGCTCTGTAGGGATCCCCCACTTTGTCTTGGAGTTGAGCAGAAATTTGAGATAAGTACCAAGAATAATAGATACTTACTGGTAGATAGAATGAATACATTAACAGGGCTTTCAAGATGAGTCCTCAATGAGCTAATGTCTATACTTGCAGCTTAAATTAAGGTTCAGTTCTCATTCTGAACCTGCAGTAGCATCCATTTTTATTCATTTTAAAAGTTTTCTAAAAACACAAGTTGCAAACTCCTTCAGTGGTAAATACAGTGCCTGGTGTGACACTATGTCATATATAATTGCCCGAGTCCCAAGCCTTGAGTTGTCTTCAGTTTGATATCAATCAAGATAACAATGTAATTTACAATTAGTTTTGGCATAAATAGACTGGGAAAATTAGGGAAATATTCGTCCAGGTTCTTCCTGAGATACTCTACAATATGTGTGTGTACGAGAACATGGTGGGACAATGGAATTGGAATCTGTTGTGATGTCAGCTATCAGTGAAACATCCTCTGACACATTCTAGATCCACACCTGAAGGACAAGAGCTAGGGCAAGGTGTGGCTGGGGCTCTGGTGATTTGGTGATTATTTTCCAGAGTTCAATAGATTCGGAGTCGGTTCCTGAGGATTGGAGGGTGGCTAATGTTATACCACTTTTTAAAAAAGGTGGGAGAGAGAAAGCAGGAAACTATAGACCAGTTAGTCTGACCTCAGTGGTGGAGAAAGTGAGGTCTGCAGATGCTGGAGATCAAAGTTGAAACTTTATTGCTGGAACAGCACAGCAGGTCAGGCAGCATCCAGGGAACAGGAGATTCGACGTTTCGGGCACAGGCCCTTCTTCAGGAATGAGCAGAGAGTGTTCAGCAGGAGAAGATAAAAGGTAGGGAGGAGGGACTTGGAGGAGGGGAGTTGGAAATGTGATAGGTGGAAAGAGGTCAAGGTGAGGGTGATAGGTCGGAGTAGGGTGGAGGCGGAGAGGTCAAGAAGAAGACTGCAGGTCAGGAAGGCGGTGCCGGGCTGGAAGGATCCGGCTGAGACAAGGTGGGGGGAGGGGGGATGAAGAAACTGGTGAAGTCCAAGTTCATCCCCTGCGGTTGGAGGGTTCCCAGTCGGAAGATAAGACGCTCCTCCTCCGACCGTCGGGTTGTTGTGGTTTGGCGGTGGATGAGTCCAATGACCTGCATATCCTCGGTGGAGTGGGAGGGGGAGTTGAAATGCTGTGCCACAGGTTGGTTGGGTTGGAAGGTCCGGGTGGCCCAGAGGTGCTCTCTGAATCGCTCCGCAAGTAGGCGGCCTGTCTCCCCAATATAGAGGAGGCCACACCGGCTGCAGCGGATGCAGTAGATGATGTGGGTGGAGGTGCAGGTGAATCTGTGGCGGATATGGAAGTTTCCCTTGGGGCCTTGGAGAGAAGTGAGGGGGGAGGTGTGGGCGCAAGTGTTGCACCTCCTGCGGTTGCAAGGGAAGGTGCCGGGAGTGGTGGTTGGGTCGGTGGGGGGTGTGGATCTGACAAGGGAGTCGCGGAGGGAGTGGTCTCTACGGAAAGCTGATAGGGGAGGGGAGGGAAATATATCCTTGGTGCTGGGGTCTGTTTGGAGGTGGCGGAAGTGACGGCGGATGATGCGCTGTACATGGAGATTGGTGGGGTGGTAGGTGAGGACCAGTGGGGTTCTGTCCTGGTGGCGGTTGGAGGGGCGGGGCTCAAGGGCGGAGGAGCGGGAAGTGGAGGAGATGCGGTGGAGGGCACCGTCGACCACGTCGGGGGGGAAATTGCGGTCCTTGAAGAAGGAGGCCATCTGTGTTGTGCGTATTTTGAACTGGTCCTCCTGGGAGCAGATGCGGCGGAGACGAAGGAATTGGGAGAATGGGATGGCGTTTTTACAGGGGGCAGGATGGGAGGAGGTGTAGTCCAGGTAGCTGTGGGAGTCGGTAGGTTTGTAGTAGATGTCCGTGTTGATTCGGTCGCCTGAGATAGAAACAGAAAGGTCTAGGAAGGGGAGGGAGGAGTCCGAGACTGTCCAGGTGAATTTGAGGTCGGGGTGGAAGGTGTTGGTGTAGTGGATGAACTGTTCAACCTCCTCGTGGGAGCACGAGGTAGCGCCGATACAGTCATCAATGTAGCGAAGAAAAAGATGGGGGGTGGGGCCAGTGTAGTTGCGGAAGATGGATTGAGCGAAGAAAAAGATGGGGGGTGGGGCCAGAGCGAAGAAAAAGACATCTTCCGCAACTACACTGGCCCCACCCCCCATCTTTTTCTTCGCTACATTGATGACTGTATCGGCGCTACCTCGTGCTCCCACGAGGAGGTTGAACAGTTCATCCACTACACCAACACCTTCCACCCCGACCTCAAATTCACCTGGACAGTCTCGGACTCCTCCCTCCCCTTCCTAGACCTTTCTGTTTCTATCTCAGGCGACCGAATCAACACGGACATCTACTACAAACCTACCGACTCCCACAGCTACCTGGACTACACCTCCTCCCATCCTGCCCCCTGTAAAAACGCCATCCCATTCTCCCAATTCCTTCGTCTCCGCCGCATCTGCTCCCAGGAGGACCAGTTCAAAATACGCACAACACAGATGGCCTCCTTCTTCAAGGACCGCAATTTCCCCCCCGACGTGGTCGACGGTGCCCTCCACCGCATCTCCTCCACTTCCCGCTCCTCCGCCCTTGAGCCCCGCCTCTCCAACCGCCACCAGGACAGAACCCCACTGGTCCTCACCTACCACCCCACCAATCTCCATGTACAGCGCATCATCCGCCGTCACTTCCGCCACCTCCAAACAGACCCCAGCACCAAGGATATATTTCCCTCCCCTCCCCTATCAGCTTTCCGTAGAGACCACTCCCTCCGCGACTCCCTTGTCAGATCCACACCCCCCACCGACCCAACCACCACTCCCGGCACCTTCCCTTGCAACCGCAGGAGGTGCAACACTTGCGCCCACACCTCCCCCCTCACTTCTCTCCAAGGCCCCAAGGGAAACTTCCATATCCGCCACAGATTCACCTGCACCTCCACCCACATCATCTACTGCATCCGCTGCAGCCGGTGTGGCCTCCTCTATATTGGGGAGACAGGCCGCCTACTTGCGGAGCGATTCAGAGAGCACCTCTGGGCCACCCGGACGAACCAACCCAACCAACCTGTGGCACAGCATTTCAACTCCCCCTCCCACTCCACCGAGGATATGCAGGTCATTGGACTCATCCACCGCCAAACCACAACAACCCGACGGTCGGAGGAGGAGCATCTTATCTTCCGACTGGGAACCCTCCAACCGCAGGGGATGAACTTGGACTTCACCAGTTTCTTCATCCCCCCTCCCCCCACCTTGTCTCAGCCGGATCCTTCCAGCCCGGCACCGCCTTCCTGACCTGCAGTCTTCTTCTTGACCTCTCCGCCTCCACCCTACTCCGACCTATCACCCTCACCTTGACCTCTTTCCACCTATCACATTTCCAACTCCCCTCCTCCAAGTCCCTCCTCCCTACCTTTTATCTTCTCCTGCTGAACACTCTCTGCTCATTCCTGAAGAAGGGCCTGTGCCCGAAACGTCGAATCTCCTGTTCCCTGGATGCTGCCTGACCTGCTGTGCTGTTCCAGCAATAAAGTTTCAACTTTGACCTCAGTGGTGGGAAAGATGCTGGAGTCTATTATAAAGGATGAAATTACGGCACATCTGGATAGTAGTAACAGGATAGGACAGAGTCAGCATGGATTTATGAAGGGAAAATCATGCTTGACTAATCTTCTTGAATTTTTTGAGGATGTAACTCTGAAGATGGATGAGGGAGATCCAGTAGATGTAGTGTACCTGGACTTTCAGAAAGCTTTTGATAAAGTCCCACACAGGAGGTTAGTGAGTAAAATTAGGACGCATGGTATTGGGGGCAAAGTACTAGATTGGATTGAAAATTGGTTGGCTGACAGGAAACAAAGGGTAGTGATAAACGGCTCCATTTCGGAATGGCAGGCAGTGACCAGTGGGGTACCACAGGGATCCGTACTGGGACCGCAGCTTTTTACAATATATGTTAATGATATAGAAGATGGTATCAGCAATAACATTAGCAAATTTGCACAAAGCTGGGTGGCAGGGTGAAATGTGATGAGGATGTTAGGAGATTACAGGGTGACCTGGACATGTTAGGTGAGTGGGCAGATGCATGACAGATGCAGTTTAATGTGGATAAATGTATGGTTATCCACTTTGGTGGCAAGAACAGGAAGGCAGATTACTACCTAAATGGAATCAATTTACGTAAAGGGGCAGTACAAAGAGATCTGGGTGTTCTTGTACACCAGTCAATGAAGTTAAACATGCAGGTACAGCAGGTATTGAAGAAGGCTAACAGCATGCTGGCCTTCATAACAAGAGGAATTGAGTATAGAAGCAAAGAGGTGCTTCTGCAGCTGTACAGGGCCCTGGTGAGACCACACCTAGAATATTGTGTGCAGTTCTGGTCTCCAAATTTGAGGAAAGACATTCTGGCTATTGAGGGAGTGCAGCGTAGGTTCATGAGGTCAATTCCTGGAATGACGGGGCTACCTTACACTGAAAGACTGAAGCGACTGGGCTTGTATACCCTTGAGTTTAGAAGACTGAGAGGGGATCTGATTGAGACATATAAGATTATGAAAGGATTGGACACTCTGACAGCTGGAAACATGTTTCCGCTGATGGGTGTGTGCCAAACCAGAGGACACAGCTTAAAAATACGGGGTAGACCATTTAGGACAGAGATGAGGAGAAACTTCTTCACCCAGAGAGTGGTGGCTGTGTGGAATGCTCTGCCCCAGAGGGCAGTGGAGGCCCAGTCTCTGGATTCATTTAAGAAAGTGTTGGATAGAGCTCTCAAAGATAGTGGAATCAAGGGTTATGGAGATAAGGCAGTAAGAGGATACTGATTAGGAATGATCAGCCATGATCATATTGAATGGTGGTGCAGGCTCGAAGGGCTGAATGGCCTACTCCTGCACCTATTGTCTATTGTCTCTGAGGTCTGGTGAAAGACGTGCCTTTATGTAAGTTACAGCTTGCAGGAAAGGTGAAAAGGCAACAAATGTGGAATAGGTAGTGGGTGACAAACTGGACTTTAAATTATTAAAGCAGCCACTGTTTTGAAACTTATTCTCAAATAAATAACCAGAAATACTCAACAAATACCTTCAAAGTCAGGCTAAAGTTAGTGACCACAGAATCCTGGAATGAGGTAGCCATTCACCCCATCATGTGTATTCTGGTTCTTTGAAAGAATACCTAAGTAGTCCCACCCTCCTGCTCATACCTCCTTCCCCAGGTGATTTTCCTCCTCCTTGGCAGTGTGGAGGAACAGAGGGATCTTGGGGTCCATATCCTTAGATCCCTCAAAGTTGCCACCCAAGTTGATAGAGTTGCTAAGAAGGTGTATGGTGTGTTGGCTTTCATTAGCAGGGGTTTGAGTTTAAAAGCTGCGAGGTTATGCTGCAGCTCTATAAAACCTTGATTAGACCACACTTGGAATATTGTGTTCAGTTCTAGTTGCCTCATCATAGAAAGGATGTGGAAGCTTTAGAGAGAATTTACCAGGATGCTGCCTGAACTGGAGGGCATGTCTTATAAAGAAAAGTTGAGGGAGCTAGGGCTTTTCTCATTGGAGCAGAGAAGGATAAGAGATGACTTGCTAGAGATGTACAAGATGATGAGCGGCATAGATAGAGTGGATAGCCAGAGGCTTTTTCCCATGGTGGAAACGGCTATCACAAGAGGGCATAATTTTAAAGTGATTGGAGGTAGGTTCTTTAAACAGAGAGTGGTGGGTGCGTGGAATGCACAGCCAGCGGTAGTAGTAGAGTCAGATACATTAGGGACATTTAATCGACTCTTGGATAGGCACATGGATGATAGTAAAGTGTATGGTATTTAGATTAATTTGATCTTAGAGTAGGATAAAAAATTGGCACAACATTGAGGGTGGAAGGGCCTGTACTGTGCTATGTTCTAATCTAGCATTTCAGTGAAGCAAGAATACAGAGAAATAGAGCACCTTGTGAACTCAGAATTCCGAGTGTGAGTTCTGAAATTTTAGCAGTGTGGGTTCAGTTTAAGCTCGATGCTGTCTAGCACTTTGAGACTTGAATTGATTGAATGGAAGTGTTTAAGAAAATTAAAGTTAAAAATCACACAACACCAGGTTATAGTCCAACAGGTTTATTTGGAAGCACTAGCTTTCGGAGTGCTGCTCCTTTATCAGGTGGTTGTAGCAGTGCTTCGAAAGCCAGTGCTTCCAAACAAACCTGTTGAACTATAACCTGTTATTGTGTGATTTTTAACTTTGTACATCCCAGTCCAACATCAGCATCTCCAAATCACACAATGTTTTATCATTTGGCAGCAAGGATAGAGAGAAATGTTCCTCCAGTGGGAGAGACCAGGACAAAAGACCATGGCCTTGGGAACAGATCTGGGCTGTCGAGGAGTAATGTTTGGAAATACTTCCTCACACAAAGAGGAGTGGAAATATTACACAGCCAAGTGGTAGATGGAGTTAAGGCATAGGTCAGTCTTAACCTAACTTTTAATAAGGCATTTGACAAGGTTTCACATGGCAGATTGGTAAAAAAAAAGCTTATGAGGTATAGATTGAATGGGGTTGAACAGGGCTTAGCAAGGTCAATGGCTGCCCTTGCAAATGGAAAGCTGTTTCAAGTGGTGTTCCATGGGGTTGTGTTGGGACCCCTCCTATTTGTTTTGTACATTATTGAATTGGATTTAAATGTGCAGGGCACATGTGGTAAATTTGCAGATGACACAAAAATTGGCCATGCAGTGGATAGTTAGAGGATAGCTGTATAGCTCCAAAAGAACGCGTATGGGTTGGTAGAGTGGGCAGGACGGTGGCAGATGCAGTTAATCACTTATAAGTATGAGGTTCTACATTTAGGGAGGTAAACTAGTAAAAGGGAATACACAATAAGCATGGATATATTGAGAGGGGCAGAGGAAGTGAGAGATCTTGGCGTGCAAGTGCAAGAGGTTGGAGTTATTTTCCTTGGAGAAGAAAAAGTTGAGGGGTGACATGATAGAGATGTATAAAATTGAGGGGTAGAGATAGACAGGAGGAACCTGCTTCCCTTGACAGAGAGTTCAAAAACCAGGAGTCATAGGTTCAAGCTCAGTGGCAGATGGATTAGATGGGACGTGAGGAAAACATTTTTTTTCAGAGTCTGGAATTCGCTGCCTGAATTGATGATGGAGTCAGAGACCCTAAATTATTTCAAAATGTATCTGGATCTGCATCTTTAGCACTGTGAACTGCAGGGCTATGGGCTGTGTGGAGAATGGTAGGGGTTGATAAATGGTTTCCTTCTTTTTCAAAATTTCCAACAGGAACAATCAGTGAGAGATTAGGAGAGGGAGCCTTGGCTATACTTTCCTGCTAATCCTGGGATGGAAATTCATAGTTAAGAGACTAAACTGTGGGAAGGGGGAATACACCTGGGACCTTACTAATCAGCAAGGTTGACTACCACAGTAGTTACCAATCATGTCATTTTGTCGATTAAAGTGAGCAGTTTGAATTCTTTTCATGGGTATCAACTGGAATGTCAACTGTCCATCAGACACCCACTCATTAATGCCGGGTGTTAAGGAGTGGAGATAACCATGAGTTCATCCATCAGTAAATTCTCTCAGTAAACTGGCCCCCACTGGTATTTTGTACTGCAAGTTTCATTGATACACATCTCCAGAAAACAGTTAAACGTCCGCAGTTAAAGTTCAGCTTTTACTGTGAGAGGATCAGCTACAAAGTACAATAACTTAAGAAAGAGTAGAATGAGAAAATATTGAATCAGCCACTCTCCACAATCTCTGTGCAATTCCCCATTTCAGAGATTCTGCTCCAGAATAAATCATGTACCAGAACGCATGCAGCTATCCTCTGAGAATCTACCCTCACCTACTTAATGTCTTGAGGGAAAGCTGTATCAGCATTCACTGATCATTCCCTCAAAAAAAGCTGAACTGAACTCCTCACATTCACAACTCAACGGATTTAAGTGCAGCTTGCTAAAGCTTAAACATAGCCGACTATCTAGGAATTAGCATAGATGCTGAGGGTGGCTGTGGTGGGGTCTATAACAAATTGTTTTAATCATTGCTGGTTATATTTGACCGCAGCATGTTTTTAAATAACTACAAATATCACTTATGATAATTAATGGTTAATACCTGGTCTGTATGGAAATATACTACCTCACAAAGATAGCTCATTTTCACCTACCCTGTTTTTGAAATGAACATTAAAGTACAATAATTGATTCCTCCATTATTATAAAAGCTTTTGCTGTGTACCCTTAACCTTCAAGTTTCAATGATGAGCTCTATTTCAAAGTGTGGCACACCAAGGTTCAATCTAGCTTCATCATCTCCTGTTTAAACAATGCCTGGTGTGCCACATCTCTCTTTAAGATAATCCTTCCCGCTCACGGCTATCTAGCTGTGCTTTCCTCTTCACCTCAGGTTTACATTTGCGGAGGATTCAATGGTAATGAGTGCTTGTTCACAGCCGAATTCTACACTCCTGAAACCAACCAATGGACAACCATAGCACCTATGAGGAGCAGGCGTAGCGGCGTTGGCGTTATAGCTTATGGTGAATGCGTATACGCAGTAAGTGACACAGCTTGCAACTGTAGAACACCTTTAATATCACAAAATATCCCAAGAAATTTTCCAGCTTGGTGTTAGAAGTTGAGAGAACATTAGTTTGATCAAGTAGGTTTAAAGGAGACTTCTGATGTGGGGTAAATGTTGCTAGAAGAAAGAGTAACTTCCAGACTTAGTGTGGCAAGATGACTGAAGGCACAGCTATCAAGTAATCTAAAGAAATGGGCATTAACCCATAGACTTACTATAAAGTTACAGAGATTGAGAAAGTGGAGCCATATATTGGAGAAGAATGGGATTTTGAAATGGACACTGGGGAATAGGGTCAAAAAATGTGGTGCTGGAAGCAGGAGCACATCTGAGAAGCAGGAGAATCGATGTTTTGAGCATAAACTTTACATCAATCATTCCTGATGAATAGCTTATGCTCGAAACGTCAACTTCCTGCTCCTTGAATGCTGCCCGACTGGATGTGCTTTTCCAACACCACACTTTTGACTCTGATCTCCAGCATCTGCAGTCCTCACTTTGTCCCACTGGCGAATAGGGATAAAGCCAGTGTGTGACACTGAGTTGTTAGACCACCTCATCTTGATCCTAGGCACGTCTGTCACCCAGACATCAGTCCAAGAGACAGTGCTTCTATCTCTGCCTTCAGAGTGGATAGGTTGACAGTTCCTTCAGTTTCCTTCTTGACAAATCATTGGTTCAGCACTCTCACCATTCAGTCGAACCCCATTGCAGAGTCACAGGAAACTAAAGAGAAGTCAACAAGGACATGGGAATAAATAGGTGAGCAGCATTTCATACAGAATAAACATTGTTTTTTTTAATTGATTTACATTAATGTAAAGTTGCTGGAATTACTTGTAAACTTATCCAAATGCCTTGTTTATTCTTTATTCCAATATGTCCTATCTTCTCCAAGTTTCACCAGAGGCATTCCTTAACAAAGAAATTTTCAAGCAAAAGGAACCTGAACCAGACACTTGTCTTGTAAATTTCCTTAAGAACAGATGCTAATGTTTACTCCAGTCCCTAGCGTCCAAGTAGGTGTAACAAAAAAGATACTGGCAGCATTATAGACACATGATGAAGGCCAAAAATCTGGATGTTGTAGTGATAGGACAGAAGGACTGCTGACTATGCATTTGAAAATGCTTCCTGGGGTGGCCTGGGCACTAAGTTGATATTACCAGAAGAACTGTCTGAAGAACAGTTCAAAAAGCTGGCTTGAGAAGGTTTCAACGGCAGGAAGAGTGGCAGCACGGTGGCTCAGTTAATGGTTAGAACCACTGCCTCACAGCACCAGCAACCCGGTGTGACTATCTGTGTGGAGTTTACACATTCTCCCCGTGTCTGCGTGGGTTTCCTTCCAGTGCTCCAATTTCCTCCCACAGTCCAAAACTGTGCAGGTTAGGTGGATAGGCCATGCTAAATTGCCCATAGTATCCAGGGATGTGCAGGCTATGTTGGATGCTCTTTGGAAGATTGGTGTGAACTTGATGGGCCAAATGGCCTGCTTCCCTCAGTAGGGATTCAGTGAGTAGTTCAAGGAAGGAATGTAGGATAAAGTTTACAGATTAAGGTCAACAACTAAAGGCAGAAGAGACAAGCAGGGATGGATGTACTTGTGGCCAGAGCCATAAGTGAAGACTACAGTAAATTAACACTTGAATTAAGTTGAATTCTGAGAACCAACTCTCTACACTCTATTAAAAATCACTCCTTTGTCCTGACAACAAACCTCACCGTTAGCTGTTCACTAGAAAGAGCTTTTTTTTAAAAAAAAGATAAGCTATCAGCATTAGCCAGACCAGAATTCTACAATCTGGAATGACTTCAGCACAATTAAGCATAAGGAACACCAAAGAGGTAAATGTACAGAAGCTTCTGTATACTCCTTATTCTTCTTTTTCATATCCAGAAGTGCTTTCATGCACAACTGAGCGTTTTTTTTGCCCCATTACCAAATCACCCACAATACTTTTCAACTATTACCCAGGGGTGGCACAGTGGTTAGCATTGTAGCCTCACAGCGCCAGGGACCCGGGTTTGATTCCCGCCTCGGGCGACTGTCTGTGTTGAGTTTGCACATTCCCCCCCGTGGGTTTCCTCCCACAATCCAAAGATGTGCACGTCAGGTGAATTGGCCATGCTAAATTGCCCGTAGTGTTAGGTGCTTTAGTAAATGTAAGGTAGAGGATTAGGTCTTGGTAGGTTACTCTTTGGAGGGTTGGTGTGGACTTGTTGGGCCAAAGGGCCTGTTTCCATATTATTGGGAATCTAATCTACTCACTAAGTCTCCTGTTCTTCCAATCGATCAGTTTATACTCTTCATTCCAGAATACTATCTGGTAACCCTTCTGGTTCACTGATCTCCTTTAATGAAGGTAACTGTCATCCTTACCTGATCTGCTCTACATATGACTCCAGACCCTCAGCAATGTGGTTAATGCTTAAATGGGGCACTTAACCAATGAGGGATGAGCAATAAATGTTGGCTTAGTCAGCGATGCCCATGTCCTGTGAATGAAAGAATACATGTAACTCTGAATACAAAGGTTCGTTTTAAAAATACTGACGACAAGTGGGCACCAGGTAAGGAACAGCTGAACAAGCCCATTCTCTTGGATTGATCTTGACTCTGCCTACCCATCTTTATACATTACAGAAACAGAAATTACAACACAGGATATTAAACCCACCCTATTGCTAGCTGTTCAACTGCAGCTATCTATATTAATCAGATTTTCCAGCCTTTTCCTCCTCTTTGCATCCTGTTACTTTTCAGCTGTCAGCCTTGTCTCAGCAGGTAGCACTCAAGATGATACTTTATAGAGTCAGTCATACAGCACGAAATAAGCCCTTTGGTCCATTAAGTCTACGACAATCTATCCTACAATTTCCAGTACTTGGCCTATAGCCTTGAATGTTATGACATTAAGTGCTCATCCATACCCTTTTTTAAAAAGCTCTGAGGTTTCCAGCCTCTATGCCCGCCCAGACAATGCATTCGATTCCAGAAAATATTTTTCCTCAAATCCTCTCTAAACTTTAGCACTGTACTGACACAGTGCTTTGCTGTCATCCAGAAAGTTAGGAGGTATGGGATACGGGGAAATTTGGCTGTCTGGATACTGAATCGGTTGGCTGAAAGAAGACAGCAAGTGGTAGTGCACGGAAAGTAATCTGTCTGGAGGTCGGTGACCAGTGGTGTCCTGCAGGGATCTGTTCTTGGGCCTCTACTCTTTGTAATGTTTATAAATGACTTGAATGAAGCAGAAAGGGTGGATTATTAAATTTACTGATGACGCAAAGGCCGGTGGTGTTGTAAATAGTGTTGAGGGCTGTTGCAGGCTACAACACATTGACAGGATGCAGAGCTGGGCTGAGAAGTGGACGATGGAATTCAACTTGGATAAATGCAAAGTGATTCATTTTGGAAGGTCAAATCTGAATACTGAAACAGGGTTAAAGACAGGATTTTTGGCAGTGTAGAGGAACAGGAGGAGCTTGTGGTCCATGTACATAGATCCCTCAAAGTTGCCACCCAAGTAGATAGGGTTGTTAAGAAGGCGTATGGTGTTTTGGCTTTCATTAAATAGTGGATTGAGTTTAAGAGCCACAAAGTTTTGCTGCAGCACTATAAAACCCTGGTTAGACACTTGGAATTTTCTGTCCAGTTCTAGTTCCTCATTATAGGAAGTAGATAGCCAGAGACTTTTTCCCCAGGGCAGAAGTGGCTGTCACAGGAGGTCATAATTTTAAGGTGATTGGAGGAAGGTATAGGAGAGATGTCAGAGGTAGGTTCTTTACACAGAGAGTGGTGGGTGCGTGGAATGCACTGCCAGCCTGGTCGTAGAGTCAGAGACATTAGGGATATTTAAGTGAGTGCTGGACAAGCACATGGACAACAGGAATTCGAGAGGTGATTAGGTTAGGTTGATCTTAGATTAACATGAATGCTTGGCACAGCATCGTGGGCTGAAGGGCCTGTACTGTTCTATGTTCTATTAACTACCAACACTGCCAGCTTTCATGTGAAAGACTGAAGAAAGTCCCCCCTCCCCCTTAAGCAAACATAAAAGATTCCATGGCAGACGTTGAAGAGAAGAATTCTCCTTACTGCTGAAACAATACTGTTAGGACAGATGATCTAGTTGTTTACTACATTGCTGTTATTGTATCTTGCTGTACTTAAATAACTGTCATGTTTCCAACTTTACAATAGTGACGACACTTCAAAAGGTATTTAATTAGTTGAGAAACATTGTGAGCTATGCTCAAGTTGTAAGGGGTACTATGGAAATGTGTTTTTCTCCTTTCGAAAAGACACAAAAACTTTGAATGTTTCTCTATCTTTTCATAATCATAAATGCTGCATTGGGCACCTCAAAACCAGATTTTCCCCAAAGAGGTTCTGTATGAAGTATTTCCTCAAAGTGGTGGAGGTTGGTACAATTGCAGCATTTAAAAGGCATCTGGATGGGTAGATGAATAGGAAGGGTTTGGAGGGATATGGGCCGGGTGCTGGCAGGTGGGACTAGATTGGGTTGGGATATCTGGGTGGCATGGACGGATTGGACCGAAGGGTCTGTTTCCATGCTGTACATCTCTATGACTGTGTGTGTTTGATTCCCAATTACCAGAATTATCCTTATTCCATCCGTCTCAGGGTACTTATTTTATATTACTCAAAGCAAAAGGAAGTGAATGGTTATCTTTGTAGTGAACAGCTGTCTTTTCAATTTCCGTGCAGGTTGGAGGATTTGATGGAGCCAATCGTCTCCGGAGTGCTGAAGCCTACAGCCCACTCACCAACACCTGGCGTACCTTACCCACTATGTTTAATCCACGGAGTAATTTTGGAATTGAGGTGGTGGATGATCTGTTGTTTGTTGTGGGCGGTTTCAATGGTTTCACAACGACGTTCAACGTAGAGTGTTATGATGAGAAGACAGATGAATGGTATGATGCCCATGACATGAGCATCTACCGCAGTGCCCTGAGTTGCTGTGTTGTGCCAGGACTACCCAACGTTAGAGAATATGCAGCACCCAGAGACAGTCTGCTGGGATTACTGTCCCGTGAGGAACAAATAAAATACTCTGCCTCTACCAGTCTCTTAGCGGTATGATCTCTGCACTAAAACCCGATTACTCTTTTGCTGTTACCAATAAAATATTTTCCTGAAGAATCAACAGTGTAATAACCATAAAGAAAACTTATTTTTAAATAAAATTTTAAGCACAGTGTGAAGATTGGTCTGCATATGTTCATTGGTTATTGTGACGACGGAGCCCAAAAGACCCTTGTGACACATTGGGAAGAACATCATTTCGAAAAAAGGCACGTTTGTTCCAAGGGTTAAGTAACAATCGGAAAATTATCTTTAATATCACATATACACCAGGAAAGCTGCATCCATTCCCTTGGCTACTCCACCTTACAGAGAAGAGTCAAGACAGTGATCCCCAAAGACAATGATACAAGCTGCGAGAGAAGACCAGAAAAATTTGGGCTCTTCCGCCGAGAAAGATATGAGAAAAGTGACCTCACACGTGATTTTGAAGATGGGTAAAGAAATGGAATAACATTTTAACTTATATTCCAGGAAGGTAGAATTCAGCAGAAGTCAAATTAAAATATCAATGTAGGACAGAGATCAGCAGTTCTTCATAAAGAGTGATCAACTCCTGAAAATAATTATAATTTAAAAATCCAGTATTTTTCATGTCTTCCCAGAATAATGGAATATATTGATGGGAGCAAATTGAGTTGATGGATTATGATCATTCACAAGCACAGTGGTTTAAAAAGAAATGATATGTTTTGTTAGTGGACTACAAATGTTGAAAATTCCTAGAACAAATTCCCAAAGAGCTTGCAACAGCAAATGCACTAAACTGAATTGAGCTTAGGGCAATTTTTGGGGAAATGCATAAAACTATCAATAGCCAGGAAAGAATTTTCAACTGCAGAAGCTATAGGTTGGCTGGTACAGGAAAGAGATATACACGACAGAAACTTCTTCGAGGTAGTGATCTTGGAAGCAGAAGGGCATTTCATCAGTCAGGGTAATGGCATATTCAAAGCACATCTCCCACCTCACATCTACCAGAATTAGTTCTGCATGGGAAAGCTCATTGTTGACCTTCTGGTATGTCCGCCAACTCAAGCCCTTCAGTGGGCATTAAGGACTATTGGATAGCCTCAGCTTGTCGTTGATGGGATTAACCCAGCAGCAAGTGGGTCTTTCACTATTTTGAGTGGGGGTGTAGGGGTAATGTATAAAGTTGCTCAGTCACGTGGGTGGTATGGGGTGGGAGGGTTTGAAGGTGTCTCCAAAGGTAGTGTCTGGGAGCCATCACCATGTATTCTGGCCCTCTGAAAGGGCCTTTGTGGTACAATTGTAGTCTCCCTGCCTCTTTGCCAAGAGGTCTAAGTTCAGGTCCAGCCTTCTCCAGAGCTGTGCAATAACATCTCTGAACAGCTCTGGAGATTAGGTGGTCAGAGGGCCAACAAGAGAAATCCCACACCACCATCACTTACCGTTTTCTTGGGCCTTTCATGGTCCTGGAACTCTGAGGTGCTCTTCTGTTAGCAGTCACAGTATTTGTCACAGTACTGCTTTGTGCAAGAGCTGCTGGCTTCTGATTGGCTAGCAACTTTTGATGTGTAGGACACCCAATCCCAGGGCTCCAACAAGCTGTTGACTTGCCAAATGTCTGATAGATGTGTATATTTGGCAGACCTTCCGTGGAAAGCGCAGCACAGGTCTCTCACTTGTTCTCATCAGCAGTTTAAAAGGGAACTTATGAAGACTGGAAATCATGCAAAGAAATTTTCAGGTTTATTTCCAGAGCAATAGTAGACAAGCAGAATATGATTTAAATTGAGGGAACTACGAATGCTGCAGCATAGTTGGTTCTGAGTGTCCTTGTATGATTCACAAAAGCTTATTAGGCAAGTAATTCAGAACATAAATGAAATATTGGCCTTTACTGCAAGGGGAATGAAGTTTAAAAGTACATAAGTCTTGCTGTAGAGATATAGGACATTGCGAGACGTGTACAATTTTGGTCTTCTTACTTGAGGAGGTATTACTTGCATTGAGAACATTTCACAGAGGGATGACTAGGCTGATTCCAGGGATGAAGAGATTGTCTCATCAGGAAATGGTAAGCAGTTTAAGCATATACTCATGTGGAGTTTAGAAGCACTGATCTTACTGAAACAAAGAATTCTGAGAGGACTTGAGATAATGGATACTGGGACTGTTTCCTTTTGTGGGAAAGTCGAGAATTATGGAGCACAGTTTAAAAATAAGAAGCATTCCATTTAAGCCAGAGGTGAGGTAGAATTTCTTCTGTCATTGGATTATTAGTCTTTGAAATTATCTTCCATACAGAACTGTGGACACTAGGTGTACTGAATATATTCAAGTTTGAGGCACAGATTGTTGAGCTACACAGGAGCCAAATGAACTTAATGTTACAATCTGATCAGATCTTACTGAATAGTGGTACAGGTTCAATTAAGCCAAATCACATACTTCTATTTCTTATGATCATACAGGTTTGAGCCGAACTTAAAAGTAACTAAAGTTTCATGATTGACTTTTGTTTTTGCACTGTTATTCCAGTCTGAAAGGTGATATTTACTCCTCAAGAGGTGGAAAAGGTAAAATAAAAGCAAAACGGGCTTTGGTGACGGTAATCATGTTCTTGGACTAGTCATCACGAAGCAGAGGCAGGTTCAAATCTCACCATGGGACCTGGGAAATTTAAATATAGAACATTACAGCGCAGTACAGGCCCTTCGGCCCTTGATGCTGTAAGATAATTAATCTGGCATTAAAAAAAATCAGCAATAGTAACCATATAACTACTGGAATGTGGTTTTAAAGACAAAATCAGGTTCACTACTGCCGTTAGTATTCATGATTTGGAGATGCCGGTGTTGGACTGGGGTGTACAAAGTTAAAATCGCACAACACCAGGTTATTGTTCAACAGTGAGCTTCCAATTAAACCAGTTGGACTATAACCTGGTGTTGTGTGATTTTTAGCTGTTTAGTATGGCACAGTGGCTCAGTTGTTAGCATTGCTGCCTCACAACGCCAGGGACTCGGGTTCAATACCACTCTCGGGCGACTGTCTGTGTGCACTTTCTCACCGTGTCTATGTGGGTTTCCTCCTGGTGCTCCATCTTCCCCTCACAATCCAAAGATGTAGGCCAGGTGAACTGGGCATGGTAAATGCGGGGTTACAGCAATGAGGTGGGTCTGGGTGGGATGCTCTTTTTTTGGGGGGGGTGGGGGGGGGGGGGGGGGGGGTCAGTGTGGTCTCAATGGGCCAAACAGTATGCTTCCATGCTGTAGGGATTCTATTATTCTAGTCTGCTATCAGCATGGCTTGAATAGCTCCAGAGCCACAGCAACATTGCTGACTTTTAATTGCCCATTGATTTGGTCTTGACATTCATCGCATTGAATTCAAAAAGGCAATTCACTACAAGTCCTCAAGGGCAACAAGGATGAGCAAAATAAGCTGATCTTACCAGCAATGCCCAGATCACATAAATGAAAATCAAAAGGAGCATCACAATTAAGGAAAGGATTGAGGGTTGGGGGAATAGTGGTCCCGTTGTACACATGATACAACACTGTAACCATGAGTGTTCCACATGCTGGTTCTTGCGCATATACTGCCCAACCTGCAAAAGCTTAGATAACCTGATGTACTTTAATCAAATTCTGGCTATGGTGGTGACTCAACGGCAATTTAATACTATTATATTAACTCTACATACCATATTGCCAGCACCCAGCCCACAAAAAGCAAACACACATTATTTGTGATAAATTTAAACTCTTCCTTTATTAATAAACAAGCTACTGTATTATATTTTAGAAAAAACAAGAGTGGATGAGTAACACATTGCTACACATGCATACACACAATACACCAAATTAAGTCCACACAACCTTGCTGGTTAGTATTCCAACTGATATCAGGCAGGCAAATGCATACTCTGCTATTGGAAAGATAATCGTTTACCATCTCCTTTTTAATGCAAGTCACAATCACACAGTGCCCAGCTAGCTGCACAAATGCAGTCAAAGAGTTGGAAGGGAAAAAAATCCTCTTTATTTAGGCAAAACATTTTAATAAAAGGGACAATGCTGAAGGTAAAGTGGAACGGACTCATGCCTGAATGCTAGACAGCACACTGCTCCTAATTCAAACTACAACATGCGTCAGAATTCAAACTCTTTCCTTACCTCAGTCCTCTCTCACTACAAAACATTCCTTATCCTTAGGCAGAGAGAGAGAGAGAGAAAAAAAAAATCACAGGCAGCTTGTTCATTCATAAATACACATACAAACATGGGTAGTGAAGTCTGTGTTAGTTGAAATTGTGTGCATCTTGGATCATTCTTCAACATGTTTGACATGATGGGGGTGAAATAAGCAAGAAAGGGTTGAGCAACAAAAACATTTTTAAGTAAAGAAAAGATCTGTGAAGGAAAAATAAAATCAATAAAACTAATAAAAGAAATTTGTTTCTGTCTGAGATTGCAGTTAGCCAAACATAACTGGTAGCCATCACACTGTCCCCTCTCCTAACGTACATACTAAGCGCTGAGGCAGATTTTGCTCTGGTAATTGTGCATTTCAGAACAGCAAAATGGGAAATACTAGCAGCATGCATATCCACATAAAGTACTTAGTTGCTTATTAATAAATTTAGAAGCACATTAAAAAAAACTGTCCAGAGAGGCAGCCCATGGAGCATCAAATTAAGAGTGAATGTAGAGAAAATGTCAATAAAATATCCAAAGATCCAATAGTAATGTGCATGTTAACAGAGTCAAATTATTAAGGAATTTAAAAAGGTCATTCTATATTGTCATCAGGTCAGGCCCGGTTTGGTACATCTCATTATGCTGTGTGTAAGAAGAATGGATCTACCCTGATGGGTTACTTGCACAAGATCAGAGGAATGTATAAAATACCAAACACCAAGAGTGTGCACAATTTGGTGCCATTAGCTGACCAGAGATATCCTATTGATACAATATAGGAGCATCTAAAGTTGCATCAAATCAACACAGCTAACAATTTGTGTGACACTTACTCCTAATAAGGTGATATCCAAGATTTTCCAACACCAAAGGGCAATGAAATCAAGGACACCATGGCCTTGATCATCAATGAACTGAGCCTTTCAAGTGATGCTCACTATTGGGATCTTGCAGTACAGTCCATGACAGAACAACTAAAATTCATTCCAAATTTGAACATGAAATGTTTTGAGGCATTTCTGAGATGCAAAAGACATTAAAAATCAAGACCCCTTTTCAAATCTATGTCACAATAGGGTGCGAGTATAACAAAAGGCAAAGGCCACCACACTGGACTGTTTGCAGGCAGCAAGGTGTCATGCTGAAAGTCATACCTGAACAAAACATATTCTGAACTACAGCTTGAAGTTCGTTCGGGGTTATAAAGTGAGGTGCAGCACAACATGTTCACTCTGGGTTTAGTGCCCCATGCTTAATCAGGCAAAACACCTCTTCTGTTAAACCATGCTGATGTATCACTTACCATCACTTGTAATACTGCATGTACTGAATCTAAAAATAAAACACCTCATTAGCACAGAGAATTTCAATAAAACAATAATACCACAGCCTCATTTCAAACTACATAAAACAATAATAATCAAGGATGGGCGAATGCAGCTGCATTTTTCTCCTCTGCCATACAGTCTTACAAGTGCACAGCACAATGGATGGGATCAGAAAAATTTGACTTTGATCAGTTGTACGGACAATGGTCTTGTACTTCCAGGGGCGGAAATTTGCCATTCAACAGGCTACATCTCAGTGAGTGAAATCATCCAAATAATATACCCTCAGCTGCATCACCAACACTACCTCTGGATGGCTTTGTGTGCCCTACCTGATGACAGGAGTGTGTTATGGAAAAAATAAATCCAAGCTCAGGATCCCTCAAACTAAAACTGTGCACAAAACTGCCAAAAAGCTCTCAAAATTTTCAGTTAAGAGTAAAGTAGTGCACAATTTTTAAACATCAGCTCAACAGTTTAATTACAGAATGTGTCCTTCCAAACTGAACCATAACTGAGGAGAGCATTCTGCGGGTTACAGGGAAGTCACTAGCAGTGAAAGGACAACAAAATTAGTTTAGACTTTCAGTATCAGACAAACCAAATATATCACAATGCTAAAGTCTAATCCAACCTTGTAACAGGAACATGGACCGATCCTGTCTCGGTTGTGACCACAGATGAATACTGATGGCTCTTATTTAATTTAAAACTGGAACAGATTGTTAAATACTAGCAGTATGAAACCTAAGTGCTTGGTCTCAGCCCACTTTTAGTGTTTAAAAAAAACAAAGAACTGCAGAGTCTGGAAATCAGAAATTGCTAGAAAAACTCAGCAGGCCTGGCAGCATCTATGGAGAGAAAGCAGAGTTAATATCTCAGGTCCAGTGACCCTTCTTCAGAAACATTAACTCTGCATTCTCTCCACAAATGCTATCAGACCTGTTGAGTGTTTCCAGCAAAATGTGATTTTGTTTTACTTTCAGTGTTACATTGCTACAAAAAGCCTAAGGCTCTCATTAAAAAGGAAGAATGGTGCAGCTCAAAAAAATCTTCAGTTTTGGAAATCAGTTGCCATGAACAAACATTGGGTCATCACCAATTGCAAGTTACAATGAGTTTGTAACAGATTCATTTAGGAAAAGAGCGAACTTAGCAAGGAATGTACCACCAGCAGGACATACTCTGCACATACATCACAAACATCAACTGGTGAAAGAATGGCCACAAAACAAAGCCACGTTAACACTTCTTTACTAAGTCACCTTTCAAATACATTTACAAAATACAAATTAATTCTACTTGAACGATTTACAATTAAATAAGTTGACTTCTGATACAGAAATTATGCTGGCTAGTTTAAATTTAAGACTTTCCTTCCTTTGAGGAGAGTTTCACAAAAAGATTGAAAACATAAGCTATACATGGAAGTACATCTCAGAATCCAATGGTTGTGCAAGTTAGTACATTGATACGTAGCACAACACACACACAAAACGTAACGTGACAGCACCAAGTTAGAGACTGCAACTAAAAGCTATACTCCACACACTGATTCTCACTATGCCTCAGAAATGAACTGATATGACTGAACTATTTAAAATCCTTCTATTTCAATGGTTTCTAGATTTTTAACTACACTAACTGTTCAGAACAAAGTATTGAATAGGCTGCACAAAATCTCTTGGTACAACAGGCAGTTCTCCTTGTCCACCAAACAGAGCAAGAAAAAGTACAGAGAATAAATTTTCATCTCCAACAACTCAGGAGTTCAGATGTCTGCAGAGTTTCGATCATTTAGGACAGGATACAAGAATTGAATGAAATATAACACACAAGTACTACTGAATCCTAAGCAATGTATATAAATTAAGCTGACTCTAACTCATGAGTGTGCTGGAGTGTAGGAATTAAGGAGAAACAGATAAGACACAAGGGTCT
Organism: Chiloscyllium plagiosum; assembly: GCF_037043375.1. Classification (NCBI taxonomy): domain Eukaryota; kingdom Metazoa; phylum Chordata; class Chondrichthyes; order Orectolobiformes; family Hemiscylliidae; genus Chiloscyllium; species Chiloscyllium plagiosum. The sequence continues at coordinate 3,229,854 of NW_028270170.1, forward strand.
GCAAATATCATTCAAGATCAATCACTCAGGTACCCTGTCCAAACAAAAACTGTTTGATTGTAATTCTGCTAGGCCCTTTATTAAAAAGCCCAAATGGTAAACCAAAACTGAAGTGTAATGAAACCCCAGCAAGCCAGGTAGCAGATTCCTGGAGCAATGAATCAATACTGACTGACTTGTGGCTCAAAAATAAAACTGAGATTGACATAATGGAAAGTACTTTTAAAGGATATCTTAAAATGGAAATCACCTCAGGTGGTTTAACGGTAGTGTAGTATGAAAACATGGTGTTCACTATTATGTGCACCAATCAAATTAACAAACATCAGTTTAAAGTGCTTTCTGCGATAACCAAAGTGCTTAGGGAATCCTTTGCTGGTTAGTACCCAACTTAAGTTTTCCAATTATTGAGCATTCTGTTTAATGGATCATGATTGGAAAACTTGGAGCATATTGTCAGTTGTGCTATCTGAACTAAGTCTAGATTCAACAATTTTCTCTTATTGTTCCTCCTGTAAGTTTTAGGTTAGCCCAGGGATTGGTGCTATGTGCTCCCAGGCACCATGCACTAGACTGGCCCCCAGTCCTCCATCATTGTAGTTTTCATTCAAAACAAAATTAAGCTGTTGCAACCAGAGAGTGGCATTAACAGTAATGGAGATGTCCACATGATCAAGTGGCACCCTAACGAAATTAATACGGCTCAACAAAACAACTTCCCTCCCACTCCCTAACAAAGCCAATTGGATTATTTTTGCACATTTAAGTAAATGTCTCATTTAAGTAATAAGTAGTAAAATCTGGTCCCAACAAGAGATGAAGGGGAAATAAAAAAAGGTTACGTTTTTATAATAAGGCAAGACATTATTTTAAAAATCACACGGTACTCATCCACCACTTGGCTGAGGACTGAGTGTGGCGTGGAAGGAGGCAACATCTCTGAAAAGGAAATCCAAGAACCTGGATGCAGCACACCATTCTACAGTGGTTTAACTCCATAGCTCTTAGAATATTTCTATTGCAATGTATCCCCAGAGATAGATGGATGGAGAAAGTGAGGCTATGCAAAAGAAAAATGTAACAAGCTTGGCGGGGGGGGTGGGGAGGAATGGGAGTGTTCCTCACTCAACCCTCACCTCCAGAAATGCTTCTGGTTAACATTCAACTTGAGGTTGCAGCTGCCGCCTGAGGCTTAACGATCGCCGATGTAACTGCTGCATCTGCTGCAGCCGCTCTCGCTGCCTGGCTAGATTTTGTGGCATTGGGTATCTCTGAACTCCATACAGGTACCTATAAGGTATCCTCACGTGGCAAGCAGTTGCCCGGCATCGTGGCTGGGGCATGGGAGGCAGCAGCATCCAGCGCTTCCTCTCTGAGCAATAACGGTATGCCTCCTTCCGATACTGTTTGTCCATGTCATCACTGTTCTTCCAGCCGCCAATTATGAATACATCATCACGGAAGTAGCAAATCGCCGCCCCTTCAATACTCAACACTTCGGGGGGCAAGCTCTCCAAGATTTCATCAGCTGTCATGTTAGAGATTTTCTGCTTTGCTTCGGTGTCTGTCACAGTGTAACATTTGGGGCAGCAGGAGGCTGTGTGGTAAAAGTTTGTTGTTGCAATAGCCATCTGGAAGGCGCAGTAGTTATCAAGCAGTGGCAGAGATTCCACGTCTTGCCACTGCCTTGTGTCAGTATCATACTTTGCATTTATAGTCTCCAATCCGTCTTCGTTGTCAGTGTCCACAGGGGTGCGAGCAGTGACATACACAAAACGATCTTCCACACTGATAGCTTTAACATCTCGTAATATTTTGGGAGCCGATTCCAGATGGTGCCATCTATCTTGATCAGGTTCATATACGTCAACATCTTTGAACCCTGGGCTAAAGTTCCCATGTCCCCCAATACTGTACAAATTCTGCTTAACTGCTGACAGCCCAAAGGAATGCTTCCTTGTGATCAGGTTGTTAACCTGCTCCCAGCTATTTCTGTTTGGGCTGTATCTCTCCACTGTCTTTGCAAACCCAGGTTCCATGGAGCCAGCCACATACACATGAGAGTCTGTGATGGCCATAGCATGGCCGTCCAGATGGTTGTGAATGTGGGGAAGATTCACCCATCGATCTTCATCAATGAAATAGCCAACACACTCACTTAGATAATCTCCACCCTCTGACACACCACCCACCACCATGATGATATCCATGTTTTGTCCAAAGCGAGGCTGGAATGACACAACCTGGGATGCCCAGTTGTCCAGATTGGCAGGCTGAAGATTTTCTGATCTCAGTGCATGACCTTCAACTGCTTCTGAAACAAGCTGGAGGCAGTTGGCATTATCAGCCACAAGCCGCTCAGATTTGATGATTCGAGTTAGGTATGTAGGCTTCATCTGAGGCAACCGCAATAGCTGGAACAGTTCCTCAAAGTGCTTCTCCCTCTCCTCTGGGTTCCGCTGCACCCACTTCACCACAGCCTCAAAAAGAACTTCTTCAGAGTCCACTGTGATTTCAGAGTCTGACAGCCAGTCCCTGACCAGGTGAAAAGGCAGCGTGTAGAACTCATCATCCTGTACCACCTTGGAGAAGTCCCTGCGGATCATGTCTGCTGCTTTCAAAGCCAGCTGGTCCAGGGAGTACATGTGGGCCAGACTGTGAACTGCCACACAGTTGGTGAGATTCAGCTTTTTCTTTAGAAACTCCCCACAGAATTCCTTCAGCTGGAGCAGGAGGAACCTGGAACAGGGAAATGGCACTTTTGGAAAATCATGTAACTGCCACTAATGGAGAGTACACTTGAAAACAAAAAAAAAAATGCACGTTTTACATTTTTAAATTAAAGTTACCATAAAAACTCCATATTGCATGAAAATGAATCAATTAACCAAAACATTTTCATTCCATACCTTCTGAAACAGATTCAGAAATATAAAAGAAAGTGGTGCCAAGTAAACTGGTGGGCGTGGATCAGGGAGTGGAGAGTGTTGGCTGTCTAATGCTGAGATCTGTTTATCTTCTGCGCGGATGCTGCTGTTAATTTCTGGCAGTGATTCACCTAACAGTCAGTGCACAAAATGTCACTTGTACAGATCTTCCTACAGCATGCAAGCTCAGGCATACACTCACTCTTTATTCCCAAATTCAGAAAAAAGGGACTTCAACATCACACTACAGAATCACTTCAAGTGATTCTGCAAAATTAAAACAGAGCATCAAAAACATATGCCTCGACTTTACATTGCAATACAGATGTCTTATATAATGACTGCTTCCTCATCTGGTGCCTTTGATATTCTCTGCTACTTAAATGTTTCTTTGTCACAATACTCCTATGCGTTATCCTCTCTTGCTCTGTTGTAACCATGATATCACAGACCTCTCAACTCAAATAGCTTCCCAGTCTATACCCATACAGGCACAGGGTTGCTCATCCTTGGTCGTCTGCAGGTTAACTTTCAGCAATGCTACCCAAATTACTTGAGTCAACTACCACATATATCCTGAAGACATTCAACCATATCTCATCTGCTGTTCTATTCTTCCTGCAAACTATTTTACCATCTTTGATTGTTTGTCCTAATGAAGTACACAGAGTTAGGTCACATTGTTTGGAAAAGACATCTAATTTATGTGGTAACAGTAAAGACTAATGAAAAGACAACAATATATGTCTCTTTGTAAGAAGGTTCTTGATGAAATGCCACAAAGAAGACAGGTCAACAAAATTGTTGCTCGTGAAATGGGAGGAGACTTGGATAATCGGCAAGTTGGAGGAAATGGTTACTTTTCAGACTGTCTCTTCCCCCCACCCTAGTGCATTGCTCTGAAGTTTAGAAGAATGATAGATGACTTGTTTGAAGTGTACAATATCCTGAATGATCTTGAAAATGAGTACAGAACTAGGGGCATATTAAAATTAGGGGCCACTCTTTTAAGAAAGAAATTAAAGGAACTTTTTCTCCGAGATGGTTGAGAGACTTTGAAACTTCTAACCTTGAAGATTGTGGAGATAATTTCATTGAATATTTTTAAGGTGGAGCTTAATTCTTATGAGGGATCAATGGTGCTGGAAGAGCACAGCAGTTCAGGCAGCATCCGAGGAGCTTCAGCAAAATCGACATTTCGGGCAAAAGCCCTTCATCAGGAATACTTTTTACCTTAATTCTTATTAGGCAGGGGATTAATGGTTATCTGGGGTAGATGGAAATATGGAATTCAAAACGCTAACTGATCAGCCTCGATCTTAGTGACTCATGGAACAAGCGCGAGCGATCAACTGATCTACTACTGCCCCTAGTTTGTACACCCCCACCCGACCAGGACTGTTATCAAATGACAACCTGTCCTTCTTATGTGAACCAACCTCTCCCCAATGGGAGTAGATGCCCAATGACTGTGGATCACCCAACAGAAAGGAATGAATTCCCTCAATAGCTTGGAGTTCCTTCCCCTACCAACTGGACTGGATGTCACACTCCTCTGGCTACTAAGAGTGAACTCCTCCTACATGTACATAGTCTTAGCTAATGGATGTGGATCTACCACTCCAGGAGAAAGTGAGGACTGCAGATACTGGGGATCAGATCTTAAAAATGTGTTGCTGGAAAAGCACAGCAGGTCAGGCAGCATCAAAGGAGAAGAAGAATCGACGTTTCGGGCATACGCCCTTCTTCAGGAATGAGGAGGGTGTGCCAAGCAGGCTAAGATAAAAGGTAGGGAGGAGGGACTTGGGGGAGGGGCGTTGGGAATGCGATAGGTGGAAGGAGGTTAAGGTGAGGGTGATAGGCCGGAGAGGGCCCGCCCTCACCCCCTCTCCGGCCTATCACCCTCACCTTAACCTCCTTCCACCTATCGCATTCCCATTCGGCCCATCGAGTCCACTCCGCCATTCAATCATGGCTGATGGGCATTTCAACTCCACTTACCCGCATTCTCCCCGTAGCCCTTTATTCTTTGTGACATCAAGAATTTATCAATTTCTGCCTTGAAGACATTTAGCGTCCCAGCCTCCACTGCACTCTGTGGCAATGAATTCCACAGGCCCACCACTCTCTGGCTGAAGAAATGTCTCCGCATTTCTGTTCTGAATTTACCCCCTCTAATTCTAAGGCTGTGTCCACGGGTCCTGGTCTCCTCGCCTAACGGAAACAATTTCCTAGCGTCCACCCTTTCCAAGCCATGTATTATCTTGTAAGTTTCTATTAGATCTCCCCTTAATCTTCTAAACTCCAATGAATACAATCCCAGGATCCTCAGCCGTGTGAATCTCCGCTGGACACGCTCCAGTGCCAGTATGTCCTTCCTGAGGTGTGGGGACCAAAACTGGACACAGTACTCCAAATGGGGCCTAACCAGAGCTTTATAAAGTCTCAGTAGCACAACAGTGCTTTTATATTCCAACCCCCTTGAGATAATTGACAACATTACATTCGCTTTTCTTAATCACGGACTCAACCTGCATGTTTATCTTTAGAGAATCCTCAACTAGCACTCCCAGATCCCTCTGTACTTTGGCTTTACAAATTTTCTCACCGTTTAGAAAGTAATCCATGCTTCTATTCTTTTTCCCAAAGTGCAAGACCTCGTATTTGCTCACATTGAATTCCATCAACCATTTCCTGGACCACTCCTCCAAACTGACTGGATCCTTCTACAGCCTCCCCACTTCCTCAGTACTACCTGCCTGTCCACCTAACTTTGTATCGTCGGCAAACTTCGCTAGAATGTCCCCAGTCCCTTCATCCAGATCATTAATATATAATGTGAACAGCTGCGGCCCCAACACTGAACCCTGCGGGACATCGCTTGTCACCGGCTGCCATTCCGAAAAAGAACCTTTTATCCCAACTCTCTGCCTTCTGTCAGACAGCAAATCTTCTATCCATACCAGTAGCTCACCTCGAACACCATGGGCCCTCACCTTGCTCAGCAGCCTCCCATGTGGCACCTTATCAAAGGCCTTTTGGAAGTCTAGGTAGACCACATCCACTGGGTTTCCCCGGTCTAACCTACTTGTCACCTCTTCAAAGAACTCCAACGAGTTGGTCAGGCACGACCTCCCCTTACTAAATCCATGTTGACTTGTTCTAATCCGACCCTGCTCTTCCAAGAATTTAGAAACCTCATCCTTAATGATGGATTCTAGAATTTTACCAATAACCGAGGTTAGGCTAATAGGCCTATAATTTTCCATCTTTTGCCTTGATCCTTTCTTGAACAAGGGGGTTACAACAGTGATCTTCCAATCATCTGGGACTTTCCCGGACTCCAGTGACTTTTGAAAGATCTCAACCAATGCCTCCGCTATTTCCTCAGCCACCTCCCTCAGAACTCTAGGATGTAACCCATCAGGGCCAGGAGATTTATCAATTTTAAGACCTTTTAGCTTTTCTAGCACTTTCTCTTTTGTAATGGCAACCAAACTCAACTCAGCCCCCTGACTCCCTTTAATTGTTGGGATATTACTCATGTCCTCCACTGTGAAGACTGACGCAAAGTACTTATTAAGTTCTCCTGCTATTTCCTTATCTCCCATCACTAGGCTTCCAGCATCAGTTTGAAGTGGCCCAATGTCTACTCTTGCCTGTCGTTTGTTTCTTATGTATTGAAAGAAACTTTTACTGTCATTTCTAATATTACTGGCTAGCCTACCTTCATATTTGATCCTCTCCTTCCTTATTTCTCTCTTTGTTATCCTCTGTTTGGTTTTGTAGCCTTCCCAATCTTCTGATTTCCCAGTGCTCTTGGCCACTTTATAGGCTCTCTCTTTTTCTTTGATAGATTTCCTGACTTCCTTTGTCAGCCATGGCTGTCTAGGCCCTCCCCGGATAATCTTTCTCTTCTTGGGGATGAACCTCTGTACAGTGTCCTCAATTTTACCCACAAACTCCCGCCATTTTTGCTTTACTGTCTTCCCTGCTAGGCTCTGCTTCCAGTCGATTTTCGTCAGTTCCTCTCTCATGCCCTCATAGTTACCTTTATTTAAATGTAACACCATTACATCCGATTTTTCCTTCTCTGATTGTGTATTACCCTCCTTAGCCAAAGGGAAGTGGATTCATCACTTCTTCGGCCAGTGGGAGAAAATCAAACCCCACCAACACCATCCCCCAAATGAAACAATCACCATAATGCCTTGGGCCAATGGTAGCAAGGCACCTAACCCCAATGCCAATGGATTGGATCGGTCTTCCCCTGGGCCAATGGGAGTGGATCATTCCACCCTCCCCAATGGGAGTGGATCACTTCCCCCCATCCCGGGTCAACAGAATGGATCGCCACTCTCCTCCCACCCCGGGCCAACGGGGTGGTTCGCCACACTCCCCCAATCGCTCCTCTCCCCTCACCCTGGGCCGAACTGGGGTGTATTGATCCTCTTCCCCCGTCCCACTCCTCTTCCTCACATCGGAGGTAAAATGGTGGCGGATCATTCCTCATTCCCCCACCACAGGCCAAAGACAGTAGTTCACTCCAACCCAGGCCAATGGAAGTGGATCGTTCCCCCACCAAAAGGATCACATTGTCCCAGCCTAAGGGAGTGGATCACTCCACTGCGCCCCCCCACCCCCGCATGAGAGTGGATCTGTCCTCATGCTCCAGACCAATGGGAGTGGATCAATCCACTCTGAGTGTCAATGGGGTGCATCAGTCCACCCATCAGTCAAACCCACTGAAGTAGATCGCATCACCCGGGCCAATAGGAATCAATCACTTTGCAATCGCCACACCCTCTCCCCGCCCCTGGCCAATGTGAGTGGATCATTCCGCCCCCCGAACCAATGGGAATTGATCACTCCGCCCCTTGTGGAAGTGGATCACTACGCCTCCGGGCCAATGGGAGTGTAGCTCCGCCCTCACCTGTCGGCCAGCTCCAGGACCTCATGGACAGTGCCGGTGCAGACACGGATGGAGCCCGTGTACATGAACTGGAGGACGGCTTCCACGGTGTCGGGGTCAGGCCCGGGCTCCGTACTCCATTTGCGCATCTCCACCCGCTCGGAGCGGGACTCCTCGAAGTTGCCGCCGAGCAGCGGCTCGAAGTACTCGGTGGCGGCGGCCAGCACCGAGCGGTGGGCGCGGAACTCGCGGCCTCCCACTGACAGGGTCAGGTCACAGAACAGGCCGCGCTTCCTCTGCTCGTTCTGGCGCCGCGACAGCTCCAGGCAATGGGTCCTCGATTCGAACACATCGGCCTCGCCATCGCCGTCGTCCCCGCCCTGGCCCGGGTCCGGGTCCGGGGCCGCCGCCATTACGCTGTCCAACCGCCAACGGCCCCCGACTTCCCTCGTTCACGTTATCAGAATCTACGCTCAGACGTCATCACACTTGGTGCACTATACCTCCGCTCGTGACTCACGTCATGGGAGCCTGCGTTCGTACGTCATCATATTTGGCAGCCTGTGCTCCCGCCCAAACAGCACGAGCCTTGCCGCTTCTAAAGCGTCATCAGAAGCTGCGAGCTTTACTCTCCATTTCGGTTGATTCTGCTCACCTCTGTCATGAGCGTCATCAGAACTAGTGCCCATACGTCAGTCATTTATGCGCTCCCCTTCCCCCCCAGGAGCTCCTCCAACAAATGGGCCTCGAACTGGTTGCAACTTGGAAATAAGGGGGAACATGGCTGAGATCTGTAGTTATGAGCACCATAAACAGGAGAAACTTGGGAGAGATCAATGAACCAGGGAATAGAGTTAAACTAAAGGAGATGGAGAAGCCCTTCTTCACTCAGGGTAGTGGGAGTCTAGAACCCTAAGGGAGAAACCCTGATAACATTTAAGAAATGTCCACCTGCAAGGCACACAAGGCTATGGGCCATGTGCTGGAAAATAGGATTAGAATAGTTAGGTAAAAACAATGACTGCAGATGCTGGAAACCAGATTCTGGATCAGTGGTGCTGGCAGAGCACAGCAATTCAGGCAGCATCCGAGGAGCTTAGAAATCGACGTTTCGGGCAAAAGCCCTTCATTAGAATAGTTAAGTGGCTAATGTTGACCAGTATAGACTCAATGGGCTGAAAGGCCATCTTCTGCGTAGATGTCTCTGACTAACTTGTTGGTAAGACACTAGTTAGATCTCAGCCAGAATGTTGTGTCCAGTTCTTTAGTAACAATTGGATGGCAGTGGAGCACGTGCAGAAGAGGTTTTCTGCTCAAAAGTTAAAATAGTGCAGATATTAGAAATCTGAAACAAACTCATGGAGCAACACAGTAAACCTGGCAATGTCTGCAGAGATAAGCTGAGCGGACTCATTGCTGCTGCAGCAGAGGCAAGTTTGGGTTCCTGGCAGCGCCTGTTTCCAGTGCAGATTCATGGAAGTGCCTTTGAGTCCAGTATGGGTGTGTGCAGCATTGAAAGCGGCCGCATCATTTGAGATACGCCCAAAGTGGGCTCACGGCAGCGTAGAGTTTGGGCCGGTACGTTACGCAGTAGCACCTGCATTGGCAAAGTCCAGTGAGGATTTGTAATGGTGAATGCATCGTTGGAGGTGAGATGGTGCCTGAGTAGCAACTAGTGATCTAGTGGCAGCACAGCGAGGGGGACTTGTGCCTGGCCACCAGGCCCTTGGCAGAGCACTTGAGGACTGTAAAGCTGTATATTTTATTTCTTTTTTCTGCTTTTATGTTGTATGTTTTGGCTTATTTTTGTCTTAACACGGTGCCAGAAGTGGTGACACTATACAACACTTTTCACTGTATTGTGACAAAAAACACTTGACAATAAATACATTAAATCAGTTAACATTTCAACTCCAAACTTTGAATTTCAACTCCAGTATGACTTATTAGCATGCAGGAGGCCATTTGACCATCATAACTGCACTGGTTCTGTTAGCTAATGCCAATGTGTTTTTTTTGTCCCAAATCCTACCACTATTCAAAAAAAATAGAAAGCCATCTTAAACACCTCAGTTGAAGCTTCCACCATATTTTGGGATGTGATTTTGGACAATGGTTTCAGGGATCAGGCCAAGTAATAACTCAGTACGTAGATTGTCCGATCAGAGGGGAGGCCATATTGGATTTGGTACTCAGTAATGAACCGGGACAAGTGATGGGCTTGTTAGTGGGTGAACATTTTGGTGGTGGTGATCACAATTCTGTGACTTTACCTTGGTTATGGAGAGAAATAGGTGCGTGCAATGGGTAGGTTTTACAATTGGGGGAAGGGTAATTACGATGCTGTAAGACAGGATCTGAGGAGCATAAGTTGGGAGCATAGGCTGTCAGGGAAGGATGTCGTGGAAATGTGGAACTTTTTCAAGGAACAGATACAACGTGTCCTTGATATGCATGTACCTGTCAGGCAGGAAAGAAATGGTCGTGTGAGGGAACCTTGGTTGACGAGGGAGGTTGAATGTCTTGTAAAGAGGAAGAAGGAGGCTTACATAAAGTTGAGGAAACAGGGTTCAGACAGAGCAGTGGAGAGATACAGGATAACCAGAAGAGACCTGAAGAAAGGGATTAGGAGAGCTAAGAGAGGGCATGAAAAATCTTTGGCAGATAGGATCAAGGATAACCCAAAGGCATTTTATGCGTATGTGAGAAACATGAGAATGACGAGAACGAGGGTAGGTCCAATCAAGGACAGTAGTGGGAGACTGTGTATTGAGTCGGAAGAGATAGGAGAGGTCTTGAATGAGTACTTTTCTTCAGTATTTACAAACGAGAGGGACCGTATTGTTGAAGAGGACAGTGTGAAACGGACTGATAAGCTAGAGGAGATACTGGTTAGGAAGGAAGATGTGTTGGACATTTTGAACAACTTGAGGATAGACAAGTCCCCCGGGCCTGACGGGATATATCCTAGGATTATGTGGGAGCAAGAGAGGAAATTGCAGTACCATTGGCAATGATCTTTTCGTCTTCACTGTCAACGGGGGTGGTACCAGGGGACTGGAGAGTGGCGAATTGTGTCCCTGTTCAAAAAAGGGAATAGGGATAACCCCGGGAATTACAGGCCAGTTAGTCTTACTTCGGTGGTAGGTAAAGTAATGGAAAGGGTACTGAGGGATAGGATTTATGAGTATCTGGAAAGACACTGCTTGATTAGGGACAGCCAGCACGGATTTGTGAGGGGTAGGTCTTGCCTTACAAGTCTTATTGAATTCTTTGAGGTGACCAAGCATGTGGATGAGGGTAGAGCAGTGGATGTAGTATACATGGATTTTAGTAAGGCATTTGATAAGGTTCCCCATGGTAGGCTTATGCAGAAAGTCAGGAGGCATGGGATAGAGGGAAATCTGGCCAATTGGATAGAAAACTGGCTAACCGGTTGAAGTCAGAGAGTGGTGGTAGATGGTAAATATTCAGCCTGGAGCCCAGTTACAAGTGGAGTTCTGCAGGGATCAGTTCTGGGTCCTCTGCTGTTTGTAATTTTTATTAATGACTTGGATGAGGGAGTCGAAGGGTGGGTCAGTAAATTTGCAGATGATACGAAGATTGGTGGAGTTGTGGATAGTGAGGAGGGCTGTTGTCGGCTGCAAGGAGACTTAGATATGATGCAAAGCTGGGCTGAGGAGTGGCAGATGGAGTTCAACCCTGCCAAGTGTGAGGTTGTCCATTTTGGAAAGACAAATAAGAATGCGGAATACAAGGTTAACGGTAGGGTTCTTAGTGAGGTGGAGGAACAGAGGGATCTTGGGGTCTATGTTCATAGATCTTTGAAAGTTGCCACTCAGGTGGATAGAGCTTGTAAGAAGGCCTATGGTGGATTAGCATTCATTAGCAGAGGGATTGAATTCAAGAGTTGTGAGGTGATGTTGCAGCTGGACAGGACTTTGGTAAGGCCACATTTGGAGTACTGTGTGCAGTTCTGGTCGCCTAACTTTAGGAAAGATGTGGAAGCTTTGGAGAGGGTGCAGAGAAGATTTATCAGGATGTTGCCTGGAATGGAGAATAGGTCGTACGAGGATAGGTTGAGAGTGCTAGGCCTTTTCTCGTTGGAACGTTGAAGGATGAGGGGTGACTTGATAGAGGTTTATAAGATGATCAGAGGAATAAATAGAGTAGACAGTCAGAAACGTTTTCTCCGGGTGCAACAGAGTGTTACAAGGGGGCATAAATTTAAGGTGAAGGGTGGAAGGTATAGGGAGGGGATGTCAGGGGTAGGTTCTTTACCCAGAGAGTGGTGGGGGCATGGAATGCGCTGCCTGTGGGAGTGGTAGAGTCAGAATCTTTGGTGACCTTTAAGCGGCAATTGGATAGGTACATGGATGGGTGCTTAAGCTAGGACAAATGTTCAGCACAACATCGTAGGCTGAAGGGCCTGTTCTGTGCTGTATTGTTCTATGTTCTATAATGAGGCTGGAAAGAAGAGGTTGGGACTATTCTTAAGCTAAAAGATTTGACAGGACTTTTCAAATGATAGGCCTGTACAGAGCAGTAATTCTGGTTGTAGGTTTGCTCACTGAGCTGGAAGGTTCATTTTCAGACATTGTCACTCGTCACCATACTAGGTAACATCTTCAGTGAGCCCTGGACGAAGCACTGGTGGTGTTTCCTGCTATTTATATTTGTGTTTCCTTGGGGTGGTGTCATTTCCTATTCTTTTTCTCAGGGGTTGGTAAATGGGATCCAAGTCAATGTGTTTGTTGATAAAGTTTCGGTTGGACTGCCATGCTTCTAGGAATTCTCGTGTGTCTGTTTGGCTTGTTTTTGTCACCACAGGATATGACATATAATAGAAAGCAGGGAACACCAGCGGTACTTCATCCAGAGGCTCATTGAAGATGTTACCTAGTATGGCGAGGAGTGATGAAATGTCTGAAAATGAACCTTCCAGCTCAGTGAGCAAACCTACATCCAGAATTACTGCTCTGTACAGGCCTATCATTGGAAACCTACACCCAGAATCTCAACCTGAGCTACAAATCTTCTCAAAACTCGCTATGAGCAGAAACTGTTCATGCTCATTGGGCACAGATTTACAAAAGAAACAAGTGCAAAGTGAGACCATGATTAATGGCCTTGAATACACTTCCTATGTGGCATCAAGGAAAGTTCAATTAAGATATTTGAGAGAACAGATTTTAAGTAGTAACAATATGCAAGTAATTGGGAAAGGTAGGAGAGTCAGTGTTAGATAACGACGTTTATATGGAGGGAGAGTTCAGGCATGCTGGACCGATTGTCTTCTGTGCCATAACACCACTGACCAACTCATTCCTCACCACACCCCACTGAGCTCCAAGATCCAACCTCTCCATCACCCCTTTATTCTGAGCCTGTGACCCACACCTCGTTTCTTGTTAGGGTTTCATTCTATCCCTACCCTACACCCACTCAACCGCAAGTGGTTGGCAGGGCCCTCAACTGTGACTGACTGCCACACTTCTGTCCTCAGCCATACCCCTCCCTCCCAGAGCAATGACAATGTTCCCTTGCCTCAATTTCCATCCTATCAGCATTCCACAGTAATCATTCTCCCTGCAACATAATGGTCCACTCTTCACACTTCCTTACTCCCCCATGGCACCTTCGCATGTAGTGGCAGAAGGTTGCCCATTCATCTCTTCCCTCCTCACCATTCTATGCTCCAAACACATTTTGTTAACCCATACTTTTTAATCTAGTTCATTATATTGCTGCTTAACACAATGTCCTTTTACATTGGTGAGACAACACAAACTAGGTGACCATTTTGCAGAACACCTCCATTCTGTCCATAGGAATGACCCGGGCCTGCTACACTGCTCTGTTGAAGTGGAACTTGGAGGATCAACACCTCGTTTTTCATTGAGGCACTTTACAGTTTCCAAGACTGGATATTAAATTCTGCTAAAGAATGACCTGTCTTAATTTTCCAAACCCATTTAATTAAGTCATATTGCACTCCACTTTAACCATTAGCTTCAGCTAGCCTGGACAAGCAAATTTAATAAAATAATTTCTAACCAAAGGGCAGAGTTATATAATGTTATACAGAGTTATACATAAAGGAAAGTGCATAACCATTCAAGCAGTTATTGACAAATCAGTAAACTGGCTTGAGAAAATCTTAAACATATATATGCAAAGCAAGAATGATTTATCTCAACCTGCTGACACTGGATCAGTGATTAACACTACTTGTCCAATAGGCAGTATCATGGACAGTGAGGAAGGTTATCAAATTGCAACAGGACCTTGATCAGCTGAGGAAATAACAAATGAAATTTAATATAGATAACAGTTCTTGCATTTTGCAAAGTCAAAGCAAGGTAGGAGTTTCATGGTAAATGGTAGGGCCTTGAGGAGTGTAACGGAACAGAGATCTTGGAGTTCAGATGCCTGGTTCTCTGAAAGTGGAGTCACAGATAGACAGGGTAATGAAGGGTTAAGGCATTGAGTATAGAAGTTGCGAAGTTATGCTGCTGTTGTCCAGGACATTGGTGAGGCTACACTTGGAGTATTGTGTTCAGTTTTGGTCATCTTGTTACAAGGAGGATGTTATTAAACTGGAAACAGTGTAGAAGAAATTCCCAAGGATGTTGCCAGGACTCAAACAGTGAGTTATAGGGGGAGGGTGGACAAGCTAGGACTCTTTTCTTTAGATTGTAGGAGACTGAGGGGGGGAAATCTTAAGATCGGAGAGGCATGGATAGGGTAAATGCACACAGTCTTTTTCCCAGGGTTGGGGAATTGCGGATTACAGGACATCGGTTTAAGGTTAGAGGGGAAAGAATATAAGGGAACCTGAGGGGCAATTTTTTTTTTGGCAGAGGGTGGTATACATATGGAATGAACTACCAGTGGAAGTGGTTGAGGTGGGTACATTAACAACATTTAAAAGGTATTTGGACAAAGACATGGATAGGAAAGGATAACAAGAATATGGGCCAAGTGCAGGGTAATGGGGTTAACATGGATGGACATTGATTGGCATGAACCAGTCTAGGCCAAAAGGGCATGTCTCCATGCTGTCGGATTCTGACTCTCTACTGTCACAGGGAGGAGGAGAAAGTGAGGACTGCAGTTGCTGGAGATCAGCTGAAAATGTGTTGCTGGAAAAGCGCAGCAGGTCAGGCAGCATCCAAGGAGGAGAATCAACGTTTCAGGCATGAGCCATTCCTGAAGAATGGCTCATGCCTGACCTGCTGCGCTTTTCCAGCAACACATTTTCAGCTCTCTACTGTCACAGACAGGAGAGAAAAACTTAAATTTCAAAATCCCTTTCCTTACTGCCCACAATGTTGCTGTTTTGGAAATGTAGGCGTGTTTCTAAGTTCCTCTAATTTAAAGAACCTGCAACAGACTTTCATGGATTTAAAGATAATTATTTATTCACACACCCAGAGTGTAAACACAATCACATACTCAAAACAGATAATTATAGTACATTTCTACACGTTAAACCAAATGTGTTAAACCATTTCTACACGTTTAAATAATTAACAACTCATTTGTTTGACTTTTCGTAGGTTCAGTTTGTGGGACCAGAAGAGATCATCCTTTTCTATCTTAACAGATGGATTAAGAAAGACTGAACTCTGATAACCACACTGTTGCTGGATTCCTACAAATGTTAAGCAGGTCAGCAAGCTACACAATTGAGACTTGTTTGTACCAGGTTGTTGTATTTCTGTACAGATACAATTGGAGTTTGGAATCAGACCAGGAGGTTTTTAAATGCCTTTACAGCATCCTTGTTCTTAAAAGGCAAAGATGGCACACTCTTCATGTTCTTGCATTCTTTTCTTTACAGTATCAGAAGTTTATTTTACTCATTTGTGGAATGTGGGCGTTGCTGGCTGGCCAGCATTTATTGCCCGTCCCATTTTCTCCTTGATGGGGTGATGGTGAGCTGCCTTCTTGAACCGCTGCAGTCCACTTTTTGTGGGTTGACCCACAATGCCATTAGGAAGGGAATTCTAGAATTTTGACCAGCAACAGTGAAGAAATGGCAAAATATTTCCAAGTCAGGATGGTGAATGGCTTGAAGGGAAACTTGGAGATGTAGGTTCCCACATATTGGCTGTTGTCCTTCTGAATGGAAGTGGTCATGGATGTGGAAGGTGCTGTCTGAGGATCTTTGGTGAATTTCTGCAGTGTATCTTGTAGATAGTACACACTGCTGCTACTGGGTGTCAATGATGGAGGAAGTGACATTTATGGATGTTGTGCCAATCAAGTGGGCTGCTTTGTCCTGGATGGTGTCAAGCTTCTCGTGTGTTGTTGGAGCTGCACTCATCCAGGCAAATGTATTCCATCACACTCCTGACTTGTGCCTTGTAGATGGGTGTATAGAGAGTCAGGAGGTGAGTTACCCTCCACAATATTCCTAGCCTCTGACCTGCATGGTAACCAGGTTTATCAAACTAAATTATTCCCATTTACCTGTGTTTGGCCATATCCATCTAAACCTTTCCTATTCATGTACCTGTCCAAATGGCTTTTCAATATTGCAACTGTACCTACCTCTACCACTTCCTCTGGCAGTTCATTCCATGTACGTACCACTCAAACATTCACCCCTTCAGTCATAGAGATGTACAGCATGGAAACAGACCCTTCCGTCCAACCCGTCCATGCCGACCAGATATCCCAAACCCATCTAGTCCCACCTGCCAGCGCCCGGCCCATAATCCTCCAAACCCATCCAAATGCCTCTTAGATGTTGCAATTGTACCAGCCTTCAACACATCCTCTGGCAGCTCATTCCATACACATACCACCCTGTGTGAAAAAGTTGCCCCATAGGTCTCTTATATTTTTCCCCCCTCACCCTAAACCTATGCCCTCTAGTTCTGGACTCCCGACCCCAGGGAAAAGACTTTGCCTATTTATCCTATTCATGCCCCTCAATTTTGTAAACCTCTATAAGGTCACCTCTCAGCCTCCAACACTCCAGGGAAAACAGCCCCAGCCTGTTCAGCCTCTCCCTGCAGCTCAAATCCTCCAACCCTGGCAACATCCTTGTAAATCTTTTCTGAACCCTTTCAAGTTTCACAACATCTTTCCAATAGGAAGGAGAATAGAATTGCACGCAATATTCCAACAGTGGCCTAACCAATGTCCTGTACAGCCGCAACATGACCTCCTAACTCCTGTACTCAATACGGACTAATAAAGGAAAGCATACCAAACGCCGCCTTCACTATCCTATCCACCTGCGACTCCACTTTCAAGGAGCTATGAACCTGCACTCCAAGGTCTCTTTGTTCAGCAACACTCCCTAGGACTTTACCATTAAGTGTATAAATCCTGCTAAGATTTGCTTTCCCAACAGTCCTTTTTAAATCATTCCCCTCTCACCTCAAATCTATGCCGCCTAATTTGAACTTCTCTAATTCAAAATGGCATTCAAGCAGGCTGTAAGAAATAAGTACAAACAGTTGGCTGGGTTTTGAGAATATTTGGTCAAGGTTTGGGATCACAAAGCCCACACGGTGAACACTTATGAAAGAATTTTCACTGAGTGAAAAAATTCCTTGGAGATGAAAGTAGTAGCCAATGAATACATGAACACAAATCTTCTCCCAAATACTTATGGAAAATGGAGCTGTATGGTGCTATTACAGGTAACAGGCATGACATATCAAAAATGATTTATATGTCTTGACAGCACATTGAGTGGGATGTATATTGCTTCAAAGTAAAGGAAAAAGAAATCAGTCATTGCCATTACGACTCTAGTCTCTCTCAGATGGGAGCAGAGACCAATGGGAGAAAGTCTAATCATTTGTCTCAGGACCTGGACGTGCTTAGAACCATACTCACTCTCAAACTAAATCAGTTCTTTCGAGTTCAACTTCAGGCAGATCATAATCTTTAATTTGCCAGTGAAGTGGTTAGGACATGTTAGGTGAACATACATTTTTGGAAGACCCAATGATATTTCAGCCTGTAGTTCAATAATGTCGACAGGCACAGCATAAGAGCCCAGATGCTGCTCTGCAGAAATCACATTCAACTACAAATCACACCGACTCACATTCCAGAATTAGTATCTTAAAGGTCTACAGGCACCTAGGTGGAAGGAACAATCTCAACTCTCCCAGCCCAAGAATCTGACCATCCTTGATTCAGATTATTTTAACTCCCCAAAACAAAACACAGACAAAAAAACACAGACAACAAAATACCCAATAAATTACATACTTTAATTTATACTAAGATACCAGGTAGATTTTGTGGTTATAGGTTCAGGCTTGGGTACCTTGACAATGCAGAAAACACAGTCAAACAGTGCATATGATTACAGCTTACGTTTGAAGACTGAATTTCTAATGATTAAAGACCCTATTTCCCTTCAATCCCTCAACAGGATGTCACATCTCATTCCCAATCTCCTAATTAAAATTAAAATTCTGAAACCACACAGAGCAGTCAAAGATTTAGTACAAATGGTCCCTTAAGTTTATATGAGCACAGTTACGACATAGGACTTACACACAGCAACGTGGTTGGGTGAAATGCCATTGAAGCTGTACAGCAGACCCCAGCAAGAGAAAGTAATCACCTCAGACTGATTGCGTTGTTCCAATTAACGTCAAACATGTTGCCTTTGGTGCACGCTTGTGCAATGTACAAACCTGAGAGCCACTGCTGACATCACAAGACAAACAGCTGCATAACGTTCCAATGTCCACTATTTCAAGTGGAGACATCAGAAGCTTAAAAAAAAAATGTAACATAAGCAACAACATAGTGAACAAAAGAGCATCATACAAAGATGCTGAGCATTCGTTGGCTAATAATGACAAATTTCTAGGCTACAAAGTTAAAATCCCATTAACTTGTAAACATCAAGCTGCTTACAATAGATCACAGTCTGCAAAGTTAAGACTGATCAGAGATGCAATAGCACCTAGATCAGTCCTTTCCAAATCTCCGGCCCTGCAGAATTAGGTTGAATCAGCAGAGAAAAAAGTGCAAGTGAATGGAGTTGCCAGTACATCTCCAGGTGGATAGCTATAATTTGCAAGTTGCCTACGGCTTTTGCTTGTTCAACTTTCTCACTGCTTATTTCAGTCAGTTAACAATTATCAAACCCCACTCTGAGTTCCCAGCTTACTGATTTTGGAAACAAAAAAAAAATCCTACTTGAACTGAGAATAAGCTTCACTGAATGGAAATGTTTCTATAGTAATACAGCAAAAATATTTTTGGATAATTTTCCTGAAAATAATTCAAATGAAAGAACAATTCTACTTTGGGTTCTGCTGTATTCCGTAATGGCAATGCAGACAAAGAACTCCTGACAACACCGATTCCTTGCTTTCTCTTTATAGCTTACACTAGATTCCCAAATAATGTGCGACTTATGCACGTACACACCCACACCCGGTTTAACACTGGGTTTCAGCTACTTCCTAATGGACTTGTAATGGCATGTATTTGGTTTGGTTTTAATTAAAAACAGCTGCATCATTTCATGAAGCTCTTGTTTGTACAATTAGTCAAGACGTAAGATTTCCTTTCCCTCCTTCAAGAACTTCAGTGCACAGAAGAAAAGCGATGTAAACACCTTTTGACATGAGTGGGATCAGGGAGATGTTTCTGCACTGAGGCCCCCTTCCAAGGGAACAACGTTCACATGGTCATATGTTCTGGTAAAACATAAGAGATGTCATCCCATGGGTGACGGTATAGTCCTTGCTTCAAACGTTTCTGATCCAGATAGTGTCCTGGAAAGTTAAAGTACATTAGTATCCACAGGAAGTAATGCAAACAAAAGACTTCAGGTTTCAGTTTAAAAGTAGGTATTTTTGAGAATCTTTTGGCATAAACTAGTTAGGATAGCCTGCATTCCTTTAGCTAAAAAGTAATGTAAACATCCATCCCAAGATAAAAAGGTATCCAAAGAATTGTTCAGAATTTAAATTAAAATAAGCCATTCTGTCCCACAAATGTTGACTAATATTTCTGCCCCCTCCAATGCTACCTTTACCTTACCCTATTAATAATTCCTCTATCCCTTTCTCAAGGGGCTGGTTAGTTCAGTTGGCTAGATGAATAGAGTGTAGAGTAAAACCAACAGTTTTGGTTTCAATCTAAGTTATGATCATTCATGAGGCACTGCCTCGTCAATTTATCCCATGCTCCTGCAGCAGTTACCTTCAAACTATATAATGGTTTCTCTCCAATAGAAAGGAGATGCCTATGATCCTTTGAGAACCGAGACTCCAGACTGTTCCTTTGTCCCACGTGTACTTATCAATCTTTTCCTTACATACATCAATTGCATTCATTTCAATCACTTCATACAGCAGCGATTTTCACAATCCAGCCACTGAGAATACAGTGACTTGCATCTCATCAGGGGCCTTCACTTCGCTGGGACAAAAGCAGTAATGGAAAGGTGAATCACTGCTGCCAACACTGCATGTTTCCTTGGACTGACAGTCTCTATCCTCAGCCACATGGTCCATTAGTGTGAAATGAGAAATTCACACATGCAATTTTGGAGCATGTCTGCCACCCACCCACCCACCCAGCCACCCACCCACAGTACAAAGCAGACCAGATGATTATTTCACATCTGCTGGCAAAATTAAAAAGCAGGGTAAGTTTTGCAACATCTTGCAAAAGTTATGTAAAAAGGTATGCAAAGTTATCAAAGAATGCCAATAGATTCTCCAAGATGGACAAATATCGGACAGATGCAGCTAACCATGGGAAAGTGAGACGTCAGTACATTGGACCCAAAGACAATAAATCAGAATAGTTTCTCCAAAGGAAACAGAAGAGCAGTGCAAGAACAAAGGGATTGATGGGTTTACAGAAGAAAGCTGGATTTCACTACTCCAAAATAATCACAAATATTGGTTGTTAAACTCATGATGATTACAATGCTTTCATTGTAGAAAATCTTAAATTTTCTGGAGTGGGTGCATTTAGTCTTGGACCTTGTGGAGGGGTACACAGATTCCCCAGAATGACACCAGGGCTCACAGGGGCAACCGACAAACTTCCTATTCCCAAGTGCATAGGAAGCGGAGGTCTAAGAACATGAATTAAGGAAGCACTTCCTGGTCAAAACAGGAACTCTGCTAAATCTATGAATTTCAAATTAATTAAAAATTTGGGACCGAGATGGGGCAGTTTTTGCAAGGGCTCTGGAACTAAAGTAGGTAAACCGAGTCAGAATCAGCTATTTACTATCTAATTTGGCTCCATATTCCTTCAGATTCTCTTCTAATCTATCCAGTTCAGTCTTGAAAATTTAAATGAACCCAGAACACAGTCTAGATTTCCACAATCCTTTGTACACAAGTGCTTCCTTACTTCGCTCGAGCAGTCTAAATCCAAGATAATAGTGGGGAGGGAGCATAGCAAATGTAACTCCAGCTATCTTATGCCTTCTAAAAGGATCATCTAAAAGGAAACTAATAATGAACTTACCAATAAAGCCCATACTTCGTCCAAGCACAAAGATTCCATTCAGGGCACCAATCTCCACATACTCATCAGCTTCCTCCCTGTACAAAATTTAGGCAAATTAGCACTACTTTCAAATTGAGAAAGATAGGTCAACATTAACTACTCTGTACTCAGACACTGGCATAGAGCCAGCACTTGCTGTTCATGTAGAATTGTCAGCAATGCACAGTACAAAACTATGGCAAGTAATTGCATTTCCTTCTAGAATCTTCCCTTTATTCCAGTGAACATTACAAATCTATTTTTGCTTTGAAATCTGTTATGCAACTTCCACCCCTTATTATCGCTCTCAACCAATGAAAAAAGTCCTCAACTACCCCAGAGTGCAGCAGTTATCAGATATTGAACCTTCAGGAGGAGATAGATGGACTTTTAATCATTAATGATTTGAAGGATTATGCATAGTGAGCAGGAAGATGTAGGTGCAATCAGCCATAATCCTATTAAACAGTAGCGCAGGTTTAAGGTGCTGAATTGCCTACTCCTGCTCAGGTTACAACACAGAACTGCACAGTACTGGAACAGGCCTTTCACTGTCGGGTGACTGTGAGAGTTTGCACATTCTCCCCATGTCCAAAAATGTGCAGGCTTGGTGGATTGGCCATGGGAAATGCAGGGTTACAGTGATAGAGTTGGGTGGTGTTCTGAATAGGAATCTCTTTGGATGGCCAGTATGGACTTGATAGGCCAAATGGCCTGCTTCCACGCTAAGGATTCTACAATTCAACTTAGAAAGCAGTGAAACTGGAAACAAGGAAGTTGCCCATATGAGCTCAGGGACAGTGCATCCTGTGGCTGCACTTGTACTCTCGATGGACAAGGGATCATTTCACTGCTTTACAACTCCAACAACTGCGATTATACTCAATTGAATAAAAATTGCTATGAAGCACCCAAAGGTTGTGAAATGTTATAGAAATACTTTTTCTGTCACTGAATTCAATAACAGCCTCAGATAGTTCCACATCAAAATGTGCAACTTTTCCTACACCGAGAGAACATACCTTGTAAATGCACCACAGTTTCTTAGCAAGTCAACCATGGCAACACCAATAAAACCGTCAACATTCAGGATAAGATTTGGTTTCTGAAAGAAAAAAAATGTAACCATTCAATTCTCAAACAATATTTATACATCAATAATAAAAACAGATGGGGCAAGATTTTAATAACTGCAACAATTCAGAAATGGTTAATTCTTCAGAATTTGCATTATTAAAAATAAAACGTAAGCATGTCTCGTGAAAGCTCATCCAACCACATTTTGTGCTGCAGATTTTGCTTAAGGAAAAGTTTTCCTTTAAAAAGAGAACCACATTTTATTGATATGCTGTTGGCAAATAATTTGGAAACAAGCTAATTCAGTGACAAAAAACGGAAAGTACTGCAGATGCTGTAAGTCAGAAAATCAGAAGTTGCTGGAAAAGATCAACAGGTTCTGCAGCATCTGTGAAGAGAAAATAGAATCAATTTTTTGGGTCCAGTGACCATTCCTCAAAATGCAGCTCAGTGACTGCTTGCCCAGATTCTGCATTTAACCAACTTGCCATCTGACAATGAAGCACATTCCACAGTGTACAGCACAAAGCTACTCAAACTGAAGTTAATCAAAGTCTAAAATAAAATTTGAGCTATTCTGAAAGGATTGTTCCAGGTAATTCCAATGAAGGCGCTGCTTCCTTCCCTACCAAAACTCTGAAGGCCTTGATCAGAGTTACCAAAATCAGTTTTGAAATTTCTACAGCTGAATTAATATTCATCACTCAATCCCCGATAGAACTGAAGTCTGTGGAAGATAGGTTATTTGCTGACCAGTTTTCAGGTTCCTGTGTAGGTTCCATACCTTGGAGGTAGTAATCTTCTCCACTTCTAGCGCATAGTCGAGGAGAGGTGTGGCTGGGAAATGCTGCTTCACAAAATCCTTTAGGATCTGTACCCTCATGTCTGGATTGTTAATCTGTGATCAGGAAAGTTTAATTCATCAAATACCACAATGGCGATTTAAATGTGCAGTACATACCAGGATCTCTATCAGATCATGGTATTTCCAAAGTGACTGATCATCATTCCCAGACTATATATTTGTGACAGCTGAAACGTTGTCACCTCTAGATGCAGTTACCCCAATCTTCAACACGGAATAAATCAGAGTGCTTCCAAAACACTGAACATCAACACAATTGGCAGATTACAGCCACTGTACTCCCCAGCAACTCAAGACAACTTATACTTGTGTTCCAAACTCTGGTTTTCCTGTTTTAATTTGTAAAAAGCTATTCCTTAAAATCTTAAATCAATTCACCACAACCATGAGATAATATGAGATGTATGACATTTATTTGTATTTAATTTAGAAGTGTCACCTTCAATGATAAACCCTTGTAAACCCAAGTCAAAAACACTTCAGATACTCATGAGAACAGGACAGATCAGCACTTGCATGAGGCAGGTTATCAATAAGTGGAAGCTTATTAATTACCCTTTAGTACTTCCAAACAATGCAAAATTCATTGTTGGCAAGATAATAGTGTATCCAACACTTAAGCACAGCTAAGGGCCTGAGTAGCAGAGTTTCTGACCAAAGCAACACATTTCATGGTCCTCTTCTGACATCTGGTGGCTAGTTACAGAACTGCAGCTACAGCCAGTATCACTAAATGAGTCACTTTCAGGTGGGGAAGGTGCATTCCATTTCTTTTTATATAAAAGTTCTTTATAAGAAGAAGGACTGAATCATCTTTTAAGAATGCATTTCTCAGGTTTGCATTATCAGCATTGCCCTCTACCACGTTCCCAGGCAGTGCATTCCAAATTTCCACCACCTGCTGAATCTCCTGCCCCTTAGCCTAAATGTATGCCTTCTCATGACTGACCCTTCAACCCAAGGGGAACATCTGTTCTCTATCCGCCCATACCCCTCAATCCTCTACACCTCAACCACCCCCCTAAACTTCTCTATTCTAAAGATGACAATCCATGTCTACCCTAGTTCAATTTCTCCATCTCAGGCAACATCCTGGTGAACCTCCTCTGTACCCCCTCTAATGCTATCACATCCTTCCTGTAGTCAGGTGACCAGAACTGCACTCGATACTCCAGCTGTGACCTGACCAACACTCTGTACAAACTCCAACATTACCTCCTTGCTCTTACACTCTATGGCATGGCTGATGAAAGCAAGTGTCCTGTGCCTTAACTACACTATTCATGTGCTCAGCCAACTTCAGGGATCTGTGAATAATTACCCCAAGATCCTGCTGTTCCTCTAAGCTACCCAGTGTCCTGCCATTCATTAAACACTGCCTCATCTTGCTGCTTCTTCTAAAGTGCATCACTAACAGTTATCAGGGTTAAATATCATTGGCTACTGACTGGCCCATTTGACCAAGCCATTTCTATCTTCCTGTAACATACAACCACCTTCTTCGCTATTAACTGCTCTACCAATCTTTGTATCATCTGATAATTATATCATTCTCACTCTCTCCCCCCAACTACATAATAGGCAGCAGTAAGATATGAACCTACACCTCTATCGAGACTGGAGTTCAGTTGGTGTCTTTTCCCAGGGTAGAAATGACAATTTCTAGGGGACGTGGGTTTAAGTTAAAAGGGGGAAGTTTAAAGTCGATGTGAGCGGCAAGCTTGTTTTTGTTTGTTTTTTTTAAAAAGAGGGTAGCAAGTGCCCGGAATGTGCTGCCAGTGGTAGTGGTAGCAGATACAATAGCAACTTTAAAGAGGCATCTTGACAGACATGAGAAGGCAGGGAATAGGGGGATCCAGAGCTTGTACAGGCAAAAGGTTTTTAGTTTAGAAAGGCCTCATGTGTCAGCACTGTCTTGGAGAGCTGAAAAGCCTGTTCTGTACAGTTCTTTGCTCCCAACGCCTGACAGTGATCAATCACCTCATCACAATAACGATGAACGAACTACCTTACTCCAGCTTTAATCACCAACCCCACCTGCATTCTCCTCCCTCGTTCATTCCACAAAATGATCAATGCCCCATCCTCCCATCTGCCGATTCTTATGACACCAAACAGCCAAGTACCAATGATTCCAGAATGTGTGCGCATGTACTCATGCAAATATGACAGGTTTTTTTCAAAAGGGGATGAAGACAGAGATTCTGCTCAAAGGAAAACAGCCAGCAGATACAGACCAGGGCCAGGTGATGTGGTTCAGGTGAGTTTGGTCACAGATTTCCCATGACGTGAGGATGCATTTAAACAAACATTGGTTTTTAGGTCATTTCAGTTTTTGGATGAGAGTTCAAGGATACCCGAATTGTACTCTCACCAGATCTCACAAGAAATGCAATTTTTTCTTTTTAAAGTTAGCATCAAAGGTGTAATCATGTCATTCTGCCTTTGATACTGGAAGCCAGACTAGCACATGGCATGCAAAGCTGTGAGAGAACCCACCGACTTGACTCGATGTCCAATTCCCATAATCAGCTTCCCTTCTTTTTTCATCTTATTGACAAAGTCCATTGGGATGAGGCTGCTGTCGAAGGCTTTGCTGAATTGCTTAGCAGCTGCATCTAAAGCCCCTCCAAATCGATCACCCTATGAACATGTGCATGCATACAGCAAAAATATATTAGTGATTTGGGAATACTGATTTCTGTATCCATAATACAAACAATCAACTCAATGAAAATATATTTACAGCAAACACTCAAACAGATTTGAATTTGAGCCTTCCGATGGTAATATTCCAAAGGCAACAAGCAAGAAGCATATGATGCTCAGTGGGGCCATATGCAGTCCCTCCTTGATTGTCTTCATTGGCACTGAGCCCTTAGAACCAACCAGTTGTCTTGTCTTCACACCAGAAACAGTATGAGTGCAGCAAACTGCCAAAGTTAAACTGTACTAAACAGTAACCATAGAATCCCTACAGTGTGGAAATAGGCCATTCGGCCCACACCAACACCCCAAAACAGCATCCCACACAGACCTCCACCCTATTCCATAACCTGACATATCCCATGGCTAGTCCACCTAATCTGCACATCTCTGGACTGTGTGAGGAAACCACTACATCCAGAGAGAGCCCATGCAGACATGGGAGAAACTTGCAAACTCCACCCAGACAGTTGATTGGGGCTGGAACATGTATCTAGGTCCCTGGCACCATGCTCCCCTGCCTAAACAGTGGTAACAGAAGTGGTTAGCCTTCAGTTGCTCATGAAGGATTTCTAGTCACTGATTCCAAAACAGTGCACGATAATTACAAATTCACATCAGCATAACTTGAAAGCTTGAAGCAATAACAGATGCCCTCTAACGTGCAATTGCTGACCTGTGATCATTGGGAGTATATTCAAAATTCTGGGAAGCCCGAATTGCTTATTAATACTGACTGAAACATTCACAGCTTCCTATGATCCCAGCTCACTCACTATAGCAGCTGAAATAGTATGCACGGATTGTAAAGCACAGGGAGTGCAGTCAGGAAGAGTGGGTCTAAGTGGTACATTATTACAGTGATATTGCTGGTCATTTGGGTAATTTAATATAATTATTTCTTCCTGATACAATAGGAGAAACAATAACTAACCAGCCTCGAAGACTGCTTCCTCCAGATTAGTTACCAGTTTAGAGGCTGATCAATCATTATCTTGCTCAGCCATTTAGCACATTCTTACAAACCGACAATGATACATCACTGGTATGGAATCAATATGAGAGTCAATGAGGGAGCTGATAAACAGGTGCTGTTTGCTTGGACCTCAACAATTCAGGTGCACAGTCAGTACCTACCTCACAAAGCAGAGACTTGCCTCAATTTAAAAATAATGAATGAGTAGGTTTAAAATCAAAAAAACAAACAGGATATGCAGATTAAAATGTATAATCCACATTCTATTGATTTGCATCAAGATAAATACAATACTGAGGCTCACAATGGTAAGGAGGCCAGAGGTGAGGCTGGATATAAGATCCTTCCCTGCTCGTGCACAGACAATGGTGTTGTGAGCTCCAGAGACAGCAGGGCCATGGTCTGCTGTTACCATCAGGCACATCTCAATAAAATGGCAGGCATGCTTTGGCAATCTTGAAGAAAAGACACAGAGATAGAATAATGTCACATTGTGGAACAAAGAGACAAACATTTACCAAACCCACCTTCAACTATTAGATTGAAAACACTAACTCTAAACTGCAACACTTTATTAGCTTCTTTACCAGTGACAGTTTGCAGATTAATACTTGTCATTTTACTTTGAAGAAAAATTCCCATGTTACTCCACTTTCTGCTCCATGCCACCATCTTGTTAGCACACACTGCTCTGCAGGGAGATACAACAATGCACAGAAGAAACATTTGGGACTGAAATCTCAGGAGGCATTCAGAGCATTACCATGGACTGGATTTCTGGATTACCAAAGATTAATGTTCATCCAAAATGATTCACACTCATTGCAATGCTTTGTTTCATAGAACCAGCAAAATGTTCACAAGGATTACAGGGATCCAATGAGATTTTTCAGGTGGCCCAGTATTTCCCGGTTTATCAGTGCAGAGAGCTACATTTATCACTGTTGTTTGAAAATTATTCTAACACTTTCTTCCCCCCATTCTAGCCAATCAACATCAAACACCTGGAGTTAAAATGGTTTAGTCAGTGCCAAAGAATACTGCTGCTGGATTAGGCACAGATCTCACCTTCTCTGGAACCACAGCAAGCCTAAGACACCTCCCAGACCCATTTCCTCCTTGAAGATTTCAGTGATGGGCATCCCTGCATAGATGAGCTCCTGACCCCGCTCATCACAGATGCTGGTCATGAAGGAAGCTGGTTTACGGATTAGACCCAACTCCTGCAATATATGTTCAAAGCACATATTTTTTAAAAATCAGAATAGGTTTACATGATGAAAAATATAATTATTTAGATCAGGATAGTTTAAAACAGATCTCTCACACGGCTGCCAGAGATCATTTCTTTGAATGAACGAATAAGTACTGGGATCAAAACATTCCCAGTCAATTTAAGCTTGCATTGTAGGCTGGGTTCCCAGATATGAGTGAACAAAGGCAGTGCCAAAACTTTAAAGTGACATTTCATATAGAGTCATAGAGATGTACAGTATGGAAACAGACCCTTGGGTCCAACCCGTCCATGCCGACCAGATATCCCAACCCAATCTCGTCCCACCTGCCAGCACCCAGCCCATATCCCTCCAAACCCTTCCTATTCATATACCCATCCAAATGTTGCAATTGTACCAGCCTCCACCACATCCTCTGGCAGCTCATTCCATACACATACCACCCTCTGTGTGAAAAAGTTGCCCCTTAGGTCTCTTTTATATCTTTCCCCCCTCACCCTAAACCTATGCCCTCTAGCTCTGGACTCCCCGACCCCAGGGAAAAGACTGTCTATTTATCCTATCCATGCCCCTCAATTTTGTAAACTTCTATAAGGTCACCCCTCAGCCTCCATCGTTCCAGGGAAAAAAGCCCCAGCCTGTTCAGCCTCTCCCTGTAGCTCAGATCCTCCAACCCTGGCAACATCCTTGTCAATCTTTTCTGAACCCTTTCAAGTTTCACAACATCTTTCTGATGGGAAGGAGACCAGAATTGCACACAATATTCCAACAGTGGCCTAACCAATGTCCTGTACAGCCGCAACATGACCTCCCAACTCCTGTACTCAGTACTCTGACCAATAAAGGAAAGCATACCAAACGCCTTCTTCACTATCCTATCTACCTGTGACTCCACTTTCAAGGAGCTATGAACCTGCACTCCAAGGTCTCTTTGTTCAGCAACACTCCCTCGGACCTTACCATTAAATGTATAAGTCCTGCTAAGATTTGCTTTCCCAAAATGCAGCACCTCGCATTTAGCTGAATTAAACATCCATCTGCCACTTCTCAACCCATTGGCCCATCTGGTCAAGATCCTGTTGTAATCTGAGGTAACCCTCTTCGCTGTCATCTGCAAACTTACTAACTGTACCTCTTATGCTCGCATCCAAATCATTTTTGTAAATGACAAACAGTAGAGGGCCCAGCACAGATCCTTGTGGCACGCCACTGGTCACAGGCCTCCAGTCTGAAAAACAACCCTCCACCACCAGCCTCTGTCTTCTACCTTTGAGCCAGTTCTGTATCCAAATGGCTAGTTCTCCCTGTATTCCATGAGATCTAATCTTGCTAATCAGTCTCCCATGGGGAACCTTGTCGAACACCTTAGTCCATATAGATCACATCTACTGCTCTGCCCTCATCAATCCTCTTTGTTACTTCCTCAAAAAACTCAATCAAGTTTGTGAGACATGATTTCCCACACACAAAGCCATGTTGACTATCCCGAATCAGTCCTTGCCTTTCCAAATACATGTACACCCTGTCCCTCAGGATTCCCTCCAACAACGTGCCCACCACCGAGGTCAGGCTCACTGGTCTATAGTTCCCTGGCTTGTCCTTACCACCCTTCTTAAACAGTGGCACCAACAGTTTGCCAACCTCCAGTCTTTCGGCACTTCACCTGTGACTATCGATGATACAAATATCTCAGCAAGAGGCCCAGCAACCACTTCTCTAGCTTCCCACAGAGTTCTCGGGTACACCTGATCAGGTCCTGGAGATTTATCCACTTTTAACCGTTTCAAGACATCCAGCACTTCCTCCTCTGTAATATAGATATTTTGCAAGATGTCACCATCTATTTCCCTACAGTCTACATCATCTATATCTTTTTCCAGAGTAAATACTGATGCAAAATATTCATTTAGTATCTCCCCCATTTTCTGTGTATCACGACTTGTGAAGAAAATCTTTCAAATTGACCAATGTGGTGCCTAAGGGGATTGATAAACCAATGCATTTCTGTGCATCTCAGGCTGGATATGTCACAAGGAATTTATCAGCAGCAACATTAAACACCAGACATCAAAAGAAACACAGAAAGGAGACTACAGCGGATAGTCTCAGGAACTTGCTTTCTGCAGCTCCCACTGTAATTTACTGCTCCATTATTGGCCACGGTAGTAGGGGGAAGGGGGTGCAATATCTACATCAAAGTTGCAAAACAAATCATTGCCTTAAGGCCATATACAATTATCACATTGAGAGAGCAGTGGAACAAGCCTCCCAGCTAGAGTTGCTAGCTGCATCGACAACTTACTCTGGCCCAGGAATAGTCCATTGGCACGGTCGGAGGAGGAACTTCTTGTGCAGGTACGATCACACCCTGAGCAACCAGGTCATCATAAACATTTCTGTCAAATTAAAAAGATTTCTTAATCTGTAGTATTCTTGACAACACTATGGCAGTATATAATTGGTTTAAATAGGTCAGCTCACGATCGGCCAGCGACTGTTCAATCGCTAGATTGACAGGTGCTTATAAAGAGCTCTGCCCATTCAATCTCTTTTGTTCAGAGCACCAACCTACCCTTTCCTTGTTACAGCACCAGTTCAGTCTGCTTTTCTGCCACACATTCCCACACCAGTAAACTACGTTTATCTGAATCACCAAGTAAAATAAATACTTTCAAGATGTGACCTAAGTTTGCCCTTCACCACCATCCCTTTATTCCCAAGTGTCTGTAGTATGCTCTTACTTGATGACCTCTCCGAGTTCATCAAAGTTCCTTGGCACAATAGCTCCACACTCTCTCAGGGCCTGGTTCTTGGCTACCGCTGTTTCAGAATTCTCATTAGCACAGGCACCAGCATGGCCAAACTGCACCTGTATCAGGGGAGATAACAAAATACTTGTTACCTGATCAAGAAATGAGACATTAATTTCTACCACATGCAAAAATTAAATCCTGTCAAATCACTGTCTCTAACCACAATATTTATGGCATTGACATGTTTTACAAAACTTATTTACTAGCATATATTTGCAGCTTGCTACAGAAAGCTTTTTTTGTTAAAATCTGTGAATTTTTACACTAAGGGAAGGCAAGTATTATTGTTGAGAAATTAGTGCATCTTCCAAACTTAGGATCCCAGTGCCAGCCACCAATATTCACAGGTCAAAGCTCAAAGGAGTAAAGCTGCTTCTACTATACATCCCAGGAGGTCAGGTACATAATGAGCAGGGACCAAATCTCACTCTACCACACAAACACAATGAACAACCAAAACAACATCCATCATCTCTAGCCAGAGTGTGAAATTCTCAACATGGTGTTAATGTTGGACTCTGGGCCAATACCATAAGGATCTAAGTTGAAAAGGTCCTATCACATCAGACACCATAAAACAGCTTTTATTTCATTGCTCTGGATGCCTTTGAACATGGGTCCTCAAGTCTTTTTCTTATTGAAGATATGCTTTACAGTGTGTGGAATGAATATACCCTTACCTCAGAGGCAAACATAGTTGCGCAGGTCCCAATGCACCAGATGACCACAGGTTTTGAGATTCGTCCTTCCTTAATCCCCATGCAGATCTTGTATTCCTCAGTTCCACCAATCTACAGAAAGTTTGAGGTTATATTGTTCTCATTTGCCTCCGTTAATTCTCCAGTTTACACACGTAGTATTAAAACTCTTGAAAGTTTTAAGCAAAATAAAAGTCTTAGATGCCGAACTCCCAGTGACACTGGCACCAGACAGTGCACAGGTGGAGCTGGATGTCCAAAACCAAGGTATATATACTTAAAGAAAAATGTCAATTCCAAGTCAAACGATGCCAATCAAAGCTTTAGTGAATGGAGCACTTAGAAGTGGTACTTTATCAGGAGTAGGGATCTACTGGAGAGGAGTGTCAAGAGTGTGGTGCTGGAAAAGCACAGGTCAAGAACCAGAGGAGGAGAATTATGTTTCAGGTATAAGCCCTACATCAGGAATCTGCAGCCCTTGCTTTTTTCCCCATCTACTGGAGATGTTAAATTAAGGCTAATCTGCCTTTTCTGGTCAACAGTTACTATCCATTCCTCCACAAACGCCAATAAAGAAATGAATTTGTCATAATCCTGTTTGTAGATTCCTGCTGCACACAACACAGTTGTCAGGCTTGCCTAAAATAGTAGCAACTGCACTTCAGAAATAACTGAACAGTGAAGCTACACAGGATG
Source organism: Chiloscyllium plagiosum (assembly GCF_037043375.1). NCBI lineage: Eukaryota > Metazoa > Chordata > Chondrichthyes > Orectolobiformes > Hemiscylliidae > Chiloscyllium > Chiloscyllium plagiosum. Next base: position 3,262,268 of record NW_028270170.1, read on the forward strand.
GCCTGAAGAGGTGAAAAGTATTTCATTAATGAACACACCTTTAGTCTTCCATTTAGTCAGAATTCCCAAAGCTCTTAATTCAAAGATTACTCTAATAGAAATTTCAAAATTTTGGTGGATTATAATTATGGTTTCAGTCCATGTTGCAAACCCTCTAACCTTCACCAATCTCTCCTTCCCAATAACAAAATTATAAGCGAGGATCACATTTTTAAAATGTGCAAATTTTCTGTAAATGTGAAGTTAAAGAACTATAAAAGTTTTTGGCAGATAGATAAAAATATTGCTTCAGAGTAAAATACCTCCTGTAATAAAGCATCACATTTTATAGCCCATTACCTAATAGCAATCAAATTGTGGTTAGCAGCAAGACTTCAGTTCCCTTCCTAGCAACAAAGTTTAGATAGTCAGTGAAGAACTGGACCACAATTCAGGGACTTAATCCAATGCCTGCTAGAGCTACACACCTCTCCAAGGACAACAATCATCTTAACTCCTGGTGTGTCCTGGTAACGCAAAACATGGTCCATGAATGTAGATCCTGGGTACCTGGTGTAAGGGAGAAGTAACACTGTCATTTTTCCAAGTTAGTATTTACTCACCAAGAGTTTTTTCATTGATAAATATCTTTGAAAGATTAGTAATCAAGTGTTACTTTTAAAAATAATATGATATAGTTTTTGGTGAAATGCAGTTTAAGGAACAGCTTTGGCAACGATAAAAATGGTGATACCCAGAATGGTGATCTGAATACCACATTCAAACAGCCATGGGGGGATTCTAGATTCTGCACAAAGATTTATTTTTTTTTTATTAACAACAGTGAGTAATTTATTGTCATTTGATGACAGTTTGAGGAATTTTTGCATAAAACTTAACATGCAGAATTTATGGGTAAATTCAATGAAGAAAATCAATGGCGCACATGTGCACGTGGGTCAAGGGGATGTGCAGGGGCACCTGGAGGCTAAGTAAAGGAGTGAAGCAATATCCACAAAAAGTAGTGAAAGAACATTTAGTATATTGACAAGTCAAAGTCAGACTCTGCTGCTGTAGGACACCATCCAGTTAAAATCTAAAACAAACCACTCATTCATTTTGCCAGTTAAACTACTTTATTTGCTAAAATTACTTCCTTTTAGATTACTTTAATGCCTATTTTGTAGCAGCAGTACAACTACCAGCCAGGCTGGTATTAAGCTCAATTTCTATTTCAAATTCTGACTGTTGCCTCAGCTGGAAGCCATGTATCCAAATATCTGAATGAAGAGGAGGCAGCAGCCATTGGGCTGTTTGCACCTGCTCAGCCATTCAGTAAGCTGATCAAACTGTGGTCTCAACTTCACTTTCCTATCTTCTCCTGATAACTGGTGACTCCCTTATTAGTCAAGGATCTAACTCTGCCTTAAAAATATTCAAAGGACCTGCCTCCACCACCTTCTGGGAAAGAGCTACAAAGAATCACCACCTCAGAAAAAAAACGTTTCTTAAATGGAAGACCACTCATTTTAAATGGTAAACTCTATATAGTTTCTACCACCAAGGTAAAAATCTTCACAGCGTTCATCCTGTCAAATCCCCTCGGGATCCGATGTCTCGATCCCTTATTCTTCTAAACACTAGAGTCAGAGAGATGTACAGCACGGAAACAGACCCTTCGGTCCAACCCGTCCATGCCGACCAGATATCCCAACCCAATCTAGTCCCACCTGCCAGCACCAGGCCCATATCCCTCCTAAATGCCTCTTAAATATTGCAATTGTACCAGCCTCCACATCCTCTGGCAGCTCATTCCATACACGTACCACCCTCTGCATGAAAAAGTTGCCCCTTAGGTCTCTTTCATATCTTTCCCCTCTCACCCTAAACCTATGCCCTCTAGTTCTGGACTCCCCGACCACAGGGAAAAGACTTTGTCTATTTATCCTATCCATGCCACTCATAATTTTGTAAACCTTTATAAGGTCACACCTCAGCCTCCGACACTCCTAGCCTGTCCAATTTTTCCTGGGAATGGCATGGAAATCAAGTCATGGCAATCTTTTCTGAATCACTTCCAACACATTTATACCCCTTCTTAAACAAGGAGACCAAAACTGTACATCGTATTCCAAACGTGGTCTCACCAACATCTTTGACAACTGGAGAAAACATCCCCGCTTTTAAATTCCACTCCCCTGACAATATCATTCATTTGCTGAATTACATACTGTACCTGCATAACTGCACTAATATTGTACCAGGATATTAAAACCTCCGTGCCTGAATCCAGCAATCTCTCCCCATTTAAGTAATATACAGCTTTTGTATTCAGCCTGCCAAGGTGGACAAGTTCACATTTTCTTGCATTATATTTCATCTGCCAAGTTTTTTACCCACTCACCTAACCGATCTATATCCAATTGTAGACTCTTGTCCTCTTCACAACTTCCTAGGCTGCCTGTCTTTGTCTCTTCAGCAAAGTTAGCAAGCATACATTCAGTTCCTTCACCTAACTGGTTATCCAGGACCTTTAATGAGGGAAGACAGCTCTTCCTGTTCACAGTTCTTACCGATCTCCACCGATAGCAACCCCCTCATAGACACCATCAGTGGTTCTGGAGATGATATTGTTGAGCTCATTAGACATTCCTCCGGAGCGAGAGACATATGCTACACTGCCAGGGCGGTACAGCTTGGAGGCCAGGATGTTATCCAGCATACCGCCTGTGTTCCCTATCTTGTAGCAGCCTGGCTTTATGCCACCCACCTGAAAAAAGACAACATAAACAATGAAACACAAGTTGGAGTCTGTTTTAAAAGAAAGCAACACTTCATCTTCAACTTCCTCACTGCCCCACGCCACCCCAGCACAAAAGGGGTTGACTCATGGGTACTCGTCAGCACTTGACATTTCCTTGCATGAGCCAAGACAGCAAATGCAGGCAAGCAACACGACTGAGGGGACCATCACAATCAAATCTTCACCCAACGATCACCAGTGCAGACTTCAGTAAGAGTCTCTGGATGTGATCAGGAGCAGGAACCCTGGAAAAATATTTCATCCTGTCCAAGGAGAGGGACTGAGGTCAACTCTGGAACCTTGAATGCTTCCTTCACTGAAATCAGTTAGCTGGGCGAAGATGTGGGATAGCCACAGGTTATAAGTTATTTGAAACACTAAATAATTGGTTGTTTTCTCGAGTACTTAAGTTAGGATCCATCAATCAAGGAAAATAGCATTTTAGAATATAAATCCAAGTTTAAAATATTTGAAAAGTGACCAAAACACCTGTGATAAAAAGCTAAACAGGTTACTTAAATATAAGTGACCTTAAACTGGCATGGTCACATTATTCAGCTCAGAAGCAGTTTTCTGCTGTTGGATCAATGTCCATGGAACATTGTTGAAGTGGAGGATAAAATCACAGCTGGATTAAAAGGTACTGAACTCAAAAGCCTAGATACATCTTCCTGGCATAGCCACCTAGTGATGCAGAAACATATTTTTGCAGTTCAAGAGTCATCATACTGGACACAATACAATAACTTCTCTCTCCACAGATGCTTCCAAACCTACTGAGTTTCTCCAGCATTGTGTTTGTTTCAGATTTCCAGCATTCACACTGTTGTGTTTGTACGCATGCCATCTGGTCAGTCTCCCCATACTTGTCCATTACCACTCCCTTTACCTTGCACATCATCCCTTATGACATAATTAACTACATTCCAGTGTCACAAACTTTTGTTTTACTCCCCTCCCCCTCCTTTTGTAGTTCCGCAAAAATTGTTACATCTTTAACTTCTTGATGAAAGTCAGTGACCTGAAAGGTTAGCTCTTTTCACATATATTGCACAATCCAGTGAATATTTCCCAGATTTTCTATTTTTATTTGAGATTCCACACTATTTTGCTTTTGATTAATCTTTTGACTATTGCTCCAAGGAGGCTTGTAGCTGTCTGGAGAAAGACTGTCAGCAATCTCTCAACATTATTGACAACTCTGAATAATCAAGACAATGGCAAGAGGTTGAAGCAGAGATCAGAGAAGCCCTAAGTGTCTTAGCCTCAGGTTCCCAATCTTGGCAAGTGGTTGGTTTTATCCATTCCACAGCCTGACCAATAAGGAACTCAGACAGCAGGAAACTGGGGGGAGGGGGCTGAGAAGAAGAATGACAGTCAGTCAGTTTCAAGTAGTTACTGCCAGATACTACCAGAGAAATACTTTCCCATGTGAGTCAAAGTCAATGTCACAAATGAACTGACATAACTGTCAGTGAGAGGATTTTCAATCACCCGTGACAAACTGTTTCTTTCATCTTCACAGGCAGAAAAGTACAAAGGTTTACAAAATAAACTGGTCATGAGGGGGCACAAACTTCACAATAACGTCATGCACGTTCTCTTCCAAATGCTTCCACTCCACATAAATGTTGCGAGAACACATATAATGAGCCTCCAACAGACAGAACTAAGAGTCAATAGAAAAAACCCTTAAATAAAAGGGGGTTCCCCTGTTCAATGGGACATAGTTAAAATAATGTTACAATTTCCTCTGGAAGCAAAATAATAAATCACTCAAAGCATGTGCAGAAACCAAAACATGTACTACAGGAAAAAACGAGAACGGGGTATATTTGAAGGGAAACTATTTGCAATGCTAAAGGGAAAAGAGAAAGTTGTCTATCTCTACTGAAGAGCTAGCACAGACATGATTCACTGAATGGTTTCTTTCTTTACTATAAAATTCTATAAACTATTAACAAGTGAGACATCTCACCATCCTGAGCAAAGCAACACTGATCATCAGGAAACATTTTAAATATAGCACAGGAAAATGTACTTGCTTAAAGAAACTGTAATATCAATAATCTACACACTTAGTTGCAAACATACGTTCAGGGTGCATAGCGTTTTCTTACCGTAGCCGGCCCAATGATGGTCACACCTTTCTCATCTGCCATCTTGATTAATCTCCGGGTCAATGCTTCAGGGATTCCTTCAGCAATTATAGCTATTGCCCGGATCTAAAGCACAGAATAAACACAGGTTGACTGAAATACAGTCATTGAGAGTAATCCAACTTGGAAACCAGTAAGAACAGGGAGGAAGAAAAGGATTCACAATGGTAATTAGCTTTCCAAGTTAGTAAATGCTTGTATCACTTAACCATATAAACTGGAATTATTCGATTCAGTTTGTGATCTCATTAAATTGGTTTATTGTTGTCATGTCTCTTAGTAGCGTGAAAAGTTTTGTTTTGCGAGCAGTACAGACAGATCATAACATACAAGGACATACAGATCATAGGGTGTTTAGACAAAACAAAGTATACAAGGTCGAGAATGTGGTACTGCAAAAGCACAGCAGGTCAGGCAGCATCCGAGGCATACAAGGTTCCAGCTGCACAGGATAACTGTGATTACTATACTCAGTTATCTCAAACAAAGGTGGCAAGAGAGGCTTTACAAGAGAGAAGACAAGAAAAATAGGGTCCTGCAGTCACTATCCAATGATCGTCATTTATAACGTCTTCTTGACTATGCAGATGCCACTCATTGCCTAGGACTACAGTTGGCTGTGGAACCGTTAACTACAGCCTGTGAATCTGGGAGGGGAGGGAGAGACAGAAGCAGTAAGGGGTCGTTCAGCTCTAAGTCTCTTGGCTATTTGAGTAGCTCTTAGTTGATCAACAAGAAGCTCAACAAAAATGAAATAATGAATCAAAATGGTCTCTCTTTGCAAAGCTTACAGTTTATCATGGATTAGCATGCTAATTAATAAAATTATCCTCAATACATTTATCAGATTGTCTCCCCTGTATGAATACCTAATGGGCTTAATAAAAATATGAAACTATGATCCATAATGATAAAAAGGCTTTTGCGCTGATAAACATCTGTGCTGATGACACCTCTATATCATGTGCAGATACTACTGATGAAGGGTCTAGGTGGTGGGGCAGAGGCTGGTGCCCTAACAGCAAGGACAATTGCCTGAGCCTGGAGCAGGGTAGGGTGAAGCCAGCACCAAGACCTGAGGTTGGTAGGAAGGGTGGGGATGACTGTAAAGAAGAGATAACGTCATAATAAACGCTGTCACAGTGTTTCAGTTTGCATCCCGCAGCACCATCTTTTGACAGACAAATGCTTCCTGTCACTTGAGAATAAAGTCAACTTTCCTTTCACTCTCCCAAAGGTGGTGCTCATAGGATACTCAGCCACATAAATAAGCTAGCTCTTTCAATAATTCAGCATATACTTAAGGGTAGCTTTGCCTTCTGTGTTGTTCTAAGAATTTATCTTAAAGTTCATTTAAACATCTATTAAAGGCAGACAAATGCAGAACATTAAAACATTAATCAACTCAACTTGCAAGCAGTTGTGACATTTGAACATGAGCGAAACAACAAACCTGGGAGAAGCTCATAGTTTCCACAGTGCTATCATAGGCGGAACGCAATGAGGCAAAGTTGATAAGAACATCCACCTCAGGGTGTTTCTTCAGGGCATCAGCCATGTTCTTGTAAACAGGAATAAGGATTTCCTTGTGACCCCAGTAGAATTTCTGCTTGTGATCACCACTACAGGAGGGGAACAGGATTAGGAACGGTCAACACAAATGGCACTCCAGCAATGTCAACCTTTTATAAAGTTCTCAACTCGAATTCAAAACCGCAAGCAAGTGTATTTAATTTTAACATGTTATGCAAGGTATTATAATTCAAAGAAAGATGCTTCTGTGCAAGTGGCTAGGGTGAGCAACAAACTCAGTCAGGCCCAGAAATATTTGCACATCCAGGCCAACCCATCCATGAACCTGGCAGAAATTACTGCTTGGCCAGCAGAGGTCTGTTGACAGGGAATAAGTATGGCCAGTCAGCTAAATAGTGAATGGTTTGGAGTGGTACCAAGGATCTAATGACTGCATTCAAATGAGAGCCAAGACTTGTGACTCCAAGTTACTAAGCGACTTGCTCTATTCATCGGATGCAATTTATCCCACTGTCACTCTAATCTCAAATTTTGGATAAAGACATCTTTGGAGTGCTGAATCTTTGGGACTTCAAAATATTAGAATGCTAATTCCTACCACCTAACAAACAGGAAATTGAAATTAGTTCAAGGAAGTTGGAATATAGAGTAGGTTAGAGCGTTTTGAGAAGATTTGTAGTTCAGTTGAGGTTCTGGATATAGGTTTGCTGGCTGAGCTGGAAGGTTCATTTTTAGATGTTTTGTCACCCTACTAGGTAACATCTTCAGTGAGCCTCCGGACAAAGCATTGATGATGATTCTTGCTTTCTATTTATATGTTTGGGTTTCTTTGGGTTGGTAATGTCCATTTCCTATGGAATGTCCATTTCCTATGGAATGTCCATTTCCTATGGAATGTCCATTTCCTATGGAATGTCCATTTCCTGTTCATTTTCTCAGGGGTGGTAAATCAAGTCCAAGTCAATGTGTTTGTTGATAGGAACTCTAATGCGTGTCTGTTTGGCTTGTCCTAGGATGGATGTGTTGTCCCAGTCGAAGTGGTGTCCTTCCTCATCTGTAAGTAAGGATACTAGTGACTGAGGGTCATGTCGTTTTGTGGCTAGTTGAAGTTCATGTATCCTGGTGACTAGTTTTCTGCCTGTTTGTCACAGTCATTGCATGGTATTTTGTAAATGACATTAGCTTTGCTTGTTGTCTGTATAGGGTGTTTCAATTTCATTAGCTGTTGTTTTAGTGCGATGGTGGGTTTGTGGGCTATGATGCCAAGGGGTCTGAGTCTGGCAGTCATTTCCGAGATGTCTTTGATGTAGAGGAGAATGTTAGGATTTCTGGATGTGTTTTGTCTGCTTGTTTGGGTTTGTCACTGAAAATCGGCGGACTGTGTTCATTGAGTACCCGTTCTATTTGAATATGCGGTATAGGTAATTTTCCTCGGCTCTGCGTAGTTCCTCTGTGCTGGCTCATTGAAATAATGTTCTAATACAATTTCGTTTGTGGATGTTGGAATGATTGCTTCTGTAGTTCAGTATTTGGTCCGTATGTGTTGATTTCTTGTAGACGCTGGTTTGAAGTTGCCCATTGGCTGTTTGCTCTACTGTGACATCTCGGAATGACAGTTTGTTGTTGTTTTCCTCCTCTTTAATGCATTTTATGCCAGTAAGGGTATTATTAATGGTCTTGAAGGTTTGATCTTCTGGTCTGCAGATTGGTACTGGAAACTATATCAGATTCTGGTGAGACCACATTTGGAGTAGAGAGAGCAGTTTTGGTCTCCTTATTGAAGGGAAGATATCATTCATTAGAGGCAATTCGCAAAGGTTCACTAGGTCTCTGATCTCTGACAGGAAGATTGTCTTATGAGCAAAGGCTTTCAATAATACCCTTACTGGCATAAAATGCATTAAAGAGGAGGAAAACGGGCTAGAACTGTTTTGGAGTTCAGAAGGAGAGATAACTTCATTGAAATATATGGGATTCTTAAGAAGCTCGACAGGGTAAATACTGAAGGGATGTTTCCCCTCATGGGAGAGTCTAGGAGCAGAGGACACAGTCTCAGAATAAAGAGGCACCAATTTAATGAGAGAAGGAGGAAGATCTTCTTTGAAAGGATTGAGTGTCTTTGGAACTCCTTTCCATACAGAGCTGTGGGGGTAGCGTCCTTATATAGATAGATTCTTGATCAATAAGGGTATCAATGGTTACAGGGTAAGAGCAGGGAAGTGAAGTGCAAAGTGTCAAACCAGCCATGATCCTACTCCACGTTGGAGCAGGCTCAAGGGGCTAAACAGCCCACTCCTGTTCCTGTTTCTTATGGAAGTCAAGTAGTCAACTCATTTCAGTCACGGAGTCATTGTTCAAACCTAAATACCCACCTGCTGCTTTTCCTTCTTGTTTACACCCACCACTCTATAGACGTCTTCCAGCAACCCTCGTTCTCTCGTTTCAACTGCACAGTCACCCCAACACCCTTCCCTCCATTCTTGTCCTTTCAACTCCCTGCATGCATTCTGGAAGCAATGCCAGCTGTAAGCGGTCCAGATGTGGGAGAAGGGAAGCTAGGATATGATTAGAGCAGGAGAAGTGGTGAAGGGCCATGATTAAACCACTCAAATGTTTTAGAGTCAGATGTACAGCATGGAAAGAGACCCTCCGGTCCAACCTGTTCATGCCAATTAGATATCCCAAACCAATCTAGTCCCACCTGCCAGCACCCGGCCCATATCCCTCCAAACCCTTCCTATTCATATACCCATGCAAATGCCTCTTAAATGTTGCAATTGTACCAGCCTCCACCACTTCCTCTGGCAGCTCATTCCACACACATACCACTGAAAAAGTTGCCCCTTAGGTCTCTTTTATATCTTTCCCCTCTCACCCTAAACCTATGCCCTCTAGTTCTGGACTCCCTGACTCCAGGGAAAAGACTGTGTCTATTTATCCTATCCATCCCCCTCATAATTTTGTAAACCTCTATAAGGTCACCCCTCAGTCTCCGACACTACAGGGAAAACAGCCCCAGCCTGTTCAGCCTCTCGCTATAGCTCAAATCCTCCAACCCTGGCAACATCCTTGTAAATCTTTTCTGAGCCCTTTCAAGTTTCACAACATTTTTCCGATAGGAAGGGGACCAGAATTGCACGCAATATTCCAACAGTGGCCTAACCAATGTCCTGTACAGCCGCAACATGACCTCCCAACTCCTGTACTCAATACTCTGACCAATAAAAGCAAGCATACCAAACGCCTTCTTCACTATCCTATCTACCTGCGACTCCAGTTTCAAGGAGCTATGAACTTGCACTCCAAGGTCTCTTTGTTCAGCAACACTCCCTAGGACCTTACCATTAAGTGTATAAGTCCTGCTAAGATTTGCTTTCCCAAAATGCCGCACCTTGCATTTATCTGAATTAAACTTCATCTGCCACTTCTCAGCGCATTTACCCATCTGGTCAAGATCCTGTTGTAATCTGAGGTAACCTCTTCAATCATGTTCCCATTGCCAGTTCTTAAATTGTATTAAGCTGGAACAGTGCTTGTATTGGGAAACTTCCTAGGATTATCCAGAATTAGTGCTAATGCAGGCAACTGCCCAGAATGCCACACTCTGCGATGTCATAACCTTTGACACAGCATCTGTGCATATGCAAAAAATGCTCTTGTGCTGTCACAAATAAATGTGGCTTTAAAGTAATGCCAGGAAAATTCAAGATTTACCATCAACATCCATTAAGGACATGACGTTAACTCTGTTGCAGTACCACAAGCAGCAGTCATGAGATGCAGGTGTATTCCAGAAATTCCAGATAACTTTTTTTTTGTAATTTCAGAGTCTTGGATTGGAAAGGTTACAGCATATTTGCAATAAAACATCACAGTTCAACAGAGTTCACCAAACCAATAACAAAAGAGGGGGAAGCAGGAAAGCACACTTACGTGAATGGGTAGACCATGGCGGCAACTGATGGTTCATCCCGTGAACAGACATAGTCAAAGTCCAGCATTCCTTGTACAGCTCGAGTCTGCATTCCCCAAATAATGGACTTGGTGTGGCAGCTAAAGAGTGTGGTGGCTTTACCTGAAAACCAGCAGCACAATTTCAGTGACATATGGTATCTTGAATGAGGTTTGCAACAAGGAGATAGGGGAAAAAAAAAGGATCTACAACAAGCAAAGCAGAAGGACTGAAGAACAAGAGAGGGGGCTGGAGAAGGGATATCAAAATTCTACCTTATCAGGAAAGCTGATGATCTATACATTAACTCTAACTCAATGGCTTCTTGGCCTGAAAATGTTCCACTGCACTGACCAGCTGTTACCAAGTATCTCACCTCTCCTCAAAGCATATTCAATCTTCTTTGCTTAGCTTAATAAAACAGAAATCTTACTTACAATTTTGTCATATTTTGGCTGTAATGTCACTACCACCTAGAAGGACAAAGGCAATGGATAAAAGGAAACATCTGCAAGTTCCCCTCCCTAACAGCATGGAGTGGTGGTGGGTGGTGGTTTTGGTGGGGGTGTGGGGTGGAGGAGGAAAGGAGTAACTACAGCAAACAGACTGCAGGGGCTCAAGGCAGCAGCTCATTACCACCTTCTTTAAGGCAATTAGGGATGGACAATAAAGCTGGACCAGCCAGCAACCTCAAATCCTATGAGTGAATAAAAGAAATGATTGAGGGATATGAGCTGTAACAATGTTATGCTCAGTTTTAAACTGTAAATATGGATGCTTACATCAAATCATGTGAATCACTACATCAATATGAGAGATAATTTACCCATTCAGTAATCTTTAGGAGTACATGGAACCTTGGTTCAAATGTATTTTCTTCTATCTTAAAATTGATTTGTCGAGGGGAGGGTGCAGATGCTATTTTGCTGTAAACCTGTGTATTTATTTTAAGTGCTTGCGTTAGTCATGGTGTTCGTTCTCAATTCAGTTGAAAAAAGTATGAGTATTAAAAGTCACTTTATCTTTTCATCATTGGTCTCAAGACAGATTTGGTCACATGGTGTCACCTTCAATCATTTGCAAAGACTTAACTGGGCACAGGCATGCCCTGAGCTAGTTTCAAGCTCCAAAGAAAATGCACCACAACTATGAGGGACAGTTCCCATTTGTTAAAAGTAGTACTGATCAGGAACTAATTTTTACATCACTCAAACATCCCCAGATTAACGGCACAGAGCACTTGGGAAAGAGGACAGAAAAGATTCAAAAGTCTCTTTGAAATACTCATTCATTGACTAAGTTTAAAGGAGGCTGGTACAATTATAGCATTTAAAAATGCACCTGGATGGATACATAAATAGGAAGGATTTAGAGGAATATGGATCAAGTGCTGGCAAATGGGACTAGATTAGGTTGGGATATCTGGTCAGCATGGGCAGGTTGGACCGAAGGACCTGTTTCCAAACGTACAGCTCTATGACTCTGTCTATGCATAAAATAGAAATGCCTGAAGTGGAAGCTAGAAGGGAGAGAGATCAAGTCTCTGTCTTACACTAGAGCTCACTTATTGTTCAGACTATTTAGTGGCCTTACTTCCAAAACATTAAACTTGTCTCTTTTGGATTTTTGAATTTTGGATTGTGTCTGAAGGGTTTCAATGATTAACCTGCAAGTATTTCTGTAGTATTAGAGAACTCCTGAAGTGCAATGGGGGATTTATAGTGGGAGAGTTTATGAGTTTCCAAGGTAAATGATTAGTTCATTAGACTTTCATATAGAAAGTGTTTTTTATGGACTTTGGGAAAGCACCCATAAATTAACAGAAAAAAGGAGTTTTTAGCCTCAGTTTTGGGCAGTTAATGAAGTCTTATCTGAAATTAGATGTGTAGAACTGTCGCTCGTGAGTGAGTGAGGTAATTTGGGACTGACAGAAAGAAGTTACCTCAATGTAAGGAGTTTAAAAGGTTTGGATCATTAAGTGTTTAGTTCAAACCCTGAAGTTATTTGAAGCTAAAAAAATCTAAGATCAGTCATATGAAGGCTTCAGGAGGAGGCTATCACATTCTCAGATCAGGACCTTGAAGCCACATCGAAATTAAGTCTCAGGTGTGAAAGAGAAGGCAATTCTCTCTAGTGGGAGCACTATAGAAGGGTGTTGTTGGGATTAACAGCGTTGTACTGGTGTTCTTTAAATACTTAAATCATTCACTTGGTTGGATATAAATATCTAAATGCTTGCTTTATTCTTTATCTTCATTTCATTTGCATAATAAACTTTGTTTTACTGTTAAGCCAGAATCTGCAGCATTGCAATTTTGTTTGTCAATGAAAAACAGGCTTAAAATTTAAAAAATGAAAGATGATCCATCGAGCTAGATTTCAACGATAGATCGGACTTGTCCAGTAATGACATCAGCTGGGATTGCAACACTTCACAGACTCCACTAGACTTGTGTTTTATTTTCAGATTTCCAGCTTTTTCAATCTATTTCTTGATTGCCATTCACCAATTTTCCTGCGAAGGGAGCGTGGATGGAGGGCACCCAAAAGAATGAGGAACTGTAGAGGATTTGGCACTGCATAACGTGGCTTTAAACTAGCAGATAGTAGGGCCAGTGTCAGCAGTGATGGAGAGCTAATGGTCCAAATCAGGTAACACTGGGAGAAAAGGGAGACATTAAAAAAAAAGGGGGAATTTCATCATATGAACACTTCACAATAATTCAGAAATTCCATCCTGGTCATAGTTCCCCTGTCTCCTTCCATGAAGGGCTGAGGGAAGACAAAGTTTATCAAATTAAATCAAGTCTTGTATTATGATGGCAACTTTTAATTTTAAACAAAGAATGAAACCAGCAGTTCACAGAACTGTTCATTAGCATCAGTAAGGAGATATTCCAGAAAGGTTGGATTAACAGTGTACACATGGTGCTAACAAAACTCTTCAAAACTTGACTTGAGAAAACAAAGCCTTCTAGAAAGGTTTGCTGTGAGAGGATTCCACAGGACTCAGACTATGAAAGCAGGGGTGGTTGTGGACATGTAGCTATAAAGGCAGTCAAGAATTCATCAGCAATTGCTGCAGGAAGGCTAAGCTCACACACAAGCTATTTTGACTACTCTGGTTCCCAGCTGTGCCCCATTAAATGGACAGAGCTTAGAACCAAAATATTGAATCATGCTGGAGTTATCTTGCTATACATGGCTCTCGTGATTCTACCCTACAAACAGCAAGCTGCAAAGAGTTAATGCTTCATTATATTATAAATTCAGAAACAAAAAGATATACTCCATACAAAATGTTTAAAAGGAGTGTGTCAAGGAGGGTTTAATGCATTTGATTCCCAGCTCCCCTCAGGTAAATAAACACACCTGAGATTTTCCCACAGGTTAATTTTATCTCTGAAATCAAATGAAGCAAAAACATTACAGCTGTCTGCTGGAAAAGCAGCATAATAAATAGCAACCATACACCTTTCATGAACATACATTTATCCGTCTGTTGCCCTCCTACCTCTTTTCTTTTCTTGCCTTGCCTTTCCTTCTGTCAAAGAGATTACCAACAAAAGAAATGCAACACATAGTAAGATTTGTTAAAAAAAACATCACTAGCTGACACACCCTTCCCAGTGGCACATCATCTCCCTTTTGACCAGGAATACACATTCCCCCCCCCATGGCCATCATTACAAGCGAATGAAATGAGGGCCATTCCAACACAGCAATGCAAGGCAGTTTAACCTCAGCTTCCAAAGCAACCTGAACTAAACAACACAACTTGGAAATGTTGTACATCGGGTAGAGGACTATGCTCTGATGGGACACTGGGCAAGTTATAAGAGACAAGTTTAAGAATAGTAAATGGCATAAAAAGGGACTGTTCAGTCCTTCATGCCACTTTAGAAGTAGTTAGTCATCCAATTACCAATCATTTGAGGGTCTTCCCTCAAAGAAATTAATTGGGGCATTATCCACATTGCATAAATGATGTTACACCTTGGGTTGAAATTAAACATCTGAAATTTACCCAAATACCAGATGAAGAGGGTATAACCATAAAATTGGAGCCAAGCCATTCAAGTGCAATGGCAGGAACTATTACTTCACATGCAATAATGGAAATCTGCAATTTCTTTCCCCAGAAAGAAACTGAATTCAATTTAAAAAAACTTGAGCCTTGATGCAAGGGTTACAGAACAACGTTAAATAAAAGTCCAGAATTTATTCAGCTAAATGCAAAGCATAAAGGGCTCAATGACAAATCACCTCCTCTTATCTCAAATAAAAATCTAAGTGGTACCAGGATCATACAGAAATCACAACCAAGCAGCCAAAATTTATTCAGTATTACATTTGAACTAGCTTTTAAGAATAAACATCAACTATGCCATTCACATTACATTTTAAGTAAGGAACCAACATTCTCTTTTTCCAAGTTGGCTTCTTTCAGTTTAAAAGAGACCAAAGAAATGTGAAAAAAATATAATTTATAACTAAAATGAGTTGCTGACAGAGGTGCTTCTGCAAGCTCTTAGGTCTCGTTTTGCTAAAGAAGCACCATGAGCCACTGAGCCAACCTAATGTATCTGCATGCCCAGTGACAGAGGGTGAAGTGCACGTCATACAAAGACGTCTATCACCTTCAGCTGCACCAAAGTGAGCAAGGTTGATATCTGCTATCTGCTTTTGAGAGTCTGGTTTCAGGAGCAGATTGAAACAACAGGACCTCCAATCTACCCAAGCTCAAGTGCTTTCGACTGCAGTAAATGTGAGAAGTGAACCCTCATTAACTGGCTTAAAACAGCTCCCTTCAAATCTTGCTCCCTCCCAAGAGGAATAAGACAATTCACATCATTTGTCTTATTTGCACTGGACCTGGAGCAAAAGCCAAACAAGTATTTGCCTTCATTTTAACGTGCTAATTTGTAACAATGCAGGTTATGTGCAAGAACAGAACTGTGAGGAAATTAAAACACTCAAAATAGTTGTCTTCATTGTGTAAATTGTTATATAATGATATATAATTGTTATATAATGCACTGTGCTTTTTGAAGGCGGCACCAGGCTCCACACTATTTCTGTCTAACATTGATGCGTTCTGAACATTTAGCTCAATATTTCCAGTATAACAAGTTTAACGTGTGTGTAAACCAAGGGAATGATATATTGCATTGAATGTCACAGATTACCAGGTAATTATGAGCCATGTACATCGTTGAAACACTGGCAAATGAAAAATAAAAATAAAACAGTTGCAAAAAAAAAAATCAAATAAAAATTAGGCAATAGAATTAATACATGTGGAGATTTTGTAGTATGGATCATTTGTTAAAACTGGAACAGCATTGAAAGAAAATGGAAAGAAAAACACAGGAAAATAAACTCAATCTGTAAAGATTTAAAGGGAAAATAAATAAGTTAAATACTTTAAGTGATCAGCACAAGACACAATTAACATTGGACAAAAGTGACACAAGACACACGGTATTGCAAAGAGCTTCAGTGAGAGGGAATCAAAGATATAGAATGCGAAGCAACGTAGTAGTAAAGCTGAATTGACTGCATTGAGCCTGTAGAAGGTAAAGGTAGTGAATATCAAGAGTACTGATCACCCTGACATTTAAACTGAGGGATTCTCCCCACAAACAGCAACATATTCATTCCCCTCCCTAGGCCTTTAGAAATGTCAGCAACCCTTGCTAGAGAAAACAAAGCTTGAGCATGCAAGTCAATGATAAGGCTAAAGACTTGCAGAGAATACAATGCGGCTCCATGATGATTTTCTCCGATGAAATAGCAAAGAGTTGGAAAAAAAAGAAAGGGGCCGGAGTAGGATGAGTTCAGGAAATCGATGAGGCAAATAACAGATCAGCAACACACTTAGAACAGAGGTGTTTGACATAAATAACTAACTGCTCTGTGAAAGGGATGAAAGTTTACTAGGGATTACCCTTGCACCAATGGTGGCCATGCCAGGGTTGCAGGATTTGAGTTATAGGGAAGGCTGAATAGGCTGAGGTTGTTTTCCCTAGATCATCGGAGGCAGAGATTTATAAAATTATGAGGGGTATGGATGGGGTAAGTAGACAAGGTCTTTTCCCTAGGGTGGGGGAGAGTTCAGAACTAGAAGGCATTGGTTTAGGGTAGGGGGGGGAAATTTAAAACACACTTAAGGGGCAACATTTTCCACACAGAGGGTGGTACGTGTATGGAATGAGCTGTCAGAGGAAGTGGTGGAGGCTAGTACACAATTGCAACATTTAAAAGGCATCTGGATGGATATATGAATAGGAAGGGTTTGGAAGGATATGGGCCGGGTGCTGGCAGGTGGGACTAGAAGGGTTGGGAGATCTGGTCGGCATGGATGGGTTCGACTGCAGGGTCTGTTTCCGTGCTGTACATCTCTATGACTAAATGTTGCAATAGGTTTATGCAAAACAATCAAAGACTGACTTCAACTAATTAACAGCAATCTTAAAAAGAAAACTGCCCAAGCTTTGGAGCAATGAATCTGTTAAATTCCATAATTTGGAGTCTAACATTTCCCATATATTAGAAGCTTGCCTCCTATATAACAAGCTACGATGTGGTTACAGCCCGGCATTTATTGATTTACCGTGCGAGATGGTCTGCTTCAGGCTCATCGATGTTCTGTTAGTGTCGTCAGATTTGGAATCAGAGAAAGAAGCAGTTCTGCTGGGGGCTGGAGTCTGAAAGCAAACAAAAAAAATGTACATTCTACTTACGGATGCAAAAATTGCCAGCCAATCTGTCCATTAACAACTGTGATTCAAATGTTGTAAAGAGGTCATACTGGACTCAAATTAATTCTCTCGTCACAGATGCTCCGAGAACTGAGTTTTCCAGCATCCTCATTATGATGCTTTTATGCATGTTCCCTCAAAGAATTCAAATAAATTTGAGACATAATTTACCCTTCATGAAGTCATGCTGACTCTGCTTGAGCGTATAGATTTCTGAACATGCCATTACAACCTAGCATAAACTCAAGCATTTTCCCAAAGTGTTAAGATAACTAGCCTATAGTTGCCTTTTATGCATCTTATTCCCTTTTTGAAAATCAGTGTTACATTAGCAGTTCCAACACTACTCCAAAAGAGGAGTGCAGGGCAGCACGGTGGCTCAGTGGTTAGCACTGTTGCCTCAGTGCCAGGGACCTGGGTTCAATTCTTGCCTCGGGCAACTGTCTGTGTGGAGTTTGCACATTCTCCCCATGTCTGCATGGGTTTCCTCCCATAATCCAAAGATGTGCAGGTCAAGTGAATTGGCCATGCTAAATTGCCCATAGTGTTAGAGGCATTAGTCTGGGGTAAATACAGGGAATGGTCTGGGTGGGTCGCTCTTCGGAGGGTGGTGTGGACTTGTTGGGCTGAAGGGCCTGTTTCCTTACTGTAGGGAAAATAATCTAACGATTCTTGGAAGATTACTACCAGTGCAGCCACTGTCTTTGTAGGTAGTCCTTTTAACATTCTTGGATGCATCTCATCCATTCCAGGAGTTGCATTCGTCTTTAGCTCCATTAAATTTCCCTAGTATTTTGCTCTAATGATAAATTAGTGTAATTATTTCCTACCATTTTTATCCCTTGATCATTTAGTATTTTATGAATGATATTTGAAAGCAAGGCTTTAGAATGGGATGAAGCCAACCATAGTTAACCAAAAGAACAGAACAGTACACGTACTTCGGCTCTCGACGTTGTGCCGGCCTTTTATCCTACTCTACGATCAGACTAACCTACATACCCTTCATAGTACTATCTTCCATCTTCCATGTGCCTATCCAAGAGTCGCTTAAATGTCCTTAATGTATCTGACTCTATCATCACTGCTGGCAGTGCATTCCACACACCCACCACTAAGTGTAAAGAACCTACCTCTGACATCTCCCCTAAACCTTCCTCCAATTATCTTATAATTATGCCCCCTCGTGATAGACATTTCTGCCATGGGAAAAAGTCTCTGGCTACCCACTCTATGCTTCTCAACATCTTGCACACCTCCAATCCTCCTTCGCTCCAACAAGAAAAGCCTGAGCTCCCTCAACCTTTCTTGTTAAGACATGCCCTCCAATCCAGGCAGCATCCTGGTAAATCTCCTCTGCACCCTCTCTAAAACTTCTACATCCTTCCTATAATGAGGTGACCAGAAATGAACACAATATTCCAAGTGTGGTCTAACCAGGGCTCTACAGAGCTGCAGCATAACCTCACAGCCTTTAAACTCAATCCCCAACATACATATGCCTTCTTAACAACCCTATCAACCTAGGTGACAACCTTGAGGGAATCTATGGACATGAACCCCAAGATCCCTCTTCCTTCACACTGCCATGAATCCTGCCTTTAACCATGTATTTTGCATTTAAATTCGACCTTCCAAAGTGAATCACTTCACATTTTTCCAGGTTGAACTCCATCTGCCACTTCAGCCCAGCTCTACATCTTGTCAATGTCCCGAAGCAACCTACAACAGCCCTCCATACTATCCACAACTCCACCAACCTTCGTGTCATCAGCAAACTTACTAACTCACCCTTTCACTTTCTCATCCAAGTCATTTATAAAAATTATAATAAAGAGCAGAGATCCCAGAACCAAGCCCTACGGACCACCAGTGGTCACCAAGCTCCAGGTTGAATACTTTCCATCTACCACTTAGTAGTAAAGGATCCCATCAAATTAATTGTAAAAACATATGTAGCAAAGATTAGTGTTAAGGTAGTGGATTAGGAGCATTTCAAAGTCAACAAAAATGAGCAAAACAAAAAAAAGATTATGAGTAAACTTGCAAATAGTAAGATGGACAGGAGTATCTTTCAGCACAAAATGGAGAGTCCAAAGTGAGCAATGGCCCTTAGAGAATAAAACTGGGGAAATAAAAATGGGGAGCTAGAAAATGGAAGAGGAGGAGTTGAATAAATACTTGTGCCAGTTTTTGTGGACAGCACATTGGCTCAGTGGTTAGCACTGCTGCCTCACAGCGCCAGGGACCCGGATTCAATTTCGCCCTCGGGCAACTGTCTGTATGGAGTTTGTACATTCTCCCCGTATCTGTATGGGTTTCCTCCGGCTGCTCCCACAGTCCAAAGATGTGCAGGTCAGGTGAATTGCCCATGCTAAATTGCCCATAGTGTTCAGGGATGTGTAGGTTAGGTGCATTCGCCAGGAAAATGTAGAGTAATAGGGTAGGGTAATGGGACTGGGTGGGTTACCCTTCAGAGGCTCGGTGTTGGGCAAAATGGACTGTTTCCACACTGTGAGGTTTCTATGATTCAGAAAACACCAGTAGTGGCACACTTGACTGCTGCATGCTATCACTGCTGACATGGAGAGTAGTAGAATTTAAACTGAAGATTTCCCCTTCCTAGAGTCTTACTTCCCCACTGGGATAGATCTTTGTTGTGAGCCATAACTCTCTTCATAAACTTCTGCAACCGATCCTTAATCATCTTTCCTGCTCAATTCCTTTCCCAGTCTACTCCACCTAGATCTGTTCTTATTCCTTTACAAATACCCTTAGTTAAGTGGAGCACAGTTGTTTCCAACCCAAGTTATTCCTTCTCAAATCAAATGCTAAATTCTACCATGTTACGGTCACTAGTCCCTCAAGAAATCTTTTATTCCAAGGTCATTTATTTATCCCATCTCATTACACATCACTGGATGCAAAATAACCTGATTTCTGGTTGGATCCACTTTTTTTTTTTAAAAAATTCACTCATTGAACATGGTTTTGCTGGCTTGACAGCGTTTATTGCCCATCCCTGGCTGCATTTGAACAGAGTGGCCTGCTAGGCCCTTTCAGAAGGCAGCTGAGAGTCAGCCACATTGCTGTGGGTCTGCAGTTACATGTAGGTCAGACTGGGTAAGGACAGCAGATTTCCTTCTTAAAAGACATTAGTGAACCAAATGGGTAGTTCTGAAAATAGGAAATGGTTTCATGGACATTGGTAGGTTCTGAATTCTAGATTTTTTTTTATTAAATTCAATCCTGCCATGACCTGGGTCTCCAGAAAATTAACCGAGTTTGTGGATTAATAGTCTTTGCCTCCGCCAAAATCATTACATTATTGTAGGAAACTGCCTCAAAATATAGTATGACCTCTTCCACACAGCTACCTCTGCCAATCTGACTTTATTAACCTACATGATTTAAGTTATCTAGAATTAATGTGCAGCCTTTTACCATGCCCTCATTATCACCTGATTTATTCGATGTTACAGGACAGCTAATGCTAGTGGATTATTGATTACTCCTACCAGTATTGTCTTCCCCTCATTATTTATCTCCATCCATATGGATTGTACATGGCCCAGAGAAAGATCATCACTTGCTATCGTACTTTTTCTATGCCGTATAACCCAAGCTACCTCATCACTCTTTCAAAATGTCTCATACCCTTGATTATTTAATTCCCAGCTTGGATCTCTTTGTAACCCATAAATCACACCCATTAACCACTACTTATAGCATACATTTACTTTTTTCCTTCCAAATGCTACATGCATTCAAATAGAGCTATTAATTTTGCCTTTTTCCCAATTTTCT
This sequence comes from Chiloscyllium plagiosum, assembly GCF_037043375.1. Lineage (NCBI taxonomy): Eukaryota > Metazoa > Chordata > Chondrichthyes > Orectolobiformes > Hemiscylliidae > Chiloscyllium > Chiloscyllium plagiosum. Next base: position 3,283,265 of record NW_028270170.1, read on the forward strand.
CCTTTAACTCAATTTATTGTTGTTTTTCGATATTTATGTACACCGTCCTTTCCTGTCTTACTCTAGATATAGCTGTCCTGTAAACCCTTTTGCTTTGCTAGCCTATAGTTCCTCTCACTAATCCTTCCTCACCACTCCTAATTAGTTTAAAAGCAGAGTTATTCAATTCGCCAGGCCACTTTTCAGATTGGTATATTTTCCAGATTTCAGATCAACTAAAAACAGTACAACCCCACACCTCCCCAATTCAGAATTTTCACACCTGTTCTCTATGACCCCAAATTGCTTAAACAGCTTAATCAATTAGATTACTCTCAAAGCTTTTGCACTTAAGAGAATATAAGCCTCGGCCAATGGCTCTTTTGATACAATAGTAGAGTCCCTACCTTTTAAACCAGGATATCCAGGTTCAACATGCTGCAATGGTGTGGAATATAATCTCTGAATAGGTAGATTAGAAAATATATACAAACCTTGTCCATCATGACCTCATGCTCATCCCTTATTCATTGCTCCACAAATACCAATAAATGAGCAGTCGCAACCTCCTGATTACAGCACTATCGTTCATCAATTTTAAAATCAAAGCAAGCTAGCAGATAAAAAGACACACTAATTATTTAAAATACATCTTTATTTTAAGCTGCTGCACTTACTGACGGACTGCCGCTGGCATTTAGCAGGAAGTTGGCAGTGTGGGCAGCCATGGGTGGCTGGTCAGGAATGGTTCGGTGACCCAGTGCCATTCCCACAATTGCAGTCATGTGGGTTTCTGTTCCAAAAACATAAATTGGAATTCCAGTTGTCTTCCCTGTAGACAGAGGTTAATTGGTTAGGACTAGAACAATTGGAACTTGATCACTTTAAACTATAACGTGAATAAACTAATCCAGTATTCTAGAGTGGGAAGCAGGTAAGGGCATAAATAAGAGTTAATAGGAAAACATTGCTTTTTTGAAGTCAAAGCAATATTTTGGAGGAGAAAGCCAATATGCCTTCATTTATCTTATAAACTGCACTGATCAAACAGTGACACAGCCAATGTGGACACATTTAATTAGTGGGCAAAATGGATCCTCTGCATACTCCATTGGCCATTCAGTGTTGCATGCAACACTGTTACGGTTGAGGAAAACAAGCTGTTATTGTAGTTTCTCCTTCACCCCCTCTCTCTCTAGATTGGTGTTCCCATCCTGGGTTGATGGTCTTATCATTCTCAAAGTGGACAGGAGGCCTATTCACATCCCTTCTGGATCCTATAGCAACATAACTTTGCAAAAGGTGCCTCAAGTGAAGTCACCCAGGTTTATTTGAAGATATGCTAAAGGAATCATAGCTATGAACTAACATGCTGAAACTTTAATATATGACATGTACACTATGGAAGAGGTCCTTGTGCCCACCAAGTCTGTGCCAAAACTGCGTAAACCTAACTAGTTCCACTTTCCAGTACTTGGCCCATAACCTTGAATGTCATGATATTTCAAGTACTTTGTAAAACTAAGCGGTTACCTACTTCAACCACCTTCCCAGGCAGTTTTTTCAGACTTCTACACTTTCTGGGTGAAATATATTTTCCTCAATGCCCCTCTAAACTGCCTTTCACCTTAAGAGTGCCCTCCATCGACACTAATTCAATTAAGGGGAACAATGCTTTCTATCCACCCTGTCCATGTCCCTCAATCTTATACACCTCGATCAGGTCCCCTCTCAACTTTCTCTGCTCCAAAGAGGACTCTAGCTTATCCAGCCTCTCCTCATACAGAAACTGCTCCATTCCAGGCAAGACCCTGATAAATCTCTTCTACACCCCACTCTCCACTCCAGTTCCATCAGAACCTTCCTGTTCTTACAATCAATGCCTTGACTGATAAAAGGCAAGTGTCCAGTATGCAGCACAGGTTTGACAGATAGCTAATAGTTTGCCAGCTCTGCATTTTTTACCAGATATACCGTTGGCAGTATTTAGCTACATAGAGTCAGAGGTGTGCAGCACAGAAACAGACCCTTCGGTCCAACTCGTTCTTGCCAACCAGATATCCTAACCTAATCTAGCCCCATTTGCCAGCACCTGGCCCTTATTCCTCTAGACCCTTCCTATTCATATACCATCCAGATGCCTTTTAAAATGTTGTAATTGTACCAGTTTCCTCTGATAGCACAGTCCATACATGCACCACCCTCTGCAAGAAAGAGTTGCCCCTTAGGTCCCTTTTAAATGTTTCCCCCCTCACCCTAAACCTATGCCCTCCAGTTCTGGATCCCTCACCCCAGGGAAAATACCTTGTCTCTTGGGATTTTTTTTTTTAAAAAACAAGTTGTCAAACCTCACCAACTTCACCCATGACACGGAGACCCTCTTGATAATTGGGTCCACCTCGCCTAACGAAAATGGAGACATTATGATTCTGCAGCGGAGTTTGGTAGTCCTTGATTGCACGTACTATGCCCTAGGATTGGAAATAAGAAAATTAATAGACATCAAGATGTTTCATCTTTCATACAAAAATTAATTTAATCAAGGAAGCTTTACCAGAAAAGATCTCTGTTTAGCTACTGACCTCGATTCCTCCAATTCAAGAACATTCATCTTTTTGCCCCCAAGATCACAGGGTTTCCTGCCATATTATTTTGACTAATGAGTCCAATCTTTCCAGTGATTTATGTTGAAGTATTAGGATCAGTATTTTTTACTTGTTCACGGGATATGGGTGGCATTGGCTCAGCCAGCATTTACTGCCCATCTCTAATTGCCCAGATGGTAGTTAAGAGTCAACCATATTGCTGTGGAGTTGGAGTCACAGTCCAAGAAAGAACAGATTTCTTTCCCAAAAGGATATTTATGAAACAGATAATCTTTGTTTTAAAAAAAAACAATAAAAAGTGGTTCCACGATCATCCTCAGGCTAGCTTTTTTAAAAATTCCAGATTGTTTTACCGAATTAAAATTTTGCCATCTGCCAGGACATTAGCCTGGGGTTTAGGGTGACCACCCTGGGTTACTCTCCCTCCACTGTAGGATGGTTATTTAAAAGCAGGATGGATATCAATGATTCATAGGAATGTTGACCAGTCAGAGATGGATCATCTGAGGATGGCAACAGACCACCCTCCCTTCAGGGAGCCAGTCTGCTGACTCACCAAGGAAAATTTTAGACCTACTTAAAGTGACATAAGCAGAGACAGCAATCCTTAGTAAAGGTTCAGAAATGTCCTAATGTCCTTCACATTGAAAGAGCATTTTTCTTTGCTCATAAAAGTCACCCACGTCATGTATAAATCCATTAGTTTAATCACTGTCTTCAAAATGTATTTTACTCTGACTGTTTGAAGTCAGTTTAAGAGGGTCGTAACCTAGGGAAAAAACAGAGAATGCCAACAGCCAAAACAGCATCAGCCTATTAATTAATAGCTGCACCAACACGAGTGGAATGAATAAGCAACTATGTAAGGCTGAGTCAAGTCTGCCAGACTTGATATTATATGAAGAAATAAAATGAATTTGGTTCCATTGGGTTTTGTGTGAAGCATAAAAGGATCGTGCAGAGTAGTTACAGCAAATAACCTGAAATTATCTAAAACGTTTACATATAAGATATGATAATGGAGCAAATTTTACTTTTCTGGATGAACTAAGTCAAGTCAGATACCTTTAAGCCTGTAATTATCATATGAATTAATGACCAACTAGATCACTGGACAGAATTACTTTACGCCAAAAATAATCAGAATTGCAAAATATTTGCAGTCCAATTAGGTAACTCAACCAATTTCATCATTAGATTAGATTAGATTACTTAGTGTGGAAACAGACCCTTTGGCCCAACAAGTCCACACCGACCCTCCGAAGAGCAACCCACCCAGACCCATTCCCCTGCCCCTGCATTTACCCCTTCACCTAACACTACGGAGAAACTTAGCATGGCCAATTCACCTAACCTGCACATTTTTGGACTGTGGGAGAAAACCCACACGGACATGGGGAGAATGTGCAAACTCCACACAGTCAGTCGCCTGAGGTGGGAATTGAACCCGGGTCTCTGGCGCTGTGAGGCAGCAGTGCTAACCACTGTGCCACCGTGCTGCACTTATTTCCACCCCTCGCCATGCCACTCCCATTCATCTCTCTCAGAGACATTAAGCATACTTAACCAATTCCAATGTCTCGTTCACTCTCCACACCATTCTTACTATTCGAATGCCATCTCCAACCTTCCACTTTTGATGCCATAGCCTCCATCCTTTCCCCTGATTTCCCAATTCCATCATATTCCCATTTGGACCCTGACTCACTAACCCTATCTCCTGAAAGGAATAGCTCCTTGGCTGACATACTGAAATTTATTTAATCACGATCCAACTGAATCTGTTATGCCTGAAGTAGCCTCCAAGGCAGCGCTGACTCTCAGTTGAACTGGAACTCCACTTGAGGAAAAGGATGCGTACCTTGGTTAATCCTGCAACAATTCTGACAATTACTCTCTCCAATATCACATCCATTCCTTTTATGACACTCCCTCCAATCCATCCATCCCCTCCCAAATTCCCTCTCCCCAATCCTTTTCTCTTTCCCCATCCTCTCTATTGGCATCCCAATCCTATGCTATTCTCACTCCTCTCATAGTTCCCCTCAATTTCTCCAAATAAGGTAATTAAGATTTAGAGATGCCGGTGTTGGACAAAGTTAAAAATCACAACACCAGGTTATAGTCCAACAGGTTTAATTGGAAGCACACTAGTTTTCAGAGCGTCACTCCTTCATCAGGTGGTAGTGGAGGGCTCAATCCTAACACAGAATTTATACCAAAAATTTAGTGTGATGTAACTGAAATTATACATTGAAAAATTGATTCTGTTAAGCCTTTCATCTGTTAGAATACCATGATAGTTTCACTTCTTTCATGTGTAATCACAAAACCTTTTTTATTTTAAAAAAAGGTTGCATTCTCAGGTTAGCTGTTAACAATGGTGATAGCTAGACAATATGTTGAAGGTGTTAACCCCGTGTTCTGTCTATGCCATGATGTTTCGATTGATTCTAATCTAAAAAGTGAGATAACTAAGTTTTACATGAATTCATGCAGCTTTTGAGCAAAGTACAATGTAACCCTGCAAGTACACGTGTGTGTGCACACGCGCGTGTGCCTGAAGTCTGCGAGGGGGTGCGTGTGCCTGAAGTCTGCGAGGGGGTGCGTGTGCCTGAAGTCTGCGAGGGGGTGCGTGTGCCTGAAGTCTGCGAGGGGGTGCGTGTGCCTGAAGTCTGCGAGGGGGTGCGTGTGCCTGAAGTCTGCGAGGGGGTGCGTGTGCCTGAAGTCTGCGAGGGGGTGCGTGTGCGTGTATATATAGTGCAATGGTGGTCACCTGTAATGTGACATGAATCCAAGGTCACAGTTGAGGTCCTCCCTATGGGTACCGAACTTAGCTGTCAGTCTCTGCTCGGCCACTTTTCACTGCTGCCTGCCCCGAAGTCCGCCTTGTAGATGGTCACCCGAAGGTCCGATGTCGAATGTCCTGGACCACTGAAGTGTCCCCCAACTGGGAGGGAACCCTCCTGTCTGTTGATTGTTGTGCGCTGCCCATTCATCCATTGTCGTAGCCTTTGCTCGGTTTCCCCAATGTACCATTCCTCTGGGCATCCTTACCTGCAACATATAACTCAGCCAACGCTGTCTACCTTATACAGTGCAGGCAAGGATACCCAGAGGCATGGTACATTGGGGAAACCGAGCAAAGGCTACGACAATGGATGAACGGGCATCGCACAACAAACAACAGACAGGAGGGTTCCCTCCCAGATGGGGAACACGTCAGTGGTCCAGGACATTCAGCCGCGGACCTTCAGGTGACCATCTACAAGGTGGACGTCAGGACAGGCAGCTGTGAAACGTGGCCGAGCGGCGGCTGACAGCTAAGTCCGGTACCCGTAGGGAGGACCTCCGCTGCGACCGTAGGTCCATGTCGCATGACAGGTGACCACCGGAGTGCCATATATACATACACACACACACACACCCTCACGGACTTCAGACACACACAGACACGTGTACTTGCAGGGTTACATTGTACTTTGCTCAAAAACTGCATGAATATATGTAAAACCCTTATCTTACTTTTTAGATTAGAATCAATCTAACCATCATGGCATAGACAGAACACAGGGGGCTAACACCTTCAACATATTGTATAGCTATCACCATTGTTAACAGCTAACCTGAGAATCCAACTTTTTAAAAAAAGGTTTTGTGATTTACACATGAAAGAAGTGAAACTATCATGGTATTCTAACAGATGAAAGGCTTAACAGAATCAATTTTTCAATGTATAATTTCAGTTACATCACACTGTAAATTTTTGCTATAAATTCTGTGTGTTAGGACCACCTGATGAAGGAGCGATGCTCCGAAAGCTAGTGCTTCCAATTAAACCTGTTGGACTATAACCTGTGTTGTGAGATTTTTAACTAAGGTAATTAAAGTGTCCTTATTACCCACACCAGACATACATGTGACATGTACTCTAATCCTCCACTTATACCAGGCTCCACCCACTAAATCAACTCACTCGCCAAATTGGAAAGCGCAGACAGAGAAAAATGCAGTTTAATATAGATTCAAATATTCTGAGGAACAATGCATTACCTTAAATGTTGCTGCCACGTTTGTGAAATTAGCGATGCTACCTCCAATAATGAGAATTTTTCCTGAATAGAATAGAACAAGTTTACTCAGGCAAGTTGAAGAGTTAGCAAAAACAGTAAATGGCTACCTATAGTATCTTATATTGTTCCTGGCGTCAAAATGTTTTTGAGTATTTGCAGCACAACCAATAGACATCAGGCAAGAGCATAGACAATGCAGAAGTAAATGGAGGAGTGGAGGAAAGAGAGGTAAAAAAACCAGAGATTTTTTTTAAAAAACAAAAGATAAACAGTTTGAGAACTTTGGCGTGCAGCAAATGAAGTCAAGGAAACAAAAAGACGACAGAAAGACCTGGAGGAATATACCAATAGTCGAAGCACCAAGGATGACCCCAAGCACAAAGATAGGAGCAGCAGTAGAAAATACTGCTGATCAAACCTGGGCCACCATTCGATGCCATGATGTCTGATCTTGGACTTCCACTCTTGCCCACCTGCTCTGCAAATGCCTGAGAGATCAAAAATCTAGCTGAGCCTTAAATATATTCAACAATGGAATTTCCACAACCCTCTAGGGTTAAGAATTCCAGATATTTACAACACTTTAGGTGAAGGATGTTCTCAGCTCAGACCTAAGTGGTAGCCTCAGGACTGAAGTCAACGCCTCCATTTCATGAGTGTGAATTGATTATTAAAATAAATCACTGACATCTGTTGTAGCAGCAGTTAAAGAGAGCTTAAGAGAGATTACTAAGATTTGCACAATGTGTTGCATAAAGCCAGCGATATTTGCAAAGAGCAAAAAAGTGAAAGTAGTCCAAGATTTGGGAGGAAGATGGCAATCAAAATGAAGTTTATACAATTTGCTAAAGGCAGAAAATATTGGCAGAACAGAGACCAGAGCTACATCAGTGCCTAGAGGAGCAAGGGGACAGTTCTGGCCAACTTTTGATCATTCCACAGAGAGCAGCAATGTTCTGTGGGTCAATGACAAGGAGATGCCAGTGTAGGACTGGTGTGGACAAAGTTAAAATCACAACACCAGGTCATAGTCCAACAGGTTTATTGGGAAGTACTAGCTGCTCGCCCTTTCAGGAGTCAGGTAGCTAATGGGACAGGATCATAAGACACAATTTATAGCACAAGATGATATTATCATGCAACTGGTATGATATATTGAACAAACATTCTAAAAGGAGGAGAGACCTAACAGCAATCTAGGTTTGTTCAATATATCGTACCAGTTGCACAACATTATCATCTTGTGCTATAAATTCTGTGTTATTTGATCCTGCCCCACTAGCTACCTGGAGGAGGAGCAGGGCTCCAAAAGCTACTACTGTACTACCAAATAAACCTGGTGTTGAGATTTTTAACTGAGGATCAATCCAGAAGATGAAGAGTTGCTTGCCATCAGCACATGTAGAAAATGATTATATTCCAGAAGATATGTGTTTTAATACATTTTAGGGACAGAATCAGATATATGGGTTAGGGAACCACTGGAAATTTAATATATACAATGTAGTGAGTAGAAACAGGAAAGCGAAGTGACTGGAAATGAACTCCCCTTAAATGCTCCATAATGAGCTCACTCAATTTCAAGACTGCTGCAAACCTGTGTGTTCTCACCTTCTGGATGTTGCTCTCTGGTCATTAGAGACAAAATGGTCTTTGCATAATCATAGGTCTGCTGCTCACTGGGTGCACCAGAATACTCTCCATAGTTTGCCAACTCATCCACTCCTCCAAGATCACAGATGGTGTCACTGTGAAGAGGTAATCAGGAAAACAGTTTACAGCCAAAATAAAATTGCCTACAATAAAAAATAATGAAGGTCTGCGCTTACTTAAAGACCTCTTTATTAATTACCACAGTGGCACAGTGGTTAGCACTGCTGCCTCTCAGTGCCAGAGACCCGGGTTCAATTCCCGCCTCAGGCGACTGACTGTGTGGAGTTTGCACATTCTCCCCGTGGGTTTCCTCCGGGTGCTCCGGGTGCTCCGGTTTCCTCCCACAGTCCAAAGATGTGCAGGCCAGGTGAATTGGCCATGCTAAATTGCCCGTAGTATTAGGTAAGGGGTAAATGTAGGGATATGGGTGGGTTGCACTTCGGCAGGTCGGTGTGGACTTGTTGGGCCAAAGGGCCTGTTTCCACACTAATGTAATCTAATAATAGCCCTCAACTTCTACCCCCTCCTCATTTTTCCCTCCCAAATCCACAATTAATCTTCCATAAACTGCATTGGTATGCCTTGAAAATAGAATCATTTGAACCAATAAGCATTCAAAACATCTCCACCATTCATTGGCTAACGTTTATTTTGACAAAGTTAATAAAATGTTCAAATAAAAGCAAAACCCAAATCATTTCCCAAAGCTTTCTTTGTTCCCCCTCATTGATCTGTTACAAGTTCGAAATTTAGTTCCATTTCCTGAATCTGTTTATGACAGGAACCAAGTACATCAATGTTCAATAGCGGGTACAAATGATTTTGATTTGCACTTTAAAGTTAAGGTTTAAAATTCTGCACCCAGATTTAATGAAGAGTAAGCAATACCTGTACACAACAGAGGCACCTCCTCCAGCCACCATTGTCCAAATCCTACCCTTAGGGTTCAGGATAGTCAGCTTCAGACTGGCTCCACTCTTTGCGTCAAGATCGGCAATATAAGCTTCCTGTAACAGTAATTACAATACAGGCATTTTAAATAATTTAACCAGTGATCAGCCATAATCATACTGAATAGCACAGCAGGCTCAAAGGGTCTGAAGATCTATGCCTGCCCCTATTTTCTACGTTCCTCCCCTCAGTTTATCAAATGAAACAACAGGATCATCACATCAATTAATCCATTGAAGTCTTCACAATAACAGATACAGAAGACAAATGCAACATGACTGGGCCAGCTACATCAGAACTAATAATGATACCTGATGCAGAGTTACTGATGTGCTAAACAGCTAGCAATTTGTTGTGAAGAAATACTAAATTGTCAATCCCCACAATTTGGTGGCACATTTGCCCAATTCCATCATTAGTTTTTTAAAAACAGAATTTCAACCTCAACGCCTTCACATAAACTCTATGGAACAGGTACATTTGCACATTAACTATCTTGAAACTTGCCACAGAATATCAAGACCCAATGAACAGAGCAATTTCACTGACACAATAAGTGTCAATAACCTTTCTGGTCCACAATTAAAAGCATAGAGACTGATCTCTTCAATTTGCTAACTGCTTTATGAGATTTCAAAAATATTTGTTATTTTACTTCTCCCAAGTCACTTTACTTTCCTTCCCTGAACTGCACTGAATTATTGTGCTCTACTTCACTCTCCTTCCTCCTACTCCACTTTATTTCTCATTCATTTCATTTTATTCGTTAAGGATACATGGCATCTCATTGCCTCACCATGCTGTATCAGTTCATACTCAATAAGCTGGTGGGCAAAAAAAAAATTAACACTAAACATAGTCAGCATGGCTTTCATTGCGTGGCTTTGTAAGGGGCAGGTCTTGCCTCACAAGCCTTATTGTGTTCTTTGAGGATATGACGAGACAAGTTGATGAAAGTCGAGCAGTGGATGTGATGTATATGGATTTCAATAAGGCATTTGATAAGGTTCCCCACGGTCGGCTCATTCAGAAAGTTAGGAAGTATGGGATACAGGGAAATTTGGCTCTCTGGATACAGAATTGGTTGGCCGAAAGAAGAGAAGTGGTAGTGGATGGAAAGTATTCCGCCTGAAGCCAGGTGACCAGTGGTGTCCCGCGGAGATCTGTTTTTAGGCCTCTGCTCTTTGTAGCTTTTATAAATAACTTGTCAGCACCCCTCAAGGCTTGGATGCAAAACAAAAATGCTAATCTGCATTACCTTAAATCTATAACATTAAAGCAGTACACTTGAGCAATAGCTGTTGTGACATCGGATTGCAAATGCTATCTCACCACTTGATCCTTATCAAGAACATGTGGCTGAGCAGCCCTGGTAGTCTTACTGACAAGAGGAAGAGTCGGAAATTGCATTTGAGGTTTGTTTATTTGACTTATGACTAAATTACTTGAAGACCATCATACAATTGCCACCTTCATATGGGTGCACATAGGCACCAATTTGTTGGAACAGACTCGAGACACTTGTGCTGTGAAGCCCAAGTGGGAGCTAAAGCAGTTTGTTTGATTTTATGTTGATACACTAAAGTTTTAGAGCCACTTAAAGTAATTTGTTGCTGTGAGCATAATTATGAGGACCATAATCTAAGGTTCCCATTACTAAAGCTAACAAAACTAAACAGACAAGATTAGACTTCGATTCAAATATAGTTAAATCCTATTTTAAGCTTAACGTGAGCACATTATTAATGTGTGGAATCAACCTCTGATTGTAACATTGTAAGCAAAGTCTGATCATCATTTAACAAACAGATGGATCTTTCAGGATGTATGAACTGGGTTGAGTTGAACAGCTTTCCATATCTGTATGAGACGATGGATTCAAATTTGCAGAGGAGAAAAATAATCCCCAAATAAGAAAAACAGGAGGACATTTAAAAGGAGGACACATTTAGTCCTGCAACCTTGATGCCTAGCCAAAGGTAATCGATTTGGAAAAGAACACGAAATGTGTCATCATACAGCACTACTTACCTCAGGGTAAGCTTCTCTCCCAAACGGTGGTGGGAATTCCACGTCTCCCCATTTACTCTTGCAGATGTAATCTGCTGTGGCATCTATCTTTGCTGCCATATCAAGGACAAATATTCCAGAGCCAGTAACAACTGCAGAGAATCCAGAGGGTAAAGGGTATGCAATAAATAATCACTGAAAATACCAGAAACCAACACAGCGTTATTGTAAAAGTCTGTTCTATGCAGTTTGGTTTTGAGATCTTGGCATTATTTTTGCAGCAGTGTTCATCTTCACTCCGTAACCTTTATTTAAGGAACCCTAGATTTTTGACAGGCAGAAGTATAGATATGCAAGGAAATAGAATTAAAACTTGCAACCGAAAAGGCATGAAGTAGGTAAATCTAATTAATAAAGGATAACAGGGGACAGAACAAGACCTCGACTATACCCTTACAGCTCGTGAAAAAAATTCCAATTTTCGCTTCAAGATTTTACTCATACTTTGAGATGTTACTTCACACAATTTTTGTCCATTTCTGCTCTGAGAAACCCTAAACTGTTGCTCAGGATGTGGCTTCTAGCTATATGATGCAAGTTCTGATGTGCATGCTATTAATTTTTACGCAGAGCCCAAGTCATATTCTAGTCCAATGCTGAAGATGACACCAGGATTTTAAGGCCTCAACTTAAGAGCTCTGCTAATCTGGAAACATGAATTGCACTGGGCCTATTATGAAAATAAAAAATTATGGCAGGACTAGCAGCCAACCCACTAAAAGGTTGTCCTTTACAAGTTGCTGTTTATTTTAATCAACTTGGCTTAAAAACATCCTATGGATACTGGTCACCAAATTTCATTTTTACCTAATGGATTAATCTCGAGGTAGGTGAAGAACAGTTCTTCATACAGTTTGAAGAGTCCAACAATAAAAGAGGCCAAAGTGCTGAAAATTCAAGAAAACCAAAAGTTAAAATGACAAAATGGACAATTTCACAGATCAAAATGAGGTGAAAGATAGCATAGGTTTGAGAAGTTGACTGGCTTACTCTTGTTTCTAATAGTTTAGTTCAAATGGCACTGAAATGGACATAAAGTAGCAGCTGTGCACATTTAATATGAAGATTTACTGCAGCTGAGGCAGCTCCTGTCTGCCACTTTCTCAACCATTTTTCTTTAAATGTTTTGGTTATATATTGTACTCTGGGCCATAATTAATTTACTAAATGAAACGTTCCTTTTGGTCTGAAGTTTATATTAAAATATTCTGCACTATTTCCCCCTCGAGAGACCACTTAGTGAAGAGGGGCTAATTGTTCCTTGAACCATCGAGATGTGTCTAAGCAGCAGCCAGTAACTGCAAACAGAATGAGTGCATTGGAAAGCTACTTGACCCTCTGGAATAACAATCTGCCTGGTACTGCCCTCAGAGGTATTCACATGTGACCTGTAGCACAGAGCATTCAGGAGAGGAAAAATAGGATAAAGAACTTGCATTTATATAACATGTGTCAAAACCTCGAGATACCCCTCAATGCTTTACAACCAAAGTAGTGCCGAACTGGTCACTATTGGAGTGTAGCAAGCTAAAGAGCATTGCAAAATCCCTACGGATGAATGGCCAACTATTGTCCCTTTGGTCCTGAATTAACAGATAGGTCACTCGAGCTTGAGATGAGAAATTTCTTCACTAAGTCACAAACTTTGGATTTCTTTGTCTAAAAGAGCTGTGAAAACTCACTCCCTGAACAGGTTCAAGACAGAAGTTGCTAGATTTCAGCAGGCTAATGACATTGAGATAGGGAGCTAGCATGGGAAAATGGTAACAAGGTAGATCTGCCATGACCTAAACAAATGGCAGAACAGGTTCAATGCACTGAAAGGACTACTTTTTCTATATGATTCAAATCTATGGGTATCAGAAGTACACAAGAAAAGGAAGTTGAGGCCACAATCAGATACCTATCATCTTATCCAAAAGAGGATCAGATTCCTGTTTATAATCTGTACACTATATGCAATCTCTGACTCAAGTGACCCAGCACTAATCAACTGCAATGTCGTATCACCAGAGGTGGGACCAGTACAAGCTAACAACTGAAGCTGTAAACTACCCATCCACATTTAAATAGAGGCATCCAATGGAAAACCTAGCAGCAGCGTAGGAGGCAAACAGCCAATAATGCAACAGAAAAAGAACTTTGTTTAAAGTTACCTTTTCCTGTTTTCAGGCACATGCTGGAGCAATTGCGTAATAACATCCTGCTCAGTCAGATTTCCGTCAACTTCCACCATGAATCTGTGGGCTTTCGAGTCAACATCACCAACATCCACCCCACCCTCGTGATGGAACAGGACAATGTCGCCTTCCCGAGCAGCATAAATGCAGACGTAGAATTCTTCATCCTGAGCAAGAACCACAAAAATGTTAACAGCTCACAAAAAAGCAACATAATTTTGTCTTGAATTCCTCACGGTTATAAGATAAAGGGATACCCTGATCAAGATACTTAAAATGTTAAAAGGAGTCAATAATGAGAAACTTCTCTCTCGTGAGAAATCAGGAACATAGAGACCCAATCTTAAATCTAAGGTTCTATCATTCAAGGGTGATATCTGATAAACTTTGTATACAAATGCTGGCAGAAAACTGGGACACTCCCTTAAATTTGCAGATGCCACAGGGTCACTTGGTGGTTAAGATCAGACTTACAGATTTTTGTTAGGCAAAGTTATAAATGAATACGAATACAAGGCAGGAAACTGGAGGTGTAGATCAGTCATGCTGTAATCGATTAACAGGACAGACTCCAGCTGACTGACCCACTTCCCTTCCTAAAATTCTGTGGTCACTTACCTATCCAGTTTGTACCAGTGCTTTTTCTTCACAAGGGACATCTCTACAAGATGCTACCCAACATCTTCAACTCTCCTCTTTACAAGCAACTTTTTAAAAAAACTTAAGCAGCCGTTACAAAAAACACACACTGTAGCCAGCTTCTGTGCAACAAAATGTCTCCTGTACTGTTATTTAGAAGCCAGTTGGGAATACATATTTAAAAACTTGCTGAGTCACAGAGCAATTTATAGCCACGGGATCTTCCTTTCCTAACGAAGTACTATAAGAAGGGGGATGGAAACATGAAGTGATTCATGAAGCTTGGCCACCGAAAGACAGATGTGAAAAGCAAAATTCCTGCATTTTCATGCTTCCCAACCTTTTTCCGAAAATGAGCCCATTTTGAAGATTGAAAATTGTTAAGAACTTATTGAGAACTGCAGAAGTAATGGCCATTGCTGCCTCAGAGCTCACCACTCCAAAGATCAGCTCATTGCCCCATTTGGAATTGCGACCTTCACCTTAGAAAATCTTGAAAGTGGAAGAATATAAGGCCCTACAACTCAAACCAGTTTTGCTACTGAATAGCATTATGGCTGAACTTCCGCGCCACTCCATTTTCACGTAAGTAACCCCAACTTTTTGATTACCTGGCTTCCTAAAAAGTAAATTAATCCCAACCTTCACTATACTCAGTCATCAAGCATTCAATTCCTTGATTCAGAACTCAAGTGAAAAAATTTCACCTTGTCTCTTAAGTGGAGACATGAACCAGCTCCCTTGTCTTTATTCACTGACCCCTTCAGTTGATTGCAACTATTTTAATTTAAAAATTGACTGCCTCTTGTGGATGTCTCACTCCCAGACCCAAATAAACATGTGCTTTAAAAAGTCAGTTTAACCAGGTTCAAGTTAACAAACAGTAAATTTAAAAAAGTGAAAGAATTACAGATGCTGCAAACCAGAAACAAAAACACAAATTGCTGGAAAAGCTCAGGTGTGTCAGCATCATTGGAGAGAAAATAGAGTTAATGTTTTGGGTCCAGTGACCCTTCTTTCAGAACTGATGGTAGCTAGGAAAAGTCATCTTTTTTATGCAGAAGATAGGGAGGTGGAAAGGGGTAAGGAGTAAACGATAGGTGGAGGTACAGCCTGAAGAGAGAACACAGTTGGACAAAGAATTGGAGAACAGAGTCAGTCGAGGAGAATGGATGGCTACTAATGGATACATTTACTGGCTAACAATGGGTAGAGTGTAATAGCAGACCATTACACGTTACTGGAAAGAGTGTAACAGCAGACCATGTGATGACAAGGCCTGGTGTATGGGGATTGGGGTAAGGACATGGGAGAAGGTGCCTCAAACCCTGAAGTTATTGAACTGGATAATGAATGCAGAAAGCTGTAGAGTTCCTAAGCAGAAAAGGAGATGCTGTCCTCCCAGCTGGTGCTGAGCTTTGCTGGAGCAATGCAGCCAGCCGGAGACAGGGATATTGGACAGGGAACAGGATGGTGCGTGGTTACCAAAGTATGAATTTGCTAATTCACAAACGCAAGAAATAAAAATGCAACATGTGCACACAAATTGCAAGTCCAAAATAAGCAGTTTAAAAAAAAATTTAAAAATCATTTTCTGAATTGTTTCTGATCAGCAAATAATTGAAAGCTACAGCTGTTGCCGTGATGGTTACCAGTAGCGCTGATGTTACTTGAACAGTTTCACAATCCCTCATTTTGCAGATTGGCTGAGATTCTGTTCGGATTCCTTTCAATAGTAAGCGAATTCCTATTCTCCTTTTGTCTAGCTTACTTCTAGCACTAGAGTGACAGGGGGTATTTGTTTGTAACAGGGTTAAGTGGGGGACACTGAAAACAAAAAAAATGCTGCAGATCACAGCGGGTCAGACTGCATCCATGGAGAGAGAGCAAGCTAACGTTCGGTCTAGATGACTCTTCAACTGTGATCTTCACAGCAAGCTGACATTCAAACCCAGACTGGAACATACGGGAGCATTCCATTCCACTTGAAACTGGCTTTTTAAATCCTATCATTGTATAAAAACACATTGGCAATTTGGGACATAATCTGCAGGGGGATAAATGGCTGTTGAGCAGAGGGCCATCAGCTCTCATCACAGAACAGAATCCAGTCAGTTTCGGTTTGCCTCTCTCCACCCCACAATCACCAATGTCCTTTGAAGGGTTGTTGTTTGACGTTCCTTCTGTATCTACAGGTGTGGCAATCTGTGGGTTTCTCTCCAAACAGCCACTTCATTTAAATCTGCAGCCATTTTGGCTACATCAACCTTTTTAAAGATATTTTGGAATTAAAAGTTAAAAACATCGACAGAACTTCAGGGCTCTGATACACGCTCATGGCAAAGACCAATCCCTTATCCCAAGACTGTACTCCTAGCTCTAGACCGAGCCATCAGGAAAAACAAACTGTGTCAGCATCTGTTAAGCCCTCTGAGAATTTTCTTAGTTTCCATGAGAACAATGCATTTGTCTAAAGTGCAGAAAATACTGGCACACTCCGCTTAAGCCCTCCTCACAAGACAGCCCTCTCACGCTTGGAATTAACTGTTAATCTTCATTGCAACCCTGTACCTTTCCTTTGCCCATCCCAGCCTCTCTCATCCTTTAAAGAAAAGCATACACTTCCTTAGCTAAGGAAACCAAA
Source organism: Chiloscyllium plagiosum (assembly GCF_037043375.1). NCBI lineage: Eukaryota > Metazoa > Chordata > Chondrichthyes > Orectolobiformes > Hemiscylliidae > Chiloscyllium > Chiloscyllium plagiosum. Next base: position 3,300,060 of record NW_028270170.1, read on the forward strand.
ATTGTACAGGTTACTTCAGATGCAATCTAACCACAGCTCTGGACAATTGCAGCTTCTTTACACTTCCTTATTTCAAATGCCTCAAGATTAGTTTGTCTTCCCAATTGCTGACCACACTAACATGTTAATTGCCTTTCATACGTTGATAGCCAAATTCCTCTGAACACCAAAACTTACTACTTTTTAAAACTATTCTGCCTTTCACTTTTCCTTTCAGCTTTGTATGCCTTAGAATGAATTGAGAAATATGAGAATGCCTAATCTCAATTCCAGTCAGATACCAATAATGTGCATCTGCAAATCTAATAGGAGAATTTTGTCCAGATGCTATGTTAACCATCATTCATATTCAGAGCTCCTGACAGCTCCTTGCTAAGGATCCTAAGCTTTGCCCCATTGAGACTGTCAGAAGTTTTAAATGAAACAAGAACTAATGAACTGTGAACAGAATTGAGAATCAGAATTGAGAATCAAGATTGGGAATATTTTTGTTTAAATCTATCCATGTGCAAATTAAGGAACACACAATGGAAATTAATCCCGCAGCAGTGAGTAAACGCCATAATTCTCAATATTAGTCAAAAAACCAGAGGCAAATTTCTTCAGTTTAAAATCTGTAGTTTGACCAACCTGCTGATGAGGTACAAATGGCTCAATCAGAAAATGCTTCAGTACACCTTTTGCCCGTCCAACCTGGTTAAATTAAAAATAACTCAATGAGGAAACATCAAAAACCTATTGCTTTCTGCCTGGAACAAACATTTATATAAATATTTATAAGCAAATAAACATCACCTATTGCTCAGAAATGCTTTATATGCATTAATGGTCATTTAATGAGACCAACATTTGGGGACGAGAAAGATTCTACAAATACTAATGAGATGCTGAATGCTATGGAAATATTATTGTACGTGTTTAACCAAGGAACTCTACAGCCAAATTCTCTTCTACTGCACTACTTCAATTGCAAGAGGGCTCATCATTTAAAGTTGTATTACAGCAATGAAGTAGCACTTCCCAGAGTTGGGTGACAAAGCAGCTAAGGATCAGGTAATCTTGTATCTCAGCCAAGCAGATTCTACCATAGTCCACACAGCAGGCTGTAAGAATCACTTATTATTTATGCCTTAGCAAACCTGTCACAGGAACAGCACTAGCTCACCATTTAGACCATTAAGAAAAAAAAAGGACAGGATCAGAAAAGAGACAGACTCCACTCTCAGACTTTGCAGCATTTCATTCAAAAGGAGAACACTTACTTTCTGGCAGATCTGCTGCACATTTCCAAGAGTTTTGATTTTTATTTGGGAAAATCAAATCATTTTTGCTAACTCTTCAAGATCATGTGGAGCATAGATACTCATTGAAACTTATCTTAAAATAATCTTAGTCAAGAATGTGGTGCTTGAAAAGTGCAGGTCAGACAGCATCCAACGAGCAGGGGAATCAACGTTTCAGGCACAAGCCCTTCGCCAGGAATGAGGCCTCATACCATACGAAGATCTTGTGCTTGAAACATCAATTCTCCTGCTCGTCGGATGCTGCCTAACCTGTGCTTTTCTAGACTGCACTCTCGACTCTGATATCTAGCATCTGCAGTCCTCACTTTCTCACAGTTAAAATAATCTTAGTATGTACATATGTCTAAACCTATAGATTTGTTGTACAATACAGTAAATACTGCTGCTTACAATACAACAGCTCTCAACAACACTTTGGTCCCCTCTGGCTGCTGCTCATCATCTGGAGGAAACATTTAGCAATGTCTATCCTAAATTTTTACCTTTGCAACACCAAATCTGTGGCCATACACCCTGTCACATTTAACGTACTTTGATTTGAACTAGCTTTCGCTACCCGCATAACCCATTCCTCTGATATAAACTTTATGTATTACCCCATTTAGTTACACCAGCTCTGTGCCATACATGTGCAGGTTGATAGAGAAATGCAGTGGCTAAGTCAATAATACCTGCTGTCATGGGATCATATAGCTGTTCCAATATGTTGATTTTATACACTGCAACTAATAAGCGAGCCAGACGTTGAACCTTTTTTCTATGTTTAGATCTGAGCAATATAATTTGAATATATTTGGAAGCTGCTGCTGTGGTTGACATTTTCGTAAATTACATTTCATATGTCAAATACATCAGACAAAATAGAAGCAGACAACTTCATTACGACTGAATGTTTGAAGCAGTGAATTTCCTTACATTCCCTAATGGATTGTCCCCTCAATTTGACATTTAACAGACAGCTGTGATGGTATTGGCGAGGAAGGGCTGCTCCAGGGCAGCTCACCAAACAGCAAGCTGTCTACAAGAGACGTGTTGTGAAGTTGAACTTTCACACTGCTTTCACATTCCAGTCTCAAAGTCTGCAGAGCAGTGACAGCTTCCAAAACCAGGCTTGAAACTTAAAGGCTTCAGTCAGCCTTTTCAATACCTTACCAAGTATACATGCGAACTAAGCTAACGGTGTGCTTTGTTTGTGCTGAGTCTGGAATGCAAGATTAACATGGTATAATCATTTTGTTTGAATCGCTGCACTATTTATTACAAGACAGCCAGTGAAGAATGCACCTTTAATCTTGCATCCAGTACTGGCTACAATAGATGTAGGATTGGAACCACAAGGTAGAAAAGGATGCAGCTTCCCAATATATTTAATGTTTTTACTCATAAGGGGATTTACTGGCTGGGACAGCATGTAAAGCTGATCCTCAGTTGCCCTTGAGGAATCTTAATAGTTTTCAATACTGTAAGAATTAGTGGATTTAAGTAACCCATCTGCTTGAAGCGGAATCAGTGAAGTGCTGCAACCTGCAGCACGAGTACATTCAAGATTCCTCCAGCTGAAGGACGTGTCAGTCCAACCCTCAAGGACATGATTACCCCACCTGGCAGATATCCTTGCTGCCAGTCTGCTGCAGCAATCTAGCTATCAGAGAAGATGAATCATCGTACTGAATCATCAGCACCGTAATAGTAATAGAAAAGTCAAATCTCATCAAAGTGGGATCTGTCAAGCAACACACTTTTCACTGCAGTCATGCTGCTCATTTCGGAAAGCAGAACAAAAGAACAAAAAAGTATTATTTAAATGGAGAAAAGCTGCAACACAAAAGGGACTTGGGGGACATCTGTGCATGAAACACAAAGATAGCACACAGGTGCAGCAAGTAATCAGGAAGGCTAGGATGATCCATTGTATGGAAGGATTGATTGAGAGTAAAGGCTAAACAAGTTGAGACTCAATGTATTGGAGTTTAGAAGAATGAGAGGTGATCTCATTGAAACATACAGGATTCTTAAATGGGCTTGACAAAGAAAACTGTTGCCAGGATGTTTCTCCACTTGGAAGAGTCATTCGTGCACCGCTTCATTTTCGCACACCATACCAATCATAGTTACATCACTCACCATTGCTTCCAATCCCAAACGCGGCTTTAACCATTCCTTTACCCCATTCAAATCTAGATTAACTCCAATCAAGCCCAGTTTCCCACGACGTTTAATCAGTTGGTCTGGCTTCACCACCAAACGCTAAACAGCAAGAGAAAACAAAACATGAAAGGTTAATACAATGAAATCAAAACAGCCAAGAAATTATGTCCAAAAGAACAGAAATAACCCTTCTTTCAAGGGAATATAACTTCAAGGTTAAACGGATTCTTTTAAAATCAGAATTTGTACTTAGGAACACAGGAACAGGCCATTCAACCCATCAAGCCTGCTCAGTTATTTAATGCAATCATGGTCATATTGTCGACACATCATTACTGTTGGAGGTCTGAATCAGCCTCTGAATTGAGAATCTACAGATGACCATGAATCCATTGACGATTGCCAGAGAAGCCCATGTGGCTCACTAATGTCCTTCAAAGGCTGAAATCTGCCATCTTCACCTGGTCTGGCCTACATGTGACTCCACACAATGTGGTTGACTTTCAACTGCCCTCTAATAGCCCAGCAGAAACTCAGTTCAAAGGCAGCTGGGGACAGGCAATTTCAAACTGGTGGAGGTATTCACTGACACCTTCAACCTCTCCCTCCTACAAGCCGAAGTCCCCACCTGCTCCAAGAAGGACACCATCATCCCTGTACCTAAGAAAGCACGTTCAATGTGCCCTAATGACTACTGCCCAATGGCTCTGACCTCCATCATGAAGTGCTTTGAGAGGCTGATCATTGTCCACATCAACTTGTCTTCCAGCCCGCCTCAATCCCTACAATTTCCTACTGACTTAACAGGTCCACAGTGGATGCCATGCCCATAGCCCTGCACTCAACCTTAGAACATCTGTATAACAAGGACACCTACATCAGACTCCTGATCATCAACTACAGCTCTGCCTTCAGCACCATCATCCCCTCCAGAGTGATCTCAGAACTCGACTCGGTCTCAGAACCTATGTCTCGACTCTGCCCTCTCCAACTGGATCTTCAGCTTCCTGACCCACAGACCGCAATCAGTGAAGATAGGGAATTGTACCTCTTCCACAATAACACCCAGCACTGGAGTACCCTAAGGATGCATACTCAGCCCCCTACTGGATTCCCTGTACACCCATGACTCATTTGCCAAATTCCGACTGAACACCATCCACAAGTTTGCTGACGACATCACTGTAGTGGGAAGGATATCAAACAGTTGTATATGGTAGTAATGACAAATCTAATCTACTCTACTCTACACTACAGTGATAAGTCAGAATACAGGAAGGCGATAGAGGGCTTGGTGATGTGGTGCAATGGGAGCAACCTCTCTCTCAACATCAACAAGACTAAAGAACTGATTGACTTCAGAAAGAAAGGACGAGAACACACACCCATCTACATCAAGGGAGCGGAGGTGGAGAGAGTCAACTTCCTAGAGCGCCAATAATCAACAATCCCTCGTGGTCAGGAAGGCACATCAATGCCTCTTCTTCCTCAGATGGCTCAGGATATTTGGCATGTCCATAAGGATCCTCACCAACTTGTACAGAGGTACCCACAGAGCATGCTGTCCGGCTGCATAACGGCCTGGTACAGCAACTGCTTTGCAAAGGACTGTAAGAAACTACAGAATGTGGTGTGCATAGCCCAGACCATCACAGAAGCCAACCTCCCATTCATGGACTCCATTTACACTTCTTGCTGCGGAAATGCTGCCAACATCAAAGATTCCTCCCAACCCAGTAATGCTCTCCTACAATCCCTTCCGTCAGGCAGAAGATACAGAAGCCTGAACACATGCACCAAAAGGTTCAGGAACAGCTTCTTCCCCACCACTATTCGACTCTTGAATGGACTGTCCAGCCTCAAATAATACTGACCTTGCTAACATTGATCTTGCCTAGTGCATGCCCTGTGCAGAATAACCTTATGCCTCTGTCTAGTTTGTTTTCACTCTATGATCCACGTGTCCTTGCTCACTATGATCTGCCTGTACTGCTTGTAAACAAAGCTTTTCACTGTACTTAAGTACACTTGACAATAAACCAATCAAATTGAATCAAATAAATGCTGGCCAGCCAGTGACGCCCAGATCCCATGAGTGAATAATAAATAAAAAAACCCTGGATTGGGCTTGAATCCAGTAGCTTTAGAGTCATACAGCTGTACAGCTCGGAAACAGTCCCTTCAGTCCAACTTGTCCATGCTGCCCAGATATTCTAAACTAATCTAGTCCCATTTGGTCAATATCCTTCTAAACCCTTCCTATTCATGTACCCATCCAGATACTTTTTAAATTCTGTAACAGTACCAGCCTCCACCACTTCCTCTGGCAGACCATTCCATACATACACCACCCTCTGTGTGAAAAAGTTGCCCCTTAAGTCCCTTTTAAATCCTCCCCCTCTCATCTTAAACCTATGCCCTCTAGTTTTGGACTTCCTCACCTCAGGAAAGAGACCTTGTCTGTTTATCCTATCCATGTCCCTCAACTTTATAAGCCTCTATTCCGGTTTCAGGGGCGTTACCAATGGAGCCACAGTTGGGCTTAGCAGAAGAGATGAGATCCTAGTGGCCCTGCTCACTAAATCACACAATCATTACAGTGCGGAAGGAGACTGTTCAGCCCAGGATCTACTAGACAATAGAGTCAGTTCTGCTTTACCATCTCGTGCCAATCGCCTGTTTTGTTTTCCCATAGTCCTGCACAGCATTATTATCCAAAAAAGAACAGCCAATGCCCTCTTGAATGCCTCCAACACATTCCCAGGCAGCGCATTCCATACCCTAACTATTCACTGTTTAGAAAATTTCTTTTCTCAAATCGCACTTGCTTTTATTGACACATCATATTAACAACTCAACCATCTACGGGTTGAAGTGCAATTATTTGAAGAAATGGCCATTGTACCAAAATTCAGCATCTTCAACATCTGTAAGAACAGAAGATATCATTTTAATACATTTGGATTAGAAGTCTGCATAAGTTCAGAAATTCATAAGATGTAGGAGCAGAGTTAGGCCATTCAGCCTGTACCGAGAGGTAACATTTCAGGATCCATTAGCTCATTTGGCTGGTGGTTGCTTTGCAATACAGTGATGTAAAGAGTGCAGAAATTGAACCCACTGAGGTTATCACGAAAGTGTCTCCTTCACAACCTCTCCCCTCGCCGGAGGCACAGTGACTCTCAGGTTAAACCATCACCAGTCATCTCTCTGTCTCTCTCTCTCTCTAATGGGAGAACAGCCCTATAGGACTATGGTGACTTTATGTTCTTACTTTACATAGAGTATATATGGCAACCTATGATGCTTACATTTCAGCATTAGCTGCTTAGTGTTTGCTGCATGAACACTGCGTAAACCATGTATTGCAGAAAGACTCTTGTCGATCATAGAGTCACAGAGTCAGAGAGGTCCAACTTGTCCATGCCGATCAGATATCCCAACCCAATCTAGTCCCACCTGCCAGCACCCGGCCCATATCCTTCCAAAACCTTCCTATTCATATACCCATCCAGGTGCCTTTTAAATGTTGCAATTGTACCAGCCTCCACCACTTCCTCTGGCAGCTCATTCCATACACATACCACCCTCTGCGTGAAAAGATTGCCCCTTAGGTCTCTTTTATATCTTTCCCCTCTCACCCTAAACCTATGCCCTCTAGTTCCCCTACCCTAGGGAAAAGGCTTTGTCTATTTATCCTATCCACGCCCCTCATGATTTTATAAACCTCTATAAGGTCACCCCTTAGCCTCTGACACTCCAGGGAAAACCACTCCAGCCTATCGCTTAAACCCTCTAACCCTGGCAACATCCTTTCTGAACCCTTTCAAATTTCACAATATCCTTCCGATAGGAAGGAGACCAGAATGGCAGACAATATTCCAACAATGGCCTAACCGATGTCCTGTACTGCCGCAACATGATCTCTCAACTCCTGTACTCAATACTCTGACCAATAAAGGAAAGCATGCCAAACGCCTTCTTCACTATCCTATCTACCTGTGACTCCACTTTCAAGGAGCTATGAACCTGCACGCCAAGGTCTCTTTGTTCAGCAACATTCCCAAGGACCTTACCATTAAGTGTATAAGTCCTGCTAAGATTTGCTTTCCCAAAATGCAGCACCTCGAATTTATCTAAATTTAATTCCATCTGCCACTCCTCCGCCCACTCGATCAGTAATGCTGAGAAACATCGCACCCTATGAATAGCTTCTCAATCCTGGTCACTTCCTTTTGTCCAAATATTATTCGCGACTTTATCAAGAATGCAACCAGTCCAGTTTATGACGCTGAAACTATCAAGTCTACCATAATGTATGGTTACTGGAATCTACTGTCCCATAAGGTGGAGGAATTTTTGATCATTCCCACTTCATTTTCTAGAGACTGGCCAGAAATTGACCAATTCTGACTGATTTTCTCATTGATTGATTTATTGTCACGTGTACCAAGATACAGTGAAAAGCTTTGTTTAACCATAGCCTTTTCTTCTGTCTGAGAGAAAATGATTCGGATCAGACCCCCATAAAGGAGCTACTCATGCCTGCCAGCAAGACAAGCTTCCATTCATTGTCTGCCGTGTTCTGTAATGACCTCGAAACTGCCATTATCCCAGTTGCCCTGGTACCCAATAGCCCATTATTTCTATTAATGGGGAAATATTAATCAGATAAAAACAATCTTTGAAGAGGTAAACTTGGACACTTCTAAGGGAATGATGCACAATGTGTTAGTAAGGACAGGATCGGACTCTGCAGGTGGAAAACAGTAACGGTGGAATATTTATTCAGCAGCACAGCTAAAGGTTGGTGGACACTTGGAAGGAAAAGGATAGATTGAGGCCCAGTTTCAGAACCAGTTACCTGGGAAGAGAGTCAGCAACTGCAAATGGCCTTAACATGGTCTGGTTTGACAAAGTGAGAGAGAAAAAAAAATCAAACTGTGACCACACTGGAAGGCCATGAGTTGATTGACTGGTGAGTACTATTGCTTTATTTCCCTTTCTTAAAGTAATACAACTGAGCGCATTTGGGAGGGGTCACCAAATCCTGGTGAATTACATGTCAAAGCCTCAACCAGTGTCAAACTGCCAACCATTCAGCAACCTTTCCTCACACAGTGTAAAGTGCTGTTGGGTAACCCTGTAGTGTCCAACGCCATTACACTTTCTGCCGTGTGGGTTCATGCAGCTGTAATGCTTCAATTTAGGCACAAAATAAAGGACATATTCTGGTGATGCCATACCTCTTTATCTAGCGTTATCTGAGAAAAAGATAGATACTGGATACAAATGGAGTTTACAGGACAAGAGATGGTTCAGTGGTTAGCACTGTTGCCTCTCAGCATCTGAAACCCAGGTTTGATATCAGCCTCGGGTGACTGACTCTGTGGAGTCTGCACATTTTCCCTGTGTCTGTGTGGGTTTCCTCCAGGTGCTCCAGTTTCCTCCCACAATTCAAAGATAAGAATTCTGGGTAATTCAAGATGGAGGATGGGAAAAACGTTTGGCTGTAAGAGCTGCTCCTTTGAAGTATTTTAGGTGTTGGAGGTGATTTCCTCGTATTCCAGGAGCAACAATTACTGTTTTATATGCTGCTACATTATTTTGGAACTTTGGAGAAAAAAAGTCATAACAACAACACTTTTAAAAGGAACAAAGATAGACAAAGAAGCTAGCACATGGTCAGCGAGGGGAGGAGAGAAAGAAACCTACACTACTAACGGACAGCAGAGAATCTGCGCAGTTACTGCCTGTGCTGTTTGAATTCACACAGAGGGTGGTGCATGTATGGAATGAGCTGCCTAGGGAAGTGGAAGGCATCACACGGGTATATGAGTAGGAAGGGGTTAGGAGGGAGATGGACCAAATGCTGGCAAATGGGACTAGAATGGGTTGGGATATCTAGTTGGCATGGACAAGTTGGACTGAAGGGTTTGTTTCCATGCTGTACCTCTCTATGATCCTACTCTCTATGATTATCCATTTCAATGGCCATTTCTTCCATAATATATCCCATAAATATAACTGTTAGGGCTAAAGAAATTGAAGAGTATGGGGTGAAAGGGGAAACAACTACAGTGTAAGATGAGCCATGATCATGTTGGATGAAGCAGGTAAAAAGGGCCAAATGGCCATTTCATGCTCCTAGTTTCTACATTTCTTATATCTCTTCCAAATATCTCTTGATATTTGGAAATCTGTTCATCTCTACTTTAAATGCACTCAATGATTGAGCTTCCACAGCCCTCTTTATCTCAATCCTAAGTGGCCTCCTAATTTAAGAACTGTATTCTTGATTTTAGATTTCCCAATCAGGACAGATATTTCTTCCAAACATCAGGATAGCTGAAAGGTGTTTCCGAGTCAACTGAACTCTCACAACTGATAATGACTCCCTACCACAAACTGACTGGAGAATACCTACCCCTGTAGTTTTGGGCTAATATTTACCTCCCAACCATCATCACAAACAGATTGACTCGTTGTTATATTTTTGTTTGAGAGCTTATTTTGCACAAATTAGTTACCATGCTTCCAATGTAACGTGATACAACAGCTTTAAGATGTGTGTACTATCCTGTATTCTTTTCGGAAGAGAGGTGTTGAGACAGAGGTGCCAAGAGGTCTCTTCTAAGCCAATAAAGGAAACAGCTCATGAAGCCCTGTCTGGGGTTTTTTTTTTAAAAAAGGGCCAGAACGATATAGGCTGATACAGTAACAACAAAGGCAGCATCTGGATGGGTATACGAATAGGAAGGGGTTTAGAGGGACATGGACCAAATGCTGGCAAATGAGAGTAGATTTATTGAGGATATCTGGTCAGCACAAACGATCTGGATGAAAGGGTCTGTTTCCGTATTGTACATCTCTATAATTGTATGACTCTAATAGAAGCAACGTGAATGGGTGGAATCAAACTCCCCCAGAACCAGGGTTTTAGTTTAGCTTTCAGTTGCTAGGGTTTTGAAGTTGGCTGCGGAAGCTGCTACACATCGACACACATCTCTCAGCCATGAAGAACTGGAGTTCTGTCTCGTTGCCAGAATTTTCTCTTGGTGGTGTTTTCTCCTGGACAACAGAAACATTGCATGAGAGACAATCTATTTTACTGAATCTGTCTCTGCTAATGGTGTCTTTATGGGACGTTACTATTATTGAAACAGTTGCTGTTTAGTAGTTAAATAATTTGTTATACTGTTAGGTTTTCCAATAGAGTTAAAGTTGTATTAATTCTCTTTGGTTTGTATTTTAACTAGATGTAAAAATAAAGCATATTTTGCTTAAAGCCAAGTAGTGTGACTAATCAAATTACAGCTGCTTCAACTTGTCTTTAACTAAGATAAATGTTAAGGTTTAGGCTATCTCCATGATATATTTAAAAGGGGGTTTGGTCTGCTCCATAACAGACACAACAGTGACTATATTTCAAGAATACTTCCAGAGCTGTAACATGCTTCGGGATGTCCCAAGATTCCAAAGCACTACAATTATTTTAAAACCTTTATCAAATAGATTTGAATTCATAAGAAAGAGTACGCCCAATCTATTCAGAAAGGTCTTGATCGGAGTAGAACTTCATACAGGCAAAAGAGTCATCTGTTATTGCATATGAAGGAGGCCAAGAGAAATTCAATGTTAAAATAGAATTTTACAAAATTTTGATTCAAGTGTTTTACAGGTAAATTATATGTTGGCACTAAACATGTTAGCGCTAACTTACTACACAATACCCAACAAGAGCTGCATCCACTGCAAGTCTTTTCAGAGTTCCCTTCAACTCCAGCAAAATCAGATTTTTTTCTTGGGACAGAGTCTAGGCAGCTTTGCTGCTTGGTTAGTTGGATGAAAGACCATGTCCTTTAGATTACAACTTGCAGAAATTGATGTAGAAAACTAACCTTGAGAAGGTTGTTACTTAAAAAAAATGCCAACATAAATTGAATTATACTTTCAGAGTACAACATGCAATATGATACTTCTGCCAAATTCGTCATTTGGGGAGCCACTTAATCATGAAAGCCAAGTTTATCTAGAGATTTATGTAAAATGATGTTACTAGCTGTACTGAGTTGAAAGAGAAAATTTAATTAGCCTACCACTGATTTCCAAATCTCTAGCTGGCTGGTGCGTGATGCAAAATGTTTAGAAGCTTTTATAAGTTACTGTTACATGATCATTGGAGCTAAAAATGTAAGACCACAATAGACAGTGGTTACAGTGGGGAACAATCTGGAGTTCAATTTACAGAATGGCTTTCCACACAAGCACTCCTATATCCACAGATTTTCGGGTCTTAGTTCTGCAGAGACATAAGGAAGGAGTAGTGGACCAATACTAAACATGCTAAAGAGAGACAATATGGTACCAAAAGTTAAAGAAAACTGGTGAAATCAGGAGAGAGATTAAATACCTGGCTCCCAGGATAAAAACAAAATCTCAGCACACACTGCACAAAGTGCAGAAGTTACTGGCTATTTCAAGAAGTGCAGCACCCCTTGACCAGCCCTTGACATCCTCCAAAGCACAACGAGGCCAAGGATATTTAAACAACACTGGTATTTTGTCAGACTGCACCGAATTCACTGTGGAAGAGGGGAGCAAACATGGGATGGCCCTGATCTTGTGATTTGGTACGATCTGTTCGGTACTGCTACCCAGTGGGAATGAGCAGACATTTTGTACAAGGTTTTCATCTCAGTAAGTGATGTCTGTGCCAGCAATACCTGCTTTCAATGGTATATCAGGTGGTGTGTACAAAATATGGAAATACAGAAAACCTAGAACTGTCTTCCCTGAGCAAGAGAACTTCTCATTGGAAGAAATTTTGATAAACTCTATCTTAAGTGGTTCTTTGAGACACATCACTATCAATACATAGAGACTTACCTCTGTTAGCAGCCAAGGGTGCTCTTGGATGAGGAGGTCCCAGTCGGTATCAGGTCGCAATCTGGCATATCTGAACTTGTTCTGGACTGCACTCTTTGTGGAGATATATTTATAAAGAAATTCTTTACCTGTCTGCTCTGATATGGCTTTAGCAGACATGGCTGATCAGATTTTTACTGTAAAAAAAATTAAAAGCAAAATCAATCTTAAACTAAAAAAAGAGACAGAGACTTGAAAAGTCCCATGCAGACCAAATAAAGTTCTGCTCTTTACAATATGCCATGAAAGCATAAGTGACCAGGGTTTAGGACAGCATGTATCAGATCAGGGGAACATATCGTGAACTTTATGGAGAGAGAGAGAGAGAGAGAGAGAGAGAGAGAGAGAGAAGGAAGGGGGAGAGGGTGGGAGAAAGGCGGAGGAGAAAGAAGGAAAAAGAAACAAAAGAAAGAACTGCAAATTTCATAACTTAAACAGTAAATCAGCGATGCAGCTTTTTCAAGCAAAATTCCCCAATTACTGCAGTACGATTCAGAGTTTGGTCTGAAGATTACATCGTGCAATCAGCGACACATTGATGCCAGTGAATTTATAAATTATTGTTGCACGATACTCAATTTATCCATTCAGTTTGGAAGGAGAGCCTGAGGAAAGGTCACTGGACCTGAACATTAATTCTGCTTTCCCTCCACAGATGCTGCCAGGCCTGCTCAGTTTTCCCTGCAATTTCTGCTTTTGTTTCCGATTTCCAGGATCTGCAGTCCTTTGCTTTGTGTGGGAGATGATGTAGTTGTGGTTTTGTCACTGGACTGGTGACCCAGAAGTCCAGGCTGATGCTGTGGGAGCATGGGTTCAACTCCAATCTTGGCATCTGGAATTTAAGCTCAATAAATAAACCTTTGATTTAAAAACTCAGTGATGAGGACCATCAGACTATCAATTTGGTTTACTAAGGCCCTTGATGGAAAGGTACGTGCCACTCCTTCCCAGACTGGTCTACACATGACTCCAAAACTATAACAACGAAATTGATTCTTAACTGCCCCTTACATAGCGTAGGAATCCACAGTTGAAGGGCAATTAGGGAAGAGCAATAATGCCGATCTAGCCAGTGATGTCAACATTCCATGCACTACTGTGTATTTTTAAAAATCCAGGAACAGACTTGTAGCCCCCATCAGGACAGAAGTGAAGACTGCAGATGCTGGAGATTAGAATCTACATTACAGTGCTGCTGGAAAATCACAGGTCAGGCAGCACCCAAGGAGCAGGAAAATCGATGTTTCGGGCAAAAGCCCTTCATCAGGAATGCACTCATTTCTGATAAAGAGCTTTTGCCCAAAACGTCGATTTTCCTGCCCCTCGGATGCTGCTTGACCCGATGTGCTTTTCCAGCACCACTCTAATTCTGTAGCCCCCATCGTTTCAGCTTAACATTGCCCTGCAAAATTTTCAGTGTTGGAAACTGAATTAAATGGAGGTGATTTTCTCCTCCACATCCCTATTAAACAGACACAGGGTTCAAGCGTCGCTTTAGACAACCCCAGTGAGTGGGGCAGAGCTCGGATCCAATTTTAGGTTGGCCTCTAGCAAGATACTTGTACCCAGTCAATACAGATAATCGCCATGACGTTTCCAATTCAATTCAATTACTTCTCCCTCTGCTAGTTATTACAGTGAAAGTTTAAGCAGTTAGACTGGGCATTAATAATTTTAGCACTTGGTGGCACTAAGCGCTGGGGGAATAGTCAGTCGAGAAAGAAAATAACATTTGCTGTCACAAGAGACTGATATACATTGCGTAGTACACACACTACACAATCCACTAATTGATGTCAAATATGCTTTGGTAACCTTGAAGCAGAGGCAAAGGTAGCTTAAAATGTAATTCAGAGCTGGACAGGCAAAATGAACAAACTAAAACTAAAATAAACAATTTTAAACCAGAGTTATATTTATTCTAACAGGTTAATATCAATATATGCTGAAAATGTGTTACTGGAAAAGCACAGCAGGTCAGGCAGCATCCAAGGAGCAGGAGAATCGACGTTTCGGGAATGAGCCCTTCTTCAGGAATCTGTCGAGGGAGGAAGAGAGCTTCTTCAAGGAAGGCATCCTTGTAAGAGGATTTGCAGTAGGTTAAAATCTTCTAGGAGAAAGTGAGGACAGCAGATGCTGGAGATCAGAGCTGAAAATGTGTTGCTGGAAAAGCGCAGCAGGTCAGGCAGCATCCAAGGAGCAAGAGAATCGACGTTTCGGGCATGAGCCCATCTTCATGAGTCTTGAAGGGCTCATGCCCGAAACGTCGATTCTCCTGCTCCTTGGATGCTGTCTGACCTGCTGCGCTTTTCCAGCAACACATTTTCAGCTCTGATCTCCAGCATCTGCTGTCCTCACTTTCTCCTAATATCAATACATGTCTGACTGCTGCTGAATCAGAGGTAGCTAACCAAGCTTCAAAACATGAACTCTAATGGACAATACAATATAGAGCATTTTCCCAAAGAATTAACTTCAACTAAGTTCATCTTAAGGAGCATTTTAAGACATTTCCAAGAGGCACTTTTGAAATGCAAATGTTATATTTGTCATAAACTGAAACCAAAACCTGAACTGCTGACTTTAAAAAAGTATCTTGAAGAATCTCTTGGTTGTTGCTGATGCCAGTAGCTTGCACAAAATTCTAAATAAAAATCACATCCAAAATATCTAATAAATATTTTTAACCCAGAGAGAGATAAATGTTGCACTGCATTTTGCATCTGTCCTTGTAGTATCAATATTATATAGCTGGGAGCACGCAGCCATAACTGTTAACCTTGAAAACATAAGAAGAATGACACTCTCCTGTTCCAAGCAGCTGATAAACGATTCTGCTCGCCTGCTCAAATTATCAGTCAAGTTACTGAAAACACAATCACCAACAGTATCACTTCAAACAGCAACAGTTGTGTCGTATTAAATACTTGGAGATTTAAGGAAAATCTAGAAAATGGTTTAGCATTTTGCATAAAGGATGCACAATATCAAATAGCACAAACTTGATCACAACTAGCAAACAAAATCAGTCAAAATCAAAAGGCAAAGGCATTCAGTCAGTGACCATTTTAAAATTGAAGTTTTGATTTTAGATAAAGAACAGCACTTACACAATTTAGAGCAGAAAAAGAACTGATAGCTTTATAAGAATTCTTCAGCATTTATCAACAATTGGAAGCAGTACAGCATCAGTGTGAGAATGACTTGGGGAGGGCGTATTTACAGCAAAGGGGCGGAACTCATGCCAGCAAATGAGAATTTCCACTATCAGCACCTGGTGTTAACATTAAGCAAGCCCAGGTCTGGCATAGCAGGATAGGTCTCCCTCAATACCACCAGTAGGTTCAACCCCTTTCTCAAAAAAAAAAAAAATCACAATTTTGTCTGACTTTCCCTCAAGTTTAGACACTCCTTTTCAGTGATATATGAGGGCTAGATTTATGCTGCAAGAACTGAAAGTCTGCTCAAACCCATTTCATACAGGAACAGAGGATACTCCCATTCTGATTTGGCCTAAGTCAGAGATGAAGCAGTCCTTATTAAGCCACTGTGACACCCAGAGCCAATTTTCATTACCCTACAGCCAAGAACACTGAGGTTAACAGATGCATTCCATTGGTTTACATTAGTAAATTGCATTGACCACAGATAGAATCGCTTAGGTAAGGGCCAGACGTACCTAACCGAGCTATCAAACTGCTGCACAGATCTTCGCTCACCTTGTTTTATTCCTAAAAAGTGGGCAAATTGGTAATTTTTGGATCAAAGTGAACATAAACAAAAAAACACCAAAAAATCTCAATCTCAGCGAAAATTAAAAGACAAAATTGTCCTTTGATCAGTCTATTATTAGAACCTGTCAAGTTTCATTTTCTCCCTCACTCTTTAGCCATCATCTCCAATACATATGTTTCATTAAAGAGCATATGTTTGCTATTACTCAATCTTGAAAATCAATTATGCAAAGAATGCTTCAGGCAAAGGGAATGGACTAAAAACAGGAAGCAATGAACCCTTCATAGTTAAATGATCTTGATGTAATTTTACAATCATAATGCTAGTTGCTGCACACTAAGTTATTCCCTGAACCATCTAAATGATTGCTCAGTCCTTCAGTGAATTATGAGGTTCAACAAAACTAAACAAAAAGTAAACTCCAATAGTTTTGAAAGACTAACATGATGGAGTATTGGAAAAGATGACTGCCATTCGTGCAACTCTTCTAGCATATGTCAGTGCGGAGGAAAACAATGCAACAGGACATCTAATTTTTGTTTCTCTTTTGAAAATTAAGTTAAACCTTTGGTATTCCATAAGGTGGTGGCCCAGTAAAAGATGCTTTCTCCACTCCCATCTGAGTTCTGAAGGGCATTCATACTAAACTCGAAAAGTTAACCTGTTCTTCCCTTCACAGATGCAGCCAGGCCAGAATTCTGCAGAATTGTGTGTTTGTATACAGGAAATATGCCTATTTCTTATTCTTTCACATTCAATGTCTCAATTAAATGTGATAAACATCGATTAAGAGGTACACAAAATATCATCTTTGGTGGACTCCATAAGCTGTCCATTTTTACTAATAAGATCCACCAAACCAGCAAGTGGAATGGATGGCAGGCAAGACACCATAAGTAAGGCTTTCAAAACCTAGACTCCAAATTTTAAAAAATGAATAACAAAATTCAATTTTAATGATTCAGCATATTCAAAATAACGAGCAAAAGAACAGGGCACCTCAAGGACCAAAGTGGACATGTATGTGCAGAATCATAGGGGATGGACAAGGTTCTTAATGAATATTTTGCCTCTGGGTTTACCATGAAGATAAGATGACATGGGAACTTGGGGAACTTAGCGATGTCGCCTTGGTGTTGGATGTATTAGAATGTATGAAGGTGGATAAATCTCCTGGTCCTGACCAGATATATCCAAGATCACTGCAAGAGGCTGAAGAAGAAACTGCGGGGGCCCTGGCTGATATTTTAGCATCATCATTAGCCACAGAGGGGTCCCAGAAGACTGGATGGTGGAGAATGTTGTGCCATTACTCAAGAAGGGCTGCAGAGAAAAGCCTGGGAACTATAGACCAGTAAACTTAACATCTGTGGTAGGTAAGTTACTAAAGAAGAATCTGAGTAATAAGATATACTTCATTTGAAATGGTAGGGTTTGATAAGGACTAGTCAGCATATCTTTCTGAGCGGGAGATCATGCTTCACAAACTTGTTAAGAGTTCATCGATGAAGTGACCAGTAAGATTAATGAGGACAGGGCAGCAGACAGACAGTCTGTATGGATTTCAGTAAGGCCTTTGATAAGGTTCCACATGGTAGGCTGCGCGCTAGAAGGTTAGATCGCATGGAATCCAGGGGGAGCTGGCAAATTGGATGCAAAATTGCTTTCTACCATCAAGCCAGAGTGTAATAGTGCAAAGATGCTTGTTGGACTGAGGTCTGTGACTAGTGAAGTGCCTCAGGGGTCCATGATTTGGGTGAGAATGTACAAGCCATGATTAGTAAATTTGCAGGTCACATTAAAACAGGCAATATCGTGGACAGTGAGGAAGGTTTTCAGAAATTGCAGCAGGACCTTGAGCAGCTGGGGAAGTGGGCCAAAAAATAGCAAATGGAGATTAATATAGATAAGTATGAGGTCTTGCATTTTGAAACGTCAAATCAAGGTAGGAATGGTAGGGCCTTGAGTGTAGTGAAACAGAGGGACCTTGGAGTTCAGGTTCCCAGTTCTCTGAAATGGAGTCACAAGTAGACATGGCAATGAAGGTGGCTTTTGGCACACTGGCCTTTGTCATTCAGGTCACTGAGTATAGGAGTTGGGAAGTTATGTTGCAATTATACAGGACATTGGTCACCCTTGGAGTATTGTGTTCAATATTGGTCACCTTGTTATAGGAAGGATGGTATTAAACTGGAAAGAGTGCAGAAGAAATTTACAAGCTAGTTGCCAGGACTCAATTGTCTGAGTTACAGGGAGAGGTTGGACAAGCTAGGAATTTTTTTTGTAGGAGACTGAGAGGGCATCGTACAGAAGTGTATAAGATCATAAGAGGCATGGATAGGGTCTCAGTCTTTTTCCCAGTGTTGGGTAATCGAGGACATGAGGGCATCAGTTTAAGGTTAGAGGGGAAAGAATAAAAGGGAAACTGAGGGCAACGTTTTTACAGAAAGTGGTACGCATATAGAATGAGCCAGCAGCAGAGGTGGTGGAGGTGGGTACGTTAGCAATATTTAAAAGGCATTTGGACAAATACATAGATAGAAAAGAATTAGAAGGTTATGGGCCAAGTGCAGGGAAATGGGGTTAGCGAAGATGGACATTTTGGTTGCTATGGACCCGTTGGATTCTATCTTAAAAGATGTCTACCAATACATCCTCTGTCCTACAGCCATTTTTTAAGTACTCGTAAGGAGTTTAAAAAATGCAATGCAAACCTACTTGCAAAGTGGATTTCAAATTGACAAATTTTAAATGTTGTACAGTAACAGAATAAGAATCCTCTGAACTGCCAATTCTCAGACAGAAGCACTTTGTACAGAAAATATTGGTCAGGGATATGCAAAATTCACAGGAGAAAAAAATCATAGATCCAAAGACACAGCATCAAGCATAAATCCAAGTCCTGAACACAACCTTCTCAGAATTCTTGAACTAGCTAGCATCGAGAAAACGTCACAGAAGTGAATGTTTTCAGTAATTAGAACGTAGAACACCACGTTTGCACTGATCATGATGCCATTCCAAACTAATGCCATCTGCCTGCACGTGGCCCATATCCCTCTATTCCCTGCCTGTTCTTGTGTCTTATCTAAATGCCTCTTTAAACATTCCTATCCAATCTGTTTCTGCCATCTCCATCAGCAATGCATTCCAAGCACCTATCACTTAAAACAAAACACTTGTCTTGGACATCTCCTTTAAACTTGCACCTTCTCACCTTAAACCAATGCCCTCGAGTATTTGACAGTCCCACCCTGGGAAAAAGACTGACTATCCACACCTTCCAAATTTTATTCACTTTTGTCAGGTTGTTCCTCAGCCTCAGACACTCTCGCAAAAACAACCCATGTTTGTGCAACTTTCCTTATAACTATTGCACTCCAATCCAGGCAACATCCTGGTAAATATCTTTTGCATCTTCTCAAAAACATCCTTGTTATAGCGTAGTGTCCAAACTGCACAGAATATTTTAAACGTGGCCTAAAGTTTTATACAACTGCAACATGACTTGCCAATTTTTATACTCAATGCCTGAATCAATGAAGTTGAAACTTTATTGCTGGAACAGCACAGCAGGTCAGGCAGCATCCAGGGAACAGGAGATTCGACGTTTCGGGCACAGGCCCTTCTTCAGGAATGAGCAGAGAGTGTTCAGCAGGAGAAGATGGCAGATCCTGTTCCCTGGATGCTGCCTGACCTGCTGTGCTGTTCCAGCAATAAAGTTTCAACTTTGATCTCCAGCATCTGCAGACCTCACTTTCTCCCTGAATCAATGAAGCCAAGCATGCTGTACATCTCAGAGGAGTAGAGAGTAGATAAGAAGTTGAAAGGTGAGGAACAAAATTTCGAAAAGAAAATTTTAAAATAAAAAGGACTCAGCTGCTTCACTGTGCAATCATTCCTCAGGATGTGAGCATCACTGACAAGTCTAGTAATACTTTTGATTCCTAGCTGCCCTTGGAAAAGGTGATGACAGGCCACCTTTCTGAAATGCTGCAGCTGATAAGATGTAGTTAGATACATACAAACATGGAGCAGGATTCGACCATTAAGCCATTTGCAGCCATTTTACCACTTAGTAAAATCATGGTTCATCTGACAAATTTTAATGCAGTCAAGGGTGTGATGCTGGAAAAGCAAAGCAGGTCAGGCAGCATCCGAGGAGTAGGAGAATCAATGTTTCAGCCATAAGCTCATCAGGAATCCTGATGAAGGGCTTATGCCCGAAACATCGATTCTCCTACTCCTCAGATGCTGCCTGACCACTGTGCTTTTCCAGCATCTGCAGTCCACACTTTCTCCAAATTTTAATGCAGCCAACATGAAGAAATTACAACATCTGTCCAAGTCGGTATGGTATTTCACAGAACATGATGTGCCCATGCACCCACTGCCTTGTCCTTCCAGGTGGCAGGAATCAAGGGTTAGGAGGTACTGTCAAAGAAGCACTGGCATCGAGCTCATTGTGTGCCAGTACTGAAGGGAGATGTTTATGCTGCCCAAGCAGATTGCCTTGGCCTGAAATATTTGTTTATTCATTCGCAGATGTGAGAAGGCATCTTTTATTGGGTCATCAGGCCAGCATTTATGTCCTATTCTTAATTGCCCAGAGGGCATTTTTAAGAGCCAACCACATTGCTGTGGATCTGGAGTCACATGCAGGCCAAACCAGACCAGGAAACAATGGCAG
This sequence comes from Chiloscyllium plagiosum, assembly GCF_037043375.1. Lineage (NCBI taxonomy): Eukaryota > Metazoa > Chordata > Chondrichthyes > Orectolobiformes > Hemiscylliidae > Chiloscyllium > Chiloscyllium plagiosum. Next base: position 3,320,865 of record NW_028270170.1, read on the forward strand.
ATGTCCCTCACTAAGGGATTTAGTGACCGAGATAGGTTTTTATGGTGATTCGCAGTTATAGGGTCACCATTTAAATAACTGTTTTCCCACAAATTCCATCATCTGTCATGGTGAGATTTGAACTCCTGTCTCTTGCACATTAGTCTGGGGCTCTGGCCCTGTGATGTGACCATAAAGCCACTACCTCCCCTTTGCAAGTGCTAAAGAAGCTACGCCCAACTCAACAAATGGAAAGTATTTGATCATACTCTAGACTTGTGGCTCGTAAATGATGGAGAGCTTTAGGAAGTCATAAGCTGTACAACACATCCTCTGACATACAAATGCTGTGGCTGTGTGAAGTATGGCTTCTCCTGGTTACAAGTGAGGGATGAAACTATATAAATTAAACAAAGAATCAGATGTTCTCAAAGTAATCTGAAGTATCGAAACAACTTATTTTGTATTGTGAATTCTGCTCTGGGAAATAAGCATTAATGGGAAGAACCAGCATTTGTACCATTATGTACAGCAGGATATTTGCAGCCTTATTATATATAGCCCTTTTATACCACAACATCCACATGAATAAACACTTGTCAATAAAAGGAGGAATTCTTACAAAGCCAAGTCAACAATGACTTCTGGGTCACATGCAGCTCGAATATTAAATTAAGTTGTATAGTTTGCTAGCTAATAAATGTCTAAATATAGAAATAGACTGGGGCATATTTCATTCCAAAAAGGTTATCAAAGCAGCCAGCAGCTGCACTAGCTTTCTGCCACATGACTTCATGAAATACTGAACATTGGCAGGGAAAAAGAACCTTCAGGCAGGAAACAATTCCAAAACAAACACCAGTATTGATTCCATGCTGATTTTGGAATTCCTCTCAGAGACAATTCTATGTTTTATATTTACAATGTACACAGCTCCTCATTTCAGCTATGATTAGATGTTAATGCAACCAGGAAACAATTATAAAAAAATGAAAGGAAATGTGCTCTTTTCATGTAAAGGGTTATCTATACATTGCAAGTACAGAATCATTCCAGTAGATCCATGAACTTCCCTGGGCTTCAGAGTGTAACCCGCTCAGTTATTAATTCCAGAGCACTAGGTTATCTAATTATGCACACATTATAATTCTAAAAATAACAAGTGCTTTCAGCCTGCACAGCGCACCACTTATTTCCCTCTAACAAAGTTAATCATAATTTGGCAGCTCGGACACATACTAAACTAAAAAGAATAAAACTTCTCTCTTTAATGTGTGCTGTGCTGCATAACTTATGTGCCTGCTTTCAAACAAAGGAAACCCCTCACAAAAGCACTTATTTCACCCAACATCCTGCATTGGGTGAAACATTTATGACTGTTCCTTTGCTCAACTTTAGCTGCACACAATTTCTGGTAGTTGGATCCAATGCGAATTAAATATTTCAGTGGGCATCTTATCAAAAACATTCAACTAGAATATAAAATGTTAATTTGTTTGCTTGGCATTACTTAACTGTCAGTTTAATCATTGTTGGACTATTTCTACAATTCAGGGATGTCAAAGTATCCTGCTTTAGAAGTGGTCAATTTTGCAATATATGAAGCACAGCAGGCAACTTGCACAAAAGCTCCCATAAATGACAACAATAATGGCTACATAGTCTGTTTCAGTGATTTGGATGAAAAATAAATATTGCAAGAACAACAGGCAGAAAGGTGGATGTGGTTTCTAAAGCAGTCTAAAAGGCAAGAGAAGGTATATTATCAAATCTCACCCAAAAAGATGGCCTTTCCAATAATGCTGCACAGAACTCACCACTTTAATCAGAGGCAGCAAGGAATTTGGAGTCTCTAAAGTGGAATAGCACCCTTACTGAATGTTAAACAAGAGATGCTCCCATTGAGACACAGGTATAAAAATTCACAAGCAGAATGAAGGATAAACCGTTGGCCAAATGTTAAACAAAATAACTTTAAATGGTTACATCGCCATTTAACATGTAGCTTAGATATAAGATTTAAGCCAAAGTGAAAAAAGGGCAGATTCTCTTGGGAAAAAAATGTAAAACTACATTAAGGATGTGAATGCATTCAGCTTCTACCAAACATCAAGCAGGAGAAAGTGAGGACTGCAGATGCTGGAGACCAGAGTTGAAAAGTGTGGTGCTGGAAAAACACAGCTGGCCAGGCAGCATCCGAGGAGCAGGAGAATCGACGTTTTGGGCATAAGCCCTTCTTCAGGACATCAAACAGTCCTAGGGATAAAACACAAAGTTAAAAATCACACAACCCCAGGTTATGGTCAAACAGGTTTATTTGGAAGCAGTAGGTTTCAGAGCACTGCTCCCTCATCACAACCACCTGATAAAGGAGCAGCACTCCGAAAGCTAGTGCTTCCAAATAAACCTGTTGGACTATAACCTGATGCGTGATTTTTAACTTTGTCCACCCTAGTCCAACACCGGCGTCTCCAAATCATGATAAAACAAATGATTGTCAAGAGAAGATTGAGTCAATTACAATTAAACATTGCAATTAAAAACCCTCACAGTGGCTATACCAGCTCTTCAAAGACAACCAGTGTCTCTTACCTTATGGACCTGCAAATTTTTCATTCAATTCCCTTTGCTAGTTATTCTGGAATTGACTTCTATCCCTTTCGAGCAGCACATTTCAAATCACAACAGCTCAGGTGTGACAATTATTCTGTCCACTTGCCCTGTCCCCTGGTTCTTTTGCCCATTACCATGAAGTGAGGGCTGGGAGAGGCTGGAAGCAGCTGTAAAAGACCAGGGAAAGGGGACAGTGCACTGACCAGAGCTGCATCATAAACCAGCAGCCGGTTTCTATTCAGACTGCTCGGTGATGATGCTATGGAGCACACCCGCTCACTCTCCCTCACCCTGACTGACTGACTCAGCGACCCGCAGAACCCTGGATCGTCGGCCCAACACGCCATCCCTCACCCTGAGCCTCACCTGCGGCCTCCTCTCCCGGCTCCGTCAGGGGGACTCGCTCGCGCTCTCTCCCGGCTCCGTCAGGGGGACTCGCTCACTCACTCTCCCAGCTCCGTCAGGGGGACTCGCTCGCGCTCTCTCCCAGCTCCGTCAGGGGGCTCTCGCTCACTCACTCCCCCGGCTCCGTCAGGGGGCTCGCTCGCTCTGTCTGTCTGTCTGTCTGTCTGTCTGAGCCAAGCTCCGTCAGGGGGCTCTCGCTCGCTCACTCACTCACTCACTCACCCAGCTCCTTCAGGCGGCTCTCGGTCTCGGCCTCCACTCTCCGCCTCTCGCCTCACCATCTCCTGATCGGCCATCCCAGCTCGCCCATTGGTTCATGCCGCATCACGTGAAGATCCACCTCCACCGCCTGACCTCCCTGCACCGCCCCATTCCTCCAGGATGTGCCGACGTAACTGGTCTCGCTGCATGCTGGAGGTTGTAGTCTCTATATCAGATTGAGCCAAAGTACAGAGCCCTTTTTAAACTACAACCCCCACTATGCGTTGCGAAACCCACGCAGGGCATAGTTACAAATCAGCCCACAATGATGCAAGGTGTTCAAGTTTCACCTGGTCCACAGTAATGTAATCACATCCCTGAACATGTTGACTCGGAAATATAGACAACCAATAAATTCATTATGCTCTCTCTTTTTAAAATACTTAAATATTTCTTTAATATTTTGAAAATTATAATTGAATTTCGGGCAATGTATTCCACATCACAAAAACTCGGTGTGTATATTTGTTTCTGCTCCTCATTTGCTTTATCAAAACTTCGTGATTTTGAGAAGATCTATAAATCTCTCCTTAATCCTTCTTCTGTAAGAGAAATAACCCCAGTCTTTCAATCCTCTCTCTGTAATTGTAGTCTTATCCTTGGTACTGTTCTAGTAACTCTACAAGGTCTTTGACATCTTGCTTAAAAGATAATAAAGTATGGTGCATGGAATTGGCCATAGTATTCCAAGAATAAAACAAATAACATTTAAAAGTTCAACAAAACTTCCTTAATGTATTACTCTCTGCCTCCATTTAGAGATCAAAGGGTCTCTATGGTGCAAATGCATTCCTTTGTATCAAATTTTGCCCTTTTTCTTTCATTATTTAAAAAATATATTTTATTCATTAAAATACCTCTATGTAGATACATAGTCACTAAAGAGTTAGGTTCTACAGTAGCATATGAAGAAACAAACATACATTGGAGTTTGACTCTATCCAAAGAAACCAAAGGCATTTCTTACTTGTACAATATAATATGTACATATTTTTGAGGCACCTGGAGGGTCTGGTGACTGAACGGACACCTATTTAACTTCTGCAGAAAGACTTTACATTGTAGTCTTTCCCCATTGTGGGTTGGCAACAGCTGCCCCAAGCTTTAGTGTGTCCCTCAGCAAGAGGTCCTCAACATTGTTGTGGTTCTGTTCGTCGAGCTGGGAATTTGTGTTGCAGACATTTCGTCCCCTGTCTAGGTGACATCCTCAGTGCTAGGGAGCCTCCTGTGAAGCGCTTCTGTGATGTTTCCTCCGTTTCCTGTGATGTTTCCTCAACATTGGTAATTTTCCAGTCTACAACACTTGGTCGAGATCAACTCTTTCCTCTGGAAGACCAACAAATTTCAGGCAGCAAAGAGCATCTTTCACCAAGCTGATGGTCCTCCAGGCAGAATCGATGTTTGTCTCAGTGCGTGTCCTGGGGAACAGCCCACATAGCATAGAGTCCTGCATCACGGAGCTACTCAGGACAAATCTTGACAAGAACCATTGCGTTTCTCTTCAGACTTCCGTTAAATTTCACCTGTTTTATTTATTCATGCATTAGTATTTAGTGGCAGAGGCCACTTAAGAGTCAACCACATTACTGTGGGCTTGGTATAGGCCAGACCAGATAAGGGTGACAGATTTCCTTCCCTACGGGACATTAGTGAATCAGCCCTCTCCCATTTATCTCTCAGCCCCCTTGGCACACAAGCCTCATTCCTGATGAAGGGCTTATGCCCAAAACATCGATTCTCCTGCTCCTCGGATGCTGTCTGACTGGCTGTACTTTTCCAGCAGCATACTCTTCGACTCTAACCTCCAGCATCTGCAGTCCTCACTTTCTCCGTCTTAGTTGTAAGTAGAAAATAAAGAAAGCTTGGCCCTCCAAACATTTCTTACTCATGTACTTATCTAAATATCTTTTAAAATGTTGTAACTCAACCTGCACTCAACAGTTCCTCTGGAAGTTCATTCCACACACAAACCACTTACTGTGCAAAAAAAAATTGCCCATCATGTTATTTTAAATCTTTCTCCTCTCACCTTAAAAATATGCCCCCTCGTCTTGAACTTCCCCATCCTATGGAAAAGACACCTGCCATTCACCTTATCTACGCCCTTCATTATTTTATATATAAGTCACCTCTCAATCGCCTACATGCCAGTGAAAACAGTCAGACCTAGGACCTTAATTGTTTACTATCTATGTTAACCTCATTGAGGGGATAGGGATCAGTATAATGTATCCAAATTTGCTGGTGATACAAAAATAGGTGAGAGGGCATAATGTGCTGAGAATATAAGGAATCTGCAAGAGGATTAGATTAAATTCCCTACAGTGTGGAAACAGGCCCTTTGGCCCAACCAGTCCATACTGACCCTCTGAAGAGTAACTCACCCAGACCCCTTTCCCTCTGACTAATGCACCTAACACTATGGGCAATTTAGCATGGTCAATTCACCTGACCTGCACATCTGTGGACTGTGGGAGGAGACCAGAGCACACCCATCTCAAACAGGGTGAATGTGCAAACTCCACACAGACAGTTGCCCAAGGCTGGAATTGAACCTGGGATGCTGGCACTGTGAGGCAGCAGTGCTTACCACTGAGCCACCGTGCACCCCACAGATATAGATAGGGTGAGTGAATGAATAAAACCCTGGCAGATGGAGTTTAATGTAGGAAAGTTTGAGGTTGCGCATTTCAGTTGGAAAAATCAAAGGCAGATTACTGTTTAAATGGAGACACTTCAAAATAAAGTGCAGCACAGAGGGATCTGGGTGTTTTTGTTCACAAAGCTTGCACCCAGGTGCAGCAAGTAGTTGAGAAGTCAAATGGAATTTCGCCCTTTATTGCTAGTGGGTTGGAGTTTTAAAATAGGGAACTCTTGTTTTAACTGTACAAGGCATTGGTGAGACTGCACCTGGAGTACTGTGTACTGTTTTGGTCCCCATATTTACAAAATGATATCCAAGCCAAGAGGCAGTTCAAGAGAGATTCACTCAGCTGATTCCTGAGATGGGGGAGATGACTGGTCAAGAATGGGTAAACAGGTTAGGTCTTTATTCATATGAGTTTAGAAGAATGGGGAGTGATCTTACTGAAACATACAGGATACTGAGGGGACTTGACAATGTAGATATTGAGAAGATGTTTCCATTAGTGAAGGAATCTCAAACTGGGGATATAGTTACAGAATAAGAGGACACTCATTTAAAGCGGACATGTGAAGAGATTTCTTCTCCCAGAGGATAATTATTGCCTGGAATTCGGTACCTCAGACAATTGTGGTGGCTAGATCAAGAAAGCGTTTAAAGAGGAGGTAGAATTTTTTTTGAAATGTAAGAGAGTTGAGGACAATGAGAAGCTGGCATGAAAGTGGAGTTGAGGCCTGGAGCAAATCAGCCATGATCTCATCGGATTTTGTTAACCCTGTTTCTCTTTCCACACATGCTGCCTGCTCTGCTGAGTTTCTCCAGCAATTTCTATTTTTATTTCAGATTTCTAGTATCTGCAGTTGCTCTTGTCATTGAATGGAGGGGCAGGCTTGAATGGAAGGGCTGAATGGCCGGCTCCTGTTGCTATTTCCTATGTCCTTAGCCGTGGGTAGGGAAGGGTATCATTCTGAAATATTGGCATCAGATAAATGATAATAAAGTAGAAACCACGTTGTCTCGAAAGCAAAATATTTCCTTTAAAGTCGTGTCCCTGCGTCTGGTTGTTAGGGGGTTGCTAGGAGACTGACTGGTTACATTCCAAACAGATTGTAACCGCGAGAAGCTCAGGCATTGAATCCATTAGCAACAGCAGCGAAGGAGAGAGTGCAGCAGGGACAGGGAGGGAGAAAATAAAAACAGAAACAGAGAGAGAGAGAAAGAAAGAGAGAGAAACGAGAGTTCACAGTGAGACAGGGAGAGAATCAGACAGAGACACAGCGATGGCTGACGATGAGGAGGAGGTTGTGTCGGGTCCAGTTTGCTCATACCTCACGTACAAGTCCGAGGGGGACCGGCTGTACATGCTGGGGGAGTATGAGAAGGCCATCAACAGTTACACACATGTAAGTTTCATCGGCAGCCAGAGAGCAGGGACTGGGGTCTGCGCTAACCATTGCAAACGGAGGTGGGGATACAGTGAGGAGAATTTCAGGGCAGTACAATTTCCCAAAACCAGTTCACAATCGTCCAAATTGCTCAGAATCAGAATAGTCAATACAGGACCGTTGATGTCCCCCTGCATTGCTGACAGATATGACCCACCAACTAGGGGGAGCATGACTGATACTTCAGCATTGGCACTGCCTGGATAACCCTGCACTGCCTTGGTCAGATGGCAGCATCTTTGATTTCCTAAAGATCATTTAAAGGTAACAGACCTTTTTCTGGGTGTGTTTTAGTGGGCTTTCTTCTGTACCTAACACAGTGCTGTCCTGTCCTGGGTGTGTTTGATGGGGTCAGTGTCAAGGAAGCTATAGTTTTGGTTTATAATAGAAAAGAGAGCTTTACTCGGTATCTAACCCCGTGCTGTTATGTCCTGAGAATATTTGGTGGTGGAAAGTGTAGAGGAAGCTTTACACTGTATCTAACCCCATGGTGTCCCTGACCGGGGAGTGTTTGATGGGAGACAATGTAGAGGGTGCTTTCCTCTGTATTTAACCCCATGCTGTCCTGTTGTGGGAGAGTTTGATGAGTACAGTTGCAGAAGGAGTTTTACTCTGTATTTAACCTGTTGCTGTATGTAGATAACTTCGAGTTGCAGACTAAGTGTTGTGTGTCAAAGTTTGCACATGACATTAAGTTGAGTGGGAGAGCAAAGTGTGCAGAGGAGGCAAATAGAATATTACCCTTCATTGCTAGAGGGACTGAGTTTAAAAACAGGGAGGTTATGCTGCATCTGTATAGGGTGCTGGTGAAGCCACACCTGGAATACTGTGTGTAGTTTTGATCTCCTTACTTGAGAAAGGGTGTAAAGGCCCTGGAGGGGGTGTAAAAGAAGATCACCAGGTTGATTCTGGAGTTGAGAGTGTTGGCTTATAGGAGAGATGGAGTAGCCTGGTACCATACTCATTGGAATTGAGAAGAATGAGGGAAATGTTGAAAAATATAAGGTTATGAAGGTAATAAATAAGATAAAGGCAGGCAGACTGTTTCCTCTAGTGGAGGAAGCTAAAACTAGGGGGCATAGTCTCAAAACAAAGGGGACCAGATTTCGGACTGAGTTGAGGAGGAACTTCTTCAGCCAAAGGGTTGTGAATCTGTGGAATTCCCTGCCCAATGCAGCAGTTGAGGCTTCCTCGTTAAATGTTTTTAAGGCAACGATCGATAGATTTATTTGAACAGTAAAATGCTTAAAGGTTATGGTGAGCGGGTGGATAAGTGGAGCTGAGTCAATGAAAAGATCAGCCATGATCTTATTGAATGGTGCATCACACTCAAAGGGCTACTCCTGCTCTTGGTTCTTATTGAAGTACCCTGGAATATTTTGGTATTATGTGGTGATTGTGGAAAGTGTTTCTTTTAGGATTACTTCTGATCTCAATGAATGCATAAGGGAGAATTTTGAAGAATGCATTTTTCATGTGGATATTGTAGTTTTCTGTAATTCATTGTTCCCAGTTCTGAGCCGAACCATTAACTCTGATTTCTGTCCATTGATGCTGCCAGACCTACTGAGCTTTTCCAGCAATTTCTGTTTTTGTTCCTGATTTACAGCATCACAATCCTTTTGGTTTTTATTCTGTCACAGGCTCTTCAACAAGAACCAAAGAACAGGAACTGTCTGGTTGCCCGTTCCCGATGCTACCTGGCAATGGGAAACACTACACTTGCTTTGAAGGATGCAGAGGCCTCCCAGTTGGGCAATAAGGAGTTCTATAAGGTAATCCTGGTACAATAATTCATTAAGTGGATTCCATCCCTTTGATGTTTCTTCAGTTTTGGCAATGCACCTTTTTTTGTCTTTAAAGAATCTTAGAATCACAGAAGAGCATGGGAGGAGGCCATTTGGTCCAGCAGATTTATGCCAGCTCTCTGCAAAAGTACCCCCCACCCCACACACATGTGCACACGCACGTGCGCACGCATGTGCTCACGCATGCGCGCACACACACACATATTTCCCATGGTCCTGCAATGGAGCAAGAACAGAGCTGGATCAAATAGTCTGGAACAAAAGGTTGACAGGACAAGCTGTAGCTGAACAATGGCCTGCCTTCAGAAAGGGGCTTGTTTGAGCACAGTAAGGGTATATTCCCACAAAAGAGAAACGGAATACACATCAGAGCTCCCCAGATGACAAAGGAGATAGAGATTTAAATAATGAAGGAAAGTGTCCTTACAATGGGGGTGAGATAGAAATTACAATCAAAAGGAATTCAGAAGGCTTGGGACATTGTGGGGGGTGGGAGGGGGGGGTGGTGAATGGTGGTGATGAAAATTTACCTAATACAAATTGGTTAAATGAAGAGGGATTATGAGAAGGGATTGATGGTCAACATAAAGGAGAATGCCAAAGTATTCAATGGACATATCAATGGTAAAAGGAGTAGGCATGATTAGAAACCCCAAAAAATATTAAATGAATACTTTGCATTTGGTTTTACCAAGGAGGTAGATACTAACTGGACCTGGGCCAGTTTTCAAGGTTGTTAAGGAAGTAGTCTTTGATAGACTTAACGCTGACAAGGCACTGGGACCAGATTTTTTTTTATTCACTGTGGAACATGGGCATCACTGGCTGGCCAGCATTTCTTGCCCATCCCTATTTGCCCTTGTGAAGGTGGTGGTGAGCTGCCATCTTGAACCACTGCAGTCCATGTGCTAAAAAGTGTATGGAAGGATTTTGAAGAACGTGAGAGTGGAAATTGCAAGGCACTAGCCATATTAGTTCAGTCTTCCCTCGACTCAGGCAGGTACTTGAAGATTGGAGAATTGCAGATATTATGTCCTTAAACAAAAACTGCAAGGATAATCCCAACAATTACAGACCTGTCAGTTTAGCTCTTATGATGGAGAAACTCAAAACAATTATTTGGCTAAGAAACATCAGCCACATGAGAAATGATGTGTTGTTTATGAAGAGCCAGTATGGACTTCTAAAGGACAAGTTGTGTTTCACCAACTTGCTGGGGTTTTTGAAGGAGTCAATCAAGGTAATGCAATTGATGTGATGTACTTGGATTTTCAAAAGACATGTGATACAGTGGCACACAACAGACATGTGAGAAAAGTTGGAGCTCATGGAATAAAAGGGTCAGTAGATACAAAGTGATCCTGGATACAAAACTGGCTAAGTAATAGGAACAAAGAGGAGCGATCAATGGCTAATTTTCATGCTGGATGAAGATTTGTATTGGAGTTTCCCAGGGTCTGGTATTACACCCTTGCTTTTCCTGAGAAGTGTGATGTGATGTATTTTAGTAGGAAGAACATTGACAGACCATGTGAAGAGAGAGATACGCAAATGGCCTCCTTCTGCAATGGAACAATTCTGTGATTCTATAAGTTGCATGTTTCCACAATGGAGAATGATTGGAAGAAGGAATTCCAGCTGATTTTCCCACCTTAGTTTTTGTATCCAAGACAGTGAACGCATCATCACTGCTGTACCAAGTAATGTACCTGGAATGGCTCAAGTACTCATAGGGATATACTGTAAGTCTTGGGACATTGTGATGGAGCTGTCCTTGAATTTGGAATCTCTTTGGTAAAATGGGTTTTTTCAGTAAGTGGAGGGGGGAACATGTAGTGTTGTGAGACCTGACAAAGTCCTAGGAATGCATGACATTGATGCACTGTGCTGGGTACTGGCAAATAGGAATTTAAAAGCTTGTAATTCTTTATTAATGTGAATATAGAAGGTACCGTTAGTAATTTTGCAGATGACACCAAAATTGGAGGTGTAGTGGACAGTGACAAAGGTTACCTCAGAGTACAATGGGATCTTGATCAGATGAGGAGAAAGTGAGGTCTGCAGATGCTGGAGATCAGAGCTGAAAATGTGTTGCTGGAAAAGCGCAGCAGGTCAGGCAGCATCCAGGGAACAGGAGAATCGACGTCCTGAAGAAGGGCTTATGTCCGAAACGTCGATTCTCCTGTTCCCTGGATGTTGCCTTACCTGCTGTGCTTTTCCAGCAATACATTTTCAGCTCTTGATCAGATGAGCCAATGGGCTGAGAAGTGGCAGATGGAGTTTAATTCAGATAAATGCGAGGTGATGCAGTTTAGAAAAGCAAATCAGAGCAGGACTTATACGCTTAATGGTAAGGTCCAAGGGAGTGTTGCTGAACAAAGAGACCTTGGAGTGCAGGTTCATAGTTCCTTGAAAGTACAGTCTCAGGCAGATAGGATAGTGAAGAAGGTGTTTGGTATGATTTCCTTTATTGGTCAGAGTATTGAGTATAGGAGTTGGGAGGTCATGTTGCGGCTGTACAGGACATTGGTTAGGCCACTTTTGGAATATTGCTTGCAATTCTGGTCTCCTTCCTATCAGAAGGATGTTGTGAAACTTGAAAGGGTTCAGAAAAGATTTAGAAGTATTTTGCCAGGGTTGGAGGGTTTGAGCTACAGGGAGATGCTGAATAGGCTGGGGCTGTTTTCCCTGGAGCATCAGAGGCTGAGGGGAGACCTGATAGAATTTTATGAAATCATGAGGGGCATGGATAGGATAAATAGACAAGGTCTTTTCCCTGGGGTCGGGGAGTCCAGAACTAGAGGGCATAGGTTTAGGGTAAGAGGGGAAAGATAGAAGAGAAACCTGAGGGGCAGCTTTTTCACACAGAAGATGGTACATATATGGAATGAGCTGCCAGAAGAAGTGGTGGAGGCTGGTACAATTGCAGCATTTAAAGGTATTTGGATGGGTATATGAATAGAAAGGGTTTGGAGGGATATGGGCTGGATGCTGGCAAATGGGACTAGATTAATTTAGGATATCTGGTCAGCATGGACAAGTTGGACCGACGGGTCTGATTCCGTGCTGTTCATCTCTATGACTCTAATTAAGGGTTTTGTGATGATAACAAATGCCGTGCACAGTTATGCAATTTTTATTGAAACCAATGTGCAAGTTTTAAAACCACAAAGGGAGTTATTCTTATATTTTGTTTCTCAGGGCCTTTATCGAAAGGCTGAAAGCCTTTACGCTAAAGGTGAGTTTGAACTTGCATTAATGTTCTATCATCGAGGACATAAACTCCGTCCAGATGACCGGAATTTCCGCCTGGGAATTCAGAAAGCTCGGGAAGCAATCGACAATTCAGTTGGAAGTAAGTGTGTGTTTTGGGAAGGAATAGGTTCTGGTGTTCCCATCCTTCCCTTTCTCTCCATCTCTCTGATGTTAAGGCCAGGACTGAGCTCCACATGGAGCTGTTCACACAGAGGAAGCCACATAGATCATGTGACATGGGGGAAATAAAGGGAATATAGACAAGGAAAGAGATGCTGGGGCAAGAAAACCCCTGGAGGGTGAAAAGGAGGGGTGTTTCAGAACAAAAATCAAAAGTGTTGGAACTCCTTAGCTTGTCTGGCAGCATCTGTGGAGTGAAACAGAGTTAGTGTTTCAAGTCCTACATTGACTCTTCTTCAAAGCGGAATGAAAGTGGGCATGGCTTTGATGGTTTTGCTTCCCAACTGATCACCTATGGGCGCTCCATCTGATTAAGGACAGGACAAAAGCTCCTTCTGATGCCAGTCCAATCAGAAATCTCAGCAATGATACTGTAGAAGCTGGGTGCTGCTGAGACAGTCAAGTACTTCGACAGACTCTCAAACTGGAGATAGTTTTGGGCAGGTGTTCACAAATAGTAACTTTGGGATGGCAGAGGGCAAAGGGTCCCACTGATCATTGGGGATTGCTGGATCTTGGTTCTGCCTTTCACACTTACAGCTCCCTCTCTTTGGTATGAATCCTCTGTCACTTGATGGTCTCCACTGAACTGCCACCATGTTACCAGCCGGGTATTTTATAATGTGACAATGCTATTGTTACGGCCCCGTAATATCAGATCTAGACATGGGTAATGTGGCATTGAAAAGTTTAACAGATGTTTGTTTCAGCTCCTCAGGTATGCATACTTTATAGTCACAGGCTATACAGTGTGCACTAATATTAACCTATTCCTTTACAAACAGTATCATTCTTTAATGAATATACCATGCTTTAAGAGGCCCCCATTAAGATGAAATTTGATACTGATATGCCCTCAGGTTTCAAGCTATGATATTAGTTTAACCAAGGTGATAATATTACAGACAACCCTTTTTAAAGTGTTCTGAATACTGACAATGGAATATAACACAACACATCCCTCCCACACAGCCGCCGTCCCCCCAAACCCCACCTGCCTCAAGGAGTTAGCCTCCATGCAACTGGCACCCACTGGGAGGCACCCTATTACTGGCAAAACACCAGCTTTCCCACATAACAATAACATTTCGGGGATTCATTGTGCAAACTGCTCCACAGCAGCCTCGCCCATTTCCCATCTTGACCAACCTCCAGGTCACTGCTAGGAAACAGCCCTGAGAGTGAGGACAACACTCCCAATTTGTACAGGCCTGACCCAGTGCCCAAAACCTCCACAGCTTCTTTCTGTCTTTCTCTCTCTCCCCCGTCACATCCCACCCCACCCCATAGATGCTGACAGATGTGCTGAGTTTTCTCACCATTTTCTAATTTATCTCAGGTTTCTAGCACTGGCAGTCTTTTTCTTTTGCAGTCGATGCGTTAACTTGTTTTTGAAATCAAGAACATTGTAGTGTGATGGAGGGAGTTAGGAAAAGGGCAAGAGAGATCTCCTGCTCTTAAGATCAGGGGAGATCAAATAAAGGGTCTAGAATTTGGGGAATCTTACAAAGGCAGTGAGTGACTGAAAATCAGAAGGTTCAGTCTCTACATGGTCACATGGAGGACCAAGTTGACCATCACTTCAATCTCATAGAATTAACATAAGACAGCCCTATGCTGTTTGACCTGAACTGCAAGCAGCTGGGGACCAGCAACCAAGTAATATTAACTCAGAGCCCTGAGCCACTGTCTAACTGTGTTACCTCCCAACAAGAATACTCAGTAATTTTCTATTTCATTTAATTCCTACAGGCCCTTCCTCAGTGAAGCTTGAAACTAGAGGCGACCTGTCCTTCTTTTACAGAAGAGAGGAGGTGAGCAGCTTTAATCAGGACAAAATAGCTGGACTGACTCTGGAATTCACAAGGGTTATAAAAATAATTTCTCTACATCGATCAAGGTAGCAGGCTGGAGTCACTATTAGGGTTTCAGAGATGTAGGAAGAAATTGGGGTTAAGAGATAATAAGATTGTCACGTATTTCTTGGAACTGAGAGTCAGGTCAATATTTATTGTCCTTCACTAATTGCCCTTAAAAACATGATAATCAGTCCATGCAAGTCATAGCTTTCCCCAGCAGTTTTTAATACAACTGAGTTGTTTGCTAGATTATTTCAGAGAGCTGTCAAGAGTCAATCACATTGTTGTGAGTCTGGAGTCCCATGTCAGCCAGACCAGGTAAGGACAGCAGATTTCCATCCCTAAATGACATTAGTGAACCAGGCGGATTTTTATGAAGACCCAACAGTTTCATGGTCATCATGAAGGACACAAAGTTTTCATTCTAGATATATTTAATTTACAGTTGTACAAGGTGAGGCCTTTTCTGGACTGCTATGTGTAATTCTGGTCACTCTGCTATGGGAAAAATATTATTAATTTGGAGAGGGTTCAGAAAAGATTTACCAGGATGTTGCTGGGTATGGAGTGTTTGAGATATAAAAATAATCTGGAAAGGCTAGGACGTTTTTCATTAGAGTGTCGGAGGTTGAGGGGTGACCTTATTGAGGTTTATGAAATCATGAGGGGCATGGATAAGGTGAATGGCTTGGGTCTTTTCCCTAGAATGGGGGAGTTCAAAACTAGGGGACATGTTTTTAAGGTGAGAGGAGAAAGATTTAAAAAGGACATGAGGATCAACATTTTTACACAGAATTGTTTGTGCCAGAGAAAGTGGTGGATGCAGGTACAGTTACAACATTTTAAAAGACATTTGGATAAGTGTATGACTAAGAAATGTTTGGAGGGATATGGGCCAAGTGCAGGCAAGTGGGACTAGTTTAGTTGAGGAACATTGTTGGCATAGACTGGTTGGGCTGAAGGGTCTGTTTCTGTGCTGTATGACTCCAAGGCTCTATGACATTGAATTTATATTAACCAGATGCTGTGTTGAGATTTAAACTGCGATCTTGTTTAGTTCTATTGTCACTCCAGGACAGTGAGAGCAGACTGATCACAATTTCTATCTCTCATTAAGAAAGTCCTACCAAAAACCAAATCTCAATTGCGAAGGCAGAAATTAAACCTGAAGCAGCAGAGTATGAAAACTGAACAGGATGCACCGAAAACCAATAAAACAGTGCGAGTGCTTCTGGGAGAGCTATATGGAGACAAGGAGTACCTGGAGAATCTGCTCCTCGACAAGGGTAAAGATTCACTGTCTGTATAAATTCACTAATAAGGAGCTAATCAGTTCAGTTGTTCACTGTTCGCTCTGCCCACCTGTGTGAACATTCTGAAGTGACTTTACGACCATCAGATGTAGCACCAGGAGCTGGAGCCTGGAGTTAATCGTTATTTGTAAGTAGGTTGATTGTGGTGCTGCAACAACCTCTGAGAGTTGAATCCACCAACTCAGCGCACCCTCTGGTCAAACTGGAAGGGCCTCTACTCTTTGTGGTAAACTTCCACACCCCACAACAGCCCTCACCCTCCACCACCCCCATGTCCTCCACCCTTTACTGTACAGTCATTGGGCCCCAGCATCAACATTCTCACCCCTCTCTATGTCTGGGACCTCCTCCAGCCTCACCCTTTCATTTGTTGTGGTGGTCCCAGATACTAGAGGTCTCTCAGGATAAACCCAAACCCTCCCCACTTCTATGTCTGACATTTAAAGCAGGACTTTTCCATAATTATTATTTGTCCCAGTTAATTTCCTCCCAAGGGAATAACTTGTCTCTCCCTGGGAGGGAGGCCTGCACCTTCATTTGTGCTGACTTTCAGTGAGATCAGTTTGTACTCTCAGGAGGATCATCCACCCATCCATAGTCTGTAATAGGCTACATTCTCAATAGGAACAAATTACTGCAGATGTTGGAATCTCTCCTGAAGACAACAAATGCTGAGATCACAGTGGGTCAGGCAGCATCCATGGAAATAGAAAGTAAGCTAATGTTTCGAGTCTATTTATGATATAGTTTGTGGGGGGGGGAGCACACACACAGGGCCTGGGGGTAGTAGATGTAGATGGCCAAGAACAAAAGATGTTGATAGTTCAGATTAAGTGATTGGAATCATTCTCACACATTCTAATCTCATAATCTGAATTGTTTATTCACCAGCTCTCTACACTCACTACCACCAGGCCCCGCGCTCTCTCCTCCCGCAACTACAGCATAAATGCCATCCCCTCCACACATCATTTCAGCTCTGATGAAAAGTCATCTAGACTCGAAATGTTAGTTTGCTCTCTGTCCATCGATGCTGCCTGAACTGCTGTGATCTCCAGCATTTGTTGCTTTCAGTTACATTCTCAGTGACCCAGCCAACATTTATTCCTCAATAACCACCTAATCATCACCTAGAGCAAATGATCAGGTTATTACTTAATCACTATTTATGGAATGTTGCTCTGCACTGATTGGCTACCACGCTTCCTACACCGCAACAATCACTGCACTTCCAAGAGTACTTTGCTGACTATAAAGCACTTTGAAATATTCTGAGGTGTGAAAGGTGCCACATAAATGCAAGTTGCTGCAGGCGGTCACACACCACTAGTGGGAGCTCCAGCCCATCTAAAAATAACAAACCTTTCACAATTTTAAATAAACTTTCAAACTGTCACAGAGTCACAGAGATGTACAGGACGGAAACAGACCCTTGGGTCCAACTTGTCCATGCCGACCAGATATCCCAACCCAATCTAGTCCCACCTGCCAGCACCCGGCCCATATCCCTCCAAACCCTTCCTATTCATATACCCATCCAGATGCCTTTTAAATGTTACAATTGTACCAGCCTCCACCACATCCTCTGGCAGCTCATTCCATACACAAACCACCCTCTGTGTGAAAAAGTTGCTCCTTAGGTCTCTTTTATTTCTTTCCCCTCTCACCGTAAACCTATGCCCTCTGGACTCCCCACCCCAGGGAAAAGACTGTCACTTTATCCTATCCATGCCCCTCATGATTTTATTCTTCACTATCCTATCTACCTACGACTCCACTTTCAAGGAGCTATGAACCTGCACTCCAAGGTCTCTTTGTTCAGCAACACTCCTCAGGACCTTACCATTAAGTGTATCAGTCCTGTTAAGATTTGCTTTCCCAAAATGCAGCACCTCACATTTATCTAAATTAAACTCCATCTGCCACTCCTCAGCTGATTGGCCCATTTGATTAATATCCCGCTGTAATCTGAGGTAACCTTCTTTGCTGTCCACCACACCTCCAATTTTGGTGTCATCTGAAACTTACTAACTGTACCTCTTATGCTCGCATCCAAATCATTCATATAAATGATGAAAAATAGTGGGCCTAGCACTGATTCTTGTGACACTTCCACTGGTCACAGGCCTCTAGTTTGAAAACAACCCTCTACCACCACCCTCTGTCTTCTACCTTTGAGCCAGTTCTGTATCCAAATGGCTAGTTCTCCGTGTATTCCATGAGATCTAACCTTGCTAATCAGTCTCCCATGGGGAACCTTGTCGAACGCCTTACTGAAGTCCATATAGATCACACCCACTGCTCTGCCCTCATAAATCCTCATTGTTACTTCTTCAAAAAACTCAATCACGTTTGTGAGACATGATTGTTGAGCATGAAGAGGTTCTGGGAGGAGCAGGCTGGAAGGCTCATTGCCCTGAACATCAGTGTTAATGATTCAAGTGGCTGTCACCGAGAGGAGGCTTGGAGAGAGGGTCCAGTGCTTCCCCACACAGACTGAGGAAAGTATCCCCTTCTCTGCTGCCCCTAACACCAACCACCCAGTCAGCTGCTTTTGGAAGGGGAGGACTAGATGGAAGGTTGAGTCCCTTCCTGTTCTGCTTATCTGACAGAGAGTCTGCACATCAAAACAACCAAACAAAGGTAATCCTAAAAATGCCTCCCTTGACTCAGGACCACTCGGTTTCAGGAAGGCCCCAACCTGCAGCAAACTCTGCTGTTACCTGATCTCACCTCGGACAGGTGTAGTAGAGGGGGCACAATTTACCTCAGTACCCCAGCGCTGAGGGAGAGGGGGATTAATGAGTGCAAAGTGGGACATATGGGGATCAGTCCTCCTGAGACCTATCTGATGGTTCTGTTGCAAATGGGTCTGAAAGGGTTAATACTGGGCAGTACCACCCACCATGGCAATCTCTAATGAATTTGGAGGCAGAACAGTTTAGGGTCTTCAAGGAGTGAGACCCAATAACCAGTTCCTCCTTGAAGTCACTGTCACAATCTCCGTTATATCAGAGAACACAGGAGAAACTCAGTAGGGCTGGCACCATCCATAGAGAGAGAAACACAGTTAAAGCGCCAAGCCCAGTATGACGCTTCTTCAGAACTGTCCTGTCACATGCTGCCAAAACTGCTGAGTGTTCTCCAGCATTTTCCTGGTTAGCTCCCGGTTTCTAGAATCCACAGGACTTTTCTATTAAATTGTAACTAGTTGCTAACAAACAATATCTTATTAAATACAAAGGCCTCTTCTAGTGAGACCAGGAATCATAGAATCTCTACAGTATGGAAACAGGCCATTTGGCCCAACAAGTCCACACCGACCTTCCGAAGAGTAACCCACCCAGACCTATTCCCCTACCCTATTACTCTACATTTACCCTGACTAGTGCACCTAACCTACACATCCCTGAACACTATGGATAATTTAGCATGGCTAATTCACCTAACCTGCACATCTTTGGACTGTGGGAGGAAATCAGAGCACCCGGAGGAAACCCACACATACACGGGCAGAATCCGCAAACTCCATATAGACAGTTGTCTGAGGATGGAATTGAACCCAGGTCCCTGGCGCTATGAGGCATCAGTGCTAACCACTGAGCCACCCTCTCCCACACTAGACCTAGCAGGCCCTTCAGTCTCTGACCCTTAGAAAGGATGATGGTAGCAACCTTCATGGTGAGCAGCAGCAGCTCATAAAGCAACGTGAGCTGGTCCTGCCCTTCCAATAGAGACATTCCGGGAGAACTAGAGAGAGTGAGGGCTTGAGAAGGGGGAGGTTGGTAGGTGGTGGTGGGGGTGAATTTATTGTAAGAATTGTTGACGCATTTTCCTTATTGTGAGATTGACAGACCAAGATGTTCCCCATCCTTCTTTTCAGAACTGATGAAAACCAACACAGAAAGTGGAGGCACCATCCAGGAACTGATTGTGAACGGGATCACATTCCTGGATACACGCACTGAGTTCTGGAGGCAGCAGAAACCTATCTTCGCCCGAGAGCGTGAGCAGCGAATAAAGGCACAAAGCTGGAAAACCCAAAGGAAGCAAGCTGAGACAGAGCAAACAACCTTCATCCTCCAGCGCATGGAGGAGATTGACATGTGTATGTGAGAATGACAACTCCTGAAAAAGATCCTTCACTGTTGCAGTAGGAATTTTCACTAGAATGAATCTCCCACTACAGGCACCTGAGTAACATGTAATGTGGTCAGGTATATTAATCTCACTCTCTGCCAAACTGTTAGGACAGGGACAGCACAGGGTTAGATACAGAGTAAAGCTCTCTCTACACTGTCCCCACATCCTGGGACAGGGATAGCCCAGGGTTAGCTACAGCATAAAGCTCCCTCTACACTGTCCCCATCAAACACTCTAATGACAGGGACAGCATAGGGTTAGGTACAGAGTAAAGCTCCCTCTGCATTGTCCCCATCAAAAACTCCCAAGACAGGTATCATTTATCTGTGTTCTGAACTGTATGAACCATCAAGTCCCAGGGGTGACCCACGCTCAGTGCCGAGTCAATAGGGTTAGTGATCAAAAGCTGATGATTACTGCTTTAAAAGTCATGAGTGAGGCTGATGTGTGAGAATGATGTGCCTTGAGGCTCACTCACTTTCATTTTTGCCTTGTGTTTGCTCAGTGTTGGCTGATGGTTATCCTGAGGAATGTAAGACTAAGGCCATGGAATTGGTGCAAATTGTGAAAGAGTGGTCACAGAGAGAGGTTCCTAACAAGGCTGAATTCCTGGGAAACCTGTATAACACCATCGGGCTCGCCCAAGTTGAGCTGGGAGAATTTGAGGATGCTCTGACAAGTCATCAGAAAGACCTGCAAATTGCCAGGAAATTGTGAGTGTAATCCATTGCTTGTTACTGCTTCCAAACCATCCAGATAGCCAAACAGTGAAGGATAGAACTGGAGGCGATTTAAACTTATTCTATTTACAGAGACACACATTACTAATGTGCAACTCCTAATGCAACTAGCAGTTTCTACCTGGAAAAGGAGCACAAGAGTATCCTTAGTCAATGATATCTTCCTGAATACAAGGAAAAACCCGGTTAATGCACAATTAACAACAAGCTTGAAACCCCAACTCTGGAGTTGGGTTCAGTTTTCCACAAAAACGATACTGACACAGTGTCCCACAGCAGAGGCCTACGCTTCCTCATGGTTTATCTGATTTCGAAGGGGATGATGTAGCCACTGTTGGGCATTTCCTGAGGGATTGGGATGAGGGCATGGGAAAGGGAGGAAAGGGGGAGGTAAAATCCAGTCTTCTTCATTACCATTGTGAGCCCTGCCAGAAAGTATTGAGTTGGAAGGGCAGGTTGAATCTTACAGTCTAGACTCAGAAAAAAATGTTGATCAGTTGATGGTGCTGGGAGAGGGAAACTGATGCCAATAGTGATAGAACAAAAAAAAGGCTCCTTTTAGCGAGGACAAAAACATAAAATACATGCTGTTTTCAAATTCTTCAATGGCTTTGCCTCTTCCTATCTCTCCAATCCTTTGTGATTCCTTTGTGAATGTAGCTGTGTGTCCAACCCTCTGTCCCAGGACGTGTGACTCAGTGATAAACCTTTTTTTCTGATGAAGTGCTGATAAAGTAGTTTTATTATGCGAAGGCATTGTATAAATGTTGCTGTTGACAGTGCTCAGTATGTCTTGCGGCTCTATACTGCCAGTGCAGCAGCTGAATGCAAGTCGATGGTAGGCAGAAAACCAGAGGTTCCCGGCTTCGGGATTGAGAGCAGGGCTGACCAAAAGGCTGAAAGTACCTGCCTGACTCTGAGCCTGGTAATGAGGCTCAAATCCAGAAACTCAACCTGAACAATTGGACAGAATTAAGATAATTAAAAATAGCATTACAAAGAAGTACTTCCTCATCATTGTTTTTATAATTGTAAACAGTGACAACCTAGAAGCAAAATCAAGAGCCCTCGACAACATCGGCAGAGTGTACGCAAGGATCGGTGAATTTTCAAAGGCTGTGGAGGTGTAAGTATAAGGCTTGGTGTTGAGATGCCTATAAGGATTAACCTGGAATCCCATCGACAGGTGTGTCTGGTTCCAAATTCTGAAGGTATTTTGTATGGGAACAGGATCATGTACGGGGGCGGGCAAACTCCTACCTGATGCTTAGTCCTGGTACAAGACTTCATATAATCATAGGTTGTACTCTAGTGAAGGTGGAAGGGTAGAGTCCATTATTATAAGCATCCTACGCACCCTGACTTGAGTTTAAGGCTGTACGGCAAAGGTACTGCAGTATCCAGAGAGCAAGGTATAGACGTGACACCACATTTCCAGCTTATGTTGAAGCATGAGTGCCCTTGGCATTTTTGGGTAAAGCACTGAGTCCAACATTGATTTCTCACCTAACACACTTGTTTTTGGAATCTCATTGTGTGAATAGTTACCCACATATTGATAGCCAATTGCTGTGACCTGTTTCTGATGTGATGAAGAATATCAATGAGAGATATTCTCACTCTCAAGTTCAGGGCTTCCCAAAGTGGAGGTTGGGACCTCAAATGGGGTCATGAGTTGGAATTTTAGGGTCTTGTGATATCAGCTATGAATATAGTAGTAGCTGTCCTCCTGTTTTTGCTCTCATCACCCATCTAGCCAGTTCTCACTGAGGGATTAAGACAATTTCCAAGCATTGATTTGGGGTCACAACAGGAAAATGTTTGGGAAACATTGGAATCCAACCATCCAGCATTAAATGATTAAAAAAAAATTTAAACAGATCCTTTTCCTTTTTATGTTGATGATTCCAGATTAAAAGGTGAAATCACTACAGTCCTGCTTTCTGATTAATGATGGTTTAACCTGAGGGTCACCATACCTCAGGCAAGGGAAGAGTTTGAGAAGGAGAATCCTTCACAGTAACCGCAGCTGGTGGGAATTGAAACCACAACATGGGCATCACTCTGTATCACCAACTAACCATCCAACCAACCAACTGAGCTAACTGACTTCCATGGTCCAGGTTTGCTGTCACAGTAAATAGTGAATAGCAGAAAGTTGGAAAGCAACATTAATAAATGACATGAGAGAGAAACAATCTAGCAGCTGCAGTGTAGGAAATATGAAGTTATCCATTTTTGGATGTCAAGAAAGAGCAAAGTATTTTCTCAATAGCGAGAAACCAGGAATAATAGGGAAGTAGAGAGATTTCAGGGTTTCTTTCAAGTGTGGAGTTTACTAAAAAACTGTTATCAAGTCAAAGGGATAATATAAGATTATTGGCCTAAACCTTAAGGACAGTGGATTGCAAAGGGAGCAGAGATGGCTAAACAGAGATGGGGAAACGTCTTTTCCTCTCAGAGAAAATTCTTTGAAACTTCTTTCCTCAAAGGCAATGGATACAAAATCTTTAAATATTTCTAAGGCTGAGGTAAGTAGATTCTTGATGAGCAAGGGGATGAAAGATTATCAAGGGATATGCAACAATGTAGAGTTGAGCTTAAAATCAGATGAGCCATGGTCTTAGTGAATGGTGGAGCAGGCTTGAAGGACTGAGCAGTGTCCTTTTGCTCCATGTGTTTGTAAGGATGGAATTTGCTTTCACTTCTTTGAAACTCTGTGGAGACCCCATTTCACCTTACCTTTGAGTATTGCACCTCAGGAAGAATTACTGGTCTAGGAATGGGACAGATTGACCAGAATGATCATGGGTCTCTGGTTATGAGTTTGCATTGATTAGGGTGGTGTTTCCTTGAATATAGAAGATTGAGGGGACATCTAATTGAGGTGATGTAGATGATGAAAGGAAGTAATAGTTGTTGGTAGAGAGAAAATGTTTCCCCTGGTGATGGGGGAGGGAATGCCCAGAAAGAGGGACAAAACATTAAAATTACAACCAGGTTATTCAGGGGTGATGTTGTTAAACAATTCTTCATACAAAGAGGGGTGAAATCTGTAACTCTCTCCCTTTGAGGTTAAAGGACAGTTTGTTTGAGATGGAGGATGGTGGTCAGTTGGAAATTTCAGAACAGAGATTGATCGATTTTTTTGAGACAGGGTGTTGTGTTTCAAAACCAAAGAAAGGTCAATGAAATTAAGATTCAGATCAGGTAAGGTCTAATTAAATGGGGGAGCAAGCTTGAGGAGTTGAATAGCCTTCCTTTGTTTTTATGTGTTGGGGTGTTGGCGGTGGTCTAGTGGTAATGTCCTTGAACCAGTAATGTAAACCAATGCTCTGAGGATAGGGTTTAAATCCCAGATGATTGAACTTAAATTCAAAAACTAGCCTAATGACAACCCAGTGATTGTTATAAAAACCCATCTGGATCATTACTGCCCTTTAGGAAAGGAAATCTCTCATCCTTACTTGGTCTGGTCAACATGTGATTCCAGGGACGTAGCAATGTGGTTGACTCTTAACTGCCCTTTGGGCAATAAATGTTTGCCCAGCCAGCAACACCCGCCATCTAATAAATGAACAGAACAAAACCAATAACTATGGGATTCTAGTTTTCTTGAAAAGGCTGGGCTTATTGTTATCACTGGAGTAGACCATTATTCAGCTCCTCGAGCCTGTTTTGCTATTTACAGAGAGCCTGCCTGATCTGTAACCTCACTCCATGTACTTGCCTTTGGCTCATGTCCCTTAATACCTTTGTTTAACAAAACTTTACCTATCTCAGATTTAAAATTAACAACTGATCCAGTGTCCACTGCCATTTGTGGAAAGCGTTCCAAACCCCTCCCACCCTTTGTCTGTAGAAATGCTTCCTGACATCTCTCCTGAACAGTCTGGCCCTAATTCTCAGACTTTGATCCTCGTTCTAGAATCTCCAGCCAGTGGAAATCATTTATCTTTATCCACTCTGTCTTGTCCTGTTAATATCTTGAAGACTTCTATCAGATCACCCCTTAACCTTCTAAGTACATGAGGTCTCTTGCTATTGAGTTTGTGCACTTAAGTAGATTAACCATTATGCCAGAACAGTGGTCTATGGTTTTGTGCAGCACTTTAACATAGCAACTGGAAAATCCCAGTATTGTGCTCCATGAATTGATCTCAGCTGGTGTGTAGAAATATTACTCAGCAGTTTAGGCTATGAAAAGGCAAAATCAATCAGGATTCCATCCCCCAATGATTCTGACCAAAAAGCATTTATCTGTGTGGATCATCAGACAGGGCAAAGGTAGTAAGGGATCTGAACCAAAGGCAAGTACATGGAGTGAGGTTATAGATCAGCCATGATCTCTATAAATAGTGAAATAGATGATGATACAATGTCTTTAAGTGGTATATTTTGTCGTGGATCTTTTATGAAAAGAGGTTGAGACAGAGGTGTTGAGGGGCTGTTCCAATCCAATAAAGTAAACAGCTTGTGAGGCTATGGGTTTTTTATAAATAGAAACAGCATGAATGGGTGGAGTCAGGCTCCCACAGAACTAGGTTTTCATTTAACTTTCAGTAGTTGTTGGGGTTATGAAGCTGTCATAGATCTCTCCCTGCTACAGCAAAAGGCTTGAGCTCTCTTTCTCTGCCAGAATTTTTTCTTCATGTTCTTTCCTCCTGGATTAGAGACACATTGCATGTGAGACAATCTATTTTACTGAATTTGCCTTTACCAATGCTGTCTTTATGGGATGTTACTATAATGGAACAGTTGCTATTTAGTAATTAAGTAATCTGTTATGGTTAAGTTTTCCACTAGAGTTTAAGTTATACTAACCCTTCTTTCTTGTGTTTATATTATAACTGTAGATGAAGAATAAAGTCTGTTTTGCTTAAAGACAAGTAGTGTGACCAATCAAATTACATGTAGAACGCAGCACCTTACACTTGCCTTTAAATAAGATAAAAGTTAGAATCTCGGCTATCTTGTTGACATATTTAAAGGGGGTTTGGTCTGGTCCAAAACAGACATGATTTGATTGAAAGATATAAGATCCTTAGAAGTAAATGAGGAAAGGATATTTCATTTTATGAAGAATCGAGGACTAGAGGTCACTGTTGAAAGATTAGGAGCAGCCCATTTAAGAAATTAGGCAAAAAGAATCCCTGACAATCTTTGATACTCTCTTCCTGATAGGGCATCAGAAGTAAAGTCTCTGAATATTTTTCAGTCCAAGGGAGATAGGTTCTTGTTATGTGAGGAGTTGAAAGGTTGTCAGAGGCATGTGAAAATGTGGGGTAATTGAATCAGCCATAATTTTATTAAATGGTGGAGCAGACTCAAACAGAAGAATGGCCAATCCTTGTTCATATATTCATATGTAGAACCAGAGCCAATGAGGAGAGTGCCCCAGTTTCCTTGACTGTGAGCACCTACCCAGGGGAGACTAAAGACTAAAATTTGAACCTTTTCTAGTCTCTGTAGCTGAGTACCACAATCTGCTAGTTCCAACACACACAGGGAAATTCTGTGTGGTTTCTTTATGTTTCCGTGTCAGGCGAGGCAGCATTAACTGAGCTGCTGATTGTTGTTCATTTTACCAAATTAAAAATTATCCTTTTAAAACTTCCTGCTTTTGGGAAACTGCATCATTTTATTTGGGATTTTGACAGTTGGTCAGAGAAGGAACCTCTAACGAAAACCCACCTTGAACGTACTTGGCTCTTCCATGAGATTGGGCGATGCCACCTGGAACTCGGCAACAACGTGGAAGCTCGAGATTACGGTCTGAAGGCTTTGGCATCGGCGCAAAA
The DNA here is from genome assembly GCF_037043375.1 of Chiloscyllium plagiosum. Classification (NCBI taxonomy): domain Eukaryota; kingdom Metazoa; phylum Chordata; class Chondrichthyes; order Orectolobiformes; family Hemiscylliidae; genus Chiloscyllium; species Chiloscyllium plagiosum. The sequence continues at coordinate 3,347,311 of NW_028270170.1, forward strand.
GACGGGAGATGAAGAGTGGAAAATGAACGCCAATGTACTTGTGGCGCAGGCTGAACGTAAGATGGAATATTTTGCAAAGTCTTTCCCAAAATCAAACTCATGACAAATCCTCCATATTCATCCAGTTTGGACATAAATGTAGCTTTAAATTTCTTTTATTGTCACTTTCCATAGTTTTGTACTAAAAATGAGCCATGCCATTACAATCAAAATAAACTTCCATTTGGGATGATGAGTTTATAAATTTCATGTTTATAAATTTCATCATCTGGGATGTTGCAGAATTTTGAGGAGCTTGGTCCTAGGTTTCTGGTTTGAAATCTTTCTAACAGAAACTAGCTGAGTTCACACATATAGAAAGAGTAAGTCACTGCCTGAGGCATCCTAGAATGTCCTGTCAGAACTTTATTTGTCTGTCGGAGAACTGAAGACTATATTATGAAGTTAACATTAATTCTGGTGGGAAATGTACAAGATTTCAAGAGTTTTGATACAAGAGTTCATTGATCACCTCAGGCTCACTATCCAAGATTACCTTGTATATTTGGTCACTGCCCGAGCTTTGCGTTGGATACAATACTATCTAGAAGACCAAATGTGACAGATGGCTGGAGTCAGTGTCCCTTTGAACAGTGTTTTTTTTAACACACTCAAGCCCCCTGCACATCCATAAAATTGAAATCCGGCTATTGGACGTTCCAGCTCTCTGCTGTGCAAAGCCAGTAGAGTTAAATCCAAGAGCTTCCATACAGAGGACCAAGAATATAAAAGGAAACACCCTAATGTGCTTGTCTGATGTCCTTGGTGATGCAGTTCTGACTCAGTCGACAAAAAGGACACATGCTTCATCCCAGGACTGCAGAGGAAAATAACAGGGAGAAAATTCACACAATCCATAAACTTTCACTATTTTTTATTCTTCCAGTTAAACAAAGCAAACTTCAGACGGCAGTCACATTCTTTGAACAGGCATTGAGCAAAGCCAGGCTGCTGAATGATGAGCCAGCACAGGAGGCAATCTCAAATGTGAGTAACTCCTGTTTAATCCATGTGGTGTTTCATTGTTGCTACTTTCCTGTGGTTCGGAGGTACAGGGTCCCTGCTGATTTAGCAAAAACGGGAAAGAGCCAGGCACTGACTCTGTTCAAATTGGCAGCTGCTAGATAATTCAGGGCAGATTCACCATCCTCTGAGTTTCACTGAAACTTTTGAAGTGCTGCCAACTTTAATCACAGCTCCGTTCAGCCTGTGTGTCCCATGATATGATCCAGATACTGTAATTCACTGCCCAATTCGCTTCCTCCTCGAATCCCACTGCATCAAACTGACAGACATTTTCTTAAATAGAACATAGAACATTACAATGCAGTACAGGCCCTTCGGCCCTCGATGTAGCACCAACCTGTGGAACCAATCTGAAGCCCATTTAACCTACACTATTCCATTCTCAGCCATATGCCTAACTAAAGACCATTTAAATGCCCCTAAGGTTGAAAAGTCTACTACTGTTGCAGGTAATGTGTTCCACACCCCTACTACTCTCAGAGTAAAGAAACTACCTCTGTCCTAAATCTATCACCCCTCAATTTAAAGCTATGTCCCTTGTGCTAGCCATCACCATCAGAGGAAAAAGGCTCTCACTGTCCACCCTATCTGACCCTCTGACTATTTTATATGCGTCAATTAAGTCACCTCTCAACCTTCTTCTCTCTAACAAAACAGCCTCAAGTCCCTCAACCTTTCCTCGTAAGACCTTCCCTCCATACCAGGCAACATCCTAGTAAATCTCCTCTGAACCCTTTCCAAAGCTTCCACATCCTTCCCATAATGCGGTAACCAGAACTCCAAATGTGGCCGCACCAGAGTTTTGTACAGCTACAGTATGATCTCATGGTTCCAAAACTCAATCTCTCTACCAATAAAACCTAATACACCGTATGCCTTCTTAACAACCATATCAAACTGGGTGGCAACTTTCAAGGATCTATGTACCTGGACATCGCGATCTCTCTGCTCATCTACACTATCAAGAATCTTACCATTAGCCCAGTACTCTGTATTCCTGTTACTCCTTCCAAAGTGAATCACCTCACACTTTTCCGCATTAAACTCCATTTGCCACCTTTCAGCCCAGCTCTGCAGCTTATCTATGTATCTCTGTAACCTACAACATCCTTTGTCACTATCCACAACTCTACCGACCTTAGTGGCATCTGCAAATTTACTAACCCATCCTTCCACACCCTCATCCAGGTTATTTATGAAAGTGACAAACAACAGTGGACCCAAACCAGATCCTTGCGGTACATCACCAGTAACTGAACTCCAGGATGAATATTTCCCATCAACCATCACACTCTATTTCCTTTCTTGAACAAGGGAACAACATTTGTTATCCTCCAGTCTTCTGATACCATTCCTGTAGACAATTAAAGAATAAACCAAAATGTCCAGCAAAAACATTGACCAAATGTAACTCAAAAGACAAGAGAAAATAGTGTAAAATTAAAGGAAGAGCCCTGTAATGCTACCAAAACAAGTTGTAAGCCTGAAGATTGGAAAGAATTTAGATTTAAGCAAAAGATGTTCAAGAAGTGGAAAAGATAAAAGAGAATGTAAGAGTAAACTACTCACTGTGTAAATAAAGTTTCCCCTCATGACACCATTGATGCCCTTGTCATTGATCTCATCTGAGTGTTGATTGGTTCTCGGCCCTTCCACTAACTGAAGCAGTTTCTCCCTGTCTACTGTCTCTGGACTCTTCATGGGTTTGAACAACTTGATTGAATCTCCTCTCAATCTTCTTCTCTCTAATGAGAAGGGCTTCAGTTTCTCCGGACTAGCCACAAATTTGTTTCAGTAACTATTTTTCTAAATAATTACTGCACCCTCTGAAATTTAGATCTTTTTATCAATTATCTCCTTTCATTCTTTCAAGGAAGATGTTATTACTTCACAATTCTCTCCATTAGAATTCATTTATTTATGCCTCCAGCCTGTTCTGTGTTCAGTCAAAATATGTTACTATCCTCCTCACAATTCACAATACTTCTGAGCTGTTAGTATTTTGAGACTTGAAATGATGCCATGTACAGCTAAGTCCAAATCATTAATATATGCCAGAAGAAACAGTGGTCCCCCAGCTCCTGGGGACCTCTCCTGTATTTTTTTCACTCATTCATTGGATGTGGGCATCACTGGCTGGGCCAGCATTTATTGCCAGAGGGCAATTAAAAGTCAACCACATTGCTGTGGGTCTGGAGTCTCACGTAGGCCAGACCGGGTAAGGATGACAATTTTCTTCCCTAAAGAACATTACTGAATCAGATGGGTTTTTTCCTGACAATCGATTCATGATAGAACATAGAACATAGAACATTACAGTGCAGTACAGGCCCTCGATGTTGCACCGACCTGTCATACCAATCTGAAGCCCATCTAACCTACACTATTCCATGTACGTCCATATGCTTGTCCAATGATGACTTAAATGTACTTAAAGTTGGTATCATCATTTGACTCTTAATCAGATTTTATTGAATTCAAATTCTTCCATCTGCCATGGCAGGATTCAAACCTAGGTCCCCAGAACATTATCTGGGTCTCTGGGTTATCGGTCTAGTGATAATATCACGAGGCCATTGCCTAGACTGAACTGCTCACCCAAACTACTTCATATCCAGCTATCACTGTCGCTTTTATTTCATGAGTTCTAAATTTGCTGACAAGCTAGTCTTTTTGCACATTATTGAACACCTTTATAAAGTCCATTTACATCACAGCAACTGCATTATCCTCACCAATCCAACACTTCATGAAGAATTCAACCAACTAAACTGAATAAGGTTTATCTTTAATATTCTGTTCTGCTTTTCCTTATTTGTTTTTGATTTATCCAGATGACTGTTCATTTTGTCCCAAATTATCATTGCTAAAAGCTTTCCCATCACAGAGGTAAAACTGACTGGCATGTGATTGCTGGTTTTATCCTTGTGTTCTTGTTTGAATAAGGTGTGACCTTTGTAATTCTCCAGTACTCTGGTACCACTCTGGGTGTTCTAGGAGGAGAATTGGAAAACTTTGAAAAGTGCCCTTCCCAAACACAGCACCACCACTCCCCTATCCTCTCAGTTTCCTCTCTCAGTAACATTGGGTACATCTCATCTGGCCCAATTTTAAATATATGCAGCCTTTCTAATACCCTCTCTTCATCTGTTTTAGCCCATCCAGTGTTTCAACTGTCTCCTTTATGGCAATTTCTTCTCCATTGTGTAGTGATTGGAACAAGGCTGTCCAGGTGGAGCTCATAGAATATGAGTTCCCTGATTGGGGCTGTTAATCCAGTCCAATCAGGGAGCCCTGGCTGACAGAAATAAACAGGAGTGTCAGAGGTTCTGGTCACTGTAAGAGCTGGCTGTGAGGGAGCTGGGTCAGTGTCATGTACAGTGTAAATAAAGGTGGACTTAATGGCAGGATACAGGTCTTTGTGATGTTATTGGAACTTGGTAAATGCAGGTGGAAAGTCTTTATTCAGTATCCTGGCCATGCTGTCTGCCTTCTGCAATGATCCCCTTTTTGGTCATTAATCAGCCCCTTTTGTGACCATGTTATTGTGTATATCTTTAAGGAAGATGTTGAATTTGTTTTAATAACTGCTGTCTGTCTTCTTTCATACCACTATCCCTCAACCAAGTGGTACTGAGCTTAATTATGCCACTGCAACAGCCACCTACCTCTGATCAAGCAACTAGTACCAAGCTGGGCATAAACGCCAGGACTTGCTCTTTCATTATTATTTAATGTTTTGTAATCTGACCATATGAGAAACTGTTGCACATTTGTGTCTGTAAGTCTCATTAACAATGCACTGGTTCCATTACAGGCGCTGAAAGATAATAAAAGGCAGATCGAGCAGGCTGAGCAGTTGAAACAGAAGGAAATTGAGCAGCTACAAGAGAAACAGAGAGCCCATCGGCTGAAACGTAAGAAATCTAGATGTGCCTTGTTGCATTCATTTGAAAACACCAAATGCACATTTCCTGGGGGTTCATTCAATTATCTATACGCTGGCAGGATGAAGTTACACCAAGGCTTTTACTTTGTGCTTTACCTTGAGATCAAATTGAAGTTATTTATTTCTACAGTTATATTCCAGCCAGCAGTAACTGCACTAGAATAACAGTGTTTGCATAGTATGTATGGAGATGGTAACATAGTGGTAATATTACTGGAGTGGTTATTCAATGGCCCAGCTGATGCTCTGAAGAGGTGGATTCAAATCCCATCCCAGTAGCTGCTGGGCTTTAAATTCAATCAACGTACCTGGAATTGAAAATGATGGTGGTCATGAAACTATCATTGATTTGATGCTTTAACATCTGGTTCACTAATTTCCTTAGGGAGTGAAACCTACCGTCCTTACCTGGCTGGCCTATGTGTGACTCCACACCACTGAGGAGACTGACTCTTGACTGCCCTTTGAAATGGCCAAGCTGCCCATTTCAAGGGCAGTTAGGGATGGGTAACAATTGCCATCTTTGCCAATGATGCCCACATCCCATGGAGTAAGTCAAGGACGTTGAAGATATTTATGAAGATTACTATATCCTTTCCTATTTATTTATTCTTCTTCTCGGTGAAGTAGCTCTCCGTAGATCACCTGCTAAGATTTCAAAGATCCCTAAAACCTTGATATCTGCTCTCTGAGAATTACATACGGAGATTAAAAATTCAGAAGTTTCAGTTGAGAGCTCACCAATTTTTATTTTCCTGTATCTGATTTTCTTATTCATGAAACTGAGCAACAAAAAGCAAAGTGTTTTGTGTAATTCAACATCCTCGATTCCTGCAGGTTCGATTACGTCAAGCTCCCGATTACTGTCCCCAGCATGGTGCTATAATCTGACATCAGAACAGCAGCCCCTTTGTGTGGCATTTTAAAGACACAAGATACTGTTATTGATAGTTGTGAAAATAAAGGTCACAGACTCAAATTAGATTCTTCTTGACTGGGAGAACATATGATGGGGATCATAATGTAGCAAACTCTGTTGGTATAACAAAAGGATGATCAGAATCTGATTCAAATCTCTTACCAACCTAGACGTTCTGTCTTCAGTGATGACCACAGGAGTTTGGTATCTTTAATCATGAACTTATTTTCTTTGACCTTCATTGTCTGCACTAACTTTTGGGCTATTTTTCTTTGACATAGTTCTGGTAACAGTTGATCTCATATACTGAATGTGGGTGTGAAATGCTCCCACGTTTTGGATGGTCAGGATTATGACCTCAATATTAACACTGTGGTCTTGATGGACAGGGCAGGGATGAATTGTTACAGAATGGGTTTGACTAGCTGGAAAGCAGATAACCATCCTGTTCTCTGTTCAGCAACCGAATACCAGGAAACTCAAGCCATTGATAATTATGTATCTCTCCACTATGTATCAAGTCTCCACTCAGGATGTTCCCAGAGTGATGCAGCCATGGTCATACCACTGCAACTTGTATTTTGCCACATTGTGCATTGAATCTCTATTCAGCCTCGTCAGCTCACAAGCTTTTTTCTGACTTTGTAACACAATATACCTCTAGTACTTCTCCTCTAAATCACATCTCTTCCATAACTGCAGCTGCAGTTGTGTATATTGACTCTTTTTGTACTCAAGACTCTGAACATTGATTAGCAAACAGAAAATAAATAATAATGAGGGATTTGCAATCACAGCTCGGGCAGGACTAATTTCTGTGATTTGCAGACACCAGCGTAATAAACAAAAGTAAGAATCTGATTGTTTTTTTCAATGTCCTTCCTCAGAATCTTGCTTCTGAATAACAAGGTTGAATATATGAAAATAAAGTAATAGGATGAACAAGGGCCACCAAGATGCTGAGGTTGATCTTGTTAGGAGCAAAACTGGAAAACAGGGTAGTTATGTGAAACTTCCTTTGAAACCTAGTTCAACCACATTTACTGTGCACTTTTCCTGTCTCTGTGTTGCAGAAATTAGTGTCAAGTGCAGGAGCTGCTATAAAAGACTGAGATGAAAAGATGTTTCTTCCATCAGAGAGTTATGGAGTTTCAGAAATCTCTATTATAGTAACCTATGGGTGTTTGTTTTCTTAAACATATCAAAACTGACATCAATGATTGTGACCAATCTTTGGCCTTTAAGGGAATCAAGGAACATGAGGATAATATGAGAAAGTAAAGTAAAAGTTGAAGATTGGCTTTGCTGTTTTTGAATATTGGAGTTGCTTAGAGAGACCACATGACCTACTCCTGCTACTCCTTACTTAGTAATTAAAAACAATGCAGACCATATAGCACCGGTCCGATTGGCAAAATTTAAGGCAGGAGCATCTCCAATGTGTCCTAAATGCAAAATAGAGGTGGGCACTCTTGTACATTGCTTATGGACCTGTCATAAGATCCGTGGATATTGGACTAAAGTAGCAAGTACCCTGACAGAAATTTTAGGAACGGAAATAAAAGTGGACCCCGTATCTCTCCTCTTGGGCTTTTCGAACTTTCCCTCCCTGGACACGTACGGGAAGAGACTATTTTCTATTCTTTCTTTCTGTGCAAGGAAAAATATTTTGATGAACTGGGTGGCGGAGGGCCCCCCTGGACTTTCAAATTGGCACAGACTAATTATGGAATGTATTCCCCTTGACTTCCTTACAAATATGGTGCACCGAAAGACCGAATTATTTTATAAAATATGGCAGCCCTTTTTGAATTACATAAATACAGATATTTCGGCTATCCTAACAAGGGCTTTTATTTAATTGAGACCACGAACCTGGCTGGTCCGCGGCCCCTCGGGGGAGGAATCCCGCACGAATACGGGTTTTATCATATCTGATGTTAACACATCCCGAGCATGTAAGAGACTTAAATATACACCCTGATTAGTTGTAGGTTAGATTAGTAGATAGTTGAGTTTTGTCTGTTTGTTTTTTTTTGTTGTTTTTTTTTTTTTTTTGGGGTTTTTTTTTTGTTGTTTTGTTTTGTTTTGTTTTTTTTGTTGTCAAATTTTGGCTATTGTATATTTGAGCTAATTGTATATCAATGTTTATATCTGAGAGTTTTGTTTATTTTTGTAAACTTGTAAAAATGTTAAATTTCTAATAAAAATATCTATAAAAAAAAAAAAAAAAACAATGCAGAGACACTGGGGAAGATGCAAAGATGATGCACAAAGATAATACCAGACAGATAAGCTGTTGTCAGGTACATTAGGGACATCTAAGTGACTCTTGCATAGGCACATGGAAGTTAGTAAAATGAAGAGTTTGTCCTTAGTCTGATCTTAGAATAAGATAAAAGGCCGGCATAACATCAAGGGCTAAAGGGCCTGTACTATGCTGTACTGTTCTATGTTCTATAACTTTCAGAAAGACTGAACAGGCTGGAGCTCTTTTCTCTCAGGAAGGAAGGCTAAGTGGTGTCAATAGAGGTTATGAATATTATGAAGGGGTTAAATAAGGTGGATGCAGAATAGATATTTCAATCTGGGGAACACCAACAAGAGCCATCAGTGGGAGATAATGAATCCAAGAAGGATTTCAGAGCAAACTTTCTTTTTGTTTATACATGAGGTAAGAGTATCGCTGGCTAGGACAGCATTTATTTCCAATCTGTAATCGTATTTGAGAAGATGATAACAAGCTGCCTACTTGAGCTACTTGAACAGTGCAGTTAGGTATGTAGGATGTGGAGATGCCGGTTTTGGACTGGGGTGAACAAAGTCAGGAGTCACAGATTATAGTCCAACAGTTTCATTTGATATCACGAACTTTCAGAGCGCTGGCCCTTTGTCAGGTGGAGTGAAGAGAAGCACACAGGCACAGAATTTACAGACAAAGGAGCAGCTCTCTGAAAGCTTGTGATCTCAAATAAACATGTTGGATTATAATCTGGTGTCATGTGACTTCTGACGTTTGGTGAATAGTTCCGGGATTTTGACCTAGGAACTGGACGGCATGCTGATCAATTGGGGGTTGCTCTGTTCCTGATGGTTTTGAGCTTCTTGAGTGTTGGAACTACACTCAGCCAAGGCAAGGGAAGTGTATTGCATATCACTCCTGACTTGCACCTTGTTGGAAATACATTTTGGTCAGTGCGTGATGAGAATGTTGAATTTGCTGTCGGATGGAGCATTGTGATTGGTGCATTTAAAGGACGGCTAGATGTTTACAGATAAAAGTATAGAGGAAATGTTAATAGTATGTGACGAGGTAGCGTGAGATTAGCACTGGAACAGGTGAGTTATTCCGAATGGCCTGTTTCTGGATTGAAAATGTAAAATTAACTCTCTATTCGAATTGAGTAACATTTTTTAACCTCTGCATTTTACTACTGTAGTTGGACCGCTGGTTGTTGATCATGTGAGGACTAAGAAAAAGAAACATACCGGTAGGTTCTTCATGTAGACAACCTGTACTCTGTCACAAGTACATCTGTTCATTTACATCACCACCACCCCTCCCCCCCCCCATGCATTTTAATTAACCCCCTGCTGAAAGATGGCTCACAAGGAATGATTGTCATTATAATCCATTCAACAGTGGAAAATGAGATGACAGACAAATCAAACAGATATTTTGCATCAGTCCTTACTGCAGAGGGTACAACTAGCATTGCAGAAATAGCTGTCAGTCAGGAGTTGAAAGGGAGGGAGGAACTGAAAAAAATTATAATTACCAAGGAAATTGAATAGAGCAAATTGTTAGACACAAGAGTTGACAAGTCCCCAGGTCCTGATGGATTTCATCCCAGAGTCTTAAAAGAAGTAGACAATGAAATAGTTGATACGTTGGTTTTAATTTTCCAAAGTTCATTAGATTCAGCGAAGGTTTCTTTAGATTGGAAAAGTTTTAATGTAACTCTTTAGTTCAAAAGGAGAGGGAAGCAGAAAGCAGGAATCTATAGGTCAGTTATCTTAACCTCTGCCATAGGGAAATGTTAGAAGCTATTATTAACAATGTTATAACAGACACTTTGATAAGTTCAAGGTAATCAGGCAGAACTAAATGGTTTCATCAAAGGGAAGTCATGTAATTTTTCAGAATTCTATGAAGAAGGAAGTTGTGCTGTAGATAAAGGGGAACCAGTGGATGTATTGTACTTAGATTTCCAGAGAACATTTGATAAGGTTCCACAGCCAGAGTTGTTGCGAATAATAAACACTCATAGTGTTTGGCGTAACATAGTGACACAGAGAGATGATTGGCTGGATTACAGGAAGCAGAGAGGAGGAATAAGTGGGTCATTTTCAGGCTGTTGGATGTCCCAAATGGTGTACCCCAGGGGTCAGTGCTGGGACCTCAGCTCTTCACAATTTATGGAAACAATATGGATGATGGGATCGAAGATGCAGGAACTCTTCCTAATAACACAAAAATAGGCAGGAAAGTGGGTTGTGAAGAGAACATAAGCATCCTACAAAGGGAAGCAAATAGATTCAGTGAGTGAGCGAAGATTTGGCAAATGGAGTGCAAGATGGAAAAGTGTGAAATAGTCCATTTTGGCACAATGAATAAAAAAGAAATATATATTATACATCATCTAAATGGTGAGAGATTGCAGAGCTCAGAGAAGCAGAGGGATCTGGGTGTCCTAGTGCATGAATCACAGAAGGTTAGTCTGCACGTGGTGCAAGTAATCAGAAAAGCTAACAGAATTTGATGGTTTATTATGAGAGGAATTAATGCAGGAGTAGGGAGGTTTTGCTGTGGTTATACAGAGCATTGGTGAGACTCCATCTGGAGTCCTGTGTGCAGAACTAGTCACTACTAGTGATGCTAATGCTTTGGAAGCAATTCAGGGAAGGTTTATTCATCTAATCCCAGGAATGAGTGGATTGCCTTCTCAGGCAATGTTAGGCAGGTCTGGGCCTGTATCCTCCAGAGTTTAGAACAGTCATGGATGATATAAACACATAAGATATTGAGGGGATATGCCTGGGCGAATGTGGAAAGGATGTTTCCTCTTATAGGAGAGTCTGGAGGTCCAGGGGTCATAGTTTGAAGATAGAGTGGGATGCCCATTTACTTTCCTCTCTGAGAATTGTGCATGTTTGGAATTCCCTTTCTCAAAAGGCAGTGGATGCAGACTCTTTAAATATTTATGAGGCAGAGTTGGATAGATTTTTGATGATCGAGGAGATGAAAGATTATCAGGGATATGCAACAATGTAGAGTTGAGCTTAAAATCAGATCAACCATGAACTTATTGAATGATGGAGCAGGCTTGGAGGGCTCAGTGGTCTACTCTTGTTCCTTGTTCATATGTTCATTTCCATCCCTTGGACTCTGGTCATTCCAAACCGTTGGACCAGTACATACACATTACCTTTAACAATTATTGTGAAGGTACTACCTGCCTGTATATCAAACTGGAGTGTAATATTCTCATTCATAATGGCTGATGGGCATTTCAACGCCATTTACCCACACTCTCCCCATATCCCTTAATTCCTCGTAAGGATGGTGAACAAGAGGAGGAGATTTGGTGAGTTTAACCCTTCAGTATCTCAAGGCTCCTATAACAATAATAGGATCCCTCCCATCACGCTAATTGAGATCCACTGACTCAGCACAGAACAGGCATAAACCCAGCAGTACCCTGGACTCAATGGTTTGACTGTCTATTGGATCAAGTCCTGGGGCTGCGATGGAGCTTTGCAACTGAGCCAACCCTGGCTCAACAACTCAATCATGAAGACTGGAGAACAGTCAAGCCCGATCAAGGTGGCTGTGATGAGGAAAGTGCTGTGGTCAGTCCATTAGAGAAAAGATTAAATATAGCACCCTTGCTTCTTCCTAGCTCCTCAGTTGGTTGTTACAGTCCCTGGAGATGGGTTCCTGGACTGCAGCCTGCAATACAGGTTGATGTCGAGGCAGTATATATCCTGGAGAGAATGAATGCGGCTCATGTGACTGTGGAATTTCTGTAACCTGCCATCTTCCCACTGCAGCCTTCTCAACTGAGGAGCCCTCTTCTCTGGAAGCTGAAGATATCACTGATTCCACCCTCCGCCATCAGGGTAGGTAATCAGACCTCTGTGCAGTTCCTGTCTAGTCAGGCCTTTGTACAGTCTCTTCTGCATCAGGATTGGTGTGCTATGCTATGCCTTTATCTGACCCTTTAAATTTGGACCATTTCCCTTTCCTCCTTTCCTGTCATTTCCACTGCTGAATCCCAAAACCTCAATTTCCATATTTGGAATGAGGCATAGATGAAATGGTAATTATTGGCTAAACTAATTTTAAATTAATATTTGGGCAAAAAGTAAATATGGATATAAGGTATGACAAAGAATCCTGAGAGACCCGGAAAGATATTGTTTTTAGAGCTATATTTGGGGTATATTGGTTTAAAGTAGGACGTTTTTAACGGAGAGGTGGTGTTTGGATTTCAGCTTACCAGACCAAAAGAAGCTTCAAAACATTTATATTTTTAAAGATATTCTTTGACAATTATATTCAAACATGATCGATGTGTTCAAATGAGATGCACAACATAATGCAGCCATTTCTTTTGCCCTTGTCACACTCCTTTCCCTGCCGTTCCTGCTGTTCGGAGGATCAGTGTGGATTCGATGGGCTGAATGGCCTGCTTCCACACTGTAGAGATTCTACTAGATAAGTGTAATGACTGCACTCCACCTGCATGGACTGACCTGGAGTGAGGGTGTCAAATTATACCTGTGTCCAAATGAACAATAGGCCAGCATGGGGAAGCCAGCCCAGTCCATTATACAACAGGCTGTCAAACTGTGGAACTGCTGGACACAAATGTATGTGCTGGCCTTATACAGAATCCCATCTGTGGATTAGAAGGTAGCAGCATTTCCAACAAAAGCAGCTGTCAAAATGGCATTTTTGTCAAGATGAACCAGTGATTAGGATTTTCATAAACCATTGAGGTGAAGCTTTGTTGATTGAGCAGAATTGTTTAACCTGATGTTTTCCTGCACTAGATGCCAAGAAGCCTGATGAGGCAATAGAAGCAGAGGAATCCTGCTCTGAGGGTAGGTTCTAATGTAGCCAGCACCAGTACCATCATTCACCCCCCCCCCCCCCACATCATGGCAGGGTTACACTATATCACTGAGATATCTGTGTTGAGAATGTGGTGCTGAAAAAGCACATCAGGTCAGGAATTCCTGATGAAGGGCATTTGCCTGAAACATTGATTCTCCTGCTTCTCGGATGCTGTCTGACCTGCTGTGCTTTTCCAGCACCACACTCTCGACTCTGATCTCCAGCATCTGCAGTCCTCACTTTCTCCTCACTGAGATATCTGCCCATCCTCAATCAGAATTCCGATTTGAAATATGTTCCTGATTTCTCAGCACACTATGGGGTTCCATATCTGTTTGGTGCTCCATTAGACCGCAAATAACTTTCAAAGGCTTTTTGAGAAATATCTGAAAACATAGGAAAATACATTACTTTATGTAATTTGAATTGTGTTTGATATCATCAGGAGTGGAGAGTTCGCTCAATTGGCTGGATGGGTTCAAATTCCCACAACAGCTGAGGTTGCTATGAAGGATTCTCAACCTCTCCCCTTGCCTGAGGCATGGTGACCCTCAGGTTAAATCACCACCAGTTGTCTCTGCCTTGGTAAGACCATGATGACTTTACCTTTTAGTCAGGAATAGGCACTGAAGTAATGCAGACTTTCCATTTCACTCTGAAACATTCCCAGGGGCTAGATACAAAGTAAAGCTCCCTCTACACTGTCACCATCAAACACTCCCAGGATAGGGACAACATAAGATTAGATACAGAGTAAAGCTTCCTCTACACTATTCCCATCAAACTCTCCCAGGACAGTGACAGCATGGGGTTAGAGACAGAATAAAGCTCCCTCCACACTGTCACCAGGAGATTTTGTCTTTGGACACACACAGTGGTGGAGAATAGACATGAATTGTCTGAGTGGGAAATGGAAGTTACTAAGTAACCCATTGTCCTTGAACTCCCACATTGTTATCCTGTTAAAACTAGGCCTTTACCTTACACAGTCAGACTAGACATGGAGCAGAGTTTGTCTGTATTATTGGTGGAGGGAGAGAATCCTTTGTATTTGGAATATTTATTGGAATGGTAGTAGTTGGCCTTAGGGAGGACAAACAAATGCACTCCTTTCACAACCAAACATTTAAGTAACCCATAACTACCAACTATGGCCCCTATCCCGCAATTGGCTAGGGCTTCAAGGTCTTATTCTGTTTTGGTACCAAAATATCGGAAAGCCTCCTCGTTTTGCTTATTTCTGAGTGCCCACATCCCACATACTGAGGGAACCAGTGTGCAGGTTGCTGTGCCCTGACTCCAGGTAATTATCCACAGTAAAGGTTCAGGGGCATTCCTGTCCATTGAAGAGAGTTGATTAGTTATACACATTGAAGGGCAGCAAACAATACCAACCCTGGGGCAAGGCAAGGTGAGTGGCCCATTGTGGTATCCATTTCTGCATTGGTACTATTCTGCAGTTATCCCAAGGGATAACTGATCTGTGAACAGGGGCCTGATCTCAATGGCCACCCAGTTAATCTGCAGGTTCTCAGAGTGGGTATTACATAAGGATCATTGGCAGCTGTGTTGCAGACCGTGCTGCATTGTAAACGGGATGTCCCTGTTTAATCTACATTCAGCACTTTGTTAAAGCACAAGCTGGGGATATCATTGCCAGCAGAGGTATCTGTTTTAGAGTATTCCACTTATTCAGTTACCTAGAACCTTCAGTTCCCAGCACAATATTCTTGGTTTAGAAATTTTTCATCTCCCAAAATCTCCTGCAGGTTATCAGAGGTTGGAGGAGCTTGGACTGTCTGCTGGATCCCAATGCCAGTGGCTGCAGCTTTCAAAGAGGTACCCCAGGAGGGATATCTGAAGCAGTGAGCCGGACACACCACACTGACCTGGGGCCACCCCAGTGCAGGCTCCATGGAAGTGAATCACCATTTTACTCCCATCAGAGTCACATTGAATTGTTTAATGAGGAAAATTAGAAACAATCAGCCGTATATTGACAGAGTTAACTTGTGTAATTTCTTATTTTGATGCAACAGAATTCAGTTCGTCAGATTCTGTCTGTGGGCTTTATTCATCAGAAAGTGATCGCGTTTCAGTTGTGTCTCCTCAGGGTAGGTTTGCTGGTTAATTGTGTGTGTGACGCGCGTGTGTCTGTATGTATGAGAGAGAGAGAGCGTGTATGTGCATGTTTGTGTTCAGTGCCAGATTGCAGTTAGATCCACACAGAAGTGTAGAAGGATCATTTTAATATTGCTCTCTGTGCTCTTTCTCCTGGATTGCTGACTTGTGGTCCATATCCATTATTAATCTCTGGATTGGACATACAATCTGGAGTCCCTAATGTAAAGCACAGATGATTGGGCTGCTCAAATGAAATAAAGGGATTGTGATAAATACAGGATGGCTCCACACACACAGGTGCTCATGGGGAGCAGGTGAATGTGACCTTAGGTGAAGCATTACATTCGCCGCAATTAATTCTCATTGTCCACAAGCTGGAGGGATGCCTGAGAGAGAGCTGTTGGCAGGCTCGTATTGTTTAGCTATACAGCTCACCCTCAGCCAATCTCTTTTATATTTTTATTAGTCTTTTGTTATTGTTTATTCTTACTGGAGTCTGAAAAACATTGACGTAAAAAGTGTGCAGTGTTTCCCCTTCAGTTTTGCTGGTTACAGGCCTGTATCCATCAAGCCCTTTGTGTTATCAAAGAGCAATGGGCCTTAATGTGGAATTATATTTCCAAAATTAAAATAAGTGGATATGTGGAAATGTATTATAATAAAAACTGCCGCAAGGCCTCAGCAGATGATACCACATTTGTGAAGCGAGGATTGTAGTTTGCATCTCAGACAGAGAGAATATCAGCCAGAAATATCAATCCCTCCTCCCTCTCTCCACAGACGTAGGTTTCTGTACAGTCTACCTGGGGCACTCATTTCTCTGCCATCAACAACATTTACTGTCAGTGCTCATGTGTAAGAGAGCCAGGGTGGGTTGTAGCAAGATGCTGATGCCTGGGAACTCTACCTGAGCAAGAGTCAACTTGCTTCAGGAGAGAAAATGAAAGAATTAGAAAAACAAAGGTTAAGTATAGTTTGCACAGATGAGTAGATTTTCTTTGACCTACTGTTTTTATACAGCAGAATCCAAGGTCTCTCTTGATCCAGCGGCCATTGCTAAATCTTCAGATGGTAAGAGAATTAAACGGGTTAGGTTCAAAGGGGAGCTATCGTGAATAGGCTGTATGTCAAAATTCAATGATGGTCTCAGATTCTCAACTGATCTTTCTCATTTTGTGTTCGATCCGAGTTGTTGCTGATGAAATAATTTTCCTGTTGTTTCTTGTTATCAGCCTCATCCACATGTTTACATTCCTTCTCATTTACTTGTCACTGTTATTGATTCCTGCTCTGTGCAAATCAGAGCTGAGTACTAACTCCTGATATACAGAGCTGGAACTGATTCTGAGAAATGTGATGAGGTGTTTAATTGTTCAGTTCTTTACTGTGTCATATCCTAGGATGATAGCACCTTGTTAGCTGACTGATACAGTAAAGCACATTAGGTTCCTGCTCCCTGGAGAACTGAGCAGTAAGTACAATGGCAACATACTGGCTGGATGGTGAACATTGCTGTCTTCCAGCACCAGGGACCTGGGTTCGATTCCAGCTCTGGGTGACTGCATGTATGGAGTTTGCATGTTCTCCTGTGGGTTTCCTCATACAGACCAAAGATGTGCAGGTTAGGTGGATTGGCCATGCTATAGTGTCCGAGGATGTGCAGGCGAGGTGGGTAAGCCATGGGAAATGCAGGGTTATTGAGATAGGGTCTGAGATGCTCTTTGGTGAGTCGGTGTAGATTCACTGGGCCAAATGGCCTTTTTTTGCACTGTAGGGATCCTAGGATTCTGAGCTTCTAAGCCAGCAACATGCCTGAAACACCACATGTACCCCAGATGGAGCAATGGGTGCAAAAGGACTTGGAATCATGGCACGGAGTGTCTGCTGTGCCTGATAGCCCTTGAGAATGTGTTTCAATAAGGCACCTGCCTTTCACAATGAGTGAAATGCTTAGGCCGATGCTGTAACTGTCTTGCTGGCTTTTGCAATTGGATAATGGCCACTTCATGACCATTAAAGCTCCTCATCCCAACATCACTGATACTCAGCCAGTGGAGAGTTGAGCGGAGTTGGATTTGTTTCCAGGTTTCTGTGGATTCCCCTGGTTGACAGGAGCTCAGTGACTGTGATTGAGAAGCTCAGAAGCAGGGAGGGATTTATCCTCTGCTCGTCCCCTACCCGGTGACTGCCCACCCCATACAACCAAAACCTGCATTTTACACATTCCACACACACCCAGATCAAACTCCACCCACACCTGGATCTATCTCCACCCAGACCCGGAACAAACTCCACACACACCCGGATCAAACTCCACCCACACCCGGATCAAACTCCACCCACACCCGGATCAAACTCCACCCAGACCTGGATCAAACTCCACACACACCCGGATCAATCTCCATCCACACCCGGATCAAACTCCACCCACACCTGGATCAAACTCCACCTACACCCGGATCAAACTCCATCCACACCTGGATCAAACTCCACCCAGACCTGGATCAAACTCCACACACACCCGGATCAAACTCCACCCACACCCGGATCAAACTCCACCCAGACCTGGATCAAACTCCACACACACCCGGATCAAACTCCACCCACACCCGGATCAAACTCCACACACACCCAGATCAAACTCCACCCACACCTGGATCTATCTCCACCCAGACCCGGATCAAACTCCACCCACACCCGGATCAAACTCCACCCACACCCGGATCAAACTCCACCCACACCTGGAACAAACTCCACACTCACCCGGATCAAACTCCACCCACACCCGGATCAAACTCCATCCAGACCTGGATCAAACTCCACACACACCCAGATCAAACTCCACCCACACCCGGATCAAACTCCACCCAGACCTGGATCAAACTCCACAAACACCCGGATCAAACTCCACCCAGACCTGGATCAAACTCCACCCACACCCGGATCAAACTCCACCCAGACCCGGATCAAACTCCACCCACACCCGGATCAAACTCCACCCACACCCGGATCAAACTCCACCCACACCTGGATCTATCTCCACCCAGACCCGGATCAAACTCCACCCACACCTGGATCAAACTCTACTCAGACCCGGATCAAACTCCACACACACCCGGATCAAACTCCACCCACACCCGGATCAAACTCCACCCAGACCCGGATCAAACTCCACCCACACCTGGATCAAACTCCACACACACCCGGATCAAACTCCACCCAAACCTGGATCAAACTCCACCCAGACCTGGATCAAACTCCACACACACCCGGATCAAACTCCACCCACACCTGGATCAAACTCCACCCAGACCTGGATCAAACTCCACACACACCCGAATCAAACTCCACCCACACCCGGATCAAACTCCACCTACACCTGGATCTAACTCCACCCAGACCCGGATCAAACTCCACCCAGACCTGGATCAAACTCCACAAACACCCGGATCAAACTCCACCCACACCCGGATCAAACTCCACCCAGACCTGGATCAAACTCCACACACCCCCGGATCAAACTCCACCCACACCCGGATCAAACTCCACCCATACCTGGATCAAACTCCACACACACCCGGATCAAACTCCACCCACACCCGGATCAAACTCCACCCAGACCTGGATCAAACTCCACACACACCCGGATCAAACTCCACCCACACCCGGATCAAACTCCACCCAGACCTGGATCAAACTCCACCCAGACCCGGATCAAACTCCACCCACACCCGGATCAAACTCCACCTACACCTGGATCTAACTCCACCCAGACACGGATCAAACTCCACCCACACCCGGATCAAACTCCACCTACACCTGGATCTAACTCCACCCAGACCCGGATCAAACTCTACCCAGACCCGGATCAAACTCCACCCACACCTGGATCAAACTCCACGCTCACCCGGATCAAACTCTACCCAGACCTGGATCAAACTCCACAAACACCCGGATCAAACTCCACCCACACCTGGATCAAACTCCACCCACACCTGGATCAAACTCCACCCACACCTGGATCAAACTCCACGCACACCCGGATCAAACTGCACCCACACCCGGATCAAACTCCACCTACACCTGGATCAAACTCCACCCAGACCCGGATCAAACTCCACCCACACCTGGATCAAACTCCACCCAGACCTGGATCAAACTCCACACACACCCGGATCAAACTCCACCCACACCTGGATCAAACTCCACCCAGACCTGGATCAAACTCCACACACACCCGGATCAAACTCCACCCACACCCGGATCAAACTCCACCCAGACCTGGATCTAACTCCACCCAGACCCGGATCAAACTCCACCCAGACCCAGATCAAACTCCACCCACACCTGGATCAAACTCCACCCACACCCGGATCAAACTCTACCCAGACCTGGATCAAACTCCACAAACACCCGGATCAAACTCCACCCACACCAGGATCAAACTCCACCCAGACCTGGATCAAACTCCACAAACACCCGGATCAAACTCCACCCACACCCGGATCAAACTCCACCCAGACCTGGATCGAACTCCACACACCCCCGGATCAAACTCCACCCACACCCGGATCAAACTCCACCCATACCTGGATCAAACTCCACACACACCCGGATCAAACTCCACCCACACCCGGATCAAACTCCACCCAGACCTGGATCAAACTCCACACACACCCGGATCAAACTCCACCCACACCCGGATCAAACTCCACCCAGACCTGGATCAAACTCCACACACACCCGGATCAAACTCCACCCACACCCGGATCAAACTCCACCTACACCTGGATCTAACTCCACCCAGACCCGGATCATACTCCACCCAGACCCGGATCAAACTCCACCCACACCTGGATCAAACTCCACGCACACCCGGATCAAACTCTACCCAGACCTGGATCAAACTCCACAAACACCCGGATCAAACTCCACCCACACCTGGATCAAACTCCACCCAGACCTGGATCAAACTCCACAAACACCCGGATCAAACTCCACCCACACCCGGATCAAACTCCACCCACACCTGGATCAAACTCCACCCAGACCTGGATCAAACTCCACAAACACCCGGATCAAACTCCACCCACACCCGGATCAAACTCCACCCAGACCTGGATCAAACTCCACACACCCCCGGATCAAACTCCACACACCCCCGGATCAAACTCCACTCACACCTGGATCAAACTCCACCCACACCTGGATCAAACTCCACCCAGACCTGGATCAAACTCCACCCACACCCGGATCAAACTCCACCCAGACCCGGATCAAACTGCACCCACACCCGGATCAAACTCCACCTACACCCGGATCAAACTCCACCCACACCCGGATCAAACTCCACCCACACCCGGATCAAACTCCACAAACACCCGGATCAAACTCCACCCAGACCCGGATCAAACTCCACCCACACCCGGATCAAACTCCACCCAGACCTGGATCAAACTGCGCCCAGACCTGGGTGACTGGTTTGTTTTGTTCAGTTAAAGTTGCTGCATCACAATGTGTGTCTCATGCTGATTCAGTGGAATAATTTCAGAGGGTTACAATATGGGGACTCATACTCCCATGAGTTTAGAAGGTTAAGGGGTGGGCGTAAGGATGAAGGTTAAAGGGACAACAGCAAGACACCTCACTGCAACATTACCTCAAAGAGGAAATGAAAATATTATTGGGGAGATTTAAGTATATCTCAAAATTATTGAATAGAGTTTAAGTAATCTACTGTGTTTGTTCTATAGACTTAAAGATACTTCTTGATCAGACAGTTCCGTCTCGAGAGGGAACTGAGCAAGGTAGGTTCAGAATACAGTTATAGTGTCATAAAAGTAAAATCGTAGAACCTTCGAACAGGAAAGGAGGCCATTTGGCCCATTGTGTCAGCACCAGCCTGCTTGCCAACTCTTGGTCCTCAGTTTTGCAGGTCACAGCACTTCAAGAGTAAGTCGAAATGTATTTTTTAAATGTGGTGACCTATTTCTTCAGACACTAAACTGCAGATCCCTACTACCTTCTGGATCAAAGCTGTAATAGCTGTTGAAAAACAAATATTGCACCAGATTCCTGTCTGCGTTAAGGTTTTTTTGTTTCCTGTCCCAGTGTTTTGAAATATGTTTCACCTTCTTGAATTCATGCACTGGTTTTCATTCCTTCTTATTTAATCATTCGTGGAATTTTAAGCAGACTGCCATGAGGCCTATTCTATACCAAGGGAATCTCCAGTCTGGAGTATGGCCACATCAGAGACAGAGGTCCAGGGCATAGAGTGAGTGCTGGATACATTAATTAGCTCCTGACATAAAAGCAAAATACTGCAAGTGCTGAGTTCACCCATGGCTAAGAACAAACTTGGCAACAATGGGATATTGTGAAAAGAGATAAGTGTAATAAAGCAAGAAGAATACATGAAGAACATTGGCAATCAAGAAGAGAATGATGAAAGGAAATTCAAAGAGGTACAGAAAGATGTCAATATAATTAGGAAGCAAATAAGGAACTAGATGTAATTATTTCTTTGATATGTCCTGCATAGACAACACAAAACCAAAGGGAAATTAAGATAGGCAGCTTTGGCAGGAATATTGAATAGTATTGACTGGAGATTAGTCAGTTCACAATGCAGAGTGATGCCAACAGCATGGTTCAATTCCCACACTAGCTGAGATTTCCATGAAGGATTCTCACCCCTCACCTGAGGCATGGTGACAGTCAGGTTAAACTAGCATCTGTCATCTCTGTGTAGTGAGAGCGCAGTTCCCTAGCCTGGTTGTGGTATGGCAGCTTTGCATGTACCTTATTGAATAGTGAATGTGATTTTAGACAGATTCAAAAAGAACATCAAAATATTTAAGGCAGATAGGAGAGAGATAATTAATAAATTGGAGAAATAAAGATTAAATCATTTGAACCTGGTAAACAGAAATCTGTCAAAATTTAAAAATGACATTAAATTATGTATTGAGAAAATGCTCAATAACATTTCAACAAATTTACAGCATATTTTTCTAAATACAAAATGAATTTTAATAAAGCTGAGGACGAGGTATTCAAATTTGATCAGATGAACAATGTGATTAATGATTTCTTGGAAAATAAAAGTCTAAATAAAATACCGGCATAAAGGGATTGAGGGTCATGCAGATTAATAAATTCAGAACAAGTAAATGCCAAACACTGGAGTTTATTTCCGGCAGAATAAAATGTAAAGAAAATGGTTCCTCTTGCAAGGAAGCCATAATTTGGTGATTGTAAGTGTAAGGGTTACTACTAATAAACCTAATGAGGCATTCATGAGAAATTTCTCAATGTAGATAGAGAGAAACAATTATTTCTATTGGTTGGAGATTCTACGACTCAGCCATATCTCAGTTTACACATGCTGTAAAAATTAAAGCCTGACTTTATTCTGTAAAATGTATGTACACTTTCAGACTCCAATAGTGGTAAACGTCTGAAACTTTCTTGCTCAAATGGCAATTGATGTAAGATTAATTGTTCATTTTAAATTTAATACTATCAATTTTTGTTAGCCAAAGGTATTGAGGGATATAGGGCAAGGATGAGTGTTTGGAATTCAGTTGTAGATCAGTCAGAATCTCTTTGAATGACAGAACAGGTTCAAGGGGCTGGACAATGTCTTCCAATTCCTACGCTCTTTACTCAGAGTCATGGGAATATGGAACTCTCCACACAGAGCAATGGAAACAAACTTTTGGGATAAATTATGCCAGACAATAGCTCAGTATGTAATGGGAAAAGAAAAAGATATTTTGACAGACTGAGATGACATTGTGGGAGAGAAGGTGTGTGTCCATCATTGATCTGTCTCCTAAAAACTGTAACTGTAAGAAAAGGCACATCACCTACATGGGGCTGGAAGATTGAATGTTGATTATCAAAGAGAAATTCAGTATGCACCAGGAACTGACAAGCACAGTCCAGGGTGAGATTGGAGGATTGGCAGAAAGGAGTGGAATTGTCAGCTTTCCCTCTGTGTCCCAGCTCAGAATCCTGATTCTTGCTGAAATGATAAATTAGACAAACTAATTTAATTTCTTTAATGCCTACAGTGGCTGAGATCTGCTAGTGTAAGAAAGCTGATGATGTTTCTGATGTAGCCAGCATAGAGTGTACTGAACAGTAACATACAGAATTAAACTTCAGCTCGTAACTTCTAATTTACTCTCCGGCCTTTCAACTCCAAATAGATTACTTTCTGAAATCTGGTTGATATGGTCCTCCTCCATTATTGGTGTCATTCGTTGACCCAGTTAGTGCTGGGGACGAAGGGAGCTGTTGAAACGGGGCAGATTCTATGTGAATCATGCCAGGACCAGAATCCTGGCAAATCATATAATGAGAGCTACAGTTAGAGCTATAAATTAAACAATAGTGGGGAGGCAACACAAATTGCTGGAAAAGCACAGCAGGTCTGGCAGCATCTGTGGAGAGAAATCAGAGTTAATGTTTTGGGTCCAGTGACCTTTCTTAGAAACAGTAGTGGGTCAGTTGATGGGGAATTAGAAAATCAAAGTGAAAGGAGAAGGTGGGAGTGCAGGATAGTGGTGACTCTGATTGTTACCAGAAAAGAAAAAGGATGGACAGAAATTGTTACCATCATATTGCACAGAGGAATCGTACAAAAACAGGGACATTTGATAATAGAACAAGCGTAAAAGGTTTATATTGAACATTAATGAGGTAACAGCAAAAATAGAGATGAAGGGTATGATTTGGTTGTGATTACTGAGACGTGGCTGCAGGGAGACCAGGTTTAGGAATTGATTATCCAAGGGTACTCATTGTTTCAGTGGGATAGGCAGGAAGGAGAAGGAGTTGGTGTAGGTTTGTCAGTAAAGGTAGAGATCAGTGATGTAGGAAGAAATTATATCAGCACAGAGATCAAGATGAAGAATCAGTCTCCATAGAGATAAGGAAAGAAGTAAGTGTAATCTGTAGGAGTACAAACAGTAGTCACACAGTGGGGCACAGTATAAACCAGAAAATACTAGGCATTTATAAGGAAAGTACAGCGATAATCATGGGTGGTTTTAGTTTGCATGTAGACTGGATTCATAAAATTTGCAAAGGCAGCTTCAAAGGAGACTTCATTGAATGTATTAAAGATTGTTTCTTATAGCAATATGTTGTGCAAATAACCAGGCAGCAGGCTATTCTGTATTTGGTATTGTGTAATGAGGTTAGATTAATTAATGATCTCATAGTAAAGGATCCTCGAGGGAAGAGTGATCATAGCATGCTGGAATTTCACATTAACTTGGATGGCAAGAAACTGATAGGAAGTACTTTTTGCCAAATTGGCTGAAGACACTAAAATAGGTGGGAAAGGAAATTGCAATAAAGAAATAAGAAATTTACAAATGGATAGGTGAATGGGCCAGAGTTTGTCAGATGGAGTTTATTGTGCATAATTGAGAGGTTATTCATTTTGGCTGGAGGAATAGAAAGGCAACTTATTATCAAAATGGAGAGAAACTTCAGAGTGTTTCGGTGCAGAGGGATCTGGGTCTCCTTGTGCAGGAATCACGGAAAGCTAGTATCCAGGTACAGCAGGCAAGTGGAATTTTATAGAGTTATAGAGTCATACATCATGGAAACAGACCCTTCAGTCCAACTAGTCCACACCAACCATGTTCCCAAACTAGACTAGCCCCACCTGCCAGCATTTAGTCCACATCCTTCCAAATCTTTCATATTCATAAACATATCCAAATGTCTTTTAAATGTTGCAATTATACCTGAATCTACCACTTCTTCTGGAAGTTCATTCCAAACTCGAACCACACTCTGTGTAAAAAACGTTGCCCTTCATGTCCTTTTTAAATCTTCCTTCTTTCACCTTAAAAATATGCCTCCTAGTTTTGAACTCCCTCACTTGAGGGAGTTCACTTTATCTATACCCCTCATTATTTTATAAACCCTTCAACCTCCAAAGCTCTAGTGAAAATAATCCCAGTCTATCTTTATAACTAAAACTCTCCATTCCCAACACATTACTGGTAAATCTTTTCTGAACCCTCTCCAGTTTAATAATACATAACAGGGTAACCAATTTTATTTATTGAGAAAGGAGTAGAATATAAATGTAGGGAAGTATGGCTGTAATTGTACAATTGCACCTGGAGTATTGTGTACAGTTTTAAAGAGGGGTGTACTTGTAGTAGAGACAGTCCAGGGGAGGTTTATTGGATTGATTCCAGGGATGAGGGGTCTTGTCTTATGAAGAGAGATTGAGCAGTTTACGGAGTTTAGGAGAGTGAGAGGACATCTAATTGAGATCTATAAGATGCTAAATGGGATTGATAAAGTAAGTGTAGAGAGGATATTCCCTCAAGTAGGGCAGTCTAGAATGAGAAGGTATAGTTTTAAGATAAGGGACAGCTGATTTAAAACAGCTGAGGGGAACTTACTTCTGTTAAAGGGTCATGAATCTGTGGAATTCACTCTCTGAGAGTGTGGTGGATGCTGGGAAATTGAGTAAATTTAGGAGAAAGAGAGACACATTTTTAATTAGTAACAGTTTGAAGGGTTATGGGGAGCAAGCAGGAAAGTGGAGTTGAGGCTGAGATGAAATCAGCCAAGATTGTATTATATAGCATAGAAGGCTCAAGGGGGCGTATGGGCTCTTCCTGCTCCTGGTCCTTGTGTTATTCTATGCGAAGGATTCATGCTCTACAACGGTGCCACTTGTAGCACTGAGACTCCCAGAAGCTAATCGTTTATCCTGCACTTGCTCTCTGTTTGTGGAGTCAGTAACTCCTTCCTTCCCTTTCACTCTCTTCTGCTTCACTATCTTGAACACTTTTTTTTAATCTGGTCTTTGCAGTTTCTGTAACAGCAGTAATTTTATTTGAAGGTGATGTCCCTGGTTTTAGGAAGCTGAGTGAACTAGACTAAGCAACAGAAGCAGGGGAGCTTAGAGATCCTGAGAGGTTGGAACGCAGGTCATACACAGTGCTGCAGAGTGACCTGGTGATAGTTGACTGAGGAGGAAATGCCCACTGAGACCTCAGGATGAACAAAAGGAAAAGTCACTTATTGCTCAATCTTGGCTTCTTCTGAGTTTCTGGTTACAGACATTTTCATTGCAAGGATCTCTTCCCCAAAGCTCTAGCTGGTACGATCCTATATGGTCTATGGAAGAGGGGTGGTGAATCACAGGTAAAAGAGTGAGGGAGGGATGTTGGAAGATGCAGCACACTTCTGAGCAGTTCTTCGATAGACAAAATATATGTACAGCAAATTGTGTGTAACCTGCTGTTTTATCCCATAGGCTCCCGAACATCCACCGGTCGAATCATTCCTGGCACTCCCAGTAATAGCCTTGCGGATGGAAACTGGATGGAGCAGGGTGGGTTTCTTCAGCATGCAGCAGGCAACATTAATTCCCAATGCTGAGTCTACTGTCTCACATTCTCATCGCTTGTTATTGCTTTCCCTCTGAGTTCTGGTTTGAAATACTCTTGCCATTGTTTCTCTTGTGCCAAGCGCATCCACAGGTTTTCACCTCTTCTTACTGTTACTCTTTCCCATGTGGAGTCTTGCTATTCTGAAATCTGAGTGCAGGGGCTTTTTGTATTGATTATGGGCAATGGGTATTGCTGGTTGGGCCAACATTTATTGCCCCTCCATAATTACCCTTGAATGGGTGGTTAGGAGGTACCATCTTGAATCACTTCATTGTGTAAGAGCATCTCCAATACTGTTAGGGATTTTGACCCAGAGACAATGAGGGAACCGTGACATATTTCCAAGTCAGCAGGTATGGAGGGGAACTTGCCGGTGATGGTTTTCCCATGTATCTTTTGCCTTTGTCCTTCTGGATGGAAGTGGTCATGGATTTGGAAGGTGTTGTTTAAGGAGCCTTGGTGAATTTCTGCAGTGCATCTTGCAGATAGTCCACACTGCTGCTACTGAGCATCGGTGGGAAGGAAATCAATGTTGAATATTTATGGATGTCGCACTAATAAAGCAGCTGCCCTAAACTGGATGGTGTCAAGATTCTTGAGTTTTGTTGAATCCACCTCCATCCAGATAAGTGGGGAGTATACCATCACACTCCCGAATAGTGTCCTAACAGTGATAGTCAGCAGTCAAGTTACTTGCCACAGAATTCCTCGCTTTTGTAGCCACAGTATTTATATGGCTGTCCCTCTTCAGTTTGTGATCAATAATAAGTCGCAGGATGTTGATAGTGGGGCATTCAGCAAAGGTTTTGTCATTGAATATTACTGGTGATGGTTAGAGTCTCTCTTGTCTGAGATGGCCATTGCCTGGTATTTAGGTGCTGGAAATGTTACTTACCACTTGTCAGCCCAAGTCTGGATATTGTCCAGGTCTTGTTCCTTATGTACATGGACATATACCTGAGGAGCAGCGAATGGTACTGAACATTGTGTGATCATTAACGAACATCCCCACTACTGACCTTATGGTGGAGGGAAGGACATTTATAAAGCATCTGAAGATGGTTGGGCCTAGGACACTATCCTGAGGAACTCTGCACAGATATCCTGGAGCTGAATGATTGACTTCCAACAACCACAACCATCTTACACTGTGCCAGGTATGACACCAATCAGTAGACAGTTTTCCATCTGATTCCCAAAAGCTTCAGTTTTGCTAGGGCCCCTTGATGCCACACTCAGTCAAATATGACCTGGATGTCAAAGACAGTCACTTTCACCTTGTCTCTGGAATTCAGCTTTTTTGTCCATTTTTGGTTAAAGGCTGTAGCGAGGTCAGAAGCTGGGTGACCCTTGGGGAATGTCAGTGAGTTTTGCTAACTTGATCCATCAGTTTGCTGATAATTGAATGTATGCTGATGCGAGGTGGCTTTTGGCCTGCTTTTTGCTACGTTACCAGTAGATATCAGTGTTGCAACTGTGCTGGAATGGCATGGTTGGAGGCATGAATGACTTCCAGAGCCTTCAATAATATTATTGGAATGTTGTCACGGCCCATAGACTTTGCAATATCCAGTAACCTCAGCCCACTCTTGATATCACAAAAAGTCAGACAAATTGCCTGAAGATTGGGATCTGTGATTCTGGGACTTTTGGGGGAACTCGAGATGGATCATTCTCTTGGTACTTCTGGGTGAAGATGGATGTTAATGCTTCAGTCATGTCCTGTGCACTGGTGAGCTGGCTCCCCCATCATTGAGGATGGGATGATTATGGAGACTCCTCTCCCAGTTAACGGTTTAATTGTCCGCCAGATTTAATTGCTCAAAAAGCAGTGGCTACACCTCAGAAGTAATTTGTGTGAAAGTGCCAGAGATGTTTCTGAGAGTCCTGATGAAGTGCTTTTTAATGAGCAGTGGTGAGGCAAAGACCAGATCACCTGCTTCAGCAATCGGTTCTGAGAGTCATTAGAAAGACAAATTAGTGGCCAACAAGTTTGGAGAACACAAATAAAGAAAGCATGCTCAATTGTACAGGGCTTTGGTGAATACCTAGAATACTGTTGTTATTTTGGTCTCTGTTTCTAAGGAAGGATATAGACACATTGGAAGTAGTAGAGTGAAGTTTCACTAGATTGGTCCCTGGGATGACAGGACGGAGGGAATTGAGTCTAAATCTCTGGAGTTCTGACAATTGAGAGGTGATCTCATTAAAATTCACACAAGATTCTGAAGGGGATTGCTGATAGATAGCAAGAGCCTGGAGCATGTGGTATGAGGATAAAATTCTTTATTCAAATAGTTGTGAATCTTTGAAACCAACTGCCCCAGATGATCAGGGATGAATCCATCATTAAATCGATTTAAGGCTGAGAGAGATGAGGAGTCAGTGGGAAAATGAGTTGTGTTTAAAGGTCAGTAATGGCGGTATTGAATGGTGGAGCAGGTTTCCAAGCGTTGAAATGTAGACTCCTGCTCTTATTTCCTACACATTTACTTGAGACATAAATGTCCCAGGAAACTGGGGAGAATTCCCCCACTATCCTTTGGGATGGAGATCTTTAGCATCCATCCATCTCTGAAAGACAGCACCTCTCAGTGCTGCTTCGGTTTTGTGCTCAGATCCCCGGAAGTCTGGCTTGAACTCAAAATCATCTCATGTCTCTCAACTTAGCAGTTGCACAAGGCTTCATTTCGGAATTAGATGAGGGATGTTTCCAGCACGGGGAGTAACTTTTCATCCAGTGTATTAACAAAATGCAAGTGCAAAAAGCAAAATGATGTTTTAGTTTAGTTACTTTGAATAATGAAGAAGTGAAATGTAAAACTCATGTCACCTGCTACTTTCTGACAGTACATCTCAGCAAATCGGAAACATTGGCTGCAATTCAAAAGCTTGAAGTGGTCCAGGAAAGCAACAATGTTCAAGAGGGTAGGGGAAATCTCTTTACACAGCATTATTAGTCCTCAAAGATGATTAAGATAAAGACTGCTGTAGCTTTTAATTAAATAGATATATGAAATAGGGGTGGTTCATGGCTATGGGGAGAGAGCAAGGCAGGGAAATAAGTTTCATATTGTTTTAACAAAGAACCAATTTGAATTTGTTGAATATAATGGTCTCTTCCTGTAAACTGATTTGCAGAATTATTCCTTCTCATGCCAGAATCTGCTATTTCTTACCCACCTGCCTTCCCCTGCCATCACTTTGTGTGCTGCTCCTCATTAAGGTGCCTTCTGCTTCTCCTGCCCACAAACATCACAGTAAAACCAAGAAACATATCCTTCAGGGAAGGAAGCTGCCATCCTTACCTGGTCTAGCCTACACGTGACTCCAGACCCAGAGTGACGTGGTTGACCTTTAACTGCCCTCTGGGCAATAAATACTGGCCAGCTAGTCCCATGAATGATTTTTTTTTAGCAAGATTATGAGATCTCCAGGACTCTGATCCCATTGGAACAGTTCCCTCCTTCCCCCAGTACTGTTGCCAATATCCCATGAATTTGAACCATTTCTTCCACACCAATCTTTGAATCATTTATGGATCTCTTAAATCTTGTTGATCCTGTGCCAATTATCTTGTGGATCAGCTAGTAACCCATAAATTATTACCTTTTTGGTTCTGCTTTCTAATTTAGCTCTGAGCTGCTCATATTCCCTCAGCAGAAACTCTTTCCTGTCACTTCCAATATCGCTGGTACCTACATGGACCACAACAACTGGACCTTTCTCCTCCCACTCCCAGTTCCTCTGCAGCCCAGATGCAATATCCTGAACCTGGGCACCAGGCAGGCAACATAGCGTTTGGGACTCGAGATCCTGGCCACAGAGAATGGTGTCTATTCCCCTGATTGTATTATCCCTCATTACAATATACTCCATTGTGAAACAGCAGCTGTGTGGACTGTTATCAGCAGCAATGAGTAAGAATCTACTTGCATTGACTTCAGTTCACTCATTGTTTAGTGTTTAAAGTTAGTTAGACTTTTCATAAACCATTATGGCTGAGCTTGAGTTACTAAGAAGGTATTGTTTAACCAACTGTGCTCCTGCACTAGTCTCTGAAGAGTTAACTAAAATGTTAGAGGGAGAACCCAGTGCTGGTGAATCGCATTCTCCAGGTAAGTTCTCACTAAAACCAACAGTTCAGTACCATCATCACTGTGGCATGTCCTTGCCTGCTCCATACCATCCTCCTTCCCCTGAGCTTTAAATTGAAGTAATTTTCCAGTCACTTATCAGAAATCTCCCCAGCAGTTTCCTTCCTTGTTATTTATTCTGATCATTCACATGGACCTGAGGCTGCTGGAAAATATGGACACAGACCAACTGTGATGAGATGTGCTTATTTTTCACCTCCCTGGTTACAGCTCCATGAATGACATAATGTGTCACTGAGCAGCTACCTCACTATTGGAGAAGGCAATGCAAGTGGAGGTTGTGTCAGGTGGTAGGTGGCGTCCCTGTCTCTGAACCAGAAACCCTAGGATTGACTCCAGGACCTGAGGCTATTGGAGGTGTATTTATAAGTTGGCTTAGCAGGTCGATTACCAACCTGCAAATTATTCTGAGAAACTTGATGACAGGTGATAGGAGTGGGAGAGATCTCTGGGGTTAGCTATACACCAGAAGGCAACAGCAATTCACTGGCAGATCTTAGTCATGGCCTAATATTCAATCAGAAATGGAAATCCATGGTCATCAATGTCTCAGTTGGAACACAGTACATAGAGTGTGTGAAAGTTAATTGTCAAACATAAGGAAAAACAATATAAACTAAATAGTACAAGTAATGGGGTTGTAGAACAGAGAACCCTCAGACAATGCTTTAGAGGTGATGGGGGTACACTAATATCATGGTTATGTCACTGGGATAGTAATCCCAAGGTTTGGTCCATTCATCCAGTGACAAGAATTCAACCCCAATACATCAGCTGGAGAATTTAAGTTCAGGTATTCAATTCATTTAATGAAGTCCCCTTCACTTTGGGGAACTCTGCTGAGGGTATAATGGGGTTTCCATTGATGTCTTGTCACAGTTACAACCACAGAGTGGGAGACGCCCTGAGGAAATACAGCCTCAGATCCCGGCTGGCTCCCCAGCACAGCGCTGCTCTCTCCGCTACACTGCCATTGAGCTCATACCCCATCAGCCCATTTTGGGTCATATTAGAGATCCCAGGCCATCTCTCAGAGAAGAGCAGAGAGTTTATCGCAGTGTCAGAGCCAGGATTTCACCATTCATCATCACCAGCAACAGTTCTTTCTGTTTCTGGGATCTTGCTATGTGTAAACCAGTCACCAGGTAACCAACCTGGTGAAGGGCTCATGCCCGAAACGTTGATTCTCCTGCTCCTTGGATGCTGCCTGACCTGCTGCGCTTTTCCAGCAACACATTTTCAGCTCTGATCTCCAGCATCTGCAGACCTCACTTTCTCCTACCAGGTAACCAACGTCAATCATTGCATTTCAAAGTAATTTTTGTTTATGTTATTCTTAAGAGAATCATAAGGTTCTGAATTGGATAAGATGCAATATGTGAAAGACATTTTTCTCCAGAAACAATTTGGGATTAACAGTTGGCTTTATTTGACATAACCTTTCATTTTACTATAATAGATGACAAACAAGTTGAGGAAGAAGTGCCTGAAAAGGTTGAGAGTGAAGGAGCCATGTCTGAGGGTAGGTTGTCAGTATAGACAGTGACCAGGGGGTAGTGACCTGTTATAGCAGCTCACATATTGACCTTCCTCTGGCTAGTTGTACTCTCTGTCCTCAATTCCTTATTAAAAATGCTGCTCTTGCTCTTTCCCCAGAGGCATGTACACAAATCTCAGAAGTTCAGGAGGTACTCTGCTCTCATGGCTGTGTGACTGGGTTAGTTATCCCAAGACTTGGACTAATGACCCAGAGTCAAGAGTTCCAATCCCAGCTCAGCCGCTGGAGAATTTCAATACGGACAATGAAATGAATCTGGACCATGGAAGTACCAGATTCTCATAAAACCCACCTCATTCACTAGTGTCATTTAGGGAAGGAAATATGCCATCCTTACCTGGTCTGGCCTACTTGTGACTCCAGACCTATATCTACGGTAATGACCTGTAACAATTTCCTGAAATGTTCTTCTAAGTCACAGCGCATTGGCTTCATGGAGGCAGATTACCCCGTCTTCTCAAATGTATGGAATCATAGTATCCCTACAGTGTGGAAATAGGCCTTTCTCTCAACAACCCACACTGACTCTCCGACGAGGAGTATCCCACCCAGACCCATTCCCTTTACATTTCCCCTAACTAATGCATCGAACATAAACATCCCTGAACGCTATTTAGCATGACTTATTCACTTAACTGGCACATCTTTGGACTGTGGGAGGAAACCAGAGCACTCGGAGGAAACCCAAGCAGAGACAGTGAGAACTTGCAAACTCCACACAGACAGTTGCTCTAGGCTGGAATTGAACCTGGGTCCCTCGTGCTGTGAGGCAGCAGTGTTAAACACTGAGCCACCATGCCAGGCGCAAAACTGTGAAAGATAGTTTTCTCCAGAGGTGATCAGAATTTATTTGTTAACACTGATATCCCTATATGATACATAACCATTTACTTTTCTATAATAGATACCAAACAGGTTGAGGAAGAAGTGCTTGAAAAGGTTGAGAGTGAAGGAGTCGTGTCTGAGGGTAGGTTTTCAGGAGAGGTCGTGACCCGTTACAGCAGCTCACACATTGACCTTCCTCCGGCTAGTTTTACTCTCTGGCCTTGATTCCTGATTAAAATGCTGCTGTCACCTTGACTGCAGGTGTACGTACACAAACCCCAGAAGGCAGGAGGGGTTTGTTTGTAATGTGGCCATGTGACTGTGTTAGTGACTGACACCCAAGGCCTGGACTGGTGACCCATTGGCAGGAAATCAGTTCCCAGCACAGCTGCCAGAGGATTGAATTTCAGTGAATAAAATAAATCTGAAATAAAAAGTTTCTGTTCATAACAGAGACCATGAATTAATGAGGAAAAAAATAACTCCAGACTTGCTAGTACATATTCTGTAAATAAATCAAATTAAACTTGATCGGATTGTTTAAAAATGAAATGGTTTTGTAAATGAAAGGACAGAGAGCAAATGTTATGTGAAAAATGTGAGATCACTAAACCTTAGCGAGAGTATTGTAAAACAAATGGTAGAAAGGAGAGAGTGTAGAAGAGATTTACTGGAATGATGTCCTGGGTGAGGTTAAATTAAGAGAATCTGGGATTATTTTCCTGGGATTTCAGGAAAGATTAAATAGAGGTTTTCAACATTAAGAAAAGTTTTGATAGTAGAGAACAGGAGAAACTGTTTCCAGAACAGGACAGTCAGTAACCACAGGATTTAACATCATTCACACAACTTTCAGGGGGAATATGAGCGGCGCTATTTCAATGAAACTACCTATTATTATCTGGGATCCTTTGCTTGAAAGTGCACCACATGAAGCCTCATAAAACCAGTCTGAGAGAGAGATCCCCTGACAGTGGGGCAGAGTCAATGTCACAATCTGCAACTCAGACCCAAGTTCTCATTTTGGAACTGGGACTTAGTGTAAAAATGATATGAGGCACAATATTTGATTTGTGGATTCACAGATCGAAAATTAAAACAACAGTCATAATTCAATTTGCATGTAATGTTACAGAGTCTTTATCCATTGATCGAACTGAGGCTGGGGAGTTCAGTCCTCATTCTCATGTTTGAGAACGTAGAGAAGGAAATATCCTCAAAGCTCTTCCTGCTACTGAACTTCACTTTGGGGAAGTGTGCTGAGGGTATTAATGGGGTTTCCATTTATGTCCTGTCACAGTTACAGCCACAGAGTGGGAGACACCCTGAGGAAATCCAGCCTCAGATCCCAGCTGGCTCCCCAGCACAGCGCTGCTCTCTCCGCTACACTGCCATTGAGCTCACACCCCATTAGCCCACTCTGGGTCATATTAGAGATCCCAGGCCATCTCTCAGAGAAGAGCAGAGAGTTTATCTCAGTGACAGAGCCAGGATTTCACCTTCATCATCACCAGCAACAGTTCTTTCACCCGGTTCTGTTTCTGGGATCTTGCTGTGTGTAAACTGGTCAATGAACCTCAAAGTAATTCATTGTCTTTGAAACCCTCAAAGATGTTTCTGAATTGGAGCAGACACATCATGAGAGGGACATTTTCTTCAGAAATGACTGGAGTTTATCTGTTGACTATATTTTACATAACCTCATATTTTTGTGATAGATGCCAAACAGGTTGAGGAAGAAGAGCCTGAAAAGGTTGAGAGTGAAGGAGTCGTGTCTGAGGGTAGGTTACCAGTATGGACAGTAACCTGTGTGTAGTGACCTGTTATAGCAGCTCACACATTGACCTTCCTCCAGCTAGTTGCACTCTCTGTCCTAGACTCGTGCTGAAAAATGCTGCTGTCACCTTGCCTGCAGGTGCATGGATACAAACCTCAGAAGACAGGCGAGGGTTTATTAGTAATATGGCTGTGTGACCGTATTAGTGATCTGGACTGGGGGGATGGTGGTGGTGACTGTCTCAGGGTTTGGGGGATCAATTGGTAAATGACTGGGAGTGGGTGATTGGGGAGCTGGGTAGGGGGTGGGTGTGTGATTGGGGAGCTGGGTAAGGGGGTGGGTGGGTGATTGGGGAGCTGGATGGGGGAGTGAGTGGGTGTTGGGGTGGTGGGTGGGTGGGGGTGAGTGGGTGATTGGGGAGCTGGGTGGGGGGTGGGTGGGTGATTGGGGAGCTGGGTGGCGGGTTGAGGGTTTCAGTGATGCTGTAGTGTGCAGATGGTGATTCAGTGAGTTTCTGACTACTTGCGAATTCGGATGAATGGGTGGGTGATTGGGGAGCTGGGTGGGTGGGGGTGAGTGGGTGATTGGAGAGCCGGGTGGGGGAGTGAGTGGGTGATTGGGGAGCTGGGTGGGTGGGGGTGAGTGGGTGATTGGAGAGCCGGGTGGGGGAGTGAGTGGGTGATTGGGGAGCTGGGTGGGGAGTGAGTGGGTGATTGGGGTGGTGGGTGGGTGGGGGTGAGTGGGTGATTAAGGTGCTGGGTGGCGGGTTGAGGGTTTCAGTGATGCTGTAGTGTGCAGATGGTGATTCAGTGAGTTTCTGACTACTTGTGAATTCGGATGAATAGGTGAGTGAGTAACTGAGGGACAGACCCTTAGTCCATTCCTCCTCTTTGTCCTACTCCTCCTCCAGCATCACATCCTCCCCCAACCTCCACTGAAAAACTTATGTTAGTGATCCCAGGCCATCTCTCAGAGAAGAGCAGTGAGTTTATCAGAGTGTCAGAGCCGGGATTTCACCATTCATCATCACCAGCAACAGTTCTTTCACCCAGTTCTATTTCTGGGATCTTGCTGTGTGTAAACTGGTTACCAAGTAACCAATCACTGCATTTCAAAGTAATTAATTGTTTGTGATACACTTGGAGAAGTTTCTGAGTTGGATAAAACACATCATGTGAAAAACAGTTCTCTCCAGAGTGATCAGAATTTATCTGTTGACATTGATATCCCTATATGATACATAACGTTTTATTTTTCTATAATAGATGCCAAACAAGTTGAGGAAGAAGTGCCTGAAAAGGTTGAGAGTGAAGGTGTCGTGTCTGAGGGTAGGTTGTCAGTATAGACAGTGACCAGTGGGTGGTGACCCGTTACAGCAGCTCACATATTGACCTTTCTCCGGCTAGTTTTACTCTCTGGCCTTGATTCCTGATTAAAATGCTGCTGTCACCTTGACTGCAGGTGTACGTACACAAACCCCAGAAGGCAGGAGGGGTTTGTTTGTAACGTGGCCATGTGACTGTGTTAGTGACTGACACCCCAAGGCCTGGATGGTAAATCTGGAATAAACCATTTCTGTTCATAACAGAGACCATGAAAGTACCAGATTTTGTTAGAAACTCATCTGGCTCAGAAATACTCTTTAAGGAAGGAGATCTGTTGTTCCTTCGCTGGCCTGAGCTCCAGATGATTTTACAGACTAGGCCATGTGGGTGTGTGCAGGCTGCAGTGTTGGTCCCTCCCTGGGTGGGGCGAGGGGGAGGCAACTGGGTGATTTTGGAAAAGATCCTCCTGCCCCAGGGTCTATTTCTCTTGGTTAGCCCTGACCTGTGACCCTCTCAGCAGCAAATGTGGGAGTGATTCCGCAGGGAGCAGTAAGCAATGCATGAGGAGAGATGGAACAAGCCTGGCACTTTGGGCTTTGGGAATCGGGACCATTCAGGAAGGGAGGGCATGGATAGGCAGCCAGTTGGTGTTGGGGTGGAGGGCTGGTGGAGGACAGCAGATTGCCTAATGTGGGGAGGGGGGTGTTAGGGATTGAACGTTCGACTGGTCAGCAGCTAGGGAGGGCCTTTTTCCTTTTGGGGGGGTTGAGGGCTCTTTGTGGTTGCAGCAACTGTGGGACCCCCGGAGTGTGGACTGGGCAAGGGAAGCGCATATTAATACCTTCACAGCCACCTGCTGCTGTTTCTCAATGACACTGATCCCAAACCAGGTCAGTGGGGTTGGGGAGATGGGTGAGGAAGTGGGAATGGGGGGGAGGCATGGGAGGGTGGTGACTGGTGAGAGTGTGGTCTTGGGTGAGGAACTGGTGGAATTAATTAGTAAATGACTGGGAGCTGGGTGAAGGTGAGTAGCCACAACACGGTAGCTCAGTGGTTGGCACAGCTGCCTCACAGCGCCAGAGCTCCAGGTTCGATTCCACTCTCTGGTGACTGTCTGTGGGGAGTCCTCCTCGTGTTTGCTTGAATTTCCTCCAGGTGCTCCAGTTTTCTCCCACAGTCCAGAGATGTGCAGGTTAGATAGATTGCCTAAAGTGTCCAGGGGATGTGCAGGCTAGGTGGATTAGCCATGAGAAATACAAGGTTACAGGGGTAGGGTAGGGGTAGATCAGGGTGGGATGTTCTTCAGAGGGTTGGTATGGACTTGATGGACCAAATGGCCTGCTTCCACAATGCAGGGAATCCATGATGTATGAATAGATGACTGGGGTGCTGGCTGCAGGGGGGAGGGTTTCAGTGATGCTGTGCTGTGTAGATGGTGAATGAGTGAGATTCTGATTATAACCTGGGAATGTGGGTGAGTGAGTAAATGGTGTTCTCAGGGACATACTCACCCTTAATCCCTTCCTCCTCTTCCAGCAGCCTAGCCCCCACCCCTCTTGCAGAGCCGGGATTTCACCATTCATCATCACCAGCAGCAGTTTGATCACCTGGTTCTGTTTTGGTGATTTTTCTGTGTGTAAACTGGTTACCAAATTACCAAGGATAATCCCTGCATTTCAAAGTAATGCATTGTCTATGTTACCCTTATACAATCATAAAGTTGTAAATTGGATAAGTCACATGATGTGAAAGACATTTTTCTCCAGAAGTGATCAGAATTTATCTGTTGACTATATTTAACCTAATCTTGTATTT
Source organism: Chiloscyllium plagiosum (assembly GCF_037043375.1). Taxonomy (NCBI): domain Eukaryota; kingdom Metazoa; phylum Chordata; class Chondrichthyes; order Orectolobiformes; family Hemiscylliidae; genus Chiloscyllium; species Chiloscyllium plagiosum. Next base: position 3,385,389 of record NW_028270170.1, read on the forward strand.
TCCTATAATAGCTGACAAATCAGTTGAGGATGAGTTGCCTGAAAAGCTTGAGAGTGAAGAAAGAGTCGTGTCTGAGGGTAGGTTGTCAGTATAGATAGTGACCAGTGTGTAGTGACCTGTTTTAGTCACTCACACACTGACCTTCCTCTGGTTAATCTTGCTCTCTGTCCTCGAATCCTGATTTAAACTACTCCAATTGCTTTTCCCCTGGTGTATGTACACTAGTAGTTGAAGGTATTGGGCTACAGCAGTATCTGGGACTGGTCATTGTGAGGCCTGGAGCTATCATCATCAGCTTGATTTGAGAATGAAACCCATGAGTTTCTTTGTTGGAGTGAACAATACAATTCTCAACCCACAGATTTCAGACACGTGGCAGGAAGTGTCATGAGCTGGTGGGATCTGGAGTGCACAATTTACTTCCTTCTCTTTGTTGCCATTACTATGTAATCTTAAAGTATTTGGACTCAAAGTCTGATGTGTATCAAGGAGCAAATTGTCAACATTTCAAATGATTGTTAAGAAATCATTCTCAGTCATTCCCAGTTAGTAACTGCAATCCTGCTGTGCTTCAAGGAAAACGTCAAAGTACCTTTGCAGCCTTTCCTTCATCTTCCCCGGTACACTGTCCAGTTGAGAGGACAGGATCCGGCTGGAGAGGTTATCCAGCCACTGGACACTGACTCCTTGTCCAGTGTAATTGGTTTGGCAGGAGTCTTGCCTGACTCCTTGTGGAGCTGCCTTCAAGAGGGACAGTAGAATCTATTCGACATTCTGATTGTTAAACCTAGAGAAGACCATGAGGCATTGCTGCTGGAATTTCTCTAACACTCCTACACAGTCCAGGCCCCACCACAGTACAGGGTGTGGTGACACCAACTGCTCTGCACACCTACGACTTTTGAGAAAGTGAGGACAGTAGATGCTGGAGATCAGTCAAAAGGGTGATGTTGGAAAAGCACAGCCAGTCAGGCAGCATCCGAGATGACGTTTTTTGACTTGTGGAAATCTTTGTTGTCAAACATTCACTGCTGTTTTTTATGGAAGGCTGAGCTGGTCTAGTGATCCTCATAATCAATGACCTCTCAAGAAAAGTGGCTGCCTATGAACGGGAAGTGGTCAACACATCCCAGAGCCTCTTCATCAGTGTATAAAAGAGACAGGATATATGACCAGCCCTGGGCTGATATTTCCATAGAATCCCTACAGTATGAAACCCAAACAGACACAGGGAGAATGTGCAAACTCCAAACAGACAGAATTGGACCAGGTTCCCTGGCACTGCTAACCACTGAGCCACTGTTCTGCACCTAAATGAGTTTTGTTTTGGCAACATACAAGGACAGACTGAGCCTTGTGTCTGCAGAGTTAAGGAGGTTGAGAGGGACTTGCAAATCTGGAAGAGTGGACAATGGCATTGCCATTATCCACAACATGTAGATCAGCTATGTCTACAGTGATCGGTTTTGTTTTGGCACAGACACAACTTAATGAATCACTTTCGACCAATCTCCAATATCCTTTCTTAAATATCAAGGACCAAATCAGGACACACTACTCCAGGTGCGGTCTCACCAACATCCTGTACAGCTATAACAAGAGCTTTTTGTTTTTGAATTCAAACTTCCTAGGCAAAATTCCATTTGACGTCTTAATTACTTGCTGCAACTGCATGCTAATGTTTTGTATTTGTTGCACAAGAACACCCAGATGTCCTTCCAAATCCATAAAACACATTAATGAAGTCTTGGTCTGACAAAAGCCCACCAACTTTGAAGACCTCAGCTGAAAAACTACGAGGGCCAAGAATTTGTTGTTTTTCATCTATTTAATTGCTAGTTGTAACTGTTCCATCAATGTTACGCCATCCATGGATTCTGTCCCACTGGGGGGTAGCCTGGGAAGTATCAAACACAACTCTGGCCTTAGCAGAGAAGGCCACATTCTGTGAACAAATTTTAAAATGTTGCTAATGTTGTTTAAAAAAAAAGTGAATGGGATTCGGCATTTTATAAATAAGTTTTAGCTCATAGAATAAACCCGAACTGGTGTATAAAAACACAAAGGTTCAGGAAGAAGAGAGAGCACGAAGGAGATTTATCAGAATGGTGCTTCCGATGATGGACTTTGCTAAAGTGAAAGAAATCTGGGATTATTTTCATTAGGATCTGAGAGCATTGCAACTTTAATAGAGGTGTTCAAAATTAAGGCAATTTCCAATCATGTGATGAGAGTATAAAAAGGGAAATGTTGTCAAAACTCCTCCTGTTCCTTAGCTGAACTCTGGTGAAATCTGTGGAGTGGTTTTCTGCAGATTCTATTGAAGTCTGTTTCTTTTTGGATCTTCCAGTGTGTGAATTGCTTTACCAAGTATAACCAACAACAAGCCACTGCATTTCAAACTAATCCATTCAGTATGGAACCCTTAGAACTATTTCTAAAACATAAAAAATAAATTATATGAAGGTTTAAAAAACAGAAATGTTTAGAACTGATCTGTTATACATAAAATATATAAGCTCACATTTTACAAAATAGATGCCAACCAGGCTGAGGAACAATTGCCTGAAAAGGTTGACAGTGAAGGAGTGTCATATCTAAGGTTGCACGGCCAGTGTATACCAGCTCATACATTGCTCTTTGTCCTTGATTCCTGATTTAAGATGCGTCTCACTTTTCCCACAAGTTGTTTGTACACAGGTCTCTGAAGGTGACGGAGGATATCATAGTGTTCTGATTGTGTTACCTGGACTTGTACTTCTGAGGCCTAGACAAATGATCCCAACGCAGCATCTGGGAAGTTAAATTCTGTTAACAAAATTAATCTGAAATATGATGTTGGTGTCAACAACTGAGATCAGGACAGTATTAGATTGTCTTAAAAACCGATTTGACTCAGTAATGCACTTTAGATAAGGAAATCTGCCAGCCTGTATTGGAATTCAGAGAATTGAAAGATGACATTATTGAAATATACAAAATTAAGAGCTTTGACTGGCTAAATGCAGAGAGGTTTTTTTTTAACCCCCTGTGAGAGTGTCTAGGATCAGAAAACATAATCTCAAAGTAAGGAGTCACCGATTTAACTCTATAAGATAAAGAGGAATGTCTTCTTCTCTCAGAGAGTAGTGAATCTAAGGAGTTCTTTACTTCAGAAAGCTGGAGAGGCTGGGTTGTTAAGAACATTCAAGACTCATGCATCGGATTCATCAGTAAACGGGATCAAGGATTTTGGGGAAATGGCAGGAAAGTGGGGTTGAGGATTATTAATCAGCCATGATCTCATTGAAGGGCAGAGAAAACCTGATGGGCTGAATGGCCTATTTCTACTTCTTTGCCTTATGGACTTACATGTGACTCCAGGCCACTTTGTGACCTTCAAACCTAAGTTCTCATTAAGGAGCTGGCACTGAGTGTAACCAAGATGAATTAATAAGGTGCAATGTTCGATTTGTGGCTTCACGGGTAGAAGCTCCATAAACTAAACCAACAGTCACAGTTTAATCTGCATGTAGTTATACACAGTCTTTATCCATTGACTGGATAGAAAGCCCTACCATCACGGTTAAGGGGGAAATTACTTCACGCTCCACCAACTTCACTTTGGGGAAGTGTGCTGAGGGTATTAATGGGGTTTCCATTGATGTCCTGTCACAGTTACAGCCACAGAGTGGGAGACACCCTCAGGAAATCCAGCTTCAGATCCCGGCTGGCTCCCCAATGCAGTGCTGCTCTCTCTGTTGCACTGCCTTTGAGCTCACACCCCATCAGCACACCCTGGGTCATGTTAGAGATCCCAGGCCATCACTCAGAGAAGTGCAGAGAGTTTATCGCAGTGTCAGAGCCAGGATTTCACCATTTATCACAACCAGCAACTGTTCTTTCACCTGGTTCTGTTTTTGGGATCTTTCTGTGTGTAAACTGGTTACCAAGTAACCAACAACAATCACCACATTTCAAAGTAATTCATTGTCTACGAAACCCTTGAAGATGTTTCTGAGTTGGATAAAACATTACATAAAGAACATTATTCTCCAGAAATGATTTCAACTCACCCATCGACTTAATTTTACATTACCACATTTTTTTCCAATACTAGATGCCAGCCAGATTGAGGAACAAGCACCTGAAATCGTTGAGAGTGAAGGAGGTGCTGTGTCTGAGGGTAGGTTGTCAGTATAGATATTAACCTGTAACCAGCGCATAGTGACCATTGTACCAGCTCCCATGCTAACCTTCACTCTATTCTATGTCCTTGAATGCTGATTAAGGATTTTGCCTGCAGATGTATGTACACAAATGTTTGAAGATGTTAGGGTGTATGTAGTATCATAGTTGTACAACTTTCATAGTAAAGCGAAGATTTAGACTAGTTATTCAGAAACAAGAGTTCCAATCCTAACATAGTATCTGGGAATTCATTTCACTTAATTAAATGATTGCAGAGTAAAACATTTATATCAATAATGGACATCATGTGAAACTGTCATAAAATCTATCTGGGGCACTAATGTCCTTTAGGGAAGGAAATCTGCCATTCTTACCCAGTCTGGTCCACATGTGATTCCAGACCCACAGTAATGTGATTAACCTTTACTTGTCCTCTTGAGTAAACACAGCAGCACCACCACATTCTGAATTAATAAGAAATGATTGTGTTGCCAGTGATTCTGTGAATTAATGAAACTAAAGTTGGTGATGTAGCTTAAAAATTGAACTGGATGTTTATAAATGAAAGCACAGAGTGCAAAAACAAAGAGCCTGTGTTAAATCTTTCAAACTGCTTATCGGGGGTACTGTAAGGCAGGCTGTAGAAAGGAAAGTAGCTTTACTAGAAATGATTACAGATTACCTATTTTACATAACCATGTATTTTTCTATACTAGATGCCAACCAGGCTGAGGAACAATTGCCTGAAAATGTTGAGAGTGAAGGAGTTGTGTCTGAGGGTAGGTTGTCAGTACAGTCAGTAACCAATGCGTGGTGACCCATTGTAGCAGCTCACATACTGACCTTCCTCTGGCTAGTTTTGTTCTCTGTCCAACATCCTGATTGAAAGTACTGCAGTCACTTTGCCTGTATATTTATGTACACAGATCTCTAGCAGCAGCATGGTGTACATTAGTATTGTGGTTGTGTTACTGGATTTGTAATGCCGAGCCCTAAACTAGTGACCCAGAGGAAAGAGTTCAAATCCCAGTTCAGAAACTGGAGAATTTCAACCTGGATAATTAAATGAACCTGGGGTGAAAGAACGTTTATATCAAAATTGGAGACCATAAAACCAACGAGATTGTCATAAGAACGCATTTGGTTCACTAATCTCCTTTAAGAAACTGCTGTCCTTACCCAGTCTGGCCTACACGTGCCTCCAGACCCACAGCAACATGGCTGACTCCTGACAGTGTTCTGAAATGGTCTAGCAAGCCACTCAGCATTTAATTCACGGAAGCAGCTCATCACCACCTACCCCATTACTGCGGTAATTATTGGGTTTGTGCTGAATAACAACATTCAAAGGAAAATTACATGAAGAGGAGAAATCTATAGGACAATGGGGTAAAACAGGGGAGTAACAAATGGACTGCAGCAGTTCTTCAGAACAGCACCTACTGCTAACTTGTCCACAGTGTTAGGTGCTTTAGTCAGGGGTAAATATAAGGTGGGGGAATGGGTCTGGATGGGTTACTCTTCGGAGTGTCATTGTGGACTTGTTGGGCCAAATGGCCTGTTTCCATACCGGAGGGAATTAATCTAACCTACTGGAGGGGGTTTACCTGGGATAGGCAATAAAAGCTGGCTTGGCCACTGCAGCCCATATCCCCTGAAAGGATAAAAAAAAATTAGACTAATTTAAAAGCTCATTCCACCACCATTTCATTCACTGTAAACCATTCTTTGACCCAGAATGAGAGACACCCTGAGGAAATCCAGCCTCAGATCCTGGCTGGCTCCCCAATGCAGTGCTACACTGCCATTAAGCCCACACCCCAGCAGCCCACTCTGTGTCATGTTAGTGATCCCAGGCCATCTCTCAGAAAAGGGCAGAGAGTTTATAACACTGTTAGAGCCGGGATTTCACCATTCATCATCACAGTTTTTTCTGTATCTGGGGTCTTGCTGTGTGTCAACTGGTTACCAGGTAACCAACGACAATCACCACGTTTCAAAGTAATTTGTGTTTATGTTACTCTTAAGAGAATCATAAGGTTCTGAATTGGATAAGACACATCATGTGAAAGACAGTTTTCTCCAGAAACAATGTCGGGTTATCTGTTGGCTTTATTTGACATAACCTTTCATTTTTCTATAATAGATGACAAACAGGTTGAGGAAGAAGTGCCTGAAAAGGTTGAGAGTGAAGGAGCCATGTCTGAGGGTAGGTTGTCAGTATAGCCAGTGACCAGGGGGTAGTTATAGCAGCTCACACATTGACCTTCCTCTGGCCAGTTGTACTCTCTGTCCTCAATTCCTTATTAAAAATGCTGCTCTTGCTCTTTCCCCAGAGGCATGTACACAAATCTCAGAAGGTCAGGAGTTACTCTGCTCTCATGGCTGTGTGACTGGGTTAGTTATCCCAAGACTTGGACTAATGACCCAGAGTCAAGAGTTCCAATCCCAGCTCAGCCGCTGGAGAATGAAATGAATCTGGACCATGGAAGTACCAGATTCTCATAAAACCCACCTCATTCACTCGTGTCATTTAGGGAAGGAAATCTGCCATCCTTACCTGGCCTGGCCTACTTGTGACTCCAGACCTATATCTACGGGAATGATCTGTAACAGTTTCCTGAAATGTTCTTCTAAGTCACAAAGCATTGGTTTCATGAAGGCAGCTTACCCCACCTCCTCAAGGGCAATTAATGAGAGAAAAAAAGCCTTGTCAGTGATGCACATATTCCATGAATAAATAAGACTAATTTTACATGGTTATTTAAAAATTAAACATGGCTTTTATAAATAAAGGCATAGGATGAAAAATCAGTAAGGTTATGCTAAACCTTTTAAGTCATTGGTTAACCACTATCTAAAGCATTGTAAAGTAACACTGTAGTAAAGAGAAAAGTCATCTCATAATGATGCCAGGATTGAGGTTAAACTAAGGGAATCTGGGATGTATGTCCTTTGAAGCAGAGAGACTTCAGGAAAGGTTAAATAGAGATGTTCGACACTTTTAAAAAAAGACTTGACAGAGGTAAAAAAGAGAAACAGTTTCAACAACAGGACAGGCAGTAACCACAGGATTTAATGCCATTGACACAAGCAATTTTTTCAATGCAGCAAGATATTTTCTGGACCTCCCTGTTTGAAAGGTCAGTAATTAACAACATCAAAATGAAGTTGAATAAATACTTGAAGAGGAGAAATTTACAGGATGATGAGGGGGAAGCTGGTGCTGGGGGAAGGTGTAGCAGTGTATAGTTCTTTCCATCACCATTTCCAGCACAGTGAACCAGTTTTAGAGAGATGTGACCATGTGCCAGTATCAGTGTTACAAACGGCACCCTCACACAAATTCTCATTAACAAACTGGGACTTAGTGTAAACAACATATGAGACAATAAGGCACAAAGTTTGGTTTATAAGTTCACAGGTAGAAACTTCTTAAACTAAAACAACAATCACAATTTAATTTGTGTGTAGATATCTGTTTAATGGACTGAAGGCTGGGTGAGTTCAAATCCCATTTCCATGGTTAAGAACCGAGAGGGGACAGTGTCCCAGTGCTCCTCCCGTTCCCCAATTTGTTACAATGTGGATGGGCTGGTGTGGAACTGGGGTGGGCAAGGTCAGAAGTCACACGACACCAGGTTTGAAATCACTTTCAAATAAACCTATTGGACTATAACCAGATGTCATGTGACTTCTGACCTTGTCCAATTTATTACAGTAGTGACAGGAGGAGTATGCCAATAATCCAGCCCCACTACTTCAACAATCACACTATTAGTATCTATTTGTTGATTCAGTTTGCAATAAGGCCAATTCCACTCTTTGTTACAGTGTTACACTGTGTTACAGTCAAAGGGGAATCAGGCAACTTTAAATTAGGATTACTTGTCCCCCCTTAAGCCCAAGGCAACAGTGTTTTGTTTAACATTTTTTTTATCCCATACCTTGTTGAATTCAGCCAAGACATTCTGTAAACTCTGGTGTTTTGTCTTTCGGTCTTAGAAATAAACTTGGAAATAGTAAAATGAAAACAAAGATAGGGCTTATTAACATATTATTCGGGTCGAATAGCCTACTCCTGTTCCTATTTTCTATGGAAGGAAATGACAAATTATGAATTTGTTAAAAGTTAAAGCTATTGGTATTAATTTACATGACTTAGAGTCCAGTAGGTCAGTGTCCAAATTGGGAGTTTGTCAATTGGTTTATTTTATACTATTTTCTTTCTTGGGAGTTAGAATTTCAGTCAAAGATGCAACAATATTTTTGCGCCAGGAAATTAGTCCAGGTTAGCAGATGAAGTCTGAGATTCTTTCTGAGGATGATGACTTCTGAGAGATAGCCTTCTGACTGTGAAGGCCTGGAACTGTGCTTGTCTCGGTGTTAACTCAGCAACCGAAATCAGAAATTAAAACTGTATTTAAAGGGGATTCAATCAGCTGTAAAAATCACATCTTAGTTTTCTTTGTTTTGGATTGTGGATTAAAATGGATAAAGGACTCTTTTAAACCAAGGACTGTGGAAGGAGTTGCTGCACATTTAGAAACTCATTACCAGAACTCAATGTGAGTTGTGTTTACACTGTTGCTTTGTTCAAGCAGTGGGAGTAGATGTCAGCTACTGTCTCACCGTGGGTCTGTACAAAGCAAGATTCACCCCGAGACAGATTGCTGACTGCACCCACCAATCAGGACCAGTGGTGGAGACCAGGAGTCATCAGCATGACAACTCCTTATGATTGGTTCCTAAGCAAGTGTGGGTGATATTCAGAAGAAGCCTTGAGGCAGCAACAGAGGAAAGATTTCTCTTTCTTTCTCTGTCTTTGTGCAGTAAAGTAACCAAAATCTGGAAGATATTCTCTCCCAACAGTTGCTATAAACTGGTGCCTCTAACCAGTGTCTGAAAGACTGAACAATTATTGAGTCAATTGCCCTGTCTGCATTAAAGAATTGAAAGATCGTGGAAAGTATAGAAAGTCCTAAATTAGAAGGATATGAGAAGCTAAAGGGATGCTTTATTGAATCCTGTAGAGTGGTGCTCTTGAACTGTGTTTCCCCAATAACATCCATGTTTGTTACTCTCAGTCTTTTTGGAGGTGTGTGGGGGCTAGGATTTAAGAAGTGGTTAGACGTTCAGCTCGGGGAATCATATTGATAATTCAGTTTTGTTTGCCAGTGATTAGAACTGATTTCTTTGCAATAAATAATGCTTCTTGTTAAGTACAGAAACCTGGTCAGTGTTTTCTGTTAATAAATTCATTAGACAGGAAGATTTTGAGTAAACTGATTAAATCTGAAGGGCTTTTGCCTGAAACGTCGATTTTCCTGCTCCTCGGATGATGCCTGACCTGCTGTGCTTTTCCAGCACCACTCTAATCTAGACTCTGATTAAATCTTTAACTTTAGTGACCAGCCCAGAAGCAGTGGGGCTTGAATATCAGTACATTTCCTCAAGTGGCTTCTGACACAGCTCAGTTTCAATTACAAACAAAGCACTGTGGATGCTGAAGATCTTAAATAAAAAGCAGAAATTACAGGAGAAATTTATCAAGTCTGGTAGCATCTGTGGAAAGAGAAACAGAGTTAAGGTTTTGCATCCCTTTTCAGAACTTTGGAACTAGTTTGCAATTCTTGTGCTGTGTTCTCTATTGGACATCAGACATCACTAGGAAGCTCTTAGTCACAATAGGTAGTCCTCAACGTTCACTCAAAACTGCAAGCTGACTCAGTTTGTAGCAGTATCACTGTTAATCATCATCAGTAAAAAGCTCTTCCATCTGGTTCTGGGATCTTGCTGTGCCAGAACTGGTTAACAAATAACCAACAACAATCACTACATTTCAAAGTGATTTGTTGTATATGAAAACACTAGAGATGTTTTTGAATTAGATAAAACTTTATATGAAATAAATTTGTCTCCAGAAATGATTAGAGATTACCCATTGACTATATTTTACATAACTGTGTATTTTTCTATAATAGATGCCAACCAGGCTGAGGAACAATTGCCCGAAAAATTTGACAGTGAAGAAGTCATGTCTGAGGGTAGGTTGTCAGTGTAGCCAGTAACCAGTAACCAGTGCATAGTGATCAGCTTTAGCAGCTCATACATTAACCTTCCTGGTACTAATGTTACTCTCTGTCCTCAAATCCTCATTAAAAATGCTGCTGTTGCCTCACTTGCAAAATTCCTTTCTTAATAGCGATTGACTAAAAATATGAAGACCCAGCAAATCTTTAAGACTTTGTTCATTTTGCAGATGAGTACAGGTATGTTCTAAGAACAACTTGCTTCATTTTTATGACTCCTGCCTCCCTGTCACAGCCACATGTCCTTTTCTCCCATCTCCCTGACCCAGGCTCTAACTCCCATTTCCCTGGCCCAGGCTCTAACTGCCATTTCCCTGACCCAGGCTCTAACTCCCGTCTCCCTGACCCAGGCTCTAACTGCCATTTCCCTGACCCAGGCTGTAACTCCCATTTCCCTGACCCAGGCTGTAACTCCCATTTCCCTGACCCAGGCTCTAACTCCCGTCTCCCTGACCCAGGCTGTAACTCCAGCTTCCCTGTCCCAGGCTCTAACTCCCATTTCCCTGACCCAGGCTCTAACTCCTGTCTCCCTGACCCAGGCTCTAACTCCCATTTCCCTGACCCAGGCTGTAACCCCAGTCTCCCTGACCCAGGCTCTAACTCCCATATCCCTGACCCAGTCTCTAACTCCCATATACCTGACCCAGGCTCTAACTCCCATATCCCTGACCTAGGCTGTAACTCCCGTCTCCCTGACCCAGGCTGTAACCTCAGTCTCCCTGACCCAGGCTGTAACTCCCATATCTCTGACCCAGGCTGTAACTCCCGTCTCCCTGACTCAGGTTCTAGCTCCCATCTCCCTGACCCAGGCTCTAACTCCCATCTCCCTGACCCAGGCTGTAACCTCAGTCTCCCTGACCCAGGCTGTAACTCCCGTCTCCCTGACCCAGGCTCTAACTCCCATATCCCTGACCCAGGCTGTAACTCCCGTCTCCCTGACCCAGGCTGTAACTCCCATCTCCCTGACCCAGGCTGTAACCCCAATCTCCCTGACCCAGGCTGTAACCCCAATCTCCCTGACCCAGGCTGTAACCCCAATCTCCCTGACCCAGGCACTAACCCCCATCTCCCTGACCCAGGCTGTAACCCCAGTCTCCCTGACCCAGGCTGTAACCCCCATCTCCCTGACCCAGGCTGTAACCCCAATCCCCCTGACCCAGGCTGTAACCCCAGTCTCCCTGACCCAGGCTGTAACCCCAGTCTCCCTGACCCAGGCTGTAACCTCAGTCTCCCTGACTGAGGCTGTAACCCCAGTGTCCCTGACCTAGGCTCCAATTTGCAAGGCCCTGGCTCCCTCCATCAAGCCTGATGGTGAATCCTCCTCTGGACCATAATCAGCTTTCGAATTGTCCCAGTTAGATAATAATGTAATAACATAACCAAAATGATGTGTAAATAGAAATAAATGAGTTGATAGCTATTGCAGAGACATAGTTGCAGAACTGGGAACTCAATATTCAAGGGCTTCTGATATTCCAGAAGAATAAGCAAAAAGGAAAAGGAGGTGGGATAGCTTTGTTAATAAAGGTTGATGTCAATGTCGTGCTAAGGACTGATATAGATGCAATAGATGGTGATGTGCTTAATTTGTGTTGAAATGAGGAATAGCAAGAGAAAGAAGTCATGGGTACGAGTCATCTATACGTCGCCAAAACGTTACTTCATAGTTGGACAAAAGTATCTATCTAGAAATAATGGAGGCACATAAGAAGGGGATTAAAATTGTCATGGGTGATTTTAATCTGCAGATTGACTAAACAAATCATATGGGCAAGGTTATCACAGAATTTGTAGAGTGAATCAGGGATTGTTTCTTACAGCAGTATATTACAGTACAGCAGAACCTACCCAGGAACAGGCTGTTCTCAATTTACTATTGTGTAGTGAGGAAGGATTGATGGGAAATCTCATGGTCAAAGATCCTCTAGAGGCTAGCAATCACATTGTGACAAAATTTGAAACTCAGTTAAAGTCAAAACAACCTGGGCCTCATACCAGTGTCCCCACCTTAAAGAAGGACAATTACAGAGGTACAAAGAATGTTGTCTAAAGTCGGTTGTAAACAGAACCATTGGGCAAGATCAATGGAAGAGCAATGGCAGACATTTAAGCAAAGTTTTGACACCATTTAGCAAAAATATATTCTGAGAATAGGGGACTCAGTGAGAAGGACATCACTGGGCCCTCTGCTGCTGAGGGCTGAGCAGGAGTCTGCTGCCTAGCAATCACCTCGTGGCAGTGGCCCAGCGATTTCTTCCTTGACCACCTCAAGATATAAAAGCCCCCCTGGAGGCCTGATGCCCTCCCCTACCAAACAACCACCTTCCAACCCAGGGACTACATTGAGGTGTAGCGGGAGGAAGAGAAAAGTAAAATCTATTGAGGGCGGCTGGGTGGCATGGTGACATTCATTGTCAATCAATTCTTGCGTTTTTATATGTTTCACTGTCTTTTCTTTATGCCACGGTTTGTATGACCCTCTGTCTGACCCAGTGATGTCCTTCTACAGGTTTCAAGGTTGTCAAGCTGAGGAGTGGTAGTAGGGACAAGCTCCCACTACCTAGAAAGTGCTCCTCACGGCATGCATCTCAAATAGTCTCTGACAACCAAGTCCAACTCCTGGCCTTCCCGTGTGGCTTCGCCTCGAAGCCCGGTGGAACTGTTTCTACTGACAGGAGAAGGTCTTGGTGCCTTAAAAGCAGTGCTTTGGGTAGATAGAACTCGTCAGCCTGGGAAAGCAGTCTGTCTAAGAGAGGGAAAACTCTTACTTCAAACCTGCACTGTCTTGCGCCCATATCCACTCGGGAGTAAACCCTGAGGACAAATCCGGAGCTGGAGTCCGTAAGGCAATCCGGCGTTGTCTTCAATCCTGTTCTGGCAATTCCTGTGAAGACACTAGTGTCAAACTGTATTGGCCCTTGTCCTTCTCTTGGACAAGATTGGTGGCATGGAGAGGGGAGACCTGCTGCATGGGAAACTGCCAGCCTTCCATACAACCTTACCCAGGCCTTCGCCCTGGAGAGAACACTCCAGCATCAGCTCACCATGATGGCACAATACGGAAACCAGCAGTCTACCGGTGATAGACTGGTCAATTGGTGTAGAGCAAGATGCCAGGGGCTGCCATCAACGGTGGAAGAGGCCATCGTGCCTCACTGGACAGCTACTACCCACCTCAATCTGGGAAGCCCCCAGCCACTTAGGTGCTGTCCCGTCACAGTCTGCCCGCCCCACTCAGTGCATGGGGCTTGGGGATACAAGTACCATGAACTGCGGCCTGTAAACATTGCACCGAGCACAACAAGATGACAAAGAACTCAGACTAGGATGTTGGAACATAAGGACCATGACCACTGGTCTATCAGATTTTCAGATCAGCGACACACGCAGGTCAGCAGTGATTAACAATGAACTGCTGAGACTCTAAGTGGACATTGCAACACCTGAAGAGACATACCTTATAGAATCAGGAACCCTACGTGAGAGAGACTATACTTTCTCCTGGCAGGGGCAAGTCCCAGACGAGACCAGAGAGCATGGTGTCGGCTTTGCTGTGAAGAATTCGCTGCTGAAGGTGGTAGAGCCGAGCGAGATTGGGACGGAGCGGATTTTCTCAATTTGACTCCACACATCTGATGGGCCTGTCAACCTTGTCAGTGTCTCTGCCCCAACCCTCCACTCTAACAAGATGCAAAGGACAAGTTCTATGACCAGCTCTCAATGATAATACAGGGGATCCCAGGTCAGGAACAGTTGCTGCTACTTGGTGACTTTAATGCTAGAGTGGGCGCTGACCACGACTCCTGGCCAAGCTGCCTGGGGCAGTATGGGATTGGCAGGATGAATGACAACAGGTAACAACTGCTCAAGCTTTGCACGCTCTGCGGACTGTGTGTCTTCCAGACCAAAGCTCAGCACAAAGTGTTTTGGCAACATCCCCGCTCCAAACACTGGCACCAGATAGACCTGATAATCACCAGTTGCCACCACCTGAGAAACATGCTCGTGCCTTGCTGCTATCAGAGTGCAGAGTCACTCTCTAGTTTGCTGCAAGATCAGACTTTGGCCAAAAAAGATGCACTGCGCCAAGCCTCCAGGCAAGCAGCGCATCAACACCCAGACAAAATGGTGGAGTTCACCAAGTCACTGGAAGGTGGGCTCTTTGCAGACACAGCAGAAAGAGATGCTCGGCAGAGATGGGACACTCTCACAGCACCGCACTCTAGGCCTCTGGGAAGAAAGAGGACTGGTTTGAAGTGAGCTCAAGTTAGCTCACTGCTGTCATCGAGGCAGACTGTGTTGCACTACTAGAGCACAGACGTCACCCTACCCCGGCAACACTGCAAGTGCTAAAGACAACAACAGGCAAGGCCCAGAAAACAGCCAGGGGCTGTGCAAATGATTACTGGCTACAACTATGTGAAAGCATTCAGTCATCATTTGACACAAGCAACATCTGTGGAGTGTAAGAGGTGATCAAGAAAACCATTGGTCCAACCCAGAGCAAGACAGCCCCACTGTAAACCATAACAGGTGAGACCATCAAAGACAAAGGCAGGCAGATGGAGAGATGGGTGGAGCATTACTCCAAACTCTACCCCAGTGAAAACAGTATCTCAGACAGCACCCAAGACACCGTGCATGCCTGCCTGGCATGGAGGAACTGGTTGTATTGCCAACTGCCATAGAGCTGAGAAAAGCAATCGACAGCCTGCATGCTGGGAAGGCACCAGGATTGGATGGTAATCTCAGAGGCCATCAAGTGCGCAAAGAGAATCCTGCTAAACCACCTGCACCAACTACGGTGCCAGTGCTGGAAACAGGGAGCAGTGCTGCAAGACATGACAGACTGCAACATTGTCACCCTGTATCAGAACAAAGGGGACAGAAGTGACTGTAACAACTACAGTCTCTTTGCTGAGCATCAATGGGAAGGTCTTCGCTCGCGTGGTCCTGAACAGACTGCAGAAAATTGCCAAAAGGGTATATCCTGAGTCTCAGTGCGGTTTCAAGTCAGAACGCTCCACAATCGACAAGACCTTCTCCCTTCGACAGCTACAAGAGAAATGCAAAGAGCAAAGACAACCACTCCACGTTGCCTTCATTGACCTCACAAAGGCCTCCCACCTTGTGAGCAGAGACGGCCTGTTCAAAATCTTTGCCAGAATTGGCTGTCCCCTTGAGGCTCCTCAGAATAGTTTAGTCATTCCACACAGACACGAAGGATGTCGTTCAGTTTGGCGGCTCTTTGGAGGCCTTCAACATTCGCAGCGGTGTGAAGCAGGACCACGTGCCCACCCCCACCTGTTCAGCAACTTCTTCGCAGTCTTGCTGAAGCACACCTTTGGAACATCAAACTGATGGTGTCTACCTCCACACCAGATCGGATGGGAGGCTGTTCAGTCTGTCCCAGCTGAGGGCGAAAACCAAGGTTTGTGAAGTACTCATCAGAGACATGTTGCTTGCAGATGACAAGGCACTGGCAACACTCTCAGAAGAGCAACTGCAACACCTCTTGGACAGCTGCTCAAGAGTCTGCCAGGACTTCAGCTTGACCATCAGCCTGAAGATGTCCAATGTGTTGGGTCAAGGTGTTGAGCACCCATCTACCATCAACAACTATGAGCTGGGGGTAGTCCACGAGTTTACACACCTTGGCTCCACCATCACGCACAGTATCTCCCTAGACTCTGACATCAACAGATGGATCAGACGAGCAGCCTCAACATTCCTCAGGCTGACAGAGAGAGTCTGGGAGAACAGAAAGCTGATGACTCACACCAAGGTTGCAGTCTGGGGCCTGCATCCTCAGCACACTGCGTTATTGCAGCAAGATGTGGAGGCTCTACCCCAGACAAGAGTGGTGTCTCAACGCCTTCCACCTTTGCAGCCTGAGACATATCCTGCTCATCAAGGGGACTGACCAAGTCACCAACAATGAGGTCCTGGCCCGTGCCTAGATACCCAGCCTCTTCACCCTGCTCCAACAACACCATCTCCACTGGCTGGGCCTGGCCTGCACCCAGATACCCAGCCTCTACACCCTGGTCCAACAACGCTGTCTCCGCTGGCTGGGCCATGTACACTGTATGCCAGACAGGAGGATCCCGAAAGACCTGCTGTGCGGGGAACTGGCCTCCGGGAAGAGAGCACAAGGGCAGCCACATCTTTATTTCAAAGATGTCTGCAAGAGAGACATGAAGTCACTGAAAGTGAACGTCGGGAGGTGAAAGGACATTGCAAGCGATCGCTCTCACTGGAGGCTGGAATTACGCAGAGGTCTAAAAAGAGAAGAGATGCTGAGGCCTGCTCCTGGAGAAAAGCTCACTCGCCTAAGCAAAGCACCAAGACAACACTGGAGGAGAGCGCCTTCAAGTGCAGTTGCTGCAGCCGAGGCTGCCACTCCCATGTGGGCCTCTACAGCCACAGCAGACACTGCTCTAAGAAACAAAGATTGAAGCAGGACTTCCCAGGCACAGATCCATGGTCGCACGAGACAAACAGATGCCACCTCCATATGTATGACCCATTTACTAACCTTTGAGAAAAAGAACCGGAAATGATGTCACCCAGCTTAACAAACCAAGACTCATAAATAGAAGCAGGACATAACACCAGCGCTTCACCGGAGGCTCACTGATGATATTACTATCATAGTGACGAAATGTCTGAGAACAAACCTGCCAGAACAGTGAGCAAACTTACAACCTGAGCTACAAATCTCCTGCAAATTTGCAAATGACCCTTTGTATATCCCCTAATATAGTGATGCCAAAATGATGCCTAACTTCATGTCCACACAGAAATATACCATGGATCCATGTCTGTGTTGAAAGCCTGCTATAGTATGTAGAAGCAAAATGAACAAGGCATACACTGGGCTATGCATCCTGCTTAACACCATCACCCCTTGTCCTAAAATACTCCTATTCTTTCCCTGCCCTTTGTCTCCAAAAATGCTGCTGAGAAGGAAGTCTGGGATAGGGACGTGTGTAACATCCAGGAAGCTAATGTATTCGGCTTGCCTGAGATTAGGGACCCTGCAGGTCTGTGTCCAATACAGCACATTTGTCTGTATCTAATGTTTTTCCTCTTTAAAGAGCCTCATGTAAGTGGGTTTGCAGAATGCTTTGTCACACCCACTCTGGGTGCGGTCACGGCTATTTTCTAGTTCCAGAAGATTGGAAAACCTCTATCAGGATGTTGCTGGATAAGGAAGGGAAAGAGACAGATAGCAGGAAACTATGGGCCAGTAAGCCTGACATCTGTCACAGGAAATTACTTGTGACCATTATTAAGGAAGCAATAGCTGGACATTTAGGAAAGTTGAATTCAGACAAACTGGTTCAACATGGTTTTGTGAAAGGGAAATCACATGTGACAAAGTTGCTAAAGTTCTTTGAGGATATAACAAGCAGAATTGATGAAGGGGATTTGGGAGATGTGGTGTATTTGAATTTCCAGAAGGCATTCAGTAGGGTGCCAAATAAAAAAAAATTGCACAAGATAAAAGCTGAGCATATTACGGGTAATGTATTATCATGTATTAACATGGATTACGGGTAATGTATTAACATGGATTGAGGATTGGTTAACACAGAAGACAGTGTGTCAGGATTAATGGGTCTCTTTCAGGCTAGAAAGACATGACTAGTGCAGCGCCACAAGAATCAGTCCGACAGTCTCAAGTTATTTGATGTCTATATTAATGTGATGTATTCAATTTTGCTGATGATACAAGAATAGGTGGGAGGATGTGTGATGCTGAGGATTGAATGAATGGGTAAAACCTCAGCAGAGGGAGTTTAACATCGGAAAATGTGAGGTCATGCACTTTGGTAGAAAAAATGAAAAGGTACATTTTTATTTAAATGAAGGGAGACTACAGAAAAGGAATCTGGGTGTTCTTGTGCACCAAACACAAAAGGTAGTATGCATTGCAGCAAGTAATTAAGAAGTAAAATGGAATTTTAGCCTTTCTTGCTCAGAAGGTGGAGTTTAAAAATAGGAACATTTTGATATAACTGTATAGAGTGTTGGTGAGAACGCACCTCAAGTAGTGTACAGTTTTGATCGTATAGTTACAGGAGGGTATTGCTGGGTGGCCCTGGCAGAACCCACACTGGGCGTCAGTAACAGGTTATTGCTGAGCAGTTGCTGCTTGATGCCACATTATGACAGCCTAATCCTGAACAGGTTCTGGAAAGTACTGCTTTAAGAAACAAATCTCTATCATACACTACAAACTCATCTTTCATGTCACCCTTGCCTGTATGATTCACAAAGATTAAATTCACCCATGACAATTTTAATGCCCTTCTTACTTGCGTCCATTATTTCCAGATATATACTTTGTCCAACAGTGAGGCAATTCTTTGAAGACATATAGATAACTCCCATCCGTGACACTTTGCTAATGATCAAGAGTAGAACCCTACAAGGTTCTGAGGGGGCTTGACAGGGCAGATGTTGAGAAGGCACCTCACTACTAGAGGAATTTCAAACTAGGGGACACTCACTTAAAACTAAAATGAAAAAGAATTTCTTCTCCTAGAAATTAGGGAATGTCTGGAATTCTCTACCCCAAAATTGATCTTTATGTCATCATGATCTACAGGAATAGTGCCAGAAGTCTAAATTGTAGCAAATGTTGTTCCCTTATTCAAGAAGGGAAGTAGAGACACCCCTGAAAATTATAGACTAGTGACCCTTACTTCGGTTGTGGGTAAAGTGTTGGAACGGGTTATAAGAGATAGGATTTATAATCATCTAGAAAGGAATAAGTTGATTAGGAATAGTCAACACGATTTTGTGAAGGATGGGTCATGCCTCACAAACCTTATTGAGTTCTTTGAGAAGGTGACCAAACAGGTGGATGAGGGTAAAGCGGTTGATGTGGTGTATTTGGATTTCAGTAAGGTGTTTGATAAGGTTCCCCACAGTAGGCTATTGCAAAAATACGGAGGCATGGGATTGAGGATGATTTAGCGTTTGGGTCAGAAATTGGCTAGCTGAAACAAGACAGAGGGTAGTGGTTGATGGGAAATATTCATCCTGAAGTTCAGTTATTGGTGATGTACCGCAAGGATCTGGTTTGGGTCCACTTTTATTTGTCATTTTTATAAATGACCTGGATGAGGGCATAGAAGGATGGGTTAGTAAATTTGCGGATGAGATCAGTAGAGTTGTGAATAGTACCAAGGATGTTGTAGGTTACAGAGAGACATAGATAAGCTGCAGTGCTGGGCTGAGAGGTGGCAAATGGAGTTTAATGTGGAAAAGTGTGAGGTGATTCACTTTGGAAGGAGTAACAGGAATGCAGAGTACTGGGCTAATGGTAAGATTCTTGGTAGTGTAGATGAGCAGAGAGATTTCGGTGTCCATGTGCATAGTTCCCTGAAAGTTGCCACCAGGCTGATAGGGTTAAGAAGGCATACGAGGAGAAAGTGAGGTCTGCAGATGCTGGAGATCAAAGTTGAAACTTTATTGCTGGAACAGCACAGCAGGTCAGGCAGCATCCAGGGAACAGGAGATTCGACGTTTTGGGCACAGGCCCTTCTTCAGGAATGAGCAGAGAGTGTTCAGCAGGAGAAGATAAAAGGTAGGGAGGAGGGACTTGGAGGAGGGGCGTTGGAAATGTGATAGGTGGAAAGAGGTCAAGGTGAGGGTGATAGGTCGGAGTAGGATGGAGGCGGAGAGGTCAAGAAGAAGACTGCAGGTCAGGAAGGCGGTGCCAGGCTGGAGGGATTCGGCTGAGACAAGGTGGGGGGAGGGGGGATGAAGAAACTGGTGAAGTCCAAGTTCATCCCCTGTGGTTGGAGGGTTCCCAGTCGGAAGATAAGACGCTCCTCCTCCGACCGTCGCGTTGTTGTGGTTTGGCGGTGGATGAGTCCAATGACCTGCATATCCTCGGTGGAGTGGGAGGGGGAGTTGAAATGCTGTGCTACAGGGTGGTTGGGTTGGTTCGTCCGGGTGGCCCAGAGGTGCTCTCTGAATCGCTCCGCAAGTAGGCGGCCTGTCTCCCCAATATAGAGGAGGCCACACCGGCTGCAGCGGATGCAGTAGATGATGTGGGTGGAGGTGCAGGTGAATCTGTGGCGGATATGGAAGTTTCCTTTGGGGCCTTGGAGAGAAGTGAGGGGGGAGGTGTGGGCGCAAGTGTTGCACCTCCTGCGGTTGCAAGGGAAGGTGCCAGGAGTGGAGGTTGGGTCGGTGGGGGGTGTGGATCTGACAAGGGAGTCGCGGAGGGAGTGGTCTCTACAGAAAGCTGATAGGGGAGGGGAGGGAAATATATCCTTGGTGCTGGGGTCTGTTTGGAGGTGGCGGAAGTGACGGCGGATGATGCGCTGTACATGGAGATTGGTGGGGTGGTAGGTGAGGACCAGTGGGGTTCTGTCCTGGTGGCGGTTGGAGGGGCGGGGCTCAAGGGCGGAGGAGCGGGAAGTGGAGGAGATGCGGTGGAGGGCACCGTCGACCATGTCGGGGGGGAAATTGCGGTCCTTGAAGAAAGAGGCCATCTGTGTTGTACGTATTTTGAACTGGTCCTCCTGGGAGCAGATGCGGCGGAGACGAAGGAATTGGGAGAATGGGATGGCGTTTTTACAGGGGGCGGGGTGGGAGGAGGTGTAGTCCAGGTAGCTGTGGGAGTCGGTTGGTTTGTAGTAGATGTCCGTGTTGATTCGGTCGCCTGAGATAGAAACAGAAAGGTCTAGGAAGGGGAGGGAGGAGTCCGAGACTGTCCAGGTGAATTTGAGGTCGGGGTGGAAGGTGTTAGTGTAGTGGATGAACTGTTCAACCTCCTCGTGGGAGCACGAGGTGATGAACTGTTCAACCTCCTCGTGGGAGCACGGACATCTACTACAAACCAACACGGACATCTACTACAAACCAACCGACTCACATTTCACCTATCACATTTCCAACCCCCCTCCTCCAAGTCCCTCCTCCCTACCTTTTATCTTCTCCTGCTGAACACTCTCTGCTCATTCCTGAAGAAGGGCCTGTGCCCGAAACGTCGAATCTCCTGTTCCCTGGATGCTGCCTGACCTGCTGTGCTGTTCCAGCAATAAAGTTTCAACTTAAGAAGGCATACTGTGTGTTAGCTTTTATTGGTAGAGGGATTGAGTTTTGGAACCATGAGATCATCCTGCAGCTGTACAAAACTGTGATGCGGTCACATTTGGAGTACTGCATACAGTTCTGGTCACCACATTATAGGAAGAATATGGAAGCTTTGGAAAAGGTTCAGAGGAGTTTACCAGGATGTTGCCTGATATGGAGGGAAGGCCTTATGAGGAAAGGCTGAGGGACTTGAGGCTGTTTTCGTTAGAGGGAAGAAGGTTGAGAGGTGACTTAAATGAGACAAATAAGATAATCAGAGGGTTAGATAGGGTGGACTTGACAGCTTTTTTCGTTGGATGGTGAAGGCTAGCATGAAGGGACATAGCTTTAAACTGAAGGGTGATAGGTATAGGACAGATGTGAGAGGTAGGTTCTTTACTCAGAGTATTGGATGGGCAATGCACTGCCTGCAACAGTAGTAGACTCGTCAACTTTAAGGGCATTTAAATGGTCATTGGATAGGCATAGAACATAGAACATTACAGCGCAGTACAGGCCCTTCGGCCCTCGATGTTGTGTCGCCCTGTCATACTAATCTGAAGCCCATCCCACCTACACTATTCCATGTACGTCCATTTGCCTGTCCAATGACGACTTAAATGCACTTAAACTTGGCGAATCTACTATTGATGCAGGCAAAGCATTCCATACCCTTACTACTCTCTGAGTAAAGAAACTACCTCTGACATCTGCCTTATACCTATCTCCCCTCACTTTAAAGTTGTGTCTCCTCATGTTTGCTGCCCCCATTCTTGGAAAAAGGCCCTCCCTGTCCACCCTATCTAACCCTCTGATTATCTTGTATGCCTCTATTAAGTCACCTCTCAACCTTCTTCTCTCTAACGAGAACAGCCTCAAGGCCCTCAGCCTTCCTCGTAAGACATTCCTTCCATACCTGGCAACATCCTAATAAATCTCCTCTGCACCCTTTCCAAAGCTTCCGCACGTAGACAAGAATCCAATAATGTAGGATAGATGGGCTTTAGGTTGGTTTCACAGGGCAGCGCAACATTGAGGGCCAAAGGGCCTGTACTGCGCTGTAATGTTCTATGTTCTAAGTGTAGCTGGTGTAGAGTTGTGAAGGCTGGATCACTGAAAGTAATTGAAGATGAGGTAGAGAGATGTTTGAAATATCAGGGCTATGAGAATGAGGAGTTTGGACCTGGGTAGATCAGCCATGATCTTGTTGAATGGCAGGGCAGTAATAAAGACCTTTTCCTGCTTCTATTTCCTTTGTTGTTATGTGTCAGCAGTTTCCAAAAATGGAGAACAAGCTGGACAAATGGGCACCTGCTTGCCTGTGCGTTTTAAGATGGAGGGTGAGGTCACCTGCTCAGATTTCAATGTGGCTGTGATTTCAGAAAACAATTCTTTCTCTAAAGTATTAACTGCACTTGAGTGAAGCATTCAGCCACAGCACGCACACCATTCCTGGCAACTGAAATAACTCCACCATAGCTGGGAGATAGAATGAAAATTTAAATCTAAATCAAAATTTAGCCTGCCACATTTTACAGTGCAGTACAAAGGAAATGCTGCACTGTCAGAAGTACTGTTTTTCAAACTCAATGTTCCAAAGAGGTCCTGTCTTCTTTCTCAGGTGGAAACAAAAGAATCCATGGCACGATTAAAAAACTGGAGGGGAATTTTCCCTTGCTGTCTTAACTCCACATTTATCCCACAATCAACATCACCCTCTTTCCCTTCGCTTTTTCCATTGTTATGTAGGGTTACCACAATGCTGGCTGATTGGCCCACTTGGTCTCCAGCCGGTTTAGATTTAGTGGGTTTTTTTTTTACAAACAGATGTCCTTTCTGTCACTGAGTCCCCCATTTACCCAGTCTCAGTGTGTGCCAGCGTGCCTACGCCAATAGCTGGATTCTTCCATTGCCAGCAAGTCCTGGTTGACAATTCAAACTTGGAAGATTCAGAGGCATGAATACTACAGCCTGCACCACCCCCACTACATTCCCTCAAGCAGATTAACCAATCATTATCATTCCTGTCTCTGTGAGATCTTACTGTTGTTCATAATTGGGCGCTGCTTTTTAATTCATCAGCAACTGCATTTTAGAACATCTTGAGGTTATGAAAGGCACTACAGAATCCAAGTCCCTTCCTTTTAATGTATTTGTGTTCACATGCAGTAAAATAGCTACTTTTCGAGAAACAAATGTTTCAGAGAAAATCCCTGAATTCTTCTCACGCAGGATTTCTAGTTTGACTTTGATATCCAGGCAGTTTGATGTCTTGTCAGCCTAGCATGTGAAGAATAATCATGAAGGGCATGGATAGGGTGAACAGCCAAGGTCTTTTTCCTAGTGTGGGGGAGTAAAAACTAAAGGGAATAGGTTTAAAGTGAGAGAGGAAAGATTTTAAAATGATTTGAGGGGTAACTTTTTCATGCAGATGGTGGTGCAGGTGCATACATTTGTAAAGTTTAAAAGGCAACATGAATAGGACGTGTTTAGCGGGATATGGGCCAAATGCTCGCAAATGGGACGAGATCAGATTGGGTTGTCTGGTCAGCGCAGAAGAGTTGGACTGAAGGGTCTATTTCCATGCTGTATGAATCCGTGACTCTATATTTCATATAACTGGATGAAATAGCCGAAAGTGGTCGTAATGTATTGTTTGCTTAGAATTCGCAAAATAATCAGGCTTTGCTGTTATTACCAAGTAAAAGAGCTCAGTGGCTCTGGTGTCCATTCACATCCAAACAAACATGAAAATCCTGCTTTTATCCTTGATAAGTGAACAATAATCAGTGCTGTTTACTTCTGTGGGAATTCATCAATGTGATTGGCTGTTCAGTCTGTTTGGTGATTTCCCTGTTGCAGGACACTGGAACTCTCTTACTGATTGTAATCGAGTTCTAGAGGGTCCCAGACTTACACATTTACTCATTCTTGCTCACAATCCCATACAGGGGCGTCATTATAACAATCCAACATATAAATATTTCCTGTACTTAGGAACAGCTACTTTATTTTCTCCTGCACTGCATACAAATTGACTTGCAAATGGACTCCAGAATGGAACCTGTTCACAATCTGGGTGCTGCCTGTATTAAGATAATATTGGAAATTAATGTCAGAGTACCCACCAAAATCCTATTGGCCATGTTATTCAAGGTCAGCAGTGAGTGTAAGACTACTTACTGCTGACTCCAAAATGTGGGCCACAATGTTCCCATAAGTTCCTTCATTCAGTATTTTAGGCATTTCAGCAACCAACAAGTAATTTAGGAAAAAAGTGTCTTTTACTGAGCATCACTTGTTCTGATGAAAAGATTCTTTGACATTCATTTTTTAAGTTAAGATGTTAAAATTAGGTGCTCAGCATAAAGACCGGTCACACCATTCAAACAAAAAGAGTGTGTGTGTGTGGGGTGGGGGGGGGGGGGGAGGGTAGAGGAATTCTCCAGCATCCCAATCAGCTTCCTCCCTCAACCAACATCAGTGGGCACAGATTCGCCATCTCACAGCTCTCTGCAGGATTTTACTGTGCTGTGGCAACTGGATTTGATATTTATGAGCAAAACAGCATTAAATATAAAATATTATTTATTGTGAGTGTGCTTTTGAATGTTGCTGAGATATTGAGGTGCTGAATAAATAGAAATAATTTACATTTAAGTGATACCTTTTATATCCTCTGGATGGTGCAACACATTTCACAACCAATTAGGTACTTATCATGTACTCCCTTTTGTCATGTCCAGGTAATATTGCTTTAAATTGATAAAGACATAGCATTATATATATTATCTAAAAAATGACGAACACTAATGGGCAACCTGCAAAATGTCGTCACCAAACTTCAATATTTCACTTCCAAGCATGCGAGAGGAGAGGTGAGTTGTGAAAAGGATGAGTTGATGATGCATGCAGGCCAAACTCAGCTGATGAGGAAACCTGAATCCATGATGATCAGTTGGGATCAATAAATTGCAATTCTGTAATAATTCTTAAAAATCTTTTAGCCGAGAGCACAGCAGGTACTGGGATTTCAGTGTGAATGCTCCTGAATTTGTTGGTGCTTGGCAATGAAATTGATTTTTTAAAGGGTGCAATTGGAGACCAAAAATGGCAGAATACTAGGGGAAAAGTATAATTGGCTCAATGTTTTAAGGAAAAAGAGGTGAATCTTTTATAATTGGAGAGAAAATTGTTTCCATACCTGGAAGACTGCCCCTGAGCTTTGCTCTTCCATTAATAAGTTCATAGTATTTAATAATTGACCTGTTATAGCAAATAAGGTGTAATTAAACATTCTGTGACATAAAGAAGGAATTGTACATTCCTGTGAATGGGTCTTAACTTTTGGTGCTATTCTGTGCTGCGCTGTTGCAGGATTTTTTACTGTTGTTAGATATTATGCAACAAGTAATAATTAGTCAGGGCCATCTGTTGTATGTGGAAAGGACCTCAAAGGGCTAATAGTGAGGAATGCTATACGCACCAACCATCACAACCATGTGATATAGGACTTATGGGCAGAATAGCTCAGGATCTCAAACAATCTCAAAGGAACATCTGGTCCTCCTCAACGTCTTTGCCACAATGTCTATTGTTATGACACAGGGTAAGGCCTTCTGCTAATTTAAACCAATCACATAGAAAAGATTCACCCCATACTGTAATCTGTTAAAATTTGAGAGGCAAAGACTTATCCCAGAGGTAACGAGTTAAAGTAAAAATTAACAAATTTATTCTTTGAGTCCAACAGAGAGTATTAAAACCAACAACTATTTACAACGCCTTTTTCTTAAGCCTATCTTTTACCTCCCACTCTATAATACTAGTCCGATAAAAAAAACCGAATTAAGACTTACAAAAAAATATTCAACTTTCAAAACCAGTCAGCTGTCGAATCTTCTCATTGTATCTTCCTCTGCAGATTTTCCTCTGTCGTCTTTTTGATATTCTGCTACGCAAACTTCTTACAGCCAGCTACCTATTGGACAGCTCTTCTGCTGGCAGTCTGTACTTGTTGGTGGCTTGGCAGTTCTCCCTCAACTGTTCAAGAATGTCCGGTTTTGTACCCCAAAACATTGGATCATTTTGATTTTAATATTATCAAAATATTAAATTCAAACTTGATTGGATTTTGGTATCTTGGGGCATAATTTAAACTGTTTGGCCTAATTTGAATGTTTTCGTTTCATGGTAACCCAGCTGCTGCTAGCTGTTTTAGCCAAATGTTACATTGTTAGCTTGATCAGAACACTTTATGCTGTTGTTAGGCAGGCCTTGCTAGCTTTTCAACTCTCTTAAAGGCACAGAACTTCAACACCTTCATAACACTTCCCCCTTTAAGAAAAAGTGGACCATCATAATGAAAAGATGGCTTTTTTTTTCCTCTGTTCCTTAACCACAACATCAGGACATACTTATGACTTTAACCTAAGTTCATATTCACGTCTTCCCGCATAAATATAAAACATTGAATACATGCCAATCTTATTTTTACTTTATCAGTTAAATCCACAATAACGCATCTATGATTACATTCTTATGACCCACAACATGTACGATTTTAAATTAAAAGTCTGTAACTTAAAACTCCAATGAAATAATCACATATTCTTGTCTTGAAAGCATTCCAAGAATGTAAGAGAATTGTGAACCATGTACACTACTGTCTCCAACACATCGTTTGTGACATACACATTAAAATGTTGTAAGGGCAAAGCCAAACTCAATGGTTCTTTATCAATTGTGGACTATTTCCTCTGATGGATGTCGAGTTTCTTCAAAAAGTAACCAACTGGCAGTTCAATCCTATCATCATCTTCCTGTAAAAGTATACCTTCAACTTCTATGTCACTAGCATCGGTGGCAACTTTAAAAGGTTTTGAAAAGGATTGGGTAGCTAAAACTGTACCATGGTTAATATTGCTTTCAAATGGTTGAATGACTCCTGGCATTGTTCTAGCCACCAAAACATTGTATTCAGCAAATCAGTTAACGGTGCCATTACACTGCTGAAGTTTGGAACAAACTTCCGCTAAAATCTGCTTAGTCTAAAGAATCGAAGCACTTCTTTCTTCGAGATTGGTCGTGGAAATTCCTCAACGGCCTTCATCTTTGCGTTCTGTGGGGTTAACCTTCCATGACCGATGTTATGTCTCAAGAATGTCGCCTCTGCGTTCGCAAATTCCATTTTATTTGCTTCTCATAGTCATTCAAAGTGCTCTGCCAACTGTACTATGTGATCTTTCCAGGACTTACTAAAGATCAGTACATCGTCCAAATTGACTTACAGTTTGTTAACCCAGCCACAACTCTGTTCATGAGTCTTTGGAATGTGGCGGATGCGTTCTTCATTCGAAAGGGCATCACTTTAAACTGATTTAGCCCAATTGGGGTTACAAATGCAGAAATTTCTTTCACCATTTTTAATAAAGGTACCCGCCAGTAACCACACAGTAAATCCAACTTGGTGATGTAACTGGCTTGTCTGACTTTCTTGATACAGTCCTCCAATCTCAGAATTGGATATGAGTCTGATTTTGTAACGGCGTTGACCTTCCGATAATCCATGCAAAATCATTGAATCCCGTCTGGTTTGGGAACTAAGATCTCGGTGAACTCCATTCGCTCTGGCTTGGTTCAATGATGTCCTTGTCAAGCATGGCCTCCACCTCCATCTGGACCTGTCTGGCTTTGAAAGGATTGAGCTGATAGGGCGGTTGTTTTATCGGAGCAATATTCCCTAAGTTTACTTCCATGCACAATTGTATTAGTCCTCCCCATCTTACATATGTCCTTATACTGCAGTAACAAATCTTTCAACTATATTCTCTGCTCCTGAGACAGATAGTTTACTAACCTATTCCATTCTTCAAGGACTTCTTCATTTTTTAAATCTATTTTGAGGCACATCAAAATCCACATCATCAGGATTTGATTCCTTACTCTGCAGGGCAGTAACTAACACCTACTTCTCCAGTTCTTTTTCTCCAGAACTTGTTCAAGGACATACCCAATACCATTTTCTTCCTATCTGGCATCTTTACTAGATAGTTCACCTGACTCAATTTGTTAGGGACCACTAAACCTGGCTTTGAAGGGATCTCCTATCACTGGTAACAGTACTAACACATCAAACCCCGCCCCGCCCCCCAACCGGGAAACATCCGAGTCTCAGAGGTTTTATCTGCCACATGCTTCATTCTATGCTATGCCCCTCTTTAGGTGCTGTTTAGCTAACTCACCTACTCAATTTAATCTCTCCCTCACCTCCGATACATAAGTGTGAGATCTTTGACTTTGGTCCTGTTAAGTTTTCTTTATTTAATTTCAAAGGGCCTCTCACTTCATGCCCGAATATTAACTCAAAGGAAGTGAACTGAGTAGATCTGTGCATCTCTAATAGAAAACAACACGAATGGGATACTTTTATCCCAGTCATTCGGGTAATCCTGACAATACGCTCTTAACATGGTCTTCAAGGTCTGATGCCACCTTTCTGAAGCTCCCTGGGATTCAGGATGATACATACTGGATTTAAGGTGCTGTGTACCTAAGCTATCCATAACCTCCTTAAACAGCCTAGCAGTAAAATTTGACCCTTGGTCTGACTGAATCTCTCTGGGTAGCCCATATCGTGTGAAGAAAGCTACTAACTCCTCTACCACCCTTTTTGCCTTGATACACTGCCTCCGGAAATCTGGTAGACACATCCATTATGGTTAACAAGTATTGGTTCCCACTTTTAGCGGCCCTACACAATCAATTATAACCCGTGTGGAAGGTTCTTCAAGTGTGGGAATTGGCAACAAAGGGGCTGGTTTTATTACCGCCTGTGGTTTACCTACCATTTGGCATGTATGACACGTTTGGCATAAGTTAACCACATCCTTGTGCATTCCTGGCCAATAAAAAGTTTTTGTACCTTAGCCTGAGTCTTTCATACCCCTATGTCACCTCCTACAGATAGTTCATGTGCTACCCATAACACCTCCTGTCTGTATGCTACCAGCAACACAATCTGGTGCACTTCGGCCCATTTCTCCTCTGCACTAACCTGCCCTGGTCTCCATTTCTGTCTTAGGATTCTACCTTTCGGATAATAACCCTCAGGAATATCCTCTGCCTCCTTTTCAGAGTAGGTATCCACATATATATCTTTTATCATCTTATATAACTGAACCTCAATTCCTTCATCTTTCTCCTTAGTTTTCACTTTGTGCGGTGACTAATGATAGTTGAATCTGTCTGGGAAAATACCAGGGTATTTCTGTTTTAAGTCCTCAGTTTCTTGGTCTTCTCTACAACAAGGGATATCACTCCCACCTTGGACCCTGCTAAATCACTCCCAAGAACAAACTGAATTCCTGGAACTGACATTCTGTTGATCATTCCCACTGTTACTTCCTCAGTGTTGAATTGGCACTCCAACCTGATCTTATGTAGGGAAACACTAAATTTCTGTCCATCTATCCCACAAATTATCACACTCTCAAGTAACAGATCAGAAAAAGTGCAAATATGCTCATTTCTAGAATGACTACAGTGTGGAAACAGGCCCAACAAGTTCACACTGACCCTCCCAAAAATATCCCACCCAGATCCATTACCCTACCCTATTACTCTACATTTCCCTTGGCTACCGCACCTAACCTACTCATCCCTGAACACTATGGGTAATTTAGCTTGGCCAGTCCACCTAACCTGCACATCTTTGGACTGTGGGAGGAAACTGGAGCACCCGGAGGGAACCCACACAAACCTGGAGAGAACATGCAAACTCCAAACAGTCACCCGAGGCTAGAATTGAACCCAGGTCCCTGGTGCTGTGAGGCAGCAGTGCTAACCATTGAGCCACTGATCTCACTATCAGCGACTGGTTAGATCCGTCTCTCAAAATTATAACTTCTTGTCCTTCTCCCCCTGTTCTTTCTGAGTAAATTTTACCCCAGAGGCAAATTCTTTGTAGAGATCAGGTATTAACTCCATACCCAGCCCCTGCTTAGGCTGTGCACTCTCCTGTAGCTCCTTGGCTCTTCTTGGGTTTCCTTTACTACTTTCACTGATGCCACTGGCTTAGCTTCTTTTACCAAATCATTTCCCACAGCACCTTTCTTTAACGCCCAGCAGAATGACTTTATGTGTCCCACCTTCTGGCAGTGAAAACCCCTTTTCCCAGTGTCCTTCTGAAACCACCAGCACTGTAACTTTGTGTGTCCCACTCCATTAGAGTGAACACACCTGAGGCCTTTCACCTCCTGTCCACCCTCTTGGGCTTCGTTTTTAATCTGTGGAAAACTTTTACCAGTGTTCTCTACTCCTGGTTTCATAGTGTAGGATCTCCCCTTCGTCCAACATCTATCCCTCACAGGAAGAAATTCTGGCCGCAAGCTTTTCTTATGCACCAACATACACTCATCTGCTAATTCTGCTGCCCTTCTCACTTCCTGAACTTCCTGTTCCTCCACGTGAATTCTTACCATTTCTGGAAGTGAGTTTTTTAACTCCTCCAGCAGAATAATTTCTCTTAGGCCTCATAGGTCCTATCTATTTTTAAAGCACACACCCATCTATCAAAATGACTATGTTTAATTCTTTTGTACTCAACATAAGTCTGACCTGGTTCCTTCGTAGTGTTTCTGAACCGCTGTCTATACGCTTCTGGTACCAATTCATAAGCACTTAAAATAATCTGTTTGACCTCTTCATAATCTCTTGACATCTCATCTAACAGTGCTGCAAATACCTCACTTGCTTTGCCTACCAGTTTAGTCTGAACTAACACTACCCATAAATCCTCAGACCACTCCATCGGTCTAACCGATTTTTCAAATGAAATAAAGAAGGCTTCAACATCTTTCTCATCAAAATGTGGCAAAGTTTTGACATATTTGTATATATCACTACCTTCTTTTTTAATCTCCATCCTGTTAATTTAATTTATTAAGTTTCAACTTCTCAACTTCAAATTCTCTCTTTTTGCTCAGCTAAGAACCTCCTATTTCTTTTTCCTCTCTCCCTTTGCTTATATTCTAAATCCATTTTCCTCAATTGTAATTTGTTTTTCTACCTCTTGTCTGTTTCTCTGGCACACCTAAGTGTTTGAATAATTCCCTTACAATTTCAGCTTTACTTTTGTCCTTGCTAAACCCAAATCTAACTTCTTTGCTAATTCTAAAAGTATGGCCTTTTTCTTTCCTTCTAAACTTTCTTGGGAAAGTTGAGAATCATCTTCAAATCCCAGGACCTCTTTAGCAATTGTAAGAGCCATTTCTCTCACTTTTAATTTAATCAACCACAAGTCACCGAAATTAAATAAATTGTCTGACCTCTGGGACACTAACCTGCATCTGTTTAAATCAATTGAGCTTTCTCGTACCCCAAATTTATTCAAATCTGTCCAGATCTCAGGCTGGATCTGTCTAAACCTGTTCAAATCACGGACGAAAGCCCCCAAGCTGTTATGACACAGGGTAAACCACTTCGATAATTTAAACCCGACACACAGGAAAGATTCACCCCGTGCTGTAATCTGTTAAAATTTGAGAGGCAAAGACTTATCCCAGAGGTCACTATTTAAAGTAAAAATTAACAACTTTATTCTTTAAGTCCAACAGAGAATATTAAAACCAACAGCAATTTACAACGCCTTTCTCTTAAATCTATCCTTTACTTCCCACTCTACAATACTAGTCCGATAAAAACATCTCGATTAAGAGTTACAAAAAAAATTCAATTTTCAAAACCAGTCAGCTGTCAAGTCTTGTCTTTGTATCTTCCTCTGCAGATTTTCCTGTCATCTTTTCAATGTTCTGCTGCGCAAACTTCTTACAGCCAGCCACCTTTCAGAGAACTCTTCTGCTAGCAGTCTGTACTTGTTGGTAGCTTGGAAGTTCTCCCTCAAATGTTCAAAAATGTCCGGTCTTATACCCCATAACATCAGATCGTTTCATTGGTCAGAGGTTTTAATGTTATCAAAATACTAAATTCAAACGGGAATGGGTTTTGGTATCTTGGGGCATAATTTAAACTGATTTGCTGAATTTGAATTTGTTTTTGTCTCATGGTAACCCAACTGCTGCTAACATCGTTAGCTTGATCAGAACACTTTGCGCTGTGTCAGGCAGGCCTTGCTAGCTTTTCAACTCTCTTAAAGGTACAGGACCTCTACACTTTCATAACACCATCATGTCAATTATGTATAGGAGCCAGTGTTGGATTGGGGTGAACAAAGTTAAAAATCACACACCAGGTCATAGTCTAACAGGTAGCAGTGCTCCAAATAAACCTGTTGGACTATAACCTGGCTTTGTTTAATTTTGAACTTTATCATATCAATGTAATGCTCCAGCTGAGCCTATTGACAAAATTATAACTGATGTAACTTGGAGTGCAACACAACTTGGTGAATGTACAGGTTCAAGCAGAATATTTAACGTCCTTATCTTCCTAGAAAGGATCCTTAGTAACTGTGACAGAGATGCAGATGCAATTCTCATGACAATTAAGGGTATCAACATGCTGATTTCACAGATAATACAATCACTGAGGGTAAATAAGAGAGTCTAAATGAATCGACATGTTAAATATTTACATGCCTCAGCACAAATACACAGGGAGATTGAGAATAAAACTTTGCGATACAGATTGACGATGTTGCACATACAAGTCCACAGATGCCACCACTGAGAAGGAATGGCCAATATCCAAAAATTCAAGATGCTGCAAAGAAGAAATAATCTGTTTCAGTAGAGAAGACATCCTCCATTGAGGAATTCCAAGAGTCTAAAGGTCTTCTGGTTGAAAGGGAGTTACAGTCCACGGACTGTTCAGGGGACAATCAAAGACAATGGCCTTCCACCCACAAACTATCAATTTCCCAAGTCTGGATAAAACATGTTCCAGGGAATACTGAAACCTCCAGACTGCTGGCATGAGTAAACACAGAAACTAAAGGGAAGATGGGTGGTAGTAAACACAATTATCATCATCATTGGTGGTCCCTCACAGACGAGGATGACTCTCTCGCACTCTCAGGGTGAGTTAGTAGGTGGCTATACAGACCAATGTGGCTACTGCAGACTCATTTACATTTGGGACAGAAGGTGGTCACGGCAAGGGCTAGACGGGGCATTGGTGTGGCTTTGCACTCCTTTCGCTGTTTTCGCCTAGCTTCCACTTTTTCCTGATGGCAATTCTCGAGGTGCTCAATGCCTTCCCAAATGCTTCTCCTCCACTTTAGACGGTCATGGGCCAGCAATTTCCAGATGTTTATGTGAATGCTGCAATTACCATTAAGGCCTTCCCTGAATAATGTCTTCTGTCCCCCTGGGGCTTGCCTGCCATTTCAGAGCTGGGATTAGAGCATCTGCTTGGGAAGTCTCATGTTGGTCATATGGAAGGTGTGCTCAGCCCATCGCAGCTGATCAAGGGGGTGTCAGTGCCTAGATGCTGGTGATGTTGGCCTAGTCAAGGACACTGGTATTGGTATGTCTGTCTTCCCGGTGGATTTGCAGGATCTTGCACAGGCAGCATTGGTGGGACTGCTCCAGCACCTTGAGGTATCTGCTGTAGACAGTCCACATGGTATAGCCCTATTGAGGGGGGGGGGAAAACCAATACAGCTCTGTACATCTTGAGCTTGGTGTCGGATCTGATGTTGTCCTCCTCGAAAACCCTGTTCCTCAGACAGCTGAAGGCTGTGCTAGCACCCGGGAGACAGTGCTGGATCTCTTCATCAATAGCTGCTTCGGTTGACAGGACACTCCTGAGGTAATGGAAGTGGGCACCTTTCTCTTTTACACAAATGTATAACATTAATAATGGGGAAAAAAGCTTGTACAGGGGAGATGTTATATTTGGGCCAGGAAGAGTTAAGGGGTACCATTACAATGACACATGAACGTGTGAGAAGAACATTTTAGGATTTCCGTGGAATAAGACCCAACATTGGTCCTTCTCACAGTATCTCTAACAATTTCTATTATATCAATGTAACCTAAAACTAGTTAATAACACGCAACAAAATATATCTTCTTAATTACACAAAACTCTTCTAATGAGACCAGGAAATGGTTTCCCTCTCCCACTCTAGACCGAGCAGAACCTTCAGTCTCTGACCCTTAGAAAGGATGATGGCAGCAAACTTCATTGTGAGCAGCAGCAGCTCATAAAGCAACGTGAGCTGGTCCTGCCCTTCCAATATAATTAAGCAACTGTATGTTTGAAACTTTCAATTCAATGGACCTTTACTTTCATCAATATGAACCTTGATTATTAAGCAAGATAAAATTGCAACATCTATATCACATGAATGGTTTATTTCTGTACAAATGCTACTACACTTAAATTATTTTATTCCATCCACAATTACTAGCATGCTGAGGCAAAATATAAAGTTTATGTATCCCCTGTGCTTGACATCTCCCCCCCCCCCCCCCCATAAAAACCTTTGTCATTATTTGATTAGTCAATATGAGCTATTCCACAAATTAATGGTAAAAATAGGTATCCTCGTGAATACATATGACTTCTTTTAGATGACAACAAATAGGTGGTGGATACAGTTCAATGTTGAGACGTGTGAATACAGGAGAGAGGATGAAGAAAGAAAATTTGTTCAATGAAACAGCAATTTGTACACAGACTAGGAAAGAGACTGATGGAACATAATAATTACCTTTGTAAAACCACTAGATCATAGGTTTAATGAAAAGGGCAAACAAAAAATGAACCCCATCCTCTTTCTAAAACCAGCATATTAGAACTTTTATATTTCAACTTTCTCTTCACAGAGACAAAGACACAAAGTGGTGACACAGAAAACACAACCAGAGAAGTTAAATTAGAGCAAGGAGAAACAGCAGAGGATGGTGAAATAGAAAAGGAGACAGCAGAAGAGGTTGAAGCAGAAAAAGAAGAGTCAGCACAAGAAGTGACAGAAAAAGAAGAAACAGGGGATGACATTGAAAATGAAAAAGAAGAAGCTGCGGATGAAGAGACAGATAAAGGAGAGACTGCAGAGGAAGCTGCAGCGCCAAAGAATGAGTGAAACATGTCAGGGAATAATTCTTCTCAGCCCACCTTTGTTGATGTGATAATGTCTAGAAGCATATCTCTGTGTAACTAACTTTGTTTTTATTAATAAATGATATTACCTTTAATTTTTAAGTCCGGCCCTTGTAAGCATGAAGACATTGCTATAAATACAGATTATAAATAACCACCTGTTTGTTGTTTTTAATTCCATTCCTAGCAGACTCGCATCAGAGCACAGCTCAACTGTTTTCTGTACCAGTTTGGAAACTCTGAAGGCTGGGATCAGAGGAATAGGAGGTAATCAATCAGTCCCTCAAACCTGTCATACTAATCAATGATTTCATGGCTGATCCATATCTTAATTCCATCCATTTGCCTTGACTTTATTCCTTTAATCCATTCATTCCCTCGATTCAAATCAATGGAAATGAACAACAGGCAGGTTCTACCATCGATGGCTAATCTGCTCTGTCAGCTTTATACCTGGGGAACAGCAATAGGTGCACATCTTGGTAAACAGAAAATAATAACAAGAGGTAATCATGTTGACAAGTGGGTACTTACCCCAAAAAACGATTCAAGTGAGAAAATCAGAACTTTAGAAGAGTGAAAATATTTGGATATTCATTCGGTAAAAAAAAAACAAATACAAAAGGTTTCCAGAAATCACAAAATACTGCGGATGGCGGAGATTCAAAATAAAAGCAGAAAATACTGGCAACATTTAATAGGTGAGGTGGCATCTCCGACTGAAAGAAACACATAATGTTTCATCTATTATGACGCATGGTCAAGTCCAGAATCCATTCACTTCTCAAAGACATGAATCACCACCTCTCGGACTAGGCTTTGGACAACAAATACAGAAATATCATTATTCTTACATAATTGAGTCACAACGATTAAGATGCAATGATTTTATCTTCTTATCAAACTTTCTAAGTCTTTAATATCCATCACTGAATGTTCAACCCCTTCCTCAGAACTTGTGTGCAGTGACTAGGGAGGTGAGAAAAACACTGATAGTAAAAGCAACTTGTTTTAATTTTTGGCATTTTTCTGTTTGTATGCAGTATATTTGTACACGTGATAGTTTTTGGTTTATTGGAATGTGATGTTTGTCTCTACCAGCGCTTATACACTATATGTGTGTCTATGTTAGTAATTATTATATTTATGGTGTGACAGCACATTGTGAAATAAATGTGTAAACTTGTGCTGTATCTGTACATATATGTCCATGTGTATCATATATTTTGAAATTATACTTAATGTGAAAAGATTTACATTTAAATATTACAACAAAGCCACAATACCTGCAGGCAAATGTGAGAATATTGGCTTCATATAAAATCAATGTCCTGACCTCTCATTGGTGTAAAATTAATGTAAGACAATTAGCATTATTTTAAAAGATTTCAATATTGTTTTAAACATCAAAGGATGAACAAATGTAAATAATGCAACAGTAAGACATATTCAGCACAAGTTTCAGCTTAAATATGTGTTAAGTAGGACCTCTGATGGGATAGTGATGGGGACATAATAGATCTCACTTCCAGAATGTGTGAAAATTACCAGCTAAGCTTCTTTGCTCACCCACATTGCCAGTGCATGTCAGAGCGAGTACCACCATGAGCTGGTAATAGGGAAGGCAAATGGAATGTTAGCCTCTATTCCAAAGGGAATCAAGCATAAAAATAGGGAAGTGTGGCTGAAAATATACAAGACACTACTTAGACCACACCTAGAACATTGTGAAAGTTTAGGTCCCCTTGGCTAAGGAAAGCTATATGTGTATTGGAGGCTAACCAGGAAAGGTCCACTAGGTTGGTCCCAGGCATGGAGGGATTTTCCTATGAGGAAGGGCTGAGCAGGTTGACCCTGTGCTCACTGGAGTTTAGAAGAGTGAGAGGCAATCTTATTGAAATATACAGGATTCTTCAGGGGTCTGACAGGGTAGGTGCCAAGGTTGATTCCTCTTGCAAAGGAGTCTAGGAGCAGGGGGCATAATCTCAGAGCAAGGGGTCACCCAGTTAGATCAGAGATGTAAAGGACTTTCTCAGTGAATCTGTGGAATTATCCATTGCTGGGTGTTAAGTATACTCAAAGTTGAGGGAGAAAGGCAGGAAAGTGGAGTTGAGAATTATGACATCAGCCATCACCTTGTTGAATGACAGAGCAGTCTCGATGGGCTGAATTGCCTCCTTCTGCTCCTATACCTTATGGTCTTATGATGCCACATCTATGAGGTAGGTAAACCAGAAGTTTCAGCAGGTCAGCCACTGACTCAACACAGGATGTGCAGGTAAACTCCAAGCACACCACACAATGATTGTATCAATGAGGTCAGTTAATTACAGTACCATTTGGTAGGGGGGAACTGGAAAACGCATGAGGGAAAATGGAATAGAAAAGCTCTTTTACAAATACTTTTACAGATGTAGGTGTTGCTGGTATGGCCAGAATTTGTTCTCTCTAACTGCCCTTCAAATGCTAGGTTTACTAAGTCCTTTCAAAGGGCAGTTAAGAATCAACTACATTGCTGTGGGTCTGGAGTCACGTGTAGGCCAGATCAAATAAGGATAGCTGATTTCCTTCCCTAAAGGACATTAGGGAACCAGATGGGTTTTTTTACAACAATTGGTCATAGGTATTATGTTCACTAGGAGACTAGCTTTCAATTCCATATTCATTGAATTTAACTTCCACCAACTCCTGTGATGGGATTTGAAACTAAGCCTGCAAAGCTTTAGCCAAGGCCTCAGGATTACCAATTCTTTGACATTACCATGGTGCCATCATCTCCCACAGGACTGATTGTAGGGTAAGATGAAGTAGGAGGTCTGGAGCATAATCTCAGCATGGCTAGATGGGCAGAATGGTCTATACTTGTGTTGTAAATTCTATCTGACCTTACTCTGAGGTTAGGGGGCTCCTAGTGCTTTGTGACCTAATGGTGCAGTTGGACAGAAGGAGATCAATACTCCTCTACTCCGATGATTAGTAGATTAAAGACCAGTGTCAGCCTGGGCTGCCATTGTTTATTTTGTTATATAATATACCAAAGAACATTTACAACACCTCATAAATCCAAGCAGTTTTCATCATACGAAGGCTATTTGCTAAGACAGCACTTTTAAAAACAAACAGCAATACACTGTTGCAGCAGCGAATGTACCAGACAGAACGTGGTACCCATTGCACCTAGAATCCCCATTGAGCCCCAGCTCTATCCCTTTACTATACAGGCTGCCAGACAGAAGGAACTACTGGACACTGACTCTCCTTTGGGTGATGGATCTGCTTGCTTTATCAGAAAAAGGTAAGGGGAATACAGTAACTTGACACCAAGAATTAGGGAAGTTCTGAACTCAATCAACTTAAACCAGTGATCGGCACATTAAATAATCGATTGGTGGTAATTCAGTAAATGTGAAACAACTATTTTCAACAATAGGTAGGAGGGAAACCTACTATTTGATTATATATCTCACCTGAATAAAAAAGTCATTCCTTTCCCTGTTAAATAATTGACATCACCCCTTATCAGTAATTTTGGAACTGACCTCAACATACCTGTAAATTACTGTGAGACCTTATATTCAACAATTCAGTTCAACCCCATGTGAAGTTAACTTTTCCCCATGCTCCCAGCCCCAAATTTTTCTCCTCTTTCAAAAGATAGGGGCCACTGGTATCTCATTCACTTGGTGGATCCCCAGGTGTAACCCAATCAGTGAATGCTGAGAGTTGGCAGGAAGAGTCACATCTGAATCCAATCCTGTGCTCAGCCAAAGTGGCAGTGATCAAGAAGAGGAGCCCTGGCCCATTTTCTTTGATCCTCTCTCCTCCTCCCTGTTCCCCAGGCCGACATGGGCTGATGGCATTGTGGCCAACTGGAGAGTCTCAACAGCTGACTGAGCTACATCACACACCAGGAAACCAATCTGATTGGAGTGGTTCAGAAGCAAATCTGGCACTGCTCAAAACTATCAAAGAGCTCATTTGGCAGAGTTAAAACCTCCCTTAACATTCACAAGCCAACAATCGCTTACATCTGTGGAATATGACAATCAAACATATCCGTACTGTTAAAGATTAATTTTTAAAAAACAAGTAGAATCAGCTGTGCTTTACATCAGCTTTTAAAGTTCTGGACTTTCTAACACTCGAGGAATCTCCTACAGTATAGACTGAAACATTTGTTAGTAACTGCAAAAAGCAATAAGAAACAGGTTCAACAGTAAATCGTCCTTTCCCCACTCATTGTTCAAGCTGAATGGGTATAAAAACAATAGTTGGGTTGTTGGGAGGGAATTAGAAATGCTTATTTTGTTCTCAATGTAAGCTGAATATTCTAATTACATGCAGTGTGCAAGTAGACCCAAAGTCCTTGGAGAGGGTACAGGAGATTTATTACAATGAGGGACCACAGTTATGTGGAGAGAGTGGAAAACCTGAGTTTGTTCTCCTTACAGCAGAAATGATGGAGATGTTAAACAAGCAGGTATTGTTCCTTGTGGAAGAAGGCTTGGTAACTAGAGGAAAGAGATTAGAGGCAGAAGAAACCAGAAACAACATTAGGAGATATTCCATTACACAGAGAGTTGCTATGATCTGGAAATCACTTATTGAAAGGACGATGAAAGCAGATTCAATGGTAACTTTCAAAATATTAAATAAATACTTGAAAGGGCACATTTTGCAAAGCTATGGGGAAAGAGCAGTGAATGGTTTTAAATAGATAGACCTTTTGAAGAGCTGGCACAGATCCCATAGGATGAATGGCCTCCTTCTGTATTGTTTTATACTATGATACTATGAGGTGAAATGGAACATAATACAAGCAGCAGGAGAGCATCTAACTCTTTGAGCTGACTCTGTGATTCACCAAGTCCATGACTGACATATCTCAACTTGATTTCCTGCAGTATTCCCACATACCTTAATTTTTTAGTACCCAGGACCCTCTGTCTTGAATATAATCATTTCACGACTGAGCATCAATAACTCGCTGGGATAGAGAACCAAACAGATTGACAATCGTTTTGAGCAAAGAATTTCTCATGTCAGTTCTAAACCAACCTCTTATTCTGACTGTAACTCGAAGTTCTTAATTCCCCAGCAAACATCCTTTTAACATTGGCCCTGTCAAATTACTTAAGAATTTCATAATGAGATCACTTCTCATTATTCTAATCTCCAAGATTAGTCTACTCAAACACTAGCCATAGGAAAATCCCCTCATCCCAAGAAATAGTCTAGTTAACCTTTGCTGGACTCTTTCTAAGGCAACTATCCTTTCTGAGGTAAGAAGACTAAAACTCGTGGAAAAACAAAACACAAATAATAAACTGAGGAACTAAGAGGTGGAAACAGATATAACACAGAACTGAAACCATTTCACTCAAATTCTGGTCACCATACTTGATAAATGGCATTAAATTTGAGAAAACTTTACAGAACAAATAACTTCATGCTTCTCCTTCTACATAAACCAAAGCACAA
Source organism: Chiloscyllium plagiosum (assembly GCF_037043375.1). Taxonomy (NCBI): domain Eukaryota; kingdom Metazoa; phylum Chordata; class Chondrichthyes; order Orectolobiformes; family Hemiscylliidae; genus Chiloscyllium; species Chiloscyllium plagiosum. The sequence goes on from NW_028270170.1 coordinate 3,426,299, forward strand.
AACAATTCATTTTATTTTAGCATTTTTTTAAAACAAACACACAGGAAATGACATTACGGTCAGAAAATAGTGCACATTCCACAGTAGAAACTTCCTTGTGATGTTGCAGGAAGTGGTCTGATATCACTTCCAAATTGCATCGCAAAGTGGTTTAACTGGCTGGCAGCCTCCGACCAGGTTGAGGACTGTCCCTTGAAAAGGGCATTTGTAATCAACTGAACTGCCCCATAGTCCTAAAAGGAAGATAAACCTATAAATGTGAATGCTTGAATGTGCACAGTATTTGCCTTGGTGCTGTTACTCCCTCAAATATAAAGGATGGATAGTTGGATGATGGCCCTGAGGGATAGCTGGAAACTACAGAAGCACAGATCTTATGAGATTTGCCACCTTTGAAAAGCGAAGGGGAGGTAACTGGACAAACACCCGTCTCCAATTCTTCCACATTTAGGAACATGGAGCCATTCTGATCTGTATTTAATTCTTTTGAAGTACTACACGTTAACTTGGAAAGACTTCCTGTGGAATGCTTGCAGGGAGCTTGCGATACACAAGAAATTTTCCCATCTTGTTTAGATCCATGATACTGAGAGTATGGGAGAAACCAGAACAGGACACACCGACTGGGATTTTCAACCCATTCACTGTAATGGGCAGAAGCAGTGTCAGCTGTTCTAAAGAAGAAAGTGGGCACTGATTGTATTCTCCCATCCCCACTGCATTTAGCTCCACTTAAGAAATTTATTATCAGTCATCTTATACCATCCAAAAATTATATACTAAAATAAAGTCAGATTTCCTTCCAATCAAAGCTCAAAAATATAACCAATATTTCTTTGAAGCAACTGTAAACACTATGCTTATTGATCTATTAAACATTGCAGATACTACAACCTCAGGATTTCATTTTTAAAAATCTTTGTTTTTAAAAAGAATTATCTTCTTTTTCCTTCTACTGTTTGTCCAATGATGACATTAATTTGGACATAAATCATCTCATGATCCTGTGTCAGAATCACACTAGGAAAATAAAAACATATTGTTTTTTTAAAATAAAAGTAATAGCAAACTGACTAATTGAAAAGCCTCCATTCAATCACAGTACAATACTCTCATTATCATATGTGACAAAATCTAAGGCAACATATTATTAGAAACCAAGACATCGGCAAAGCTACACCTGTGTTACACAAGGAGGAATGGACAGAACCACCCAGATTGGGATCAGGATTGCTTAATCTCTTCACATTGGTTTCCTCTCTGCTCCAGCAGCCTCCAACCCAACCCAATCCACTGCGCTCTTCATGCTGTGCCACATCGCTGGTAAATGGGTTACCACAGTAATGATGTGTCTTAATGCATCTGTAGCGTTGGGAGGGGAAGGCGGCGTATAAACCAAACATGACCCCTCCCTCCCTCCAGAAAAACATTTTTTGTTAATTTCTTTTCTTTAAAAATGTGAAAACAAAGAAGAAAATGTTCGACTTGTGTTGCTAGGGAGACCAATATCTCCCATGCGCCCCGCAGTCTTTACACCAAGTTCTTTGTGTTCAAGTGTGTTTTGTAGTGTTTGGTCAGGTGGTCACTCCTCATGAAACGCTTGTGGCACTGTCCACACTCGAAGCGTTTGTCACCTGTAACACATAGTTAGCACAAAACTTTAAATTTTCACAACAGATAAAACATTTTTTCTGCATAGCCCTACATCAGACACTTAAACACAAAAATATAATGTAACATTCCCAGTGCAGATCTGAGGGAGTACATTCTCAGCCCACTCTGTTCCTTACAAGCAAACACCGCAGAACTGCCGTCCCAGAAGGGGCTGCAGAGTCACGCCAAGTGATGCTTAACACACAGCTTTACCCCCACAGCGCAAACCATCATTTTCTGAGATGGAAGGCAGCCACAGACTGAAGGAGTACTGAATTGTCAAGATGCTGTCTTTTAGGTGACAGCCCATTCGTTCTCACAGACGAAACTAAATACCCACTATTGCAAAGAAGAATGGGGGGGGATTCTGCCTAGTGCCCTGATAAACATTTACCAACATCTCTTTAACAAAAAATAATCACACAAAATCAAAGAAGTGATCTAGTGTGATCTCATTGTGCACATATTAGCTGCTATCTTTCCTTTATGATGGTAGTTTATTTAATTCATTCATGAGAGGGTCACTGGCTAGGCCAGCAGTTAACAGTCAACCACATTGCTGTTTGTGTGTGTAACATGTAGGCCAGATAAGGTAAGAATGGCAGTTTCCTTCACTTAAGGATGATAGTGAACTAGATGGATTTTTCTGACAATGAATAATAGTTTCATGGTGATCATTAGTCTCTCAATTCCAGATTTTTATTGAATTCAAATTCCACAATCTGCCATTGCAGGATTTGAATCTGGGTCCCCCAAATGTGAGCAGGGTTTCTGGATTAATCGTCCAACGATAATACTAATAGGCAGTCACCTCTCCAATAAGTGGTTGGTGCAGGTCATTCTATTATAACGCGACAGTTACATTCCTCTGTAGCCCCGTACTCTAGAAAATCGCACTGTACAAGATCACTACAGAAAATCGCTACACCCATTCAGTGTAATGTTCATATTATCCAAAATTGACAAAAATTTGTCAATTGCGTTGCAGCCAATTAGAGTTAACAAAACACACGTTATACCAGAATGACATGTACACTTCAAAAGCACTCATTGACTGTGAAGTGCTTTAAGATGCCATGAAGTCGTGAAAGACACTGGAGAAAGCAGTGTTCTTTGTAATCCATGGAACATCTTGTCATTTGTAAGTTTTTTGAAAAGCTAGATTTGAATACAAAGTTGGGAAATAAATGTTTACTTGAACCTGCCTTTTTTGCAAAATATAGTAAAACATCAAAATCAATGCATTAACAGGTTTAGAAATCTAAGGGGCTAGTCTGAGTACCTTGGGAGCAATAGATTATGGTGCACAAATTTACTAGGACTATTATGGATGCAACAATATTAGTGAACAATGGCTATTTTGTGGATGGGTCTTCAGAAGGCATTTGAGAAAGTGCCACATGTGAAACTTTCACAGTTCCTATGTTGCATGCATTGGGTTAAAGATGAGTACCAAGCATTACGAACAACATTACTCGGTGCAGCACTGACCTGTGTGAGTTCTGGAGTGCCTCTGTAGCTCATCACTACGAGTGAACCTCTTCCCACAATAGACCCAACTACAGACAAACGGGCGCTCCCCTGTGTGCAAGCGAACGTGGGCTCGTAGCAAGGATGTTTTCCGGAATACCTTCTCACAACCTTGAATGTGGCAAACATGCTTCTTCTTCCCTAACTCTCCGCTCCTAGATTTAAGACAAAATATTTAATTCCAGTTTTAAGCACCAGGTGGATTAACAAGATTAACAACAAATGCAGATTAACAAATGTTACGACATGGGGTAAACTCTCCCGCTTAATTTAAAGCAGCAACACAGAAAAGATTTATCCCGTGCAGTAATCTGTGAAAATTCAAGAGGCCAAGAACTAATTAAAGTAAAAACTAACAACTGTATTTCTTAAAGTATAACAGAGAATAATTAACTAACAACTATTTACAACTCCTTCCTCTAACCTATCTTTTACCTTCGCCTTTGACAATTATAGTCCAATTAAGATTTATAAAACAAAACTTCTTATCTCAAACCAAGACAGCTTTCAGTTTTCTCTGTGTTCCCGTTTTCTTCTTGTTGGGGATTCTGCTTCACAGGTTACTGATCGATAAAGGTACCTTTATGTTTCAGGCAGTCTTTACACGCTGGTAGTTTGGCCATTCTCCTCCCAACTGTTTGATTTTTCCTGGTCTTATATTCCCAAAGTATTGGATTGTTTCATTGGCTTTTAAGATTGTCAATATACTAAATTCAAACTGGATTGGAGTTTGGGGGTATAATTTAAACTGATTGGCCTAATTCAAATCTGTTTTGTCTCCAGGCAACCAGCTACCCTAACCCGTGGACCAAAACCTTACATTATTTCTTTCTTCAGAACACTTGGTGCTGTGTCAGGTAGTTCTGTTGCTTTTAACTCTCTGAAAAGGTACAGTACACCCACATCTTCATAACACCTCCCCCCTTAAGAAAAAAATGAACCATCATAATGGAATGGTGGGTTTTTTTTTCCCCTTTTTCTAAACACATTACCCGAACATTCAGATAACTTTAATTATACGTTCACCTTAATTTTTTCCCATATACCTTACATATTATATTATATATAAAAGATTAATTAAATACAAATCATATCCAAACTCTATCAGTTAAATCCGTGATAACGCATCTGTGATTACATTCTTACAAGCCTCAACATGTATGAATTTTAAATTAAAAGTCTGTAACATAAGACTCCAACGAAACAGTCTCATATTCTTGTCTTTAAAGTGTTCTAAGAATGTAAGCGGATTGCGATCTGTGTATACAACCTTCTCCAACACATTGTTTGTGACATACACATTAAAATGTTCTAAGGCCAGTACCAAACTCAATCGTTCTTTTTTGGTTGTGTAGTATTTCCTCTGCTGGATGTTGATCTTCTTCGAAAAGTAACCAAGAGGCAGTTCAATCCCATCCTCATCTTCCTGTAGGAGTACAGCTCTAACTCCTATGTCACTAGCATCGATGGCGACTTTAAAAAGTTTTGAAAAGTTTGGTGTGGCTAAAACTGGTTTGGTGGTTAGTATTGATTTCAAATGGTCGAATGCCTCCTGGCATTGTTCGAGCCACCGAAACTTTGTGTCCTTCAGCAAGTCGGTGAACGGTGCCACTACACTATGAAGTTTGGAACAAATTTCCGATAGAATCCACTAAGTCCTAAGAATTGAAGCATCTCTTTCTTTGAGAGGGGCGTGGGAATTCCTCGGTGGCCTTCGTCTTTGCATTCTGTGGGGGCAACCTTCCATGACCAATGTTATGTACCAAGAACATCACCTCTGCTTTCCGAAATTCCATTTTATTTAAGTTTATCGCTAGTTTTGCTTCTCATAGTCATTCAAAGAGCTCTGCCAACTGCACCATGTGGTCTTTCCAGGACTTACTAAAGATGATTATGCGATCCAAATAGCCTGCACAGTTTGTTAACCCAGCCACAACTCTGTTCATGAGTCTTTGGAATGTGGTGTATGCGTTCTTCATTCCAAAGGGCATCACTTTAAACTGATATAGCCCACTTGGGGTTACAAACGCAGAAATTTCCTTCACCATCTTTAATAAAGGTAACAGTCAGTAACCACGCATTAAGTCCAAATTGGTGATGTAACTGGCTTGTCTGACTTTCTCGATACAGTCCTCCAATCTTGGAATTGGATAGGAGTCCGATTTTGTAACAGCGTTAACCTTCCAATAATCCACGCTGAATTGTTGACTCTCATCCGGCTTGGGAACTAAGATATCGGTGAACTCCACTCGCTCTGGCTTGGTTCGATGATGTCCTCATCGAGCATGGCCTCCACCTCCATCTGGATCTGTCTGGCTTTGAAAGGATTAAGCCGATAGGGATGTTGTTTTGTTGGAGCAATATTCCCTATGTCTACTTCCATGTACAATTGTATTAGTCCTCCCCATCTGATTTTTACATATGTCTTAATACTGCAGCAACAAATCTTTCAACTGTGTTCCGTGCTCCGAGACAGGTAGCTTACTAACCTATCCCATTCCTCAAGGACTTCTTCATTTTTTAATCTATTTTGAGGCACATCAATATCCATATCATCTGAATTTGATTCCTCACTCTGCGGGGCAGTAACTAACACCTGTTTCTCCAGTTCTTTCTCTCAAGTATAATACGGTTTCAATATGCTCAATGACATACTCTATACCATTTTCTTCCTATCTGGCATCTTTACTAGATAATTCACCTGACTCAAGTTTTTCTCAATTTGATAGGGACCACTAAACCTGGCTTTGAAGGGATCTCCTATCACTAGCAACAGTACTAACATGTCATTCCTTCGGGAAAACATCCAAGTCTCAGAGCTTTTATCTGCCACTTGCTTCATTCTATACTGTGCCCTCCTCAGCTGCTGTCCAGCTAACCCACCTACTCGATTTAATCTCTCCCTCACCTCTGATACATAATCTAAGTGTGAGATCTCCAACTTCGGTTCTGTCAATTTTGCTTTAATTAATTTCAAAGGGCCTCTCACTTCATGCCCAAATATTAACTCAAAGGGAGTGAACTGAGTAGATTCGTTTGGGGCATCTCTAATGGCTAACACTACGAATGGGATACTTTTATCCCAGTCATTCGGGTAATCCTGACAATACGCTCTCAACATGGTCTTCAAGGTCTGATGCCACCTTTCTAAAGCTCCCTGGGATTCAGGATGATACATACTGGATTTAAGGTGCTGTATACCTAAGCTATCTATAACCTCCTTAAACAGCCTAGCAGTAAAATTTGACCCTTGGTCTGACTGAATCTCTCTGGGTAGCCCATATCGTGTGAAGAAAGCTACTAACTCCTCTACCACCCTTTTTGCCTTGATACTCTGTAATGGAATTGCCTCTAGACATCTGGGATACACATTAGATTACTTACAGGGTGGAAACAGGCCCTTCGGCCCAACAAGTCCACACTGACCCGCCGAAGCGCAACCCACCCATACCCCTACCCCTACATTTACCCCTTTAACCAAACACTATGGGCAATTTAGCGTGGCCAATTCACCTGACCCTGCACATCTTTGGACATCCATCATGGTTAATAAGTACTGGTTCCCACTTTTAGTTCTTGGGAGGGGGCCTACACAATCAATTATAACCCGTGTGGAAGTTTCTCCAAATGTGGGAATTGGCAACAAAGGTGCTGATTTTATTACCACCTGTGGCTTACCTACCATTGAGGCAAAAGTGAGGACTGCAGATGCTGGAGATTGGAGTCGTGTGTGTGGTGCTAGAAAAGCACAGCAGGTCAGGCAGCAACTGAGGAGCAGGAGAATTAATGTTTCAGGAAAAGCTCTTAATCAGGAATGAGGCTGGGAGCCTTGGGGGTAGAGAAATAAATGGGAGGGGGTGTGGCTGGGGGGAAGGTAGCTGAGAGTGTGATAGGTGGATGGAGGTGGGGGTAATGGCGATAGGTCAGGGGAGGGTGCAGCGGGTAGGTGGGAAGGAAGATGGACAGGTAGGACAGGTCATGAGGGCAGTGCTGAGCTGGAAGGTTGGAATTGGGACAAGGTGGGGGGAGGCGAAAAGTCCTTGGAGGAGTGGGAGGGGGAGTTGAAGTGTTTGACCACAGGGCGGTGGGTTTCCTGAAGATGTCCTCTCAAGTGTTCTCCATCACAGGAATTGCAAAACCTGCGCCCACACCTCTCCCCTCACCTCTGTGCAAGGCCCCAAAGGAGCCTTCCACATCCATCAAAGTTTCACCTGCACTTCCACAAGTCATTTATTGTATCCGTTGCTCCTGATGCAGTCTCCTCTACATTGGGGAGACAGGACAACTACTCGCATAGCGCTTCAGAGAACATCTCTGGGACACCTGCACCAACCAACCCTACCGCACCATAGCCGAACACTTCAACTCTCCCTCCCACTCCACCAAGGACATGGACCTCCTCCATCACCACTCCTTAACCACCTGACGCCCAGAGGAAGAATACCTCATCTTCTGCCTCGGGACTCTCCAACCCCCATGGCATCAGTATGGATTTCACCAGTTTCCTCATTTTCCCCCCCCTCTACCTTATCCCAGTTCCAATCTTCCAGCACAGGACCGCCCTCACGACCTGTCCTACTTGTCCATCTTCCCTCCCACATATCCGCTTCACCCTCCCTTCCGAACTATCACTATTACCCCCACCTCCATCCACCTATCACATTCTCAGCTACCTTCCCCCCAGCCCCAACCCCCTCCCATTCATCTCTCCACCCACAAGGGTCCCAGCCTCATTCCTGATGAAGGGCTTTTGCCTGAAACATTGATTTTCCTGCTCCTCAGATGCTGCCTGATCTGCTGTGCTTTTCCAGCACCACACTCTCGCTTATCTACCATTTGGCATCTATGACACGTTTTGCAAAGGTTAACCACATCCTTGTGCATTCCAGGCCAATAAAAATGTTTTTGTACCTTAGCCGGAGTCTTTCATACCCCAAGGTGATCTCCTACAGGTAGTTCATGTGCTACCCATAATACTCCCTGTCTGTATGCTACCGGCAACATAATCTGGTGCACTCTGGCCCATTTCTCCTCTGCACTAACCTGCCGTGGTCTCTATTTCTGGCTTAGGATTCTATCTTTCAGTTAATAACCCTCCAGAATATTCTCTGGCTCCTTTTCGGAGTGTGCATTCACATGTGTATCTTTTATTGTCCTGTCTTTCTGTTGCAAGTCTCTTAGTCTTTCAGAAGTAAACACTTCTCTCTGACCCTCTGCCTGTTCAGCTTTTTCCTGCACCATTACATCAAACAGGTATCTGCTAACTGAACCTCAACTCCTTCATCTTTCTTGTTACTTTTCTCTTTGTGCTATGACTTATGGTAGTGGGATCTGGCTACTACACAGTCTGGGAAAATACCAGGATATTTCTTTTTAACTCCTTGGTTTCTTCGTTTTCCTTGGGCTTCTCCACAACAAGGGATGTTGCTCCCAACTCGGATCCTGCCAAATCATTCCCAAGAGCAAATTGAATTCCTGGAACTGACACTCTGTCAATCACTCCCACTGTTACTTCCCCAGTCTTAAGTTAGCAGTCTAACCTGATCTTACATAAGGGAATGCTAAATTTCTGTCCATCCATCCCACAAATTACCACACTCTCGGGTAAAGATCAGAAACAGTGCCTGCTCGCTCATCTCTTTTTATTAGTGACTGGTTAGATCCTGTATCTCTCAAAATTATAACTTCTTGTCCTTCTCTCCCTGTTCTTTCTGAATAAACTTTACCCACAGAGGCAAAATCTTTGTAGAAATCAGGTACTAACTCCATACCCAGCTCCTGCCTAGGCTGTGCACACTCCTGCAGCTCCTTGGCTCTTCTTGGGGGTCTCCTTTACTCCCTTCACTAATGCCACTGGCTTAGCTTCTTTAACCACAGCTTTTCCCACAGCACTTTTCTTTAACGACCAGCACTGTGACTTTACATGTCCCACTTTCTGGCAGCGAAAACACCTTGTAATCTTCTGTGTCCCACTCCATTACAGTGAACACACCTGAGGCCTTTCACCTCCTGTCCACCCTCTTCGGCTTCTTTATCCTGTGGTAAATTCTTACCAGTGCGCTCTGCTCTTGGTTTAGTAGTGTAGGATCGCCCCTTCTCCCAATCTCTATCCCTCACAGGACAAACTTCTGGCTGGCAGCTTGTCTTATGCACTGACATGTACTCATCTGCTAATTCTGCTGCCTTTCTCACTTCCTGAACTTCCTGTTCCTCCACATGAATTCTTACAATCTCTGGAAGTGAGTTTTTAAACTCCTCCAGCAGAATAATCTTGCTTGGAGTCTCAAAAGGTCTTATCTATTTTCAAAGCACGCACCCATCAATCAAAATGACTATATTTAATTCTTTTGAACTCAACATAAGTCTGCCCTGGTTCCTTCTTTATGTTTCTGAACTGCTATCTACATGCTTCTGGTACCAATTCATAAGTACTTAAAATAGTCTGTTTAACCTCTTCATAATCTCTTGACACCTCATCCAACAGTGCTGCAAATACCTCACTAGCTCTGCCTACCAGTTTAGTCTGAACTAACACTACCCATAAATCCTCAGACCACTCCACCTGCCTAGCCAATTTTTCAAATGAAATAAAGAAGGCTTCAACATCTTTCTCATCAAAATATGGCAGAGTTTTGACATATTTATATATATTATTACCTTCTCATTTAAAATTCACCTGGACAGATGCATGAGTAGGTGGGGAGCAGAGGGATACAGATGCTTAGGAATTGGGCAACAGGTTTAGACAGTAGATTTGGATTGGCTCAGGTTTGGAGGGCCGAAGGGCCAGCTCCTAGGCTGTAAATTTCTTTGTTCGTTAACCTCCATTCTGTTAATTTGACTTTGCTAAGTCACAACTTCTCAAGTTCAAATTCTCTCTTTTTTGCTCAGCTAAAAATCTTCTCTCTCTTTTTCCTCTTTCTTTCTCTCTTCCTTTATCTTCTAACTCCATCTTCCTTAATTGAAATTTAAAATTTTCTACCTCTACTGCACTTGTCTGTTTCTCTGACCCACCTATGTGTTTGAGTAATTCCCTGACAATTCCAGCTTTACTTTTGTCCTTAGTCAAACCCCATTCTAACTCACTTGCTAATTCTAAAAGTATGGCCTTTTTCTTTCCTTCTAAACTTTCTTGGCAAATTTGAGAAACATCTTCAAGTTCCAGAACCTCTTTCGCAATTTTAAGAGCCATTTCTCTCACTTTTAATTCAATCAACCACAAGTCATCGAAAATAAACAAACTGCCTCATCTACATTTTATTTAAAGATCTGGGACACTAACCTCCAGGTGTTTAAATCTGCTGGGATATTTCGTACCCCCAAATCTGTCTAAACCAGTTCAAATCCTGTACCCAAGCCCCCAAACTGTTATGAGACGGGGCAAACACTCCTGCTTAATTTAAAGCAGCAACTCAAGAGGCCAAGAACTATTTAAAGTAAATACTAACAACTTTATTTCTTAAAGTATAACAGAGAATAATTAACTAACAACTATTTACAACTCCTTCCTCTAACCTATCTTTTACGTTCCCCTTTGACAATACTAGTCAGATATAACACCCAATTAAGATTTACAAAACAAAACTTCTTATCTCAAAACCAGGCAGCTTTCAGTTTTTTCTGTATTCCTGTATTCTTTTCTTCTTGTTGGGGATACTGCTTTACAGGTTATTGATCGATAAAGGTACCTTTAACAGAGCTATTTTTCAGGCAGTCTTTACATGCTGATACTTGTCAGTTCTCCTCCCAACTGTTCAATTTCCCCCAAAGCATCGGATTGTGTCGTTGGCTTTTAAGATTGTCATTATACTCAATTCAAACTGGATTGGAGTTTGGTATTTTTTGGGGTATAATTTAAACTGATTAGCCTAATTCAAATTTGTTTTTGTTTCCAGGCAACCAGCTACCCTAACTGCTGACAAAAACGTTACATTATATCTTTCTTCATAACACTTGGTGCTGTGTCAGGTAGTTCTGTTGCTTTTAGCTCTCTTAAAGGCACAGTACGCCCACATCCTCATAACACAAATCACTCAAATAAACAAGCTCAGTTCATCTTCACCAGAAATGCAAATTTTGCAGAACAACAAGAGACAGAAATGCTGAAGAAAGAATTTCCAGAATTACATGCAGTAAAGTAGGATTTGAAAAACCAAGGGACCATCAAGTTATACTAAATGTTTACATTATAGTAAATCTTTATAAACCACTATTTGCACTGAACATAGGTACATAAGGAATTTATTAGAATAGCACCAAGAATGAAGAACTTCATTCTTCATCTGTGGACAGACCGGAGTTTATGATGGCACTGTACATACCGTTAGTTTGCCATAACTAGAGTGTGCAGTTTTGGTCATCACACTAAAGGAAGGGTGCAATTGCATTAGAGAGGGGTCGGAGGAGCCTCACCAGTATGTTGCTTGGGCTGGAGCAATTCAGCTATGAAGAGAGACTAGACAGGCTGAGAAAGCCGAGAGGGCACCTGATTGAGGTGTGCACAGTTCTGAGGGGTATAGACAGGGTAGATAGAGAGAAACATTTCCCCTTAGTTCAAAGTTTGTGCGAAGATTTGTAGCTCGGGTGCTCGTTGCTGTGGTTCTTTTCGCCGAGCTGGAAGTTTTTGTTGCAAACGTTTCGTCTTCTGTCTAGGTGACATCCTCAGTGCTTGGGAACCTCCTGTGAAGCGCTTCTGTGGTGTTTCCTCCGGCATTTATAGTGGCCTGTCCCTGCCGCTTCCGGTTGTCAGTTTCAGCTGTCCGCTGTAGTGGCCGGTATATTGGGTCCAGGTCGATGTGTTTGTTGATGGAGTTTGTGGATGAGTGCCATGCTTCTAGGAATTCCCTGGCTGTTCTTTGTTTGGCTTGCCCTATAATGGTAGTGTTGTCCCAGTCAAATTCATGTTGCTTGTCGTCTGCCTGTGTGGCTACTAGGGATAGCTGGTCGTGTCGTTTCGTGGCTAGTTGATGTTCGTGGATGCGGATCGTTAGCTGTCTTCCTGTTTGTCCTTAGTACATGGATCAATACAAAGGGAGTAGAAGGCTAAGAAGGAATTTGGTGACAATATTTTTCACCCAGAAAATGAAAGTTATCTGGAACTCACTGGCTAAAAGGGTGAAAGGGGCTAGAAGCCTTCTATAGAAAGAAAGTGGTTAAACTTGAGAGGGTGCAAAGAAGATTTACAAGGATACTGCTGGGATTGACGGGTTTGAGTTATGGGGAGAAGCTGAATAGGCTGGAGCATCGGAGGCTGAGGGGTAACCTTACAGAGGTTTATAAAATCATGACGGGCATGGATAGAGTGAACAGCTAATATCTTTTTGCCACGATGGAGAAGTCCAAAACCAGAAGGAACAGGTTTAAGATGAGGGGGGGAAAGATTTAAAAAGGTCCTGAAGGGTAGCTTTTTCATGAAGAGGGTGGTAAGTGTATAGACCTAGTTGCCAGAGGAAGCAGTGGATACAGATACAATTACAACATTTAAAAAGCATCTGAATGGGCATATGAATAGGAAGGGATTAGAAGGGTATGGGCCAAATTGTGGCAAATGGAACTTGGTCAGATTGGCACATAAGGTCTGCACTGACGAATTGGACTGAAGAGTCCGTTTCCGTGCTGTATGACTCTATAACCCTCAAGCCTTTAAGAAGTATTCATACGAGCACTTGAAATGCCATAGCATACAAACTTGAGTGTTGAAAATGTGCTGAAAAACAGGATTTAAATAGATACATGCTTGATAACCAGTGTGGACACAATGGGCCGAAGGGCCTTTTTCTACGCTCTAAAATTTCCATGACTCTAAGCTGGGGTTTACTTCTTAGAACAAAGAAGACTAAAAGGCAATTTCCTGGAAATGGTCAAAATCACAAACACCTTAAGTGGAGTGTATTAGCAGTTCTGTTTCTAATGGCAGGAGGGTTGGTAACTACAGAACACATAAGCAGATTGGCAAAATAACCTGTAATGACATGAGGGAGTATTCTTTTATAGCAGTAGTTGTGATCTGGATGTGCTGCCTGAAAGGTGAATGAAAGCCTTTTCAAAAATAATGTTCACAGGGACATCAGATATGTACTTGAAGGGAAGGTGAATTACAGCACTCCAGCAGAACAGCAGGCGTGATGGGAGCAACTAATGGCTCTTTGGGTCAGATCTTCCCCTTCCACATTTTATTATTTATGATTCTAGGTATAAATAAATGGAATTGTAGAATGTAAATCCAAACAAAATTCCATTAATAAATAATAGAAACTGCCTCATCAATGTTTCTGCTCACTCTATGTTAAGCAACAGTACAAAATGTTGAATATGTATGAAAAAGTGAGCTGGATCTAAGACAGGAAAATAGATTTACACTTCAGGTATACTCCGGATTCAGCCTCAAGGACTTTTTAATCTTAATTTTGTCTTGTCACACCTGCCGTCCTCATTCCATTATTTGTTTAAAAATTATTTTTCCATTTAGTTTATTTCCCTCGCTACACAATTCTCAGAAGTACTGTAACACAGTGGAGACTGAGGGAGATCAGGGAACTCAACTCCAACCTCATTTGTCTGATGCCAGCTCCAATTGAGTGAGTAATACAGAAGCAACTGCTGTGAGCACGGTGCTGTTTCATGCCAGTGGGTCATATATCAGTCATGAGGAGAAAGTGAGGACTGCAGATGCTGGAGATCAGAGCTGAAAATGTGTTGCTGGAAAAGCGCAGCAGGTCAGGCAGCATCCAGGTAATAGGAGAATCGGGCTTATGCCCGAAACGTCGATTCTCCTGTTCCCTGGATGCTGCCTGACCTGCTGCGCTTTTCCAGCAACACATTTTCAGCATATATCATTCATGAGCTATTTCCAACTGGAACAGTCAAATGGCTCATGGGCAGGAATCAGCGAGTGGGGAGAAGGGGTTCTTTTTCAGGTTGGTGACCTGTGACCAGTGAAGTTCCACAGGGATCAAGGCTGGGACCGCTACTGTTTCTAATATATAATAATGACTTCGAGCCAGAGAGTGACAGAAAAGTACAGCATGGAAACCTTCGGTCCAACTCATCCATATATCCTAAATTAATTTAATCTCATTTGCCAGAATTTGGCCCATATCCCTCGAAACCATCCAGATGCCTTTTAAATGGTGTAATTGTACCAGCCTCCACCACTTCCTCTGGTAGTTCATTTCTTACATGTACCATCTTTTGTGTGAAAAAGTTGCCCTTTAGGACTTGGAGGAAGGAAATGAATGTCCTGCAGCCACAAAAATAGATGGAATGGCAGGCAGTGAGAGGGATACAAACAGGTTACATGGAGATATTGATAGGTTAAGTGGGCGAAAAGTTGGCAAATGGAGTACAATGTGGGAAAAAGCAAAGTTGTTTATTTGGAAGAGAGAACTAAAGAAAAGTGTAAGAGTATGGAAGTTTTACTGCAACTGTACACGGTGCTGGTGAGACCGCATCTGAAGTACTGTGAACAGTTTTAGTCTCCTTATTGAAAGAAGAATATAATTTCATTGGCGAAAATTCAGAGAAAGTTGATTCACAAAGATGATTTCTGGTATGGAGGGATTGTCTTAGAAGCAAAGGTTAAACAGGATGGGAAAACAACCACTGCAGCTGAGAAGACTGAGAAATTATGTCATTGAAACATATTGGATTTTTAAGGGGCTTGACAGGATAAATGCTGAGAGGATGTTTCCCCTCATGGGACAGTCTAAGACCACAGGGTAGAGTCTCAGAATAAATGGGGGCAGTGATTTACGGCTGAGATTAGGAGGAACGTCCACTGTGGGAGGGTCAGAATTCCTCGCCTAATAGAGTGAGTGAGTGAGTGAGTGAGTGTGTGTGAGTGACAGAGTGCATGTGTGTGTATGTGTATAATTACAGGGAAAGAACAGGAAAGTGGATGTCAGGAATGTCATATCAGCCATGATCCTATTGAATGGTGAAGCAGGCTCAAGGGGCTGAATGGCTTACTCCTGTTCCTATTGCTTACATAGAACATAGAACAATACAGCACAGAACAGGCCCTTCGGCCCACGATGTTGTGCCGAACATTTGTCCTAGCTTAAGCACCCATCCATGTACCTATCCAATTGCCGCTTAAAGGTCACCGCTTACGGTATTATCCTTTTCCTGAACAGGATGGCAAGTGCACAGAAAGTTTTGCCTTCATCGTCAGTGGGTCAAATGCTGTCAACCCTGACCTAACAGCACTGCAGGAGGCACCTTCCATTACATGGCCTGCGGTGGGCTCAGCGACACCTTCACAAGGAATGATAAAGGGATGAGACAACAAGGGTTGCTCTTATCACTCATGTTTACATCACATACATGAACAGGAGAAAAGGGAAATCCAAAGGTAGAATTAAAGACAGGAATGAAAAGAAAGCACACCTTTTCTCACCATCCTTGCAATTTGGACAAGTGCAGGCCATTCTTTTCATCTTCTTGTTCTGTTGCACCTGCTGCTCTGCAATCTCATCAGCTGGTAAGGCTGGTTCCATGTGTAGCTGGCTAAGCTGGCTCGAACTCAGTCCAGTGATAGTGATGTTGTTGGCAGAAACTGGGGACATGACCCCTGCCTGCACATTTAACTGTTGCTGTCCTGTCAGGATTAAAACAACATTTTTCATGAATTAGGAAGAGAACTTTACAGCTGAACAGGAGACCATTCAGACCATCAGACCTGTGCTACTTGCCTGAAAGAGCCATATATTCAATTATCCATATTCTAGTCTCCTATCCTGATTCTTTTTCTATGTCATATGATTATTCACTTCCCTTATAAAAGTTGTTAATGTTTTCACTACTGTTTACATTGGGTTATCCATGGTTTAGCAATCTTTTGTAATAAAGGAGTCAGTCTGCAAGGAACATGGTGCTGTGTTTTCCACTATACACAGGTGGACCACACTGAGAACCGAACTGATAATTCTAATTTAGTTGTCAGTGCAATTCCTCACAAATTTGGGATTAGACAGCAAATATTGTCCAATTAGAGAATCATATCTAATGGTGGACATGGTTTTGCAAGTTCTCAAAATGTGGGCTGGTTCGACATGGTCAGTACCTTATTGTGAACAGCCAAAGGGACATGCTCTTCGATATTATCTTCCAGTCTTTGAGGTGTATGATCTACAGACTTGGCATGAGACCAGAACTGAAATTTAGTTCTGTTCTTTAATTTGCAGAAATAAAGAACATGTACATGGACTATGCCTGTTTCAACTCATCAAAACGGTCGACAGCCATTCACTGTGCATTCTGCAGGCAATGCCCTGACCAATCAACTCAACCTGCTTGGTTTAAAATGTAAACAAAGGCTGGCAGTTATCAGTCGATCATCATTAATAGGTGCATTCTCCATGGCAGTGCTTCTACCAGTCAATGTCTATTTACCAGCCAATCGGTTCCTGTCTCATGTGGTATTAAACATTAGTTTTCCCCTGGAATTGGCATTCTAGTAAATTATCCTGGTAAGTATAGGATGAAAAGCTTTGACATAATGTGTCATTTTTCAGCAATCCCTCACATTCTGTACTACCAAATGACAGCTTCCATAATTTCTTATGATTTGGGATTCCTACTAGATCTCCTCAACTTCTGCCTTTCAATGGAACTATTAACAAATGCCCAAATCAAAAACTTGACCAAACTTCAAAATTACTTCAATAGTTGGAAAATAATTCGCAATTTCCTGTAGTTGTGCCAAGTGTTATATAAATGCAAGGCTTATTTTTCTTGTCACTCTCCTTATCCCTGGTATTATCTTAATGAAGCTCTTCTTCACTCAATCTATGGCCTTGACAATCTTCTCAAAACAGAAGTCTAAACAGGGGATCCTAAAGGAAGTTTTCTCATCCGATAGGTACTGAATTCCAGAATCTTCAGTTTCTATCGCCCTGCAACACAATAAATAGTGGCCCAGTTGGCAGACCCCACATCACTTGAACAAATAAAACACAATTCCAGATCTTAACAATCCTTCAGGAGAAAACCTTTCTCCCTGACTTCCCTTTAAATTTTCTGCCAATGAACTAATGTCCCTAACTTCAGTTATTCAACTATTCATCTAAAATATCTGGGGTGAGTGGGGGAAGCTGTTAGGATCAGAAAACAATGGGACAGGATACATGGAGGGATGGTGACAGTGGTGTCTGGAACATTGTCTGTAAGTTATGATTCTGTGAGTTTGACTACATCAGGCTGTTGCCTGACTGGTCTGTGAGACAGTTCTCCCAATGTTGGCACTATCCCCCAGATGTTAGCGATGAAGACTTTGCTGGGTTGACAAGGCGGTTCTGCCATCGTCTTTGCAGTGCCTAGGTCAATGCCAGGTGATCCATTTGGTTTCATTCTTTGAGACTTTGTAATGACTGATACAACTGAATAGCTTGCCAGGCCATTTCAGAGGGCAACTGGGAGTCAACCGCATTGCTGTGGGTCTGGAGTCACATGTGGGCTAGACCAGATGAGGATGGCAGATTTCCTTCTCTGCAGGACATTAGTGAACCAGATGGATTAACAATGGTTTCATGATAATATTCTTAATTCCTTAGTTTCTGGATTAATAGCCCAGTGATAATACCATTATGCCACCGCTTCCCCGATGTCCTGGGGACGAATTTGCGAGTGCAGTTGGAGAGGGTTTAAACTAAAATGAGAGCAGGATGGGAATCTATATAGGGAGATGAATGACAGGAAAATAAGAACTAATTGTAAATAAGAAAGGTGATAGACAGAGAATTCAAAGGATAGAATCGAGCAGGGGCACACTGAACGTGACTAAGAATGCTGAAAAGACAAGCCTTAAGGCCTTATACCCTCATTTGTGAAGCACTTGCAATAAAATGGATTAATTAATTGCACAAAGTGATCTAAATGGGTATGATTTGGTAGGCATTACAGAGATATGGATGCAGGGTGACCAGGAATGGTTACTGAATATGTAGACGTTTCCAGTTTTTAGAAAGGGAGTCAATGGTGGTTTCTGTGACTTGGGTTCTGAATTTAAATAAAATAAATGATGATAGAGTTGCCAACTGGCTATGATAAATTGGGGATCGTTGTTTAAGGGATGAAGGTAGCTAGGCAATGGCAAACATTTAAAGGATGTACGAACAAACTGCAAACATTATTCATTCCAGTCTGGCATAAAAATAAGATGAGAAATATGGTCAGACCATGGTTATCAAGGGAAATTAAGACAGTATTAAATCCAAGGAAGAGGCTTACAAATTATCCAGAAAGAGCGACAGACCTGAGGTTTTGGGAACAGTTTAGATTCCAATAAAGGAATACAAACAGATGATTAAGAAGGAGAAAATAGAGTTTGAGAGTAAGCTTGCAGGAACATACAAACTGATAATAAAAGATTCTATAGATAGCTGAAGAGAAAAAGATTAATAAAGATGAATATAGGTCCCTGATAGTCAGAAGCAGGGGAATTTATAATGGGGAACATTGAGACAATTAAATACATATTTTAGTTCTGTCTTCATAGAGGAAGGCACAAATAACATCCCAAAATATGGGAAACACAGATGTATAATGGGAAGGAGGAAATGAAAGAAATTAGTATTAGTAAGGAAATGGTATTGAGGAAACTAATGGCAGATAAATTCCTAGGGCCTGATAACCTTTATCCCAGAGTAGTTAAGGAAGTGGCGGTGGAAATAGCAGGTGCATTGGTGGTCTTCTAAATTCTATAGACTCTGGAACAATTCCTTTGAGTTGGAGGGTAGCAAATGTAAACCCACTATTTAAGAAGGGAGACAGAGAGAAAACACCAAATTATAAACTGGTTAGCTTCGTAATGTTAATGGGAAAAACGATGAAGATCATTATAAAAGATGTAAAGCAGAGCACTTGGAAGATTGTGACAAGATCAGAGAGTCAGCATGGATTTACAAAGGGTAGGTCAAGCTTGACAAATCTGCTGGAATTTTCTGTGGATGTATCTAGTAGAGTGGATAGGGTGGAGTCAGTAGATGTGGTTTACTTAGGTTTTAAAAGGCCTTTGATGAGGTCCAACATGAGAAATTAGTACTCAAAACTAAAACGCATGGAATTGGAGGTTGAAATGGATGGAGAACTGGTTTGCAGACAAGTAACAAAGAGTTCTTTTTCCGAGGGGTTAGACAGTGACTAGTGGGGTAGTATAGAGATCAGTGCTTGGATCCCAGCTATTCACAATGTATATTAATGATTTAGATTTAGAGGAGACTATATGTCATATCTCCAAGTTTGCAACTGACACAAAGCTTGTGGGAGGATGGGCTCTGAGGAGGATAGGAGCCATGATGCGGAGGTGTTGGAGTGGGGTGGACAAAGTTAAAATTCACACACAAGGTTATACTCCAACAGGTTTATTTGGAAGTACAAGCTTTTGGAGCACTGCTACCTGACAAAGGAGCAGCGCTCCGAAAGCTTGTACTTTCAAGTAAACCTGTTGGACTATAACTGGTATTGTGAAATTTTTAATTATGAAGAGGAGGCAGAGATGCCTCAGTGCAATTTGGACAAGTAAGTGGGCAAATGCATGGCAAGTGCAGAATAATATGGATAAATGTGAAATCATTTACTTTGGTTTCAAAACCAGGAATCTGAATGGTGATAAATTGCTGAAGCAAGGTGCTGCTTTGAGGCCTGCGTGTCCTCATGCTAAAAGCTGCTGTTGCTATAAGCATGCAGGTGCAGTAGGCAAATGGTATGTTGGCCTTCATAGCAAGGATATCTTACACAAGGCAATGCAATATTGTGTGCCATTTTGGTCTCCTTACTTGATTGGTTAGAGGAGAAAGTGAAGTCTGCAGATGCTGGAGATCAGAGCTGAAAATGTGTTGCTGGAAAAGCGCAGCAGGTCAGGCAGCATCCAGGGAACAGGAGAATCGACGTTTCGGGCATAAGCCCTTCTTCAGGAAAGATTGGTTAGAACTTGGTGCTAGGCACCGAGCCAGGCCAGGTGTCAGATCTCTCGATGGAAGAGCGTTCTGGTGACAGTGAACACAACTGCCTCACTTTTACCATAGCCATGGAGAGGGATTGGAGCAGACAGTATGGGAAGGTATTTAATTGGGGGAGGGGAAATTATAATGCTATTAGCCGGGAGCTATGAAGTATAAATTGGGAACAATTGTTCTATGGGAAATGCACAACAGAAATGTGGAGGCTGTTTAAGGAGCAGTTGTTGCAAGTGTTGGATAACATTGTCCCACTGAGACAGGCAAGGAATGGGAAGGTGAAGAAGTCTTGGATGACAAGAGGAGCTTCTCGTCAACAGGAAGAAGGAAGCTGACTTAAGGTTGAGGAAGCAAGGATCTGGCACAGCTTTACAGGATTACAGGGTAGGTAGAAAAGAACTCAAAAATGGACTGAGGAGAGCTGGGAGGGGCATGAGAATACCTTGGCAGAAAGGATTATGAAAAACCCAAAGGTGTTCCACACTTAAGTGAGGAATAAGAGAATGATCAGAGAGAGGGTAAGGCCAATCAGGGATAGTGGAGGGAACTTGTGTCTGGAGTCTGAAGAGATAAGGGAGGGCCTAAATGAGTTTTTTGCTTCAGTATTCACTAGAGAGAGGGACCTTGTTCATAGTGAGAACACAGTGGTCCAGGTCAATAGGTTTGAACAGATTGATATTAAGAAAGTGGATGTGCTGAAAATTCTGGGAAACAGCAAGATAGATAAGTCCCCAGGGCAGGACCAGATATATCCAAGGTTACTACAGGAAGTGAGGAATGAGATTGCTGAGCCTCTGGCAATGATCTTTGCATCCTTACTCTCCACGGGAGTAGTACCGGATGATTGGAGGGAGGCGTATGTTTTTCCTCTGTTCAAAAAAGGGAATAGGGAAATCCCTGGGAATTACAGACCAGTCAGTCTTACATGTGTGGTAAGCAAGGTACTGGAAAGGATTCTGAGATATAGGATCTATGACTATTTGGAAAAATATAGTTTGATTAAAGATGGTCAGCATGGCTCTCTGAGAAGCAGGTCATGCCTCACAAGTCTTATTGAGTTCTTTGATGATTTTACAAGACAAGTTGACAAAGGTCAAGCATTGGATGTGGCGTATATGGATTTCAGTAAGGCATTTGATAAGGTTCCACATGGTAGGCTCATTCAGAAAGTTAGGAGGTATGGGATACAGGGAGATTTGGCTGTCTGGATACAGAATTGGCTGGCCGAAAGAAGACAGCAAGTGGATGGAAAGTATTCTGCCTGGAGCTTGGTGACCAGTGGTGTCCTGCAGGGATCTCTTGTTGGGCCTCTGCTCTTTGTAGTTTTTATAAATGACTTGGATGAAGAAGTGGAAGGTTGAGTTAGAAAGTTTGCCGATGACACAAAGGTCAGTAGTGTTGTAGACAGCGTCGAGGGCTGTTGCGGGCTACAAGACATTGACAGGATGCAGAGCTGGGCTGAGAAATGGCAGATGGAGTTCAACTTGGATAATTGCGAAGTGATTAATTTTGGAAGGTCCAATTTGAATGCTGATTACAGGGTAAAAGACAGATTCTTGGTGGTGTGGAGGAACAGTGGGACCTTGGGGTCCATGTACACAGATCCCTCAAAGTTGCCACCCAAGTTGATAGAGTTGTTAAGGCGTAGGGTATTTTGGCTTTTTGCTAACAGGGGGATTGAGTTTAAAAGCTGTGAGGTTTTGCTGCAGCTCAATAAAACCCTGGTTAGACCACACTTGGAATATTGTGTCCACTTCTGGTCACCTCATTATAGGACGGATGTAGATGCTTTAGAGAGGGCATAGAAGAGATTTACCAGGATGCAGCCTTGATTGGAGGGCTTGTCTTATGAGTGAGCTAGGGCTTTTCACATTGGAGAGAAGAATGAAGAGAAGTGACTTGACAGAGGTGTACAAGGTAATGAGAGGCATAGATAGAGTAGATAACTAGAGAGTTTTCCCCAGGCGGAAGTGGCTGTCACACGGGGTCATAATTTTAAGTTAATTGGAGAAAGGTATAGGAGAGATGTCAGGGGTAGGTTCTTTAAGCAGAGAGTGATGGGTGCACAGAATGCACTGCCAGTGGTGGTTGTAGAGTCAAAGACATTAAGGATATTTAAGCGACTGCTGGGCAAGCACATGAATGGCAGTAAATTGAAGGGTGTGTAGGGTAGGTTGATCTTAGATTAAGAAAAATTCTCGGCACAACATCGTGGGCTGAAGGGCCTGTACTGTTCTACGTTAACTATATTCATTAGTTCACTGGAGAATGGGCAGGAGAGATAGAAGTCTCATGGAAACCTATAACATTCTGACAGGATTAGACAGGGTAGTTGCAGAAGAATGTTCCCAATGACTGGGAGTTCAGAACCAGGGATCACAGTCGAAGCAGAAGGAGTAGGACAGAGCTGAAGAGAAATTTCTTCATCCAGAGAGTGGTGATCATGTGGAATTCACTGCCACAGTGTGTGGCCAAAACATTGAAGACTTTCAAGAAATATGTAGTTCTTCGGACTAAAGGGATAGAGAAAGTGGAATCAGGGTAATGAGTCGATGATTAGCTATGATCATATTGAATGGCAGAGAAGACTCAAAGGGCAAATAGTCTACTCCTGCTCCTATTTTCTGTGTTTCCATGTCAGTGTTGTAGCTGTATTGGAACAGCTTGGCTAGGGGCATAGCAAGTTCGGGTGCACATGACTTCGGTACAATTGCCAGAATAATGTCAGTTTTCATTGCCCATGTAGTATCCAGTGCCACAGCTGTGTTTAGAAATCAAGTGGAGTGTACTGAATTGGCTGAAAACTGGCATCTCAGATGCTGGGGACCTCAGGAGGCTGAGATAGTTCATCCAGCTGGCACTTTTGGCTGAAAATTGTTGCAAGTGCTTCAGCCTTACCTTTTGTCCCGATGTGCTGGACTCTCCCATCATTGAGGATGGGGATATTTGTGCAGTCTCCTCCTGCAGTAAATTAATTGTCCACCACCATTCAAAATTGAATATAGTAGGACTGCAGAGCTTAGATCTGATTTGTTGGCTGTGGGACCATTTAGCTCTGTCTATCACTGGGTGTTTATGTTTGGCACGGATGCCGTCCTGTGTTACATCTTCACCAGGTCAATATCTCTTTATAAGGTATACCTGATGTAGCCCCTGGCGTGCCCCCTGCATTTTTCATTGAACCAGGGTTCATCCTCATGGCAATGGTAGATTAGGGAATATAGGCAAGAGTGCAGATACTGGAGATTAGAGAGGAGAGTGTAGTGCAGGCAGTATTCCAGGAGCAGGAGAATCAATGTTTCAGGCAAAAGCCCTTCATCAGGAACGAGGGAATATGCTTGGCCACAAGGCTGCAAATTGTGGTTGAGTACAATTCTATTGCAGCTGATTAACTATTTATGTCAGGTCTTGAGTTGCTCAATCAGTTCAAAATCTATCTCATTTAGCACCACACAACACTTTGGTAGTGCCACAGAACATCATGGTGTCTACCCTCATTGTGAAAACAGGACTTCATCTCGACAAGGAAGGTGCAGTGATTGCTTGTACTAGCACTGTCATGGACTTGACGAGCTTAGGTCAGCAGTTGAGCCACTCTTGGTATGAACACTGAAGACTCACACCAAAAGTACGCTTTCCTTTATTGGTCAGAGTATTGAGTACAGGAGTTGGGAGGTCATGTTGCGGCTGTACAGGACATTGGTTAGGCCACTGTTGGAATATTGCGTGCAATTCTGGTCTCCTTCCTATCGGAAAGATGTTGTGAAACTTGAAAAGGTTAGAAAAAATTTACAAGGGTTGGAGGATTTGAGCTATAGGGAGTGGCTGAACAGGCTGGGGCTATTTTCCCTGGAGTATCGCAGGCTGAGGGATGACCTTATAGACGTTTATAAAATCATGAGGGACATGAACAGGAAAAATAGACAAAGGCTCTTCCCTGGGGTGGGGGAGTCATAGGTTTAGGGTGAGAGGGGAAAGATATAAAAGAGACCTAAGGGGCAACGTTTTCACGCAGAGGGTGGTACGTGTGTGGAATGAGCTGCCAGAGGAAGTGGTGGAGGCTGGTACAATTGCAACATTTAAAAGGCATCTGGATGGGTATATGAATAGGAAGGGTTTGAAGGGAATATGGCAAGGTGCTGGCAGGTGGGACTAGATTGGGTTGGGATATCTGGTCGGTATGGATGAGTTGGACCGAAGGGTCTGTTTCTATGATTCCAAGTACATTCTGTGTCTTTGCCATTGTCAGTGCTTCTTTGAAGAGGTATTCAATGTGGAGGAGAATAATTCATCAGCCAAGCTAGGAGGCTGTAGGTGACAATCTGGTGGAGGTTTCTTTGCCAATGTCTGACCTGTCGCCATGAAGCTAGAGTCAATGTTGAGAACTGCTAGGGCAGCCTTCTTCAAACTGTATACCATTGTGCTCCCACCTCTGCTAGGTCTGCCCTGCTAGTGGGACAGGATAAACCAAGGAATGATAATGGTGATGTCTCAAACATTGACTGTAATGGATGAATCTGTGAGTATGAATACGTCAGACTGTTGCTTGACTAGTCTGCGAGACAATTCCCCAAATTTTGGCACTTGCCCCAGATAGCATTATAGAGTCATAGAGATGTACAGCATGGAAACAGACCCTTCGGTCCAACTCATCCATGCCAACCCAATCTAGTCCCACTTGCCAGCACCTGTCCCATATCCTTCCAAACCCATCTTATTCATATATTCATCCAGATGTCTTTTAAATGTTGCAATTGTACTAGCCTCCGCGACTTCCTCTGGGAGCTCATTCCACACACGTACCACCCTCTGCATGAAAGCTTTGCTCCTTAGGTCTCTTTTATATCTTTCCCCTCTCACCCTAAACCTATGCCCTCTCGTTCCGGACTCCCCCACCCCAGGGAAATAATTTGTTTATTTATCCTATCTATGCCCCTCCTGATTTTATAAACCCCAATAAGGTTACCCCTCAGCCTCTGACGGTCCAGGGAAAACAGCCTCAGCCTATTCAGCCTCTCCCTATAGCTCAAGCCCTCCAACCCTGGTAACATCCTTGTGAATCTTTTCTGAACCCTTTCAAGTTTCACAAAATCTTTCCAATAGGAAGGAGATCAGAATTGCATGCAATATTCCAAAAGTGGCATAACCAATGTCCTGTACAGCTGCAACATGACCTCCCAACTCCTGTACTCAATACACTGAACAATAAAAGAAAGCATACCAAAAGCCTTCTTCACTATCCTATCTACCTGCGACTCCACTTTCAAGGAGCTATGAACCTGCACTCTAAGGTCTCTTTGTTCAGCAACACTTCTTAGGACCTTACCATTAAGTGTGTATGTCCTGTTAAGATTTGCTTTTCCAAAGTGCAGCACCTCACAGTTATCTAAATTAAACTCCATCTACCACTCCTCAGCCCACTGGCCCATCTGATCAAGATCCCATTGTAAACTGAGGTAACCCTCTTCGCTGTCCACAACACCTCCAATTTTGGTGTCACCTGCAAACATACTAACTGTATCTCTTATGCTCACATCCAAATAATTTATATAAATGATGAAACGTAGCGGACCCAGCACCGATCCTTGTGGCACTCCACTTGTCACAGACCTCCAGTCTGAAAACAAAACCTCCATCACCACCCTCTGTCTTCTACGTTCGAGCCAGTTCTGTATCCAAATGGCTAGTTCTCCCTGTATTCCATGAGATCTAACCTTGCTAACCAGTCTCTCATGGGGAACCTTGTCAAAGGTATTAGGAAAGTGGACTTAGCAAGGTCAAAGGGATAAAACTGCCCCTGTCATTTCCAGTGCTTCCGTCAATATCCACTGGCCTGTCCAGCTTTATTCATTTGAGTCTTTTTAAGACTCACTACAACTGAATGGTCTGCTAGGCCCTTCAGAGGTCAGTTTAGAGTAAAACACATTGCTGTGGGTCTGGAGTCACTTTTTGGATATGACCACATAAGGATGGCAGATTTTCTTCCCTAAAGGATAGTAGTTGGCTCACCATTAGACTTTTAATTCCAGATTTCTTTTACTAAATTTAAATTCTATCATCTGCTATGTGGGATTCAAACCAAGGTCCCCACAGCATTACATGGGTATCTGGATTACTCGTCCAGTAACTGCATCACTATGTTATCACCTCCTTACAAAGTGGTAGGTTTGAAGGATTGTTCTTAAGGTAGAATGAAGAGGTTTAGGGATGTAATTTCAGAGTTTTGAGCCCAGGCATTGAAACCATGTCCAACAAGGATGCAGCAATTATATATGGAGGTGCGCAGGAACCCAGAATTATAGAAGTGCAGAGATCTCAGAGCTGAGTGGTGTTGAAGGGGATGAAACAGACAGGGAAAGGTTAGAACACTGAAGGAATTTCAAAAAGATAATCATTTGAAAATTGAAGCGTCAAAGAGATTTTCCAGCACAGAAATAGGCCCTTTTGCCCATCGTGTCCACATTGGGTCATCAAGCATCCATCTATTCTAACCACATTGTTCCAATCAATGCGCACTGCCTGCTCCTGCTCTGCTATACCACCTGCTTTCACTGCAGAACACTGGACCAGGGCTCTGCACAAAGTGTATACATCCTTACAGTAGGTGAGTCTTGAACACAGGACTCTTGGTTCAGAAGTACGGACACTACCACAGCATAAGAAGCATGTCCAGATTTATTAATTGAATTTAACTTGCACCAGCTGCTGTGGTGGAAGTTGCATTGATACCTCCACAGGATCAGCCTCGACCTCTGGATTGTTAATCCAAGGGCATTACAAATGACACGCTATCTGTCTTAATTAAGAAACAGATTTGAAATGCTGAATGGCATCTTACTGTTTCCTGCCATTATTTCAATCGTTCCAATAAATTCCTTTCATTTACACAAAGTCCAAGAATCAAAGCACAGTAAAAGAGGCCATTCGACCACCATGTCTGTGCTAGTTCTTTAAAAAAGCTACCCAATTTGTACCACAAACTCCTGCACTTTTCCTGCAGATCAACAAATTGTTTCCATTCAAATATCTGTCCAATTCCCTTTAGAAAATTACTACTGAATCTGTATCCACCAGCCTTAGTCAGTGTATTCCCACTTGCAACAACTCATTATGTTAAATTTGGTGAATTGACACTTGTATAAATTGCCTCTCACCTGCAGCATTGGTGACAGTCACTGGAACTCCGGGCACCTGCAAGCCGTTGATGCTGATGGTCTGAATTGCCTGACCAGTGGCAAACTGCGCACTGTTCAGGTTAATGGCACCCCCAGCTGGTGCAATTCTCGGCAAAGCAGTCCCCTTCCGGATCAAAGAGCCCGCAGAGGATCTCTTTCCACCTGCAGCTGGAGCAATCCGGGGAAAGCTACCAGAGGGACTGGAGCCTTGCTGAAGTGCCGTGGAACTTTTCACCTGCACTGCCTGCCAGTTAACCTGTCCCGAGGAGGATATAGGTTGACTCCTGATGATAACCGGTGGGGAGCTGTGCTCACTGGTCTGAATCTGCAGGCTCTGTGGGGATTTCTGGGGTACGGTGGGAAGGTTGTGACCACTCATGGAGGCTGCCTGCACAACGCGGATGGCCTGCTGAGGAATGGTCTGGACCGCCTGCTCCTGCTTCTGCTGCACCACCTGTACTTGCTGCAGAACATTGGAGCCTGGACTCTGCACCAAGAGTATGTTGGCACCTGGCTGGATGACGTTTCCTGATGAAGCCTCCACAAGTGTGACTGTTTCCGCCACCGCTGCAGGATTTGTCGATTTCCTTCTCAACCTTTTGCTGAGCTTCGCAGAGCCACCTCCTCCACACACAGCATCACTGGCCAACTGTATGGCTGTTCCATCACCGGCACCAACCAAATTACTAATTGGCACAGACAGGGCAACGTTTCCACCACTTGCCAGCTTAATGACATTGCCCTGACCTTGTACAGTTGTGCCCCTGGTCTTCTGCACTTGGGCAGGGACTGATAAAGCGGGTTTCACATGCATTGCCTGAGGGGAGACTTTCTGCGTATTGGCTGCTACTGCAGTGGTCACAAAAGCCTTGTTGGTACCTGGAATGATCTGGATCTGACCTGTCATATTTTGCTGAACATTGGCAATCTGAAGGGACTGCCCACCCAGGGTCTGGACCTGGGGGACTAACTGATACTGAACGTTCTGCCGTGAGCCTTTGTTGACCATCGCTTGGCTCTGAATGGCCAGCACTAACTGTCCAGAGAGGGAGGGGCTAACGGCTGGACCGGTGACCTGTGATCCCTGGATCTGAAAGACTTTTCCATTAGCTCCAATGAAACTGAAATTGCCACCATTTTGCCCATTAGGTGCTGGAGCTGGCTTCAACAGCGGCAGTTTCTTGGTGACCATCTGTACAGCCACTGGAGAGGGTGTGGAGCTGGATTCCACGGCTGGGGGTCCAATCTTGCTGCATGTTGCTGCCAGAAGAGCCAGAGGAGATGGCTGTGAATCCTGAAACAAGAGCCAGAGAAAGGAAAAAGGGGAAGAAACAAAACAACTTAGAGAGTCTTGTATTTCAATAACGCCCTTCAAATCTTCAGGTTTCCAACCACACGTGGCTACTTTTATAATATAGGAAATCTGGCAGCTGACTTGTTCACAGCAAACCCCCAATATTGATTGAGACATAAATATTGATTAGGACAATGAAGAGAACGTTCCTGTTTGACTTTGAATTCTTCCGTGCCATCTTTTATGCAATATACTGAGGAAGGTAGATCCAAAGCCCACACAGCCACGATAGGGGAAAAAACATAAAAAGTGGGGTGAACAAAATTAATTTAGATGCATTTGCAAAACTTAGTCCCAGCACAGGGCCGGAAATTTGAAAATATCAAGTGGCTACGTGTGTCCGGGAAGGTACCCACATGGTGCACGGCACTCAGCTTCGCAGCAAGTGGGCAGAAGCAATGATAGAGTAACAGAGATATACAGCACGGAAACAGACTCTTTGGTCCAACTCGTCCATGCCGACCAGATATCCCAAACCAATCTAGTCTCACCTGCCGGCACTTGGCCCATTTCCCTCCAAACCCTTCCTATTCATATACCCATCCAGGTGCCTTTTAAATGTTGCAATTGTACCAGCCTCCACCACTCCGTCTAGCAGCTCATTCCATACACGTACCACCCTCTGCATGGAAAAAGTTGCCCCTTAGGTCTCTTTTATATCTTTCCCCTCTCACCCTAAACCTATGCCCTCTAGTTCTGGATTCCCCTGAACCCAGGGAAAAGACTTTGTCTATTTATCCTATCCATGCCCCTCATGATTTTATAAACCTCTATGAGGCCACCCCTCAGGCTCCAACACTCCAGGGAAAACAACCCTAGGCTATTCATCCTCTCCCTATAACTCAAATCCTCCAACCCTGGCAACATTCTTGTAAATCTTTTCTGAGCCCTTTCAATTTCACAACATCTTTGCAAGAGAACAAAACTGGTCCTGACAACTCGCTGACTCCTGGTGTTACAGACTCCTGGAGCTGAAATGTTGTTTGATGGTAGGTGCTCCAAAGCAGAAACATCTCCCTTACCTCAATCATTGTTGATGCTGCTGGCTGCAGGTATTCACAGTGACTAATGGTGGTGGTGGCAGCCATAGTGTCCTGCTGGTCTGAAAATGAAAGCACAGTGCCATTTATAAAGAGCATGTGGAAATCTCTTCATGAGACCTCAGGGGTTTGTTTCAACCTGCATGCCTCACTCTTGGATTTTAGTTCACTCTTCCTTCAGCGGTCCCTATCCCTGCCAAACTTTACTTTCCTCTTCTGTGAACAGTAGGGTTTGATTTCAGCAGATCCTAACCGCTCTCAGCCATCTCTCACCTGCCTGACTCTTGAAATCAATTGCAGAAACTGTTCAATACCAGACATCTTCCTTTGTGCCAGGTATGATTCCAACCAGCAACAAGTTTTTCTCCTGATTCCTATTGACTTCAAATGAAAATACTGTGGATGCTGGAAATCTGAAATAAGAATTTAAAAATGCTGGAAAAGCTCAGCAGTTCAGGCACCTGATGGGTCATTGACGTGAAACGTTAACTGTTTTTCTCTTCAGCCTGACCTGCTGAGTTTTTCTAAACTTATTTGTTGTTCTTATCCCATTGTCTTCAGTTCTATTAGTGCTCAATACCACACTTGGTCAAATGCCATTTTGATGTCAAGGGTAGTTACTCTTACCTCATCTCCTGAGTTCAGCTCTTTAATCCTCATTTGGACCACAGCTGTAGTGAGATCAGGAACTGAGTAGCTCTGGTGAAACCTGGTCTGAGCATCAGTGAGCTAGTTATTGTTAAGCAAGTGCTGTTTAATAGCACTGTCAATGACAACTTCCATCATTTTACTGATGATTGTGAAAAAACTGATTGAACCACAAGTGACCTGGTTTGTCCTACTTTTGTCGGTCAGGATATACCTGGGCAATTTTCCACATTGCAGTGTAAATGCCAGTGTTGTAGGTATACTGGAACATTTTGGCTAGGGGTTCGCTAGTTCTGGAGCATAACTTTCAGTACTACTACCAAAATACTGACGGGACCATAGCTCTTCAGCTGATTCCTGATATCACAAATAATTGAATAGTCTGAAACCTGGTATCTGTAATGCTGGGACCTCAGGAGGCTGAGATGGATCATCCACTCAGCAGTCTGGCTGAAGGTGGTTGTAAATCACAGAACTTTAACAGTGCACAAGGCCATATGGCCCACTGTATCTGTGTCAGCTCTCCAAATGAACAATTCACCCAGTTCCATTCTTTTGCATTCTCTCTATAACCCCTACACATTCTTCTTTTTAGAATGACTCTCCAACTTCTTTTTGAATGCTTCGCTTGAACCTGCCTTTATCACACACTCAGCATCGCTGTGTGAAAAATTTTTACTCTTGTTTCTTTTGCATCTTTTGTCAATTCCTTTAAAACCATACTCTCTCATTCACAGTCTCTTTCCAAGCTGTTCTCCAGCCTTGTCTTTTGCACTGGACTCCCCCATTCATGAGGATGGGGATACTTGTGGAGCCTCATCTTCCTGTTAGTTATTTAATTATCCACAACCATATAGAAATGCAGCGCTACAGAGCTTAGATCTGATCTGTTTGGTGTTGGTCTGTCTATTGCATGTTGCTTCCACACTTTGGCATTTAATACTCCTGTGCATTGAGTTCACCAGGTTGACACCATTGTTAGGTATGCCCAGATATAGAATTTTTCACCCAGCAGGATACTGTATCTTGCATCAGTGCTGAACACAGTATCTTACACCCAGCAGGATACCGTATACTACTTCCTGAGCTTAATACAGTATATTATGTATAGGTTACTGTATATTGCACCCAGCTCTAAACACATTATATTATGTCAATTGCCATGTTTATGTATTTTACATCATTGAACACAGTACACTGCACCGTCTGCTGGATACAGTACATAATACATAGCTCTTAAAAAAGTTTATTACAACCCAACACTAAACATAGTATATTACAATCAGTGCTGAAGTACAGCATATTACACCAGTCCATACTTTAAAATAGCATATAACACATCCATCCAGTCCATATCAGCATTTAAATTCCAGGCCAACCTCCTTTAAACTCTCTTTATCTCAAACAAACTGTATTTCCTTCAATGTCATTGTTCCTAAAGTGCTTTTGAATCTTGCCTTTCATCTAGACTATTTGCTTCAACCACTCCTAGTGGTAATATGTTGTTAATTCTCAGCACTCACTGAGTAAAGACTTTTCTTCTGCATTTCCTATTGGATTTACTGGCAACTATCTTAGGTTGATGGCATCCAGTTTTGCTCCTTTCTACAATATTGCAGCAGTGTGCATTGTGATCCCATAGGACTGTACAAAAATGTCTAATATTTTACAGTACTGAGAGCACAGCAATTGGTGCTGGAAGATCAAAGTGAGGCATGATGCGTATTGCTGAACAAAGAGACCTTGGAATGCAGGTTCATAGCTCCTTGAAAGTGGAGTCGCAGGTAGATAGGATAGTGAAGAAGGCATTTGGTATGCTTTCCTTTATTGGTCAGAGTATTGAGTACAGAAGTTAGGAGGTCATGTTGTGGCTGTACAGGACATTGGTTAGGCCACTGTTGGAATATTGTGTGAAATTCTGGTCTCCTTCCTATCAGAAAGATGTTGTGAAACTTGAAAGGAATCAGAAAATATTCACAAGGAGGTTGCCAGGGTTGGAGGATTTGAGCTATAAGGAGAAGTTGAATAGGCTAGGTTGTTTTCCCTGGAGCGTCAGAGCTGATGGGCGACCTTATAGCTGTTTCAAAGTTTGTGAGAAGATTTGTAGCTCGGGTGCTCGTTGTTGTGGTTCTGTTTGCCAAGCTGGGAATTTGTGTTGCAGACGTTTCATCCCCTGTCTAGGTGACATCCTCAGTGCTTGGGAGCCTCCTGTGAAGCGCTTCTGTGATGTTTCCTCCGGCATTTATAGTAGTTTGTCTCTGCCGCTTCCGGTTATCAGTTCCAGCTGTCCGCTGCAGTGGCCGGTATATTGGGTCCAGGTCGATGTGCTTATTGACTGAATCTGTGGATGAGTGCCATGCCTCTAGGAATTCCCTGGCTGTTCTCTGTTTCGCTTGTCCTATAATAGTAGTGTTGTCCCAGTCAAATTCATGTTGCTTGTCATCCGAGTGTGTGGCTACTAAGGATAGCTGGTCGTGTCGTTTCGTGGCTAGTTGGTGTTCATGGATGCGGATCGTTAGCTGTCTTCCTGTTTGTCCTATGTAGTGTTTTGTGCAGTCCTTGCATGGGATTTTTTACACGACATGGGTTTTGCTCATGCTGGGTATCGGGTCCTTCGTCCTGGTGAGTTGTTGTCGGAGAGTGGCTGTTGGTTTGTGTGCTGTTATGAGTCCTAGTGGTCGCAGTAGTCTGGCTGTCAGTTCGGAAATGCTCTTGATGTATGGTAGTGTGGCTAGTCCTTTGGGTTGCGGCATGTCCTCATTCCGTTGTCTTTCCCTTAGGCATCTGTTGATGAAATTGCAGGGGTATCCATTTTTGGCGAATACATTGTATAAGTGTTCTTCTTCCTCTTTTTGCAGTTCTGGTGTACTTCAGTGTGTTGTGGCCCTTTTGAACCGTGTCTTCATGCAACTTCGTTTGTGTGTGTTGGGGTGGTTGCTTTCGTAGTTTAGGACTTGGTCTGTGTGTGTGGCTTTCCTGTGTACCTTTGTGGTGAATTCTCCATTCGGTGTTCTCTGTACTGTCACGTCTAGGAATGGGAGTTGGTTGTCCTTTTCTTCCTCTCTAGTGAATCGGATTCCTGTCAGTGTGGCGTTGATGATCCGGTGTGTGTTCTCTATTACTGTGTTTTTCAATCAATAAGCACATCCACCTGGACCCAATATACCGGCCACTGCAGCGGACAGCTGGAACTGACAACCGGAAGCGGCAGATACAA
The DNA here is from genome assembly GCF_037043375.1 of Chiloscyllium plagiosum. Taxonomy (NCBI): domain Eukaryota; kingdom Metazoa; phylum Chordata; class Chondrichthyes; order Orectolobiformes; family Hemiscylliidae; genus Chiloscyllium; species Chiloscyllium plagiosum. The sequence continues at coordinate 3,459,871 of NW_028270170.1, forward strand.
ATCACTATAAATGTCGGAGGAAACATCACAGAAGCACTTCACAGGAGGCTCCCAAGCACTGAGGATGTCACCTAGACAGGGGACGAAACGTCTGCAACACAAATTCCCAGCTCGGCGAACAGAACCACAACAACTTATAGCTGTTTATAAAATCATGAGGGTGATGGATAGGATAAATAGACAAAGTCTTTTCTCTGGGGTGGGGGGATCCAGAACTAGACAGCATTGGTTTAGGGTGAGAAGGGAAAGATATAAAAGAGACCTAAGGAACAACGTTTTCACGCAGAGGGTGGCACGTGTATGGAATGAGCTGCCAGAGGATGTGGTGGAGGCTGGTACAATTGCAACATTTAAAAGGCACTTGGATGGGTATATGCATAGGAAGGGTTTGGAGGGATGTGGGCTGGGTGCTGTCAGGTGGGACCAGATTAGTTTGGGATATCTGGTTGGCACGGACGAGTTGGACCGAAGAGTCTGTTTCCGTGCTCTACATCTCTAAGACTCTATGTCAGATAGTAGTTTAGAGGTCACTAATTTCAAACTCCAACTCACAAACTACAACTTTTAGAGACTCCATTTATGCCACGGAATTGCCGACTCGTAATGCTCGATAGTTAATCTCCCGTCAATGCTTCTTGTAGCATGTGCTTGCCCCGTCGTGACCAAGAGCATGCAAGACAGGGAGTGGGACAACGGTCGAATGTTGACATTGCTGCAGGACCCTAACCGGTGGCACATGACCCTCTACCCCCAGCCTCTGAACCCATCACCCTCGAAACCCACCACCTTCCCTCCGCCAACCATCTGGAGGGAGTAGGGAGGGCAGCAACCTGCAGATTTTATTGCCAACCCGTTGCTTGCCCATTGATGGGCACCTTGACACTGCCAGTGCAAAACTGCAACAGCAGTAGGAAAACGAAGTGCAAAACACTATCCATTTTCCTATTAATTTTTTCGAAAAAAAAAGAGAAAATGTTAAGAACTATCAAAATTTTGCAATGCAACAGATGCAAGGTTTTGCAATGCAGCTTTGGCAAGAAAATATTCCCCGTCAGGATGCATGCGATTAATTATATTTTGCAAATCTCCTTCTCCTCCCACCCCCTGCGCAAAGTGCGCCTTTAAGTGTCGGAGGGAAAAAAAACAGCGGCAGCAGCGGCGGTGGCGGCCGGAGGGAGGGAGCGAGCGGCTCGGTCCCGGCCCTGGCCCCATCCCCCACCCCTTGGGCCCCGGGGCCGGGCCGCCGCCTGTCAGCCCGCTTCCCCCGGATATCCCTCACCTCTCGCGGACCCGGTCGTCCCCCCAAAAAAACGATTTAATTCCCAATTATTTATTTTAATTTTTTTTAAAAAGCGAACCTACCGCTCATGATGTTTTATTCACTTTAAGAGGGTCAAAGTGGAGCGCGCCGTCGCCGTCCAATCGGCTCCTACGTCCCGCCCCCCCACACCCAGACCGGCACCAGACCCGACCAATCGGACGCCGTATTGGCGACGTTCGCGTCTGACGCCAAGCCGCAAGTGAGCGAGATTTTCACTCTCCCGCTTTCTGATTGGCCGGCGCTCAATCTTGACAGACAGCACTGTGTGGGCGTATCCTACGTATGCGTGGAGTTGGATTGGTCATAATTCTGACTGATGGTGCTGTGGACCACGAGAGATGCGGAATGCGAAGGGGGGCGTTATCTGCATATGGGAGTTGATTGGTCGACAGCTGTGTGGGCGGTGCACTGTCGGAATGATTGATGGGGGGAATCTGGGGATTGCTGGCGCAGATGCAAATGAACCAGAGGCGGCTAGCAGCCATTGTTCACCCTGGGGAAAGGAATGTTCTAACAGGCTGCAAAACAGGCACCGCCCTGCACTCAATGTGAAACCATCCAATTGCAATGAACTTTTTAACTTGACATGAGTTGCAATGTTTGCAAGTCCAATCGTAGTTTGAAACAGACAGGATGTATACCTAAAAAAAGGAACAAGCTTGTCTGCTTTTTTACTTTGAAAAAAATTTGCAAGCTTTTACATAAAAAGTTGGGACTTTTCAGCATCACTTTTGAAATAACTCCACAGTGGTTGGTATCCTGTCACCCCCTTTATTTATATGTGCGCCATCCTCAATACTGGTCCAGCTCCCTCTTTTCATTCCTGATAAAGGGCTTTTGCCAGAAACGTCGATTCTCCTGCTCCTTGGATGTTACCTGACCTGCTGTGCTTTTCCAGCACCACTCTAATCCAGCTCCCTCAGAGCCAGCTCTCAGAGTGAACAGAACCTCTTGACACAACTGTTATGTCTGTCAACAAAGGTTAACAGCCCCAATCAGGGAACTCTTAATCTGTGAGATCCACACAGCTGAAATGGTTACAATCACTACTTTAGTGGGCGGCACGGTGGCACTGCTGCCTCACAGCGCCGGAGACCCGGGTTCAATTCCCGCCTCAGGCGACTGACTGTGTGGAGTTTGCACGTTCTCCCTGTGTCTGCGTGGGTTTCCTCCGGGTGCTCCGGTTTCCTCCCACAGTCCAAAAGATGTGCAGGTCAGGTGAATTGGCCATGCTAAATTGCCCGTAGTGTTAGATAAGGGTTAAATGTAGGGGTATGGGTGGGTTGCGCTTCGGCGGGTCGGTGTGGACTTGTTGGGCCGAAGGGCCTGTTTCCACACTGTAATGTAATGTAATCTAATTACCCATTTTGTAAAATATTCATGAACACAGACTTACAAATGGGTGAACTACAGGGAGTCCTGTCAGTGTAGAAGGTAGTTTGCACGAAGGTAGTTTGCACAAAGGTAGGTCCCACCACCAAGTGGGATCTAACTAACCAGGTAATCTAGTTTAATGGTTTAAGGATTTAGGTCATTGTAATGCTGAAATGGTTGGCTTCATATTTTCTAATCAACCCATTCAGAGATGTTATTACATCTGGTACTGATTAGGGAGAGTCAGCATGGCTTTATGTGTGGGAAATTATGTCTCACAAACTTGATTGAGTTTTCTGAAGACGTAACAAAGAGGATTGATGAGGGCAGAGCGGTGGATATGATCTATATGGACTTCAGTAAGGCGTTCGACAAGGTTCCCCATGGGAGACTGGTTAGCAAGGTTAGATCTCATGGAATACAGAGAGAACTAGCCATTTGGATACAGAACTGGCTCAAAGGTAGAAGACAGAGGGTGGTGGTGGATGGTTGTTTTTCAGACTGGAGGCCTGTGACCAGTGGACTGCCACAAGGATCGGTGATAGGTCCACTACTTTACGTCATTTATATAAATTATTTGGATGTGAGCACAAGAGGTTTAGATAGTAAGTTTGCAGATGACATCAAAATTGGAGGTGTAGTGGACAGCGAAGAAGGTTACCTCAGATTACAACGGGATCTTGGTCAGATGGGCCAATAGGCTGAGAAGTGGCAGATGGAGTTTAATTTAGATAAATGTGAGGTGCTGCATTTTGGGAAAGCAAATCTTAGCACGACTTATACATTTAATGGTAAGGTCCTAGAGAATGTTGCTGAACAAAGAGACCTTGGAATGCAGGTTCATAGCTCCTTGAAAGTAGAGTTGCAGGTATATAGGATGGTGAAGAAGGCGTTTGGTATGCTTTTATTGTTCAGTGTATTGAGTACAGGAGTTGGGAGGTCATGTTGCAGCTGTACAGGACATTGGTTAGGCCACTGTTGGAATATTGCATGCAATTCTGGTCTCCTTCCTATTGGAAGGATGTTGTGAAACTTGAAAGGGTTCAGAAAAGATTTACAAGGATTTTGCCAGAGTTGAAGGATTTGAGCTATAGGGCTGTTTTCCCTGGAGTGTCAGAGGCTGAGGGGTGACCTTATAGCAGTTTATAAAATCATGAGGGGCAAGGATAGGATAAATAGACAAAGTCTTTTCCCTGGGGTCGGGGAGTCCAGAACTAGAGGGCATAGGTTTAGAGTGAGAGGGGAAATATGTAAAAGAGACCTAAGAGACAACGTTTTCATGCAGTGGGTGGTACATGTATGGAATGAGCTGCCAGAGGAAGTGGTGTAGGTGAGTACAATTGCAACATTTAAAAGGCAGCTGGATGGATACGTGGATAGGAAGCGTTTGGAGGAATATGGGCTGAGTGCTGGTAAATGGGTCTCGATTGGGTTGGGGTATCTGGTCGGCATGGACGAGTTGGACCAAAGGGTCTGTTTCCATGCTGTACATCTGCATGACTCTATGATATTTTTTGGCTGAGGTTATTAACCCACAACTACAAATTTAGGAGATAATAACGTTATCTGTTGAGGCGTAGTCACTGTTGAGCTGTTGTAAAAAAATGGAATTCGGTGAACCTTGTAAATTTGTGGACTGCTTCCAAAAATTAAAATACCATGAACACCACAATATGGAATGAACTGCCAAAGCAAGTAGCAGATGCAGGTACAGTTATAACATTTACAAGACATTTAAACAGGTACATGAGTAGGAAATGTTTAAAGGGATATGGGCCAAACACAAGCAAATGGGAAACCAAAACACAAATTACTGTAAAATCTCAGCAGGTCTGGCAGCATTTGTGAAGAGGAATCCGAGTTAATGTTTTGAGTCCAGTGATCCTTCTTCAGAACTTGAATGGGACCAGTTTAGTTTCTGGAAACGTGGTAAGCATGGAGAAGTTGGACTGAAGGGTCTATTTTCATGCAGTATGATTCTGTGACTCTATAAGCAGAATCTTAAACATTATCCAGCCCAATCTTCTTTAAATTTTTTTTGGAATGTGGGAATCACAGTTAAGACCAACTCTTAAGCCCGTGGCCAGTTTAATGTGGTGATAGTGTTACCAATGTTTGACTCCCTTATGTTACAACACTGGTTAACCCCTCTGCTAAATTAGACCCGACACACAGAGAAGCTCAGCTCATACCGTAATCTGTTACATTTCAAGAGGCAAAGAACTATCTCAGGTTTCACTATTTACAGTAAAAATTAACAATTTTATTCTTTAAGTCCAACAGAGAACATTAAAACCACTATTTACAACGCCTTTCTCTTAAACCTACCTATATCTCACACTCTACAATACTGGTCCGATAATAAAATCCTGATTAAGATTTACCAAAAAAGAAACGTTTCAAAACCAGTCAGCTTTGTAGATTTTCCTCTGGGTTTTCCTGGGTCGTCTCTTCTTCGGTCTTTTGATTAGATTAGATTAGTTACAGTGTGGAAACAGGCCCTTCGGCCCAACAAGTCCACACCGACCCTCCAAAGAGCAACCCACCCAGACCCACTCCCCTACAGTTACCCCTTCATCTAACACTACGGGCAATTTAGCATGGCCAATTCACCTAACCTGCACATTTTTGGACTGTGGGAGGAAACTGGAGCACCCAGAGGAAACCCACGCAGACACAGGGAGAATGTGCAAACTCCACAGACAGTTGCCTGAGGCGGGAATTGAACCCGGGTCCCTGGCACTGTGAGGCAGCAATGCTAACCACCGTGCCGCCCAACAGTTTGCTAAACATTTCTTATGGACAGGTACCATTCAGAGAGCTATTTGGCTACTAGTCTATACTTGCTGGTTTTCTTGGCAGTTCTCCCCCCTAACTGTTCAAAATGTCCGGTTTTATACCCCAAAACACCAGATCATTCCATTAGATTGATGTCATCAAAACAGTAAATTCAAATTCGATTGGATTTTGGTATCTTGGGACATAATTTATGGCCAAATTCAAATTTGTTGTGTACCATGGCATCTCAGCTGCATTATTGGTTTCACAGTCAAATGTTACATTTTAAATTCTTTCAGCACACTCCGTGCCTCTCTAAGTCCATGCCAGCTTCCAGTCTCTCTTCAAGGTACAGTAGACATCTACATCTTCATACCACTTATAAAATGTGGTGGATTCTCACCCTTGAGGTCAGTCTAGAAAATACTGTTAGACTGTAAATCAAGAGGCAGACATAGGCCATTCTGCCCATCAGGTCTGCTATGCCTTTCAATGAGATCATGGCTGAGCTGATAATCCTCAACTCCACTTTCCTCCTTTAACCCCATTATGTTTGGTTCCCTTTACTGATTAAATATCTACCGTTGCACCATTCTTGCCCATTTGTCTTGTTGAGTGTTGCTGAACAAAGAGACCTTGGAGTGCAGGTTCATAGATCCTTGAAAGTAGAGTCGCAGGTAAATAGGATAGTGAAGGCGGCATTTGGTATGCTTTCCTTTATTGGTCAGAGTATTGAGTACAGGAGTTGGGAGGTCATGTTGTGGCTGTACAGGACATTGGATAGGCCACTTCTGGAATATTGTATGCAATTCTGGTCTCCCTCCTATAAGAAGGATGTTGTGAAACCTGAAAGGGTTCAGAAAAGGTTTACAAGGATGTTGCCAGGTTTGGAGGATTTGAGCCATAGGGAGAGGTTGAATAAGCAAGGGCTGTTTTCCTGGAGCATCAGGGAGTGAGGGGTGACCTTATAGTGGTTTATAAGATCATAAGGGGTATGGATAGGGTAAATAGACAAGATCTTTTCCCTGGGTTGGGGAATCCAGAACTAGAGGGTATAGGTTTAGGGTGAGAGGGGAAAGATTTAAAAAGGATCTAAAGGTAAACTTTTTCACGCAAAGAGTGGTGCATGGATGGAAAGCGCTACCATAGGAAGTGATGGAGGCTGGTACAATTACAACATTTAAAAGGCATCTGGATGGGTATATGAATAGGAAGGGTTTGGGCCAAGTGCTGGCAAATGGGACTCGATTAATTTAGGATATCTGGTCATGATGTGGATGTGCTGGTGTTGGACTAAGGTGGACAAAATTAAAATTCACACAACACCAGGTTATAGTCCAACAGGTTTATTTGGAAGCACTAGCTTTCGGAGCGCTGCTCCTTCATCAGGTGGTTGTGGAGGAATAGATCGTAAGACACAGAATTTATAGCAAAAGTTTACAGTGTGATGCAACTGAGATTATATATTGAAAAAGACCTGGATTGTTTGTTATGTCTTTCATCTTTTAGAATGACCATGTTTGTTTCGGAGATGCCAGTGTTGGACTGGGGTGTACAAAGTTAAAAATCACACAACACCAGGTTATAGTCCAACAGGTTTAATTGGAAGTACACTAGCTTTCGGAGCGACGCTCCTTCATCAGGTGATTGTGGAGGGCTCGATATAGCAAAATGTTTGCTATAAATTCTGTGTTACGATCGAGCCCTCCACAATCACCTGATGAAGGAGCGTCGCTCCGAAAGCTAGTGTACTTCCAATTAAACCTGTTGGACTATAACCTGGTGTTGTGTGATTTTTAACATGTTTGTTTCAGTTCTTTCATATGCAAATCCCAGAATCTTTTTTAAAGTTACATTCTCAAGTGAATTTTAACAATAGGTGCCATGTCAGCTCAGATAATTCATTGAAGGTATGAGGTGCCCTGTGTGGCGCTGTCTGTGTCCCAATGTTCAGACTGATTCTATTTCTAAAAAATGGATTACCAGAATCTTACATGGATTATACAGTTTTTGAGCAAAATAAAATGTAATTCTGCAAGTACAAATTCATCCCACAAACTTACATGTGTGTTAGCAAGTTTTGAGAAGATTTGTAGCTCAGGTTGAGGTTCTGAATGTAGGTTTGCTCGCTGAGCTGAAAAGTTCATGTGTGTGTGTGCGTGTGGGTGTATGTGTGGGGGGCTGTAAGTGTCTGTGACAGTGTGTATGTGTGAGTGTAAAGGGGTAGCAGTCTGTGAGAAGGTGCATGTATGGGTGTGAGTGTGGTTGTGTATGTGTGAATGCATGAGAGAGAGCTTGTGTATCAGAAAAGGTCTGCGTGAGCGTGTGAGTATGTAAGAGTGTGTGTGGGTGTGAGAGAGTGTTTAGTGCAGTGAAGTCACCTGTAGTGTGACATGAACCCAAGGCCCTGGTTGAGGCCATCCCCATGGGTACCAAGCTTGGTTATCAGCCTCTGCTCAGCCACTTTGTGTTGTTAAAAACAATGACTGCAGATGCTGGAAACCAGATTCTGGATCAGTGGTGCTGGAAGAGCACAGCAATTCAGGCAGCATCCGAGGACAGGCCTGTCCTTGGATGCTGCCTGAACTGCTGTGCTCTTCCAGCACCACTGATCCACTTTGTGTTGTTGCCTGTTCCGAAGTCCACCTTGGAGGATGGTCACCTGAAGGTCCAAGTTTGAATATCCCGGACCGCTGAAGTGCTCTCCAACTGGGAGGGAACACTCCTGCCTGTTGATTGTTGTGTGGTGCCCACTCATCCGTTGCTGTAGCCTCTGCTCAGTCTCACCAATGTACCATGCCTCAGAGCATCCTTCCCTGCAGTGTATGATATAGATAAAGTTGGCCAAGTCACGTGAGTACCTGCCGCATACATGGTGGGTGGTGTCCCCACATATAATGGTGTATCTGTGTCGACACTGTGACACATCTTGCAGCATCTGCCATGACAAGGTTGTATGGTATAGTCCTGAAAGCTGAGCAGTTTGCTAAGAACAATGATCTATTTAAGATTTGGTGGGTTTTTTTAGATTAGATTAGATTACATTACAGTGTGGAAACAGGCCCTTCGGCCCAACAAGTCCACACCGACCCGCCGAAGCGCAACCCACCCATACCCCTACATTTACCCCTTACCTAACACTACGGGCAATTTAGCATGGCCAATTCACCTGAGCTGCACATCTTTGGACTGTGGAAGGAAACCAGAGCACCCGGAGGAAACCCACGCAGACACGGGGAGAACGTGCAAACTCCATACAGTCAGTCGCCTGAGGCAGGAATTGAACCCGGGTCTCTGGCACTGTGAGGCAGCAGTGCTAACCACTGTGCCACCATGCCGCCCATGGTTGTTTAAAGGTGTGAAGTGGAGGTGTGGTGGAAGGTTTTGGCGAGGTGCTCATCCTCATTGATAGTGTGTTGCAGAACGCGAAGAACATGGTATAGCTTTTCGGCTCCTGAGAAGTACTGAACAATGAAGGGTACCCTGTTGGTTGATAGCGGTCGACAAGTTGAGTATCGTACCCTGTTCCTATGAGGGCATCCTTGGGTACCAAGTGCCCATCATGATCTTCCTCATCTGAACAGATCCTGTGTATGTGTAGGGCTTGTCCATACGGGATGGCTGTTTTAATAAGTTTCAGGTGGAAGCTGGAGAAGTGTAGCATTGTGAGGTTATCCATGGGTTTGCAGTCGAGTGAGATGCTAAGGCACCCACCCTTGATGGAGATGCATGTGTACTACTCTTTAGTATCTGTCTCATTGTTGGACACATGCATCTCCAGCAAGGATGGGCACCTCACTCAAGGATGCCCTCATAAGAACGGGGTACAATGCTCAACCACCACTACACGTGGGGACACCATCCACCATGAACGCGGCAGGTACTCATGTGACTTGGCCAATGCCGTCTATCTCATTTACCATGGGCAATGATATCCTGAGGCATGGTACATTGGCGTGACCAAGTTGAGGCTACAGCAACGGATGAGTGGGCACCACACAACAATCAACAGACAGGAGTGTTCCCTCCCAGTCAGAGAACACTTCAGCGGTTCGGGACATTCAACCTCAGAGCTTCAGTGAACGGCCTCCAAGGCAGAAATAAAAAAACTTAACAGCACCATAAGGAATACCTGGGGCAGTCTACCCAGTGCCCAGACCAATAATCCTGTCCATGTAAGAAAACGTGGTGTTTATACAAATTTGTACTGGCTCACAGCAGAAACCTTCCCCCGGCTCTCACTTTTTGACCATGTGGAGACACCGGTGTTGGACCTGGGTGGACAATGTTAAAAAGCACACAACACCGGTTATAATCCAACCAAAGATCCGAAGCCGAATGTCCCTGAGCACTGAAGTGTTGTCCGACAGGGAGGAAACACCCCGTCTGGTGATTATTGCACAGGTTCGGTACCCATGAGGATGGCCTCAACTGGGACCTTGGATTCATGTCACACTACACGTGACCCCTCTATACTATCCATATACACACACACACACTCATGCAGACCCTCTCTCTCACACACATACAACCCCCACACTCTCTACACGCACATACTCTCTCACAGGCTTATACTCCATCACATTCACACACACTTTACCAAGCTTGCACACATGCAAATACAGACTCTCACACATGCACTCACATTCACACACTCACTCTTTCTCTGTCTCTCTCTCTCTCTCTCTCTCTCTCATGCGCGCGCACACACACACACACACACACACAAGTCTTGGGGGTGAATTTGCATTTGCAGAATTATATTTGCAGACACATTCTATTTTGCTCAAAAAACACACACAATCTGCAGGCAGTCAATCTATGTAATATTTTGTAAATTCCACTTTGGAAATAGAACCAGTCTGACTCAAGATTTGGATACAGACAGACTCAGAACCTCACACCTTTAATACATTGAGCTGAACTGTCACATTTTTTATAAAGCCTTAAGTTATCTCAAGAACGTGACTTTTAAAAAATTCAGAGATTTACATATTAATGAACTGAAACCTGCAACCCATTCTAAAAGATAAAAGATTTAATAACAATCTAGGTTTGTTAAATATATCATTTCAGTTGCACAACACTGTTATCTTTTGCTATAGATTCTGTGTCTTATGGTCTTGCTCCACAGCTATCTGATGAAGAAGCAGTGCTCTGAAAGCTAGTGTTTCCAAATAAACCTGTTGGACTATAACCTAGTGTTGTGTGATTTTTTACTTTTTGATGCTAGCATTGCTCCTAACAGACTTTCCTTGGAACTAGGAGAAAGTGAGGACTGCAGATGCTGGAGGGTCAGAGTCAAAACGTGAAGCGCTGGGAAAGCACAGCCGGTCAGGCAGCATCTGAGGAAGGTATCAATTGGCTACATGGGTGGTGCAGGGATAAAAATATATGTAAAATAAAGAGTTTTCACAATGGTGTCTTCTTTTCTTGGTCTCACTATATAAAAATTATAGAACCACAGGTGATTGGGGGAAAATATAGAAATATTAAGCATTACTGCTGGGCCCTCTTATGGCACAGTGTTAAATAACTAAAACAAACAAACCAAAGACAGAAGTCAGACCAGATGGAGAAGTGTTGACCTGTTTCCAAGAGGCTTCAGAGAGTAAAGTCTTTGGGTAAGTTATCACTTGGTTGTCAAGTATTGCTTTATTGTTACTTAATACATCCTCTTAATGTTTTGCACCAAAACTAGTGACTGCCAACTTTTCATCCTGTTCAGAATATAAATAAAAAGCCAAGTAATTCACAGAACCTTGAAAATTGGTGGGTTCAGATGAGAGTGAAAATTATCTCGATGCTGCTGGAGGCAAGAGTTGACTGTGAGAACATCGACTACCACTTTTCCTACATGGTGCCTGTGATTCTCTAAGACCTCACTTCATTGATGAAAAATACTCTGAGACATCCTGAGGTCACGCAGGTGCACTAGAATTGCAGAGAATTTCAGATATTTCCTCTTGTTAAACTGCTATGTAAATTCAAATTGTTGTTGCTGACAGAGGTGAAACATGAAGCACTGTCTCTTGAGGGATGGGGAAGGGTTATGTGGGAAAATTAATAAGAAGAGGTTAAATAATAAATGTTATAAGAAATAGTAAAATCAACAAATAATAAAGCACAATTATTCAGTATTATTTTAAAATATAGTTTGAAATACATCTCATAAGACAGTCTTTTCCCTGAAATAGAATTCACTCAACAACCAAAACATACAAAGTATCTAACGTAAAAATTTTAAGTATAATGGAGCTTTCAGAAAAACAGCATTGTACGAACATTAAAGTTCACAATAATTTTGCTTTCTCCATTTATTTTTCAAGTGGTGTAATGTGGAATGCAGACTCCAGTCTCTCCCATTCCTTTCTCCATTTCAGTCCCAATAAGTTACCCCGTTTCTGCAGTCAGTAATAATCTTTGCAGATTTAACATACTCTCCCTTTCCAGCAACAAGCTTGCTAGTTCAAAATCAGTGGCTCCTTGGTGAATAAGTCTTCTTGGAGATGGTCTTCTTTGAGGCAGCTTGATGAGAATGATCTCAAATCACCTTTACTGCCCACTCTCTGTTGTACTGTATCAGGGCAAGAGTTTCATTCCATCTTTTCTGTCAGCTTCCTCACTGCCCTTCTGGAACTGGCACATTTACTGTTAATCATTGCAATAAAGTCACATCCCCTTCTCCACACACAGGTAATGTAGTCTGGAACATCTATGTCTCAATGTCAGAATCCACCTCCACCACCATCCCCATCAACTTCCCTGAACGTTCCTGGCTCCTGCTGTGATGAAGAGATCGCTGCCTTCTCCAAATGACTCATGAACCTAGAGAGGAGATTCAATGGCCAGAACCAGAGACACAATCACACACTGCTTGGAGACATCAGACAAAGGACAGAAGCAGAATCAGAAACTCTCACTGACATTCTCTCTCGCTCTAACCCAGGGATCATTGGACAGTGAACAGTAGCAGGAACCTTGGCTGATTTCCCCTCTCTCTGTCCAACTCAGAATGTAAGTGGATGGTGATCAGGAACAGGAATCCCGATTGATTCCCACTCCCCAACACTCCTCTCTCTCTAACCCAGGGATCACTGAACAGTGATCTGAAACAGGAATCCTGGTTGATTTCCTAAGATATTGAAACTGGTTGTGATTTTTCAACAGCAAAGTAATTTCAATATTTTCTAAAAGAATGAATCCTCTTTTTACAAATCAACAATCGACTGAAGGAGCAAGTTCTATCCCAGGACAGTCCATTCTGAACCAGGCTCAGAGAAAATGAACAAGGGTCTTCAGTCACAATCTAAAATCACCAACTAAACAAAAATCCACCAGAGGTTGCCTTTGATTGCTGATAAGGTTGCTCAGTCTTTAAAAAAACTGACTTTGCAGTTTCACACTGAGTTTCCATCAGTTTCTCTCCCTTTTCTCTGCCCCTGGAGGATGATGTCAATTACACCATTGGGTAACACTGTCAATGGCAGCAATACAAACCCATCAGGCACAAAGAGGGACACTAACTCTTGGGATAGTAGCCCAGGTCAGTGGGGAAATATCAAGGTCACTGAACATATCTGGGATCATGTCTAGATCAGCGAGAAGTCTAAAAGTTTAATGATAAGGATCTGAGATAGAGTCAACAGTGAAGCCTTGTTTTCAGTAGTGGAGAAGTCAATTACCAGAGGAACAGCTTAAGGTGATTGGTGGAAACATTAGATGGGCATGAGGAGAAACACCCAGAGATTGGCTGGAAGTCTCTACCTAGTTTTGTGGTTGAGGCAGGAACCGTAAACTCATTTAAAAGGCCTGTGGCATTAGAATGAATGGCTATGTTATGTATGTAGTTGAGGGTGCTACCCCTTTAAGAGAACGAGCCAGAATATTCTGAGGGTTTGCAGCTTGGGAGTTTAGGGTGAGAGGGGAAAGATATAAAAGAGACCTGAGGGGGCAACGTTTTCATGCAGATGGTGGTACGTGTATGGAATGAGCTACCAGAGGAAGTGGTGGCTAGTACGATTGCAACATTTAAAAGGCATCTGGATGGGTATATGAATAGGAAGGGTTTGGAGGAATGTGAGCCGGGTGCTGGCAGGTGGGACTAGATTGGGTTAGGATATCTGGTCAGCATGGATGGGTTGGACCAAAGGGTCTGTTTCCATGCTGTACATCTCAATGACTCTATGACTCTAGCCTAGAACTGGCTGTGGAGGTGTGAACATCATTAATAAAGTGTTCCTGTTCAGATTTACCATTCATCTACCTTGTGTATAATTCCAAGTTCTGAGTGAATCATCAATGTAACAGGCTAGTTTAAATGCATAGGAGAATGTGAAGACTGCAGATGCCGGAGATTAGAGTCGAGAGAGTGGTGCTGGAAAAGCACAGCAGGTCAGGCAGCATCTGAGGAGCAAGAGAATCGATGTTTCAGGCATAAGCACTTCATCAGGAATGAGGCTTGTGTGTCAGGGCTGAGAGATAAATGGGAAGGGGGTGAGGTTGGGGGGAGGCAGCTGGGAATGCAATAGGTGGATGAAGGTGAGGAAGAGGGTGATCGGTCAGACAGGGCAGTGATGGACGGGTTCAGAGGGCAGTACCAAGTTGGAGGCTTGGGACCCGGGTAATGTGGGGGGAGGGGAAATGCAGAAGCTGTTGAAATCCACATTTATCCTGTGTGGTTTAAAAGCATCTATGGGGAATGGACAGAAAGTGAGAATTTGGCAGAGAGATAGAGGATTGGCCATGATCACGCTTGAAGGGCATCATCCTGCTCTGAGTTTCTATTCATGTTGCACAGACATGATGGGCTGAATGGCCTACTTTTTGTGCTGTAACTTTTCCATGGGTCTATTTAAATAGGCTTTTTAATGTAAAACTTTTTTTAATTTCAAAAATATACTTTATTCATAAAATTATTTTGCTCTCTATACAATTGATCATGCCTTTCTTGTGCACACATTACATTGCTTTACAAACAGACATCGAAATTTATTTTTCCTATATACAAGTCTACATTTACTATCCAGCTCTTCTACTGAGGCATCAGCGGAGCCCAACCATTACTAGGCACTTCACAGGAACATCATCAAGCACAGTTAGGCACAGCCACATAAGGTGAGACTATGGCAGATGAATAAGGCTTGGTCAGGGAGGTACATCTGAACTTGTGCTTTAAATTGATAATGAGAAGGTGCTGGAGGGAATTTCAGACCTGGGCAGCCGAAGGCACCGCTGCAAGTGGCTCAAATCAAAGATGCTCAAGTCGTCAGAATTGAGAAGAATGCAGAGACCTCTCTGCTGATGCTGCCATTCCCTGTGTATTCACCATACATTTAATATTTTAGAATCTCCAAAATGCTGCAGTGCAACAAGTACCCACTGGGGGGAGCAGCTGGTCAGGAGTCTCAGCAGCCCCACCAGCAGGAATACAATGAAACTGCAGCATTGTCCCCTCAGCCCCTCCTCACTGGGATCCCCACCTTTGATGGAATAAGTGACTGCAGTGGGCAGGCAGTTTGGTTTCTCCATGGTGGTCTTGTTGCGGGTGAGACGTTTTCCCTGAGCTAACGGTTTCACTAAGAAATACCCCAGGAGCTTCCGAGTCACCAGCTGTGACTTGTCCCTGGGGAGCTGAGAGAGTTTGTTGGTGAGATACACACCTGAGCCAGGGGTCAGTTCACACTTGGGTCTTCCATTTTCCTGGTCAACAAGAAAATCAACTTGCATTTATATTGTGCCTCTTTACAACAACTTATATTTATATCACACCTCACAAAGGAAAACATCTCTTTATGGAAGCTTTACCAAACAAAAAGTGAGACCGAACTATAGATATTTCGAATCAACCTTTTTGGATAAATTTGACACTTGCCTTGACCTCTGACCTCTGCTCCCCCTTAAAACAGTGAGATTTTGCCAAATAAACAGCTAATCCCACTCACATGCCCACGTGTCTGTCCTCAACATGCTGCAGTGTTCCAGTGAATCACAGCACAAACTTGGGAAACAACACCTCATCTTCAGACTAGGCACTTTACAATCTTCTGGACTTATTTCTGAGTTGAACACCTTCAGGTTGTGAACCCATTCGCATTCCTTCCCTTTCTTTTAGTTTTGCTTGATCATTCTCTGTCACCATGTCTTCTCTCCCCTTCCCCCACCCCAGTGAGACTGTCTGTTCTTCCCAGTTTGGCAGTTAGACACACCATGTTCTGCCATTCTTACATTCCGATCACTTAATACCCTTTCTCCTCCAGCACTCCACCTTCCCCAGAATATTGCATAAATGCTGCCCCCTCCACATTTCAGGTCAGCTCAGTTGAAGAGTCAAATGTTAGCTTGCTCTCTCTCAATGGATGTTGTCTGACCCACTATGATCTCCAGCACTTCTTGTTTTCAGTATCTACAGTAATTTGCTCTTATATAAACAGATACAAGGCCTAGCTGGCCAAAAGCTCAGGTAATGACGTGAGTTTTCAGTAACTTTTTAAGTGAGTGCGCAGTGGAGAAGCTGAAAGATTTAGGAAGGGAGTTTCAGAGCACAGAGACTCTGCAGCCTCTCTGATGTTTGGGTTAAAATTGCACGTACAAGGAGGAGTGCAGAGATCTCAGGGGCTGTTCGGGTAGGTGGAGATTCAATGTTTCGAGCACAAACTCTTAATCAGGAAGAGCTCAAAAAGTTCGACTCTCCTGCTCCTCGGATGCTGCCTGACCTGCTGTGCTTTTCCAGCACCACACTCTTGACTCTGATCTCCAGCATCTGCAGTCCTCACTTTCTCCTTGGTGGATATTGCACTGATAGAGAGAGGGAAGGAAGAATTTGAAAGTAAGGATGAGAATTTTAATGTTGTAGTTTTGGGAGTGAGTGTAGATCAGCACTATGACGGTAACAGGTAATGGGCATTTGGGACGAGTTACAATAAGAACAGAAAGTTGATTGAGCAAATGAAGAGGTGGCATTAACAGTGGGTCCTGAACCAAACAAAAAGGATCTGACTGACCATACCTCAACAGCACATGCCCAGACTGGTGAACCATCCAGTAGTTTGTCCTTTATGGAATGGCTCAGAGGTGGAGCTTCCTGACATCTGAGGGGATTGGAAACCCCCTTCTCCACCCTATTCCACAAGGTGGTGACACTGGCATTGTCTGTAAAGTCACAGACACCACAGACTCACTGGGAAACAGAGCGAGGGCTGGAACCAGCAGGCCCGGTCTTGAGCATATAAACAAGACACAGATAAACACCACTAAATACCCCCAAAGGGGACCCAATTAATCATGTTAAATCTAACATTGTTTTCTACCAAAAATGACTCGTTGTAAAAAGATTTACATCCAAGCCGGTTGCATGGAGTTCAGAACCAAATTAGCAATGATCTCACTGGCCTCCTTTTCCTCCTTGCACCCATTTCCAGCACTGGCCCTTACCTGTGTTTCCGTTTGACTCGAGCAGCTCAACAAGATTCTTCAGGAACTTTGCAACAAAACAGACTACAGACGGCAGGTGGAAGACCTGGAAAAATGGTGCACTGACAACAACCGAGCTCTCAATGCTGGCAAAACCAAGGAACTCATTATTGACTTTCGGCGGGATGTTACTCATGCCTCCCCCTACACATTAACATCACAGAGGGGGAATGAGTGGAGAGTGTCAAGCTTCTGGGAGTGGTCATCCACAACAAGCTTTCTTGGACTCTTCACGTGGACGCACTGGTTACAAAGGCCCAACAACATCTCTTCTTCCCTCAGGCAGCTGCGGAAATTTGGCATGACGACGAATACCCTTGCCAACGTTTATAGGTGCGCCATCGAGAGCATTCTGTCCGGGTGTATCACTACCTGGTGTGACAACTGTACCATTCAAGATCAGAGACGGTTACAGAGAGTGGTGAACTCGGCCCGGACAATCACAAAGGCCAACCTCCCATCTATAGAATCCATCTAAGAGGCCCACTGTCAAGGAAAGGCCGCCAGCATTCTCAAAGATCCATCTCAGCCTGGTAATGTTTTTCTACAACCCCTTACCATCGGGGAGAAGGTACAGAAGCCTGAACACACGCACCAGCCGGTTTCGTAACAGCTTCTACCCTACTGTTGTTAGAATATTGAATGGACTCACAAACTCTTAACATTGGCCTGTATCTGTGTTTTTGTTTTTGCTGCTGTTTACCTATTATTTATTTATCTTTGCTACTTAACTCTGTGATCTGCCTGTATTGCTCGCAAGACAAAGCTTTTCACTGTGCCTCGGTACACGTGACAATCAATTCAATTCAATTTATGCTATTTCTTGGATGTGTCTGAACAAACAAAAAAAGTTTGCATTTTTCCAGCATCTTTTTCAACCTCAAGCCGTCCTGCGGCGCCTCCGTTAACAGTGAAATACTCCTGAGTCCCAAGTGCACCTGGACGATCTTAGACACCTCCCACCCCCTCCTGGACCTCTCCGACTTCATTTTCAGCAAACTCAAAACAGACATCTACTTCAAACCCACCAACTCCCACAGCCACCTGGACTACATCTCCTCCCATTCCTCCTCCTGTAAAAATGCTATCCCTTACTTGCAATTCCTCCGCCTCCACCGTATCTGCTCCCAGGAGGAGCAATTCCACTCCAGGACATCCCAGGTGGCCTCCTACTGCAAGGATGACAATTTCCCCTCCCATGTGATCAACAATGCTCTCCAGCACATCTCCTCCACTTCCTGCACCTCCACCCTTGAATCACACCCCTCCAACTGCAACAAGGATAGAACCTCCCCTCGGTTCTCACCTTCCACCCACTAATTCTCATTCCTGATGAAGGGCTTATTCCCGAAACTTCGACTCTCCTGCTCCTCCGATGCTGCCTGACCTGCTGAGCTTTCCAGGACCACACTTTTCGACTCTGATCTCCAGCATCTGCAGTCCTCAGTTTTTCCATCAAGCGAGTCCAAGTCTAGTCTATCGACCTGTCCTTATAACTTAACCCCAGACAAACTAGTGAACCAGTGCTGGACACTGAATGCACTAACTCCAGATACAGTTCAGTGAAACTCTCTGTGCAACTAAATCCACTGAATTAAACCTGCTGACCCATAGCTAAAACCTGCCTTCTATTGGGTTTGTAAATTCAGTGACAAACTCATGCTCCTGTCTTGTCTTTTTACTTGTCGGTACCTTGCTGAGTTCCTGAGCTCTATAATCTGCAGGTGGAAGCGCACTCACTGTCCTGCTGCCAGGAAGGAACAGACACTGGGGCTTTGGAAAAGTCAAATTGCCCACGTGGCCTCTCCTCTCCGGTGCATATCTCCTCCTTCCCCTTCCTCCTGATCCTGCTCTCCCCTACTGCCTCAATGCTGGCGTTTCTCTCTGCCTGTGACCTGCTCGGTGTACACAGGAGCTGACTCTGGCGCAGACAGCAGAGGGTGAGCCATTCAGAGTCAAATCCACCACCTAGCACATCCCAGCAGCTCACCATGATTCTGACACACAGGTCAGGACATGTCAAACACATTGTCCATCCCCATTCGCTCACGGAGCAGGGAGGGGGCTCTTGTTTGTCAATCTACAATTGCTTTGGAAGGGACAGCTGCCAATCACAAACCCAGAGGGAGAACAATCATCACCAAAGCAAATTGCACCTCGAACAGAGTTAAAAATCACGCAACACCAGGTTATAGTCCAACAGGTTTAATTGGAAGCACTAGCTTTTGGAGCGACGCTCCTTCATCAGGTGATTGTGAAGGAGCGTCGCTCCAAAAGCTAGTGTGCTTCCAATTAAACCTGTTGGACTATAACCTGGTGTTGTGTGATTTTTAACTTTGTACACCCCAGTCCAACACCGGCATCTCCAAATCATGACCTCTAACAGAAACACATTGGGGGAGAAGCGAATGTTTGTCCTCTCTAATGCATCACTCTGCTATTAATCAAAATTAAATCCCGGTCTAGCAAGGCTGTATGTCTTGGTAAAGGTTTTAACGGGATCCAATGCCAAAAAATTGCAATTATTAATAGGTATGTTAAAAAAATACAGAATGTGTGCCTGAGAAGGAGATGGGAACAGATTCAACAGTAACTTTCAAAAATGAGCGAATAAACTCCTCAAAGGGAGAAGAATGTATAGAGCAACGTGGAGGGGGGAGAGTGGAATTATTTGTCTGGCTCTTTCACAGGGCCAGCACAGGGAACAATGGGCCGAAAGGTCTGTCTGTCAGCCTCAAATTAATGAAAGCGACAAAAAAACTGCAGTTGCTGGAATCTAAGGTAGACAGGCAGGGGGCTAGAAGAACACAGCAAGCCCGGCAGCATCAGGAGATGGAGAAGTCAACGTTCCAGGTGTAACCCTTCTTCAGGACTGGGGGTGAGGGCAGGGAGAGCTGGGGAAACCAGATTAAGTAATTTGTATTTGTTTCTGGAATTTTAGTCTCCAGACCCCCTGACCAAAGTATCTCCACCTCTTAAAACCAATCTTTTTGACTATGCTTTGTCATAATACAATAGTTCTCCACGTTTCGCTTTGATAAGATTCATATGAGCTGCCAGCTTTGACTCAGTCAAAAGCACTACATAAATGCAGGGTTTTCAGTCCTGTATAAATGAGGAGGAATCTGACTGGGGCACTGTTCAATAACTGCCTTTAGTTGTGTGTGACAAAGATTGGTGGGGGTGGGGGGGTGAGGGGGGGGGAGCAGGGTGATTGCACTGTCTGTAATGGTAGTAGAGACAGAAACCCTCATCACATTGCAGTGTGTAGCTGTGCCAAGACACATAAGGCTAGGATAAGGCTACAACAAGGCGATATGACAAGGATACGGCTATAACAAGATTATAGGACAAGGCTATATGATAAGGCTATAGGACAAGGCTATAGGACAAGGCAATAACAAGGCGATAAGACAAGGCTATAGGATAAGGCTATAGGACAAGGCTATAGGAAAAGGCTATAGGACAAGGCTATAGGAAAAGGCTATAGGACA
Organism: Chiloscyllium plagiosum; assembly: GCF_037043375.1. Taxonomy (NCBI): domain Eukaryota; kingdom Metazoa; phylum Chordata; class Chondrichthyes; order Orectolobiformes; family Hemiscylliidae; genus Chiloscyllium; species Chiloscyllium plagiosum. The sequence goes on from NW_028270170.1 coordinate 3,480,310, forward strand.
AGGCTATAACAAGGCGATAAGACAAGGCTATAGGACAAGGCTATAGGATAAAGCTATAGGATAAGGCTATAGGACAAGGACAAGGCTATAGGACATGTGCTGGAAAGTAGGATTAGAGTACAGTAGTTAGGTGGTTGTTTTTGACCAGTGTAACTTGATGGAATGAAAAGCCTTTTTCTGAGCTGTAGACCTCTATGGCTCTACGACTGTATTGCTTCCATACATAAACATGATTAGAGACAAAAGTTCTCCAATTTCAAATAACCTCCTTTCCCAGCCCCTGCCTCTCCCTTCGAGTCCTCTGACTGACCCTTCCTCCCAGCTACCAAACGGAATCATTCCTCCCATCAACCAACCAGGTCGTACCCTCTACCTGTGTTCACCTACCCCTACCACACCACCCCGCTGACCCCCCCCTCATCTTTGTCTACAACTCCCCCTACATCCACCTCAGTCCTGAAGAAGAGTTATACCTGAAGCGTTGACTTCTCCACCTTCTGACGCTGCCTGGCTTGCTGTGTTTTTTGTGCCTCCTGCTTGTCTTCCACACAAAAACAGCCTAACACTCACCCTTCCCATAGCTTGTCACTTTAATACAGCACCCTGCTCATATGCCTCCTTGTCCATCTTCAGCATGTCGCAATGCTCCAGCAAATGACAGTGTAAACTGGAGGAACAACAGACAGGCAGTTTATAGGCTTCTGGACTTAATATTGAGTGCAGCACCTTCAGATTGTGGACCCACTCCCATTCCTTCCCTTTCTTTTAGCTTTACCTGTTGCATTTTCTGTCACCACATCTACTCCCCCCTCCACCCTCCAGTCCATGGGACTATCAGTTCTTTCCAATTTGGCAGTTTTTGGAGCCCCGAACACCAGTGAGAGGAACTTAAATTCAGTGAATAAAACTGTGGAATTGAAAGGTGGTAACGATGACAGTGAAACTCACATTATTTGCACTGATGAGCCACTGTTCACAAATGACCTTTAAGAACAAATGTTCTTCTTATCCGGTCTGGCCAAATGTGTGAGCAAGCCATTCAACTCAAGCCATTTGCAATGGCCAACAAAACAGCAAGACCAGCTTCTGCCCAAGTCCTGTATGAGAATAAAAGAAGCGACTTGCCTGTTTAACTCACACCAATCCCTCTTGCTATGAAAATGGGTCCCAACATTTTCATGGTGAAAGGGATCTAGTGAAAGCATCTTCATAGAGGAAGGAGAAAACTGAGAGGTGGAGGGCTGTAACTTTAAAAGTACAAATTAAATAATTATGGAATCATACAAAACAGATAAAGGCCACTCGGCCCATCACTCCTGTGCTGGCTTTCTGTCAGTGAAATCTAAATTAGCTGAAATCCCCTGCTGTGTCCTCTTTGAACTGCAAATCATAGCGTGGAAGCAGGCCATTCAACCCATCGAGTGCACACTGACCCTCCAACATCCAAATCACCCCCAACCCTATCCCCATAACACTGCATTTACCATGGCTAACCCACCTACTCCTCACATCCCTGGAAACTATGGGCAAATTAGCATGGCCAATCCACCTAATCTGCACATCCAATAAATGATTTGGATATGAGTAAAGGAGGTACGGTAAGGGGAAAGATGTAAAAGGGACCCAAGGGCAACATTTTTGTGCAAAGGGTGATGCGTGTATGGAATGAGCTGCCAGAGGAAGTGGTGGAGGCTGGTACAATTACAACATTTAAAAGGCATCTGGATGGGTGTATGAATAGGAAGAGTTTAGAGGGATATAGGCTAAATGCAAGCAAATGGGACTAGATTAATTTAGGATATCTGGTCAGCATGGATGAGTTAGACTGAAGGGTCTGTTTCCATGCTGTACATTTCTATGACTCTATAACTCTATGTTTCCTCATTTTACCTTTGGTCTTGTAGTGATCACCTTTAATCAGAATCCTCTGGTTACTGACCCTTCTGTCTCAGAGATTACTCCCTATTTATTGCAGCAAAAGCTTCCTTATTTTGGACACTTCTAATACATTCAGAACAATCCTTTCTTTCTTAAACTATACAAAGCATGAGGCAAACCACATCTGGAATACCATGAACAGTTTTGGGCTCCTTATCTAAGGAAAGATACACTGGCATTAGAGTCAGTCCAGGGAATGTTCACCAGGTTGAACCTAGATGTGGAGGTACTGTCCTATGAGGAGAGACTGAGTAGGTTGGGCCTGTGCTAATTGGAGTTTAGAAGAATGAAAGGTGACCTTATTGAAACATAGAAGTTTATTAGGGGACCTGACAGGTAGATCTTGAGAGGTGCTTCCATTATAGGAGAGTCTAGGATTAGAGGGAATAATCTCACAATAAGGGGTGACCCATTTAGAAGAGGAGGAATTTCTTCTCAGAGGGCAATGAATGTGTGGAATTATTTTTACCACAGACTGTGTCATTAAGAATATTCAAGTCTGATAGAGATAGAATTTTAATGAGTAAGGAAAATCAAAGACTATGGGGAAAAGGCAGGAAAAAGGCAGGAAAGTGCATTTGAGGATTATCAGATCAGCCAAGATCCATTGAATGGTGCAGCAGATTCAATGGGCTGAATGGCCTACTTGCACTTCTTTGTCTTATGGTCTTGTGATGCCAGTTTCTCCTGTCTCTCCATATTAACTAAGGTTGCTCATCTATGGCATAAAGACAGAAAGTGCTGGGAAATCTCAGCAGGTCTGGCAGCATCTATGGAGGGAGAAACTGAGTTACAAAAATGGGCTGGACATTGCCCTCCAGCTGAGACCTAAGCAGTGATAATAACAGGATAGGGAACTTTCAATCTCTTTTACTGTGTGGTTTTAAACAATCTTCCCAACTTGCTCAGACACTTTCAAAGATTTGTATTAATGGGAAAGGTCTGGAGTGAATCACATACATAAATATTTGGTAGTCTGCAGATGAAATTTAATTCTACTCCTCTCTCTGGTTTATTCATCACAGAACTGCTGTCATGTCCCAGTATATTCTGAATTTTAAACTAATTTTTATATTTTAAAAACTGACCACTGAAAGCGGCAAAAAGCTGACAATCTAAGGTTCACCTGACTTTTTTTTGTGGACTGAAATATACCTGTGTCCAGAAAGAACTAAATGAACCATCCAACTGATGATGACTACATACCGTTTCCTAACAGGCATTCACAAAATAATTTCAAATCGAATTGATCATTCAAATACAAAAACCCTGGCTGTCTCAAACTCTTGAAATATGAACATTGTAACATGGGATCAAGCGACTAACCCACATGATTTTGGAAAAGGACATCATGTAGTGACACAGCCATAGTTGGTGTTTACTTTTAAATTTCAGCAAGAAGCTGCTAGCAGGCAAAGTTCTATCAGAAAGGCTCTCGTCTAATTGTCAAGGTAATAAACAAGGACATCTTGAGAATGGACAAGGACTCTCCCCAATCAGTTCCAACTTCAAGTTCATTTAATTCTTGCTGCAGAGTTTGTAGCCTGGAGGAACAACTTGAAGCATATAGTCATCCACACGTCCTGGTCATGCTCACTTCCTCATTACAAGAAACTTCAGTTTACTGCTTTATAAGACCTTAATTTCATCCAAAGCAGGAGCTCATCTAAGAAACTGCAGGTCTTCTAAAAGAGTAATTGATACATTAGTATATTCGAATTGCATTTGATTGGGTGCATCATAGTGAGTGAAGGAGGGAGTGCAGTGAGATATTGCAATTTTTTAAACTTGGAAGCAAGTATATGATAAGAAGTATTTATTTATTTAATTCGTTAATTAAATTGGGTCAATCGCAGAATAAAAAAACACATCCTCTTCACATACAAACACTGGCAGTAAGAAACTACTAATAATTATGATGACGAGCCTGAGGACTATGTTACCTTGTGGAAGACTTTTGTTTGTTTAAACCTCCAGCCCTTTGATTGGCGTTTCTTCGTAAATGTCCGAGAATGTGCATCACCCAAGTGACATAAGCACATTATTTAATTTACTGATGTTCGCCAAAAACACACTTACCTGTGCTCTGACACCCAGCAAGTACAGGCAGCTGTCATTTAAAGTTTCATAAATACGTTGCAAGTAATGATTAACCAAGTCTGAAAGATAATAGAACAGATAACAAGTGTGTCTGGTTCTGGGTGTGTGGGAAACTATTTTATCGAAGAGCATTCATACTGCAGTGTGACACACACACATGCAAATGGTGTCCCTCAGGCTGCGATGTGGCCGCGTGTAATTGACATTCGCAAGATCAGTTTCAACGTTAGTTTGCTCAGACGCTCCACCCCACTTTGGTTCGGTAACAACAGCGTATTCCCACCATCTCCAGTCGGTAACATGTCCACTTCGTCCTCCGACCCTAGCCTTGCGGTGGCCGCCATGAGAAAGAGTTACAAATGCGACCAGGAAGTGAGTAACAAAATGTAACAATCCGATGTAACCAGTTCTGACCCGCGAATGTATCCAGTTTCGGTGAAATGTATCGAGGGGAGGGCGGAGCGTGTTCTGTTCTTTCCCTTAGAGACCTCCACTGCAGTAAAATCAATATTTTCAGCTTTTTATATCATGTTTCACTAAATTAAAACAACATAAAGTGCCTCCCCATGGAAAGCTCGTTCACCTGCAGGTTTTATAACAGTGTAATTCGGGCTCCATTTTCGCTTGTCACTCAGAAACAAATATAGAATTAAAATATTAGCTTAATTTTGCATTAAAGAGATAATGTCTACGATGAAATTAAGAATTGCAGTTTGAGAGAACCAGCGATATCTAGGCCCCGCTGTGTCACCAAAAGACGACATTCAGGGTTGTCTACTATATCCGTCCGTCGGTACGGTAAGCACCACAAAACCCCTGCGTTTATTTAGAAACCCTCCTGCATAATCACCACAACAACGTGCATTTATATAGTGTTTTCCACGTATTACAACATCCATCGCTGTTTGCAGGAGCGTTATGAAACCAAATTTGGCACTGAGCCAACGGAATAATCGGGACAGGTGACCAAAGTGGAGAAAGCAACTTCCAAGTTTAAGTCCAGATCAAGGGGCATAGCCTTCAAATAGGAGCTCGCCTTTTGTTTAATCAACATGTCCAGGGGACAGGTGGGACCTGAAGCCGGGGGATATCAGGAAGCACATCTTCACACAGCTTTATCACTAACATCTGGATAGACTTGAGGAGGGGTTTAGATAAAACCTCAACAAAGCGACCCCGGTGCCCAGGGCTAAATGAACTTTAAAAGTACATCCCTGTATCCAGCTGCTGTTCTGTCATTTCCGTGATATATGTGTTTATGTTTCTCTCGCTCCTTCAGGCTTTTGAAGAGAACCAGCTGGTTTCTCTGGACCCTATGAAGCAGTTTGCCGACTGGTTTGAAGCAGCCACGAAATGCCCATCGATCCAAGAAGCTAATGCCATGTGCCTTGCTACCTGCACCAAGTAACCACCTTTGCTAATCTTCTGGCTGAAATTAAGAGGGCATCTCAAAAAGTTAACTAAAAAGCCTGAATTAGAGCTGGCTTTTCAAATTACATGGGTTTCCCGACCTTACTGAAACTGACTTATGAAAACTGTGTTGCAATATTGATATGAAAGTTCTCTGTTATTTTACTGAATTAGGTTCACACCTTTGATAAAATAAAAGCCAAAGAGCAAGTTTATACCTGCTCAGTAATGAGGTGTAATGCTAACAGACACAATTAAGGGTGGAGTGGGAGCAAGTCAAGATGCACTGAGGATGGAAGCATGTTCCTATGCAGTATAGGCTCTGGTATAAGTCAGCTGGGCTGAACAATCTGTTGTTGCGTTTGTTTAATTTATCTTAAACTTGTGTGGAAAACGTGGTGAGACTACACTTAATGAGCACAGTTTTGGTCTCCACATTATGAAAAAGACATAACAACTGAGAAGTTATAAAAAGATTTACAATGACAGGTGGGACTAGATTGGGTTGGGATATCTGGTCGGTGTGGACAGGTTGGACCGAAGGGTCTGTTTCTGTGCTGTACATCTCTATGACTCTATGACTCTATGACTGACTGCACTGTGGATGTCCTTACATCCCCAAGGTCTGCAGCGGTTCAAGAAGGCAGCTCACCCCCACCTAGGGTGAGGGTGGGCTACTAGGGACGGGCAATAAACACTGGGCCCAGCCAGCAAAATGCACATCCCATGGACAAATATTAAAAGTGTAGACCCTAAGACTTCAGGAAAAACCAAGAAGAGGGGTGACTGGATGTTTAAAATTATGAAATAGTTTAGTAAGTGGTGGTATACTGTACTGTCACTGGGACCCAGGTTAATGTTCTGGGGACATGAATCCCTCAATAGCAGGTGGTGAAATTTGAATTCAGTCAATAAATCTGGAATTAAAAGTTAATCTAATGTATGATGTGGAGGAGCCGGTGTTGGACTGGGGTGGACAAAATTATAAGTCACACAACACCAGGTTATAGTCCAACAGGTTTATTTGGAAGCACTAGCTTTCGGAGCACTGCTCCTTCATCAGGAGCTTCCACAACCACCTCTGAAGGAGCAGCGCTCTGAACGTTAGTGCTTCCAAATAAACCTGTTGGACTATAACCTGGTGTTGTGTGATTTTTTTTAACTTAGTCTAATGTAATTACCATGAAACCCTAATTGATTATCATAAAAACTCATCTGGTTCCCTAATTCTTTTAGGCAGGAAAATTCTGCCCTGTTCATTCTGGCAGCCGTGTAAATCCAGACGATGAAATGTCCTGTGATTGTAACAAATTGCTACAAAGTTTGATAGGAGGAATGAAACTGGATAGACCACTCAATCTTGACAAAGGCACTGGATACAACAAGGGCACCTGTGAGGTCCCCTTACAAACATCTGGAAGCTTATACCAAAATTGGGAGAGCTGCCCCAGAGGTGAATCAAGCAACAGCCTGACATCGTCATGGTTAGGGAATCATACCTGACAGACAATGTCCCAGACACCACCATCACCAGAGATGGGGTAGCATTATACAGTTGGGAGGGAGATGCCCAAGGAGTACTCAGAATTGATGCTGGACTTTATGAAGTCTCATGACATCAGGGTAAAAATGGGCAAGGAAACCTCTTGCTCATTATCACTGTTTGCTTACTCTCTGCTGCTAAATCGATACTGTCCCACAAGGTCCAGAACAAACTGTTACCCTTGCCGAGATGTTCCAATTTATGTTAGAACACTGGCATCACCTAACAACGTAGACAATTTCTTTCTTCAAAGTATGTCTTGCTTACAAAGAGCAGGACAATCTGACCTGTCCAATTACCACCCCATCAATCTACTCTCAGTCATCAGCAAAGTGATGGAAAAGATCATTAGCAATGCTATGAAGAGCTGAAAATGTGTTGCTGGAAAAGCGCAGCAGGTCAGGCAGAATCCAAGGAGCAGGAGAATCGACGTTTCGGGCATGAGCCCTTCTTCAGGCTCGTGCCCGAAACGTCGATTCTCCTGCTCCTTGGATGCTGCCTGACCTGCTGCACTTTTCCAGCAACACATTTTCAGCTCCGATCTCCACCATCTGCAGTCCTCACTTTCTTCCAATGCTATGAAGAGGCAATTACTCAAAAATAGCCAGTTCAGTGATGCTCAATTTGAGTTTGGCCAGGCCCATTCAGTTCCTGAGCTCATTGCAGGGATGTTCCAAACTTGGGCCTGACAGCTGAGCTACAGAGCGTAGGGGAGCATGATTCCCCTTGATATTTAGGCTACATTTGACCAAAACTGGAGTTAATGGGGATCAGGACACTTCATGAATGAAGAAGAATGTAAAGATTTTTCCACTTGTTGGAGAGACCACATAGGAAACATAAAAATAAGATAGTGATGAATAAATCCAATCAGGAATTCAGGAGTAACCCACTGGTGAGAATGTGCAGCATGATCCCACAGGGAGTACTGAAGAATCAATGTGTTATACCGGGAAGCTGAATAATTACATAAATTTGAAAGGAACAGAAGGCTATTCTGATGGAGTGAGCTGACGTAAACAGTGAGGGAGGAGGTTGACATGCAACAGGATCACCAGCATAGACTCTGAACTGAATGGCTTTTCTGTGCTGTTTATTTGATGTAATCATATATTCCTGCGTGTGCTCAATTATTTGTTTAATTCTTCTGCTGATCATATTCCCTCTAGTCCTCACAATGTTCACTCCATGGGTTGGTGCCTGCTACCCTCTGAGACCACACTTCAGAAATTATAGGCCTATCCATTCACAATGTGTATCACAGGCATGCTTTAATCTCACCTCATCTCCACTGACATGCAGTATCTACTAGTGATTGTGGCTGTGTATGAGAATTCCTGCAAATTATCTACCTCCCTTGTCCAGATTTGTTCCCACAAACCTGATGGAGATCTGATAAATCGGCTCAAGTGGAATTGAGCCCCACTGTCCAGCTCAATCAAATATCCTGCTGTCACATGATATGGACATGGGAAATGGCCCCTTTTTCCTATACCAGAGGACAGCTGCTGGCAGGGATCACAGCTTGAAGGAAATGGGAAGAAAGTTAGTGGGAGAGGATTGGGAATGTTGGGGAGAAGAAGAATGGCTGTCTTTGTCTTATAATTACTGGAATTGTTTTCTAACCGGACCGGATCAGAGAGGAGGAATTTGTGTGTTTGTACGTGGGGTGATAGCATTCACAAATAACTTGGTGGGATTTGAAAGCAGGATCAGTTAGCTCAAATTCCATTTCTGTACTTTCTGTAGGGATGGAAAGCCCTCTGCTCGAATGTTGCTTTTGAAAGGGTTTGGACCTGAGGGATTTAAATTCTACACAAACCATGAGAGCAGAAAAGGGAGAGAGCTCGTAAGTAACTGCTTAACAGGTCACTTTTGTACCAATTACAAATGCCAACCTTCATTATCAACTCATTACCACCTCTCCCCTTCTTATAATATCCTCACAGAAATACTGTGTTAAACATTCTGATTGTCAGTCTCCTGGTTGTGAGTCAAGGGCAGGACTGAACAACATGTTGATATATCTATTTTCTAGGAATCCAATCCAAATGCGGCAATAGTATTTTACTGGGAAGCCCTGAATAGGCAAGTACGTCTTCAGTTTACATATTTGTTATTTTTTAAAAGCATTCTTTACTTTTTCTCCCATTTCCACCTCCAGTGAAAGCTTGTTGACCTGAACAGTTAACTATGTTTTGCTCTCTACGGTCTAGCTGAACATTTCCAGCATTTTCTTTTTTTATGTACCTGTGACCTTGGATTTATTTAATGGATTTCAGGATGTCTCCAAATGCCTTTCAGCTCATATAGCACTTTAATGCATGGTTACTGTCATTAAGTGGAAAATCTGATGGGATACTGTCTCGGTGAGGGATAGATATTGACCAGGATACTGGCAAACATTCCCTATTCCTTTTTGGAAAGTATTAAATCATCTTTTGCAGGAACCTGATAGAGCAAGCAGTTTAACATTTCATGTGAAAGACAAACCCTCTGACAGTGCAGCACTCCCTCAGCACTGCACTGCAGCTCAGTGTCAGTGGCAAGAGATGGACTTGAACCTATGACTTTCTGATTCAAAGCAAGAATGCCTCCCAGTGCTGACTATTGGTATGCATTACTACACAGTTAGGAGGAGAGGGAGAAAAATCAGCTAAGAGTTGTGGCCCTTATCACTAATTAAATAAAGCAGAAAATGCAGCATCTGTAGATTAGTTCTGGTGAAAGGTTACAAACATGAAACGTGAACTGTGTTTCTCTCGTATTGATACTGCCTGATCTGCCAAGTATTTACAACAATGTCTTTGCTATTACTAATTCAGTATAGCATTCTCTACCAAATCCATTGATCGATTTGCTGCCTCTATTCTGCTTCTGTCCCACTTGCTACGAGATGAATAAGAACACAGGTCCTGACCATCACCAACATTCACTCTCCTCAGGTACGCATCGAAGGTCATGTGACCAAGTTGCCAGTCGCAGATTCGGAGGAGTACTTCCATTCTCGGCCCAAGAGTAGCCAGATCGGTGCTGTGGTTAGCCGGCAGAGCACAGTGATCCCTGACAGAGAGGTGTGTGTGTGTGTTTGTGTGTATACGAAGCCATATGGGTCTCATTTATGGGCTTGTAGCAGAAGGAAACACAAAAGCAGATCACACACTGGTAATTGGTAATCCATACATTATCTGTTCCATCATGAAGTCTAGCCACAGACTTAATTTCCTGGTTTGAGGTTCTGATGCGCAAAAGGAGTAATACAAAAACCCAATGTAGGAGCAAACTTCTAGACTTGAAACATTACCTTGCTCTTTCTTCATAGATGCTGCCTGACCCACTGTGATTTCCAGCATTTTTTGTTTTCAGTACAAAAACCCAGAATACTCAGTCACCCTCACACCTCAACCACATGACCTGGGTCTGCTAGACTGCAAAAACACCATCACCTCCCCACTTCACCTTTTCCAAGTTTGTGACAAATGGCTTGCTTCTTCTCCAACCCATGTTGTCCTCTTCTCCCGTCGCCAGAACTTCAGCCCACTCCCTCCTCAGCGTCGATCACTGACCGTAGCTAATGTGTAGAAACATTTCCCACTATTCCCTCACATCTTACAGTTTTCTGCAACTGAATGTTGTATTTTATACTGTTCCAGTCTAGAATCCTGAGCAAAAAAAATGTGAGATTCATGAATAAACAATCTGAACAGTAATTTATAAATTCAACAACTTATTCACTAAATCTAAAGAAGGTTCCCCAATCACATATCTAAGCAAAGCTGCAAATCAGATAATTCAACACCATTCAGACAGTTTATGACTGACCTGGAACTTCATTCTATTTACTCACTTAGTTCTGTAAATGTTAATGTCCTGACCTGGCCTATTTCACATAAACCTGTTCATATAACCCAGTGTTGTGTGACTTTTGGCTTTGTCCACCCCCAGTCCAACACCCCCGGCACCTCCACATCCTGGTCTGGCCTGACAAGTGACTATCAGTTTCAGTATTGACATTTTGCACTAACTAGGAGAAAGTGAGGACAGCAGATGCTGGAGATCAGAGTCGAAAAGTTCGGCTGTGCTTTTCCAGCGCCACATTTTTTGATTTTGCACTAACCCCCCACCCACCCTCCTAGCCTCAGCATCGTTCTTGTGAGAGAAAGTAACAGATTATCACTCACATTTTTGTGAAGCAACGCTCCCTGACATCGCCCCTGAATGATCTGGTATGAGGTTGTTATGTCCCTCTTGTTCTTGATTCTCTGTGTCTACCCTGTCAAATCTTTTCATCCATCCTTAACTCCTCGTTTAGAACAACCTTTAATATTGTATATCCTATTAGCTTGTCTTTACAACTTAACTGCTTTAGGCAGAGTATCATACTAGCGAATCCAAGGCTGATCAATCCTATGGAAGAAAACAAGGAGGAGCATGTGGGCCATTTGGCCTATCAATCCTGATCTGCCAATCAACGAGATCAAGGCTGATCTCCCACCTTGGCTACACTTTCCCACAATATCTCCCCTATCATTTGATGACCAAAATAACTAAAAGGTCTGTTGGCCCTATCTTGAATATACTCAGAACGCTCTATAGAAGAGCATTCAAAACACTCGCAATTCTTTGAGTTCCGAAACTTCTCTTCATCTCAGTGTCAAATGGCTGTCCCCTTACTCTGAGACACCTGAGGCAAGAGAACCACTCTCTCATCATCAATCCTTTTTTAATTTTACCTATTGCAATGAGATCATCTTCATTCTTCTGACCTGCAATTTCAGAAATCGATCTTCACGAGTAGTTATTGGATCTGAACGCAGTCCTTGAAAATGTTATAATTCCTCCAGTGTGACATTTGTTTCATTCTCTCCTCTTGCCAGTTTCTGAGGAAGAAGAATGCACAGCTGGAGGAACTCTACAAAGACAGGGAGGTGCCAGTGCCTGAGTACTGGTGAGTGATGTGTAAAACCACAGGGTTGGGAGCTTGCTTAGAAAGTTGAGAAATGGACTTTTCTGGTCTTATTCCATTTACACATCAAGTCCAACACCCTGATTATTCACTCTGCATGTACACGCCCTGTTCTCACCCATTTATCCCTTTACTTACATACAGCTATCACCTGTTTCCCAGCTTCATTTGGTCTCAGACAACTCTGCTAGACTCTACTACATAATTACATGTGATGGCTACATGTGACTGAGCAGAACCCTCACTTCTGCGGATATGATTCATGTAGTGATCATAAAACTGAATTAGTTAATCCCAGGGATTATTTTATTCTTTCATGGGATGTGGGCATCGTCAACAAGGTAGCATTTTGGTATTCACCCCTAATTACCCTTGAGCTGAGTGTCTTGCTGGGCCATTTTAGAGGACAGTTAAGGGTCAACCACATCACTGTGGGACTGGAGTTACATGTGGGTCAGACCAGGTGAAGATGGCAGATTTCTTTCCCTAAAGGATGTTAGTGAACTAGATGAATTTTTACAAAAAAAACATTGTGACATTCGCATTATAACTGAGACTAGTTTTCAGAACAATGAATTGAGGTTGTAAGTTTGCTCACTGAGTTTGTAGATTTGTTCTCAGATGTTCCATCACCGTGCTCGGTAACATCATCAGTGAGCCTCCGGTGAAGTACTGGTGTTCTGTCCTGCTTTCTATTTATGTGTCTTGGTCTCTTAAGGTGGATGATTTCTGGTTCTTTTCCTCAGAGATTGGTAAATGGGGTCCAAATCAATGTGTTTGTTGATGGAGTTCCAGTCTGAATGCCAGGCCACTAGGAATTCCTGTGCTTGTCTCTGTTTAGCTTGTCCCAGGATGGCTGTGTTGCCCCAGTCGAAGTGGTGTCCTTCTTCATCTGTATGTAAGGATACTAATGATAGTGGGTCATGTCTTTTGGTGGCTGGTTGGTGTTTGTGTATCCTGGTGGCTAGTTTTCTGTCTATCTGTCTGACTGATGTAGTGTTTGTTACAGTCCTTGCAGGATATTTTGTAAATGACATTTGTTTTGCTGGTTGTTCGTACAGGGTCCTTTAGCTTCATCAGTAGCTGTTTCAGTGTGTTGGTCGGTTTATGTGCTACCATGTTGCCAAGGGGTTGGAGTAGTCTGGTCGTCATTTCAGGGATGTCTTTGATGTATGGTAATGTGGCTAGAGTCTCTGGGTGTGTTGTGACTGCTTGTTTGGGTTTGTTGTGGCCCTTTTAAATAATGTCCTGATGCAGCTCCATTTGTGGGTACTGGGATGATTGCTCCTGTAGTTGAGTATCTGGTCTGTGTGTGTTGGTCTGATGTCCTCCATTAACTGTTCGCTCCACTGTGACATCTAGGAAAGGGGGGTCTATTGTTGTTCTTTTCCTCTTTGATAACATTTATGCCAGAAAGGACGTTGTTGATGATATTGTAGGTTTCCTCTAATTTGCTCTGTTCTGTGATGACAAAGATGTCATCCGCGTAGCGGACCCAAAGTTTGGGTTGGATCGTGGGGAGGGCTGTTTGTTTGAGTCTCTGCATTACTGTTTCTGCTAAGAGTGCTGATCCCATGGGTGTCCCGTTGATTTGTTTGTAGATCTTGTTGTCAAAGGTGAAGTGGTTAGTGAGGCACAGGTCTACAAGCTTGAGGATGCTGTCCTTGCTGATGGAGTTGGTGCTGTCTGGTGTTTGTGTCCTTAGTTCATCCAGCAGTGAGGCCAGTGTTTCTTTGGTCAGGCTAATGTTAATTATGTGAATAGGGCCGTTACATCGAAGGAGAACACGACTTCATCCTCTTCTATCTTGATGTCTTTGATGTTCAGGAAGTTTTGGATGGAGTGGATAGAGTGTCATGAGTCTTCTACTGGGTATTTCAGTTTACGATGAAGTTCCTTTGCTCATCTGTATGTCGGTATGCCAGACAGACGATGGGTCTGTGGGGCGGGTCCTGGTTTGTGTACCTTAGGTAATCCGTAGAACCGGGGTGTGTTGGATCCATCAGGTTTCATTTTTTTGGAGATCTATCTCGTTAATTTGGCCTGATTTATGGAGTTTCTTCAGTGATGCAGTGAGATGGTTTTCTAGCGGTGGAGTTGGGTCCATCGCCACCTGTTGGTAGGTGTTGGTATCTGTGAGAAGAGAGATTGCCTTTTAAATGTACTATGTTCTGTTTAGGATGACGGTCATGTGCCCTTTTTCAGCCAGTAGGAATTCAATATTTCTGTCTTTTTTGAGTCCTTCCAGAGCTTTCTTTTCCAGTGTGTTGAGGGTGTTCCTTTCTTTCTTTCTGCTTAGTGTTGGTGCTACTGTCTGTCTGTTGGCCAGCTGGATTTATTCCATGAGTCCATTGTCTTTAAGGGTTGGTTCTAGTGCTGCTAAGATGTCCTTTTTGCCCACGTCCCTGTAGTTGAAATTCATCACTTGTACTAGGACGGCTTTTTCCATGTCTGAGAGTGGTCAGTCCAACAGGTTCTTTATCCAAATCTCTGAATTGTCTGTGTTGTTCTTTTTTGTGCACGGGAATTCCTGGAGGCCTGGCATTCAAACTGGGACTCCTTCAATAAACGCATCAATTTGGACCGCATTTACCAACCTCTGAGGAAAAGAACTGGTAGTGACATCACCCACCGTAACACACCAAATCACACAAATAGAAAGTGAGACAGTACACTAGCGCTTCACCGGAGGCTCACTGATGATGTTACTGAGGATGGTGACAAAACATCTGAGAACAAACCTCCCAGCTCAGCGAGCAAACTTACAACCAGAACCTCAACCTGAGCTACAAATCTTTGCCAAAATCGCAAGCTATGAATTGAACATAAATCCTCACAGCGTTCAACCCGTGTGCCCTGAGGGCCTTGGAATAATTAGTTCAGTAACATCATCACCACGCCATCGTCTCCCATTGTAATGTGAGTTTAAAACTGAATCAGTAATCCTAAAAAAAATCCTAAAAAATATTGCCTGTCAGCTTGTAGCAAAAACCCAACTGTTTCACTTCAGGGAATGAGTTCTGCAATCCTTCACCTACATGTTAGAGAGGTGGGGAGGGTCAAGACTCTAGTTCTGGGTTCTACCAGTCACTCAGTACCTTTTTGCAGTTTGCATTAATATCAGAGTTACTATTTAATTTAAAAAGGAATTTAAGAGTAACTTATTTCTGAAGAGTGGTTAGAATGTAAAACTAGTGGTTACATGAAGAGAATAGTGTAGAAGGATGTAAGGGGAAGCTAGACATGTACATGAAGGAGAAAGGGATAGAGGGATACGGTGACCGAGTAAGGTGAAGAAGAGCATGGGAGGAGGTCAGTGTGGAGGTTAAGCAGCCGCATAGACTAGATGGGCCAAATGGACAGTTTCTGTGCTGAACTGTCCTTGTAATTCTATCTGTGCTATTGTTTTGAAGGGGAGGATATCTTCTGGAGCCCGACACCATTGAGTTCTGGCAAGGCCAGACCAACCGTCTACATGACCGAATCCAATTCCAGCGATTAAAAGGAGGGAACATTGCAGATGCTGCCATGACTCACAAGGCTGAAGGAGATTGGGTGTATAAAAGACTGTCACCCTGACAACTGCCAAGATGTTTGGAATTCAGTCTTCAAACCATTCCTCATCCAACCAGAGAATAATAATAATTTCTTTTAAATTAATTGAGTCCTGACACATTTCACATCAGATTGTTATTTTAAATCAAAGGTTACACAATTAGGATTATTGTCGTCCCGTTTCCCCCTCAGTTGAAGCAAAATGCTCAGAGACACAGAATAGTTTTACCTCTTCATCTTTATTCAGTGCCCTGGAGGGAGAGAGAACGATTGCCCAACGTGCACAGACATATGAGTTCACAGTCTTCTCTGGAACAGCAGTATGTCAATGAGCTACATAGCCATTTTACAGGGAGGAGCATCCAGATAAGGCAACATACATATTGATTGGGTGACCATTACAATCAGCGAGTGTCAATAGTAAAGATTAAGCCATTTGCTGTTACACAATGAATAACTGGCTTCACATAATGAATACTTTTCACCTTGCATACTGAATGCTACATCATCATGTTAAATAGCTTTATGTAATGACTGCTTTTCCACCTTGTTAACCCGTTACCCTTGCCTCCAGCACCCCATTGTTAACTGTAACATTTTATCTGATCTGAGTCATGCTCAGCTGAACCTCTTGATTCACAAAACTCAGAACTTAACTCTTTCTTTGCCTGTGTATACTCTACACACATTCTCATTATCTCCAAACCTTCCCAAGAGTTGAAACCAAAAGAGAAAATGCTAGAAAATCTCAGCAGGTCTGGCAGCATCTCTAAGGAGAGAAAAGAGCTGACATTTCGAGTCTAACTGACTCTTTTCCAGCATTTTCTCTTTTGGTTTCAGTTTCCAGCATCCGCAGTAATTTGCTTTTTTCCCAAGTGTTGAACTTGACTTCTAATCTTCGCAGTTGGATCAAGGGCCAGTTACTCCTCACCCTGACATGCTGCCCCTTGGACAGTAGAGTGCCACAAGGATCGGTGATGGGCCCACTACTTTTTATTATTTATACAAATGATTTGGATGGGAGCATAAGAGGTATAGTTAGTAAATTTGCAGATGACACCAAAATTAGGTTTTTTTTAGATTAGATTACATTACAGTGTGGAAACAGGCCCTTCGGCCCAACAAGTCCACACCGACCCGCCGAAGCGAAACCCACCCATACCCCTACATTTACCCCTTACCTAACACTACGGGCAATTTAGCATGGCCATTCACCTGGCCCTGCATATCTTTGGACTGTGGGAGGAAACCGGAGAACCCGGAGGAAACCCACGCAGACACGGGGAGAACGTGCAAACTCCACACAGTTAGTCGCCTGAGGCGGGAAGTGAACCCGGGTCTCAGGCGCTGTAAGGCAGCAGTGCTAACCACTGTGCCACCGTGCCGCCCACAAATTATATGTGTAGTGGACAGCGAAGAAGGTTACCTCAGATTACAATGGGATCTTGATCAGATGGGCCAATGGCTGAGAAGTGGCAGATGGAGTTTAATTTGTATAAATACGAGGTGCTGCATTTTGGGAAAGCAAATCTTATGTGGACTTATACACTTAATGGTAATGTCCTACGGAATGTTGCTGAACAAAGAGACCTTGGAGTGCAGGTTCATAGCTCCCTGAAAGTAGAGTCACAGATAGATAGGATAGTGAAGAAGGCGTTTGGTATACTTTCCTTTATTGGTCAGAATATTGAGTACAGGAGTTGGGAGGTCATGTTGCAGCTGTACAGGACATTGGTTAGGCCACTGTTGGAATATTGCATGCAATTCTGGTCTCCTTCCTATCGGAAAGATGTTGTGAAACTTAAAGGGTTCAGGAAAGATTTACAAGGATTCTGCCAGGGTTGGAGGATTTGAGCTCTTGGGAGAGGTTGGATAGGCTGAGCTATTTTTCTGGAGCGTCGGAGGCCAAGGGGTGACCTTATAAAGGTTTATAAAATCATGAGGGACATGGATAGGATAAATAGACAAAGTTTTTACCCTGCAGCAGGGCAGTCTAGAACTAGAGGGCATAGGTTTTGGGTGAGAGGGGAAAGATATAAAAGAGACCTAAGGGGCAATTTGTCACACAGAGGGATGTACATGTATGGAATGAGCTGCCAGAGGAAGTGGTGGAGGCTGGTACAATTGCAACATTTAAAAGGCATCTGGATGGGTATATGAATAGGCCAGGTGCTGGCAGGTGGGACTAGTTTGGGTTGGGATATCTGGGTGGCATGGACGGGTTGGACTGAAGGTTCTGTTTCCATGCTGTACATCTCTCTGACTCTGTGACTCTGTTGGTTACATTTGCTGACAGAATTAACCTCTGCCCGAGAAAGATTAAATTCATTTGACCAATTGATGTAGAATCCAGTTTTCATCATCGACTGTGGAGGAGACCCAGAGTGTTTATCCATTTCGGATTCATAGTGCAAAATTAACTTTATAGTCATTTATCAGAAACAACTAATGAAGAAAGAATGGTGTTCTTCCAACAATGTGCTTTAATAAGGCACCTTTATCCGAGTTAAAGGAACACAAGGAGTTTTTTGGAACATCTTCAGGTAAACACTTGCCACTAAACCACATTTCAAAACAGTATATTTCAAAAAGGGTAGAGAGATGGAGAGATTTAGGGAGGGAATCCTTAGGCTCGGGTATTGGCAGCTGACAGGGTGGCCACTGGATGTGAACAATTAAAATTGGAAGTGAGCAAGGATGTCCTCAGGGTGAGGTTTCACATTGACATCGTTCTGGCTAAAACTTTAATCTCAAAGAGCTCATTGTGTGGGGGGTTTGGGGGCTGGGTGAGGGTCTGTTCAATAAGCAGGGCAGGGAAGGAAGGAAACAGATATCCTAACAAATGAGAGATGGGTTTATAATTTGTTCCTGTGGATCTCCAACATTCATCCTCAGTGCTTTTGGGTTGCCTACTCTCCAGGATTGTCCTGCAGTCTCTTGGAAATAAAAAACAATCTCCAGGACTATGCTGCTTGCAAAGCATGGAATACTAATCATGGAGGGGACAATTAAAAGGAAAATTGAATCCCTCAGGTGCTAGTTGTGAAAGTATAGGAGTCAGCAAAATGGCAATGTTAATGCAAAGCATCATCTAATTGGATAATGAAGCACCTATTCACTTTCTGATTGGCCACTGGGAGGAAGGTGCCGTGAACATTGTGGGCAGCACGGTGGCACAGTGGTTAGCACTGCTGCCTCACAGCACCAGAGACCCGGGTTCAATTCCCGCCTCAGGCGACTGACTGTGTGGAGTTTGCACATTCTCCCCGTGTCTGCGTGGGTTTCCTCCGGGTGCTCCGGTTTCCTCCCACAGTCCAAAAATGTGCAGGTCAGGTGACTTGGCCATGCTAAATTGCCCGTAGTGTTAGGTAAGGGGTAAATATAGAGGTATGGGTGGGTTGTGCTTCGGCGGGTCGGTGTGGACTTGTTGGGCCGAAGGGCCTGTTTCCACACTTCCCAGAGGGCAGTGGAGGCCCACTCTCTGGATTCATTTAAGAAAGAGTTGGATAGAGCTCTCAAAGATAGTGGAATCAAGGGTTATGGAGATAAGGCAGGAACAGGATACTGATTAGGAATGATCAGCCATGATTATATTGAATGGCAGTGCAGGCTCGAAGGGCTGAATGGCCTACTCCTGCACCTATTGTCTATTGTCTAATGTAATGTAATCTAATCTAATCTAAACATCTGGGCAGCTCAGTGGCAGGAAGGTGGGAAAGACGATGGTTGGAGGTAGGACACCTCAAGGGGTGAAGAAGGTAACACTGGATCAAGGACAGGGAATATTGGGCAGGACTCCATTCACAGTCTTTTCCTGGCCTGAACTTACATGCAGACATTGAACAAAGACTTAGTTGGATTGGAGGCGCACTTACTCCTGGAGTTTGGACCTGAAAGAAGACAATTTGGGTGAAGATGCAACTAATACTTGCACTCCCACAGAAGCATTACCTTTGTTGTTAGGGCTGGGTGCTGATATGAGTGCTATTGGGTTAATTACATCTACTGCCCTGTGCCACCTCATTAGCTGTGACGTGTAAGCTAGAGATACAGATGTATACACCCTCTGGCTGTATTAGGGTCCATTCCAGTTATCCCTGGCCTATTCTTTAAAGATTGATTTTTTTTCTCTCTATGGATTGGCACACTTCCAATAAATAGTTGAATTTGGGAAATTGCAAAAGATTTCTGAGAATCACAATGAGTGAGTGACACAACGATCTGTGTTTGAATCAGTCAGATAAAGACGATGCACTCCTGTGTTGTCTGCTTCTACCAGTGAGTTTCTGATCTAGGTCAACCCCCATTATCCTGATCAATGCTCTGTTCTTATTCTCTGCTCTTTGTATGGGCTTTTACAAGACCCAATTAGTTTCTCTATTGTGAGCTATTCCACTTGAACCGGCTATGGGTAGTGTTGTGGTATATTGCTGGAATTGTGATTCTGGATTAATAAATCCCAGAGTAGTGGTTCTCAAGTTTTTGTGTTCAAAGGATGCCAATTCAGATGGGTTAGTATCATGTTCTCCACATACATTATAATGCTATTTCATGAATACTATCATATGAAACTGCTGGAAATGCCTTTAAATAATGCTTCAATAACACTTTTAAGGAAATAGGTATTTGTTTACATAGATCAATGGGATGCAAACAGGTAACCCATATTATATAAAAGACAATACTCATAACAAGGTGTCCACGACACTGGAGAGATGAAATGCAGACTGGGTAGCTGATCTGTGGAACACCTATCTTCGATCTGTAAAAATGACCCTGAGCCAACACACCTGCCCCAGACTTGCTGCAGTGCTCCAGGGAAGCTCAGCACAAGCTGGAAGAACAGTACCTCATTTTCCCCTTGGGGACCCTGCAGCCTTTGGGACTCAATATCCAGTTCAATGATTTTAAGGCCTGAACATCTCCTTCCATATCCTTTTCCCCAATCTCCACTTGCCTGGCCCTGTCATGATAAGGGCTGCTTTCAGCACAGTCAATCATAGCTCCATTATTAGCATTTACAGGTTCAGAAGATATAGGAGCAGAATTAGGCCATTCAGCCCATTAAGTCTGCTCCACCATTCAATCATGGCTGACATGCTTCTCACCCCCATTTTCCTGCCTTCTCTCCATAACCCTTCAACCCTTCACCAATTCAAAATCTGTCCAACGCCTCTTTAAATTTAATCACTGTCCTAGCATCCACCGTACTTTGGGATAGCGAATTTCACAGATTCACAACCCTTTAGGAGATGTAGTTTCTCCTCAACTCTGTTTTAAATTTGCTACCCCTTATCCTAAGAACCTTTCATCCTAGAACAAGAGGAAGCATCTGCTCCACATCTATTTTATCCACACCTTTTATCATCTTGAATACCTCAATGTGATCTCCGCTCATTCTTCGAAATTCCAGACAGTATAGGCCTAAACTGTTCATTCTCTCTTCATACAACAAACCTCACATCTCTGGGTTCAATTAAATGAACCTCCTCTCAACTGCCTCCAATGCCACTTAATTGTTCTTCAAATAAGGAGACCAAAACTGTGCACAATGCTCCAGATGCGGTCTCACCAATACCTTGCATAATTGCAACAATACTTCCTTACCTTTATATTCTATTCCTTTAGCTTTAAAAGCTAACATTCCATTTGCCTTCTTTATTACCTGCTGCACCTGCATGCTAGTTTTCTGTGACTCATGAACGAGGACATCCAGATCCCTCTTTTTCCCTGGCTTACTATCAACTAGACCTTTGTCTATCTAATTTTCTTTCTCTCTCTCTGGGATCCATCTCCATCTATCTGCTTACTCCATCTGTATGAATTCAATTTGAATTTGATTTAAAAGAATTGAAAGAAAAGTTAGCTTAATGGTGACCATGTAACCATGTTGATTGTTATATAGACCCATCTAATTCATTAATGTTCTTTAGGGAAGGAAATCTGCTGTCCCTACCTGGCCTGGCCTACATGTGACTCCAGACCCACAGCAATGTCGTTGACTCTTAAATGCCGTTTGAAGGAACTGGGCATCTTGGAATGTGCATTGAATGCCAGTCTTGCGAGGGACGCCCAATTCTTAAGAAAAGAAATTCAGTTAAAGGCGTGGCTGATTATTCTCAAATAAAACAGAAAATTCTGTAATCATTCAGGACACATTCCATTGAAAGATCATTGACTTGAAACATTCACTTTTTCTCTCTCTCTGACAGATGCTGTCTGACCTGCTGAGTAGTCCCTGTACCTTCTGTCTTTAATGGTGATTTCCGGCATTTGCTTTTGATCAGTGTCTGGATATTGTGATAAGACCTTGCTCTTTTAACCATCGTTTATGTGGTGGGGATATTGTAAAATTACAATGTATGTTTGTATTTAGTTTCTAGTCATTCTGTCATTCAGAAAATCAGTACAAACTTTTTGGTAACTGTGTTAATTCTAAACCTGCTGTTAATAAAGACTCTAATCTCACAAAAAGGTCCTCCTGTGTTCTTCGTACATCTGATCCACAATAGCAGATTCTCCCACATTTCTGTTTGGTTTCATTTGTTCTTTACTCATTTATTCATCAACTGTTACACGAGAAGGACAATGAGCAATTTAACACCAAACAGACAACAGATGAAGAAGTCAGATCAGTTAGTTGTAAGAGATTGTGTGATTGTCCCAGTAAATACACTGACCAGGAGGAGGCCATTGATAATTAAATAGTGTGTTACTGCTGCCCCATTATTTTTAAACTGTGTCCCACAGCTCCAGTCTCTCAAAGGACAGGGAATATCCTTTCAGCATCCACCCTGTCAAATCCTTCGAAAGATCACCTCCGTCTAAAGCCTGATGGATAGCTGCACAGGCCCTTGTACTTCTTCTAACACATTTACATTTTTTCTTAAACAAGGAAAATGAGAAATTAGTCCATAATTGACATACTTTTTTTGTTTTGTTTTTATCATAGAATCCCTACAGTGTGGACAGCCCTACAAGTCCACACTGATCATCTGAAGAATATCCCAGTCAAACCCATTCCACTATATTTACCCCTAACCTGTATATCCCTGAACACTATGGGCAATTTAGTGCAGCCAATTCACCTAACCTGCACATCTTTGGATTGTGGGAGGAAACCAGAGCACTGCACCCAGTGGAAACCCATGCAGACACAGGGAGAATGTGCAAACTCCACACAGACAGTTGCCTGAGACTGGAATTGAACCTGGGTCCCTGGCACTGTGAGGCAGCAGTGCTAACCACTGAGTCACCATGTCAGTATTTATTGCCTATCTCTAATTGTCCAGAGTGCAGTTAAGAGTTGCCACATTGCTGTGGGTCTGGAGTCACATGTAGACCAGACCAGGTAAGGATGGCAGTTTCCTTCCCCAAAGGGCATTAGTGAACCAGATGGGTTTTTCTTGACAACTGGCAAGAACTCCAGAAAATTAGTCAAATTGACTTAACTTCATAAAACTATGCTGAGTCTAACGGATTCTGTTTTGACTTTCCAAATATCTCATAATTATTACCTTAATAATGGATTCAATTCTAACAGTTTCCCAATGACACATGCTAAACTAACTGGTCTCTAGTTTCCTGTTTTCTGCCTCCCTCCCTTTTTGAACATAGGTGTTATATTAGATTGTTACCAAACGTTTGGAACCTTTCCAGCATCCAGGGAATTTGTGGTACATTACAACCAATGTATCTACTATCTGTGCTGCCACTTCCTTTAGGGGAGGATGTAGGCCATTGGGTCCAGGAGACTTGTCTTCCTTCAATCTCAATAGTTTGCTCAGTACTTTTTCCTTAGTAATGATGATTGTTTTAAGTTCAGCCCTTTCTATAATCTCTGTATTACCTGTTACTACTGGGACAGTACAAGTATCCTTCACTGTGAACACTGAGGCAAAATATTGGTTTAGTGACCCTGCCGTTTCTGTGTTCCCCATTAATAACTCCCCAGTCTGACCCTCCAAGGGACCACTTTCACTTTAGCTACTCTCTTCTCTTTGTGTACTTACAGAAGCTTTTGTTATTGTTTTTATATTTTGCACTAGTTTTCTTTCATAATTTACCTTTTCCTTTTTTAATACTATTTTGAGTAACCCTTTTGTTGGTCTTTAAAAGTTTCCCAATCTTCCAGTCTGCCACTCACCTTTGCAACATGGTATGCCTTAATTTTTGTCTTTATAATATCTTTCACTTCCTTGCTTAGTCATGGATGTATTTATACCCTCTTATGATTTTGCTTCCTTTCAAGAATATACTTTAATTGGGAGAAATTTAGCATCTCCTTAAACATCTGCCACTGCTCATCAACTGTCTTGTGTTTTAGACTTCCTCCCCCGTCCACTAGCCCCAGATTTGGCCTCATGCCTGTGTAAGAATCTTTGTTCAACTCCAGAACACTAGTGTGGGACTCCAGTTTCTCATCCTCCAATTGAATTTGATAATCCAGCATGCTGTGATCATTGTTCCTTAGAGGATTCTTTACTAGGAGTGTATGAATTAATTCCACTTTATTACACATTACCAAATCCAGAATAGCCTGTTCCTAGATTAGATCCACAACATACTACGCAAATAAATTATCTCTAATATATTCAATGAAGTCTCCCTCGAGGCTACCTTTGCTAATTTGATTAATCCAGTCACACTGTGTTCTTCAAACTGGAGAGGGAATTGATCCAACATGATTCAGATGCACAGGCACCAATCACTGAGCGACACTGATCGACACATCTGCATTTTTTTCTGCAGCATTTAATGAGTGGAAGACTCATTTCCATAACATCATTATACTCCAGCCCAATGATGCCCTTTAACTCAGTTGGGTGATGAAAAGGTTTCAACAGAAACCAAAATAGAAGATTGGAAAGAAACTGGGATTCAGTTCCTTTGTGGTGAAAGAATGAAAGGGGCTTGTGTTTGATTTGCTTGCTGCATGTCAAGTCTGTCTTGAATTTCTGGTTTGGTTCACAAGCTGATTCTATAAGGTGTTCTGTTAATTAAACTAGTACAGGAAATAGGCAGCTCTCTCAGCTGACTCAGCTAGCTAACACCATCTGATTGCAAATGCAAAATTCTCAGCCAACCCTGTCAAATAACCATGATGTGGAGGTGCTGATGTTGGACTGGGGTGGACAAAGTTAAAAATCACACGACGCCAGGTTATAGTCCAACAGCTTTATTTGGAAGTGCTCACAGCTACTTGATGAAGGGGCTGCACTCCAAAAGCTCGTGCTTCCAAATAAACCTGTTGGACTGTAACCTGGTGTTGTGAGATTTTTGGCTTGGTCAAATAACATGAGTGAGGCTTTAATGTGGGGATTTAATGGCAGCAGCCTCAGTTTGTAAGTGGTTCTGTATAGAATTTGATGTAACTCTCTCAAAGAGAGAACAGCACAGATCAGAGGCAGAGGCTTGAGGGTAGTGGGTAGAATCTTCAAACAGTTTTAAGGCAGAGATAGCTAGATTCTTGATGACAAAAAGATGGAAGATTATCGGGGGATATGATCTTATTGAATGGTGGAGCAGGGCTTAAAGGGGCCAAGTGGCCTATTCTTGTTCCTTATTCGCATGTGTGTGCCCTCCGGCGACAGGCAGCTGGCAATGGGCTCATTCCAACTTCACTGGGAAAGTGTTCTTGTTCAGGAGACTACAGCGATCAGCAGTGATCTGCCAAGTGAGGTACTGGTGGCTCAGATGTACTGGGAGAGCTGACCTCCACCACGACTTGAGACCCTCGGTTAGGGCTCTCTCCTGCTTCCAGTTGGACCTCAGGGTCTATCCCCCCGTGTCCTGCAGAAGGATGTGCAGATTGAGGGGAATGGGGCTGGTGCTGCTGCTTGGTTATTGGTGGCGGGGCTGGGCCGCTCTTCCCCTGGTCAGCAGAGGTGGGCATTGGAACTGCCTAAGCTGCAGGGAAGTGCAGTTGAAGGTGGCTGAGTGAAGTGCCTGCTCCGAGATCTTGAGGAAAACATTCAAAATTAGGAAGGATTTGAACAGGATAGATGGGAACATGTGATTCCTACCTTCTCCTCTCTGCATTTCTCCACAGAACTTGCTCACCTAAGGGACATAATTCTTGATGTTTGCATCATATATAGAAACGATGGTTAAAAAACATTTGGCACACTGGCCTTCATTGCTCACTAAGCGTCGTAGAGATGTACAGCACGAAAACAGACCCTTCAGTCCAACTCATCTATGCCGACCAAATATCCCAACCCAATCTAGTCCCACCTGCCAACACCCGGCCCATATCCCTCTAAATCCTTCCTATTCATATATCCATCCAGATGCCTTTTAAATGTTGCAATTGTACCAGCCTCCACCACTTTCTTTGGCAGCTCATTTCAAATGTGCACTACCCTCTGTGTGAAAAAGTTGCCCCTTAGGTTTCTTTTATATCTTTCCCCTCTCACCCTAACCCTAAGCTCTCTAGTTCTGGACTCCCCCATCCCAGGGAAAAGACTTTGTCTATTTACCCTATCCATGTCCCTCATGATTTTATAAACCTCTATAAGGTCACCCCTCAGCCTCCGACGCTCCAGGGAAAACAGCCCCAGCCTGTTCAGCCTCTCCCCGTAGCTCAAATCCTCCAATCCTGGCCACGTTCTTGGAAATCTTTTCTGAACCCTTTCAGATTTCAAAACATCCTTCCAATAGGAAGGAGACCAGAATTGCATGCAATATTCCAAAAGTGGCCGAACCAATGTCCTGTACTCAATACTCTGATCAATAAAGGAAAGCATACTAAACGCCTTCTTCACTATCCTATCTACCTGCAACTCTACTTTCAGTGAGCTATGAACCTGCACTCCAAGTTCCCTTTATTCAGCAACACACCCTAGGACCTTCCCATTAAGTGTATAAGTTCTGCTAAGATTTACGTTCCCAAAATGCAGCACCTTGCATTTATCTAAATTAAACGCTATCTGCCATCGGCTCATCTGATCAAGATCCTGTTATAATCTGAGGTGAGCTTCTTCGCTGCCCACAACACCTCCAATTTTGGTGTCATCTGCAAAGTTACTAACTATACCTCTTATGCTCACATCCAAATTATTTATATAAATGATGTAAAGTAGTGGACCCAGCACCAATCCTTGTGGCACTCCACTGATTACATGCCTCCAGACTGAAACTTCTTTTAGAATAATGAGGGGTATGCATAGGGTAAATGGTCATTGTCTTTTTCCTAGGATGGGGGATTTCAAGACAATGTGACATTTTTTAAGGTGAGTGAGGAAAGAGATTTAAAAAACAAGAGTGCTTTTTTTTTACACAGAGGTTGCTTCTTGAGTGGAATGAAAATCCTGAGGAAGTGGTGGATGCGGGTACAATTACAACATTTAAAAGACATTTGGGTGAGTACACGAATAGGAATAGTTTGGAGGGATATAGGCCAGGAGCAGGCTGGTGGGACTAGTTCAGTTTGGAATTATGTTCAGCATGGACTGGTTGGGCCGAAGGGTCTGTTTCCACGCTGTATGACTCTATGAGCCATGACAAGCAGTAAGATTGAATCTTGCTCCGTTGCAACAGTAACCAGCCTTAATAGATTTTTCTTTAATATTTTCAAGTGAAGTGAGTGTATCTCACTTGGCCAATATTTATTAACCATCCCTAGTCGCCCTTAAGAAGATGTTTGTAAACTGCCATTTGAACCACTGCAGTCAGTATGCTTGGGTAGACCCAAAATGCCCTGAGAAAAGGAATTTCAAGATTTTGAGTCATTGATACATTTCCAAGTCAGGACAGTGAATGGCTTGGTGGGTAACTTGCAGAGTATAGTGTATCTACTGTCCTTGACCTTCTAGTGGTGATGGATTTGCAAGGTGTTATTAAATAAACCTTTGAGAGTTAATGCAACGTATCTTGTGGATGGTACATTGCTGCTATTGTAAATCAGTGAGGAAAGGAATTAAGGGTGAAGGTGGTGAACAGTATTGAGGTTAGTCAGTGTTGAGAGTGTTCCATCACACTTGTATTTGCCTTGTAGATGGTCGAGAGGCTTTAGAAGATAGGATGTGAGTTACTCACTACAGGATTCTCAGCCAGTGTTTATATTGTCTATCGAGTTCAGTTTCAGTACAATGGTAACTCTCAGGGTTATTCCTCGTTGGGTATTCAGTGATGGCTTTACCACTGAACATAGAGGAGCAGACTTGCTCAGATTCTCCAGCATTCTCTGTTTTTATTTCACATTTCCACTGTCTACAGCATCTGTAGAGTTCTAGCTCACTGAGAATTTCTAAATTCTATTATAGCCTGAGATTCCCCATTCGTTTGTGCCTTACCAGTCAGTAGACCCCTGTTCAGTTGTGAAGGAAGCATCAGAAGTTCACTGCAGTAATATCAGGATCTGGGCTGAGGAAATAACATCCATTACAGCAGCTATCGCTGCGCTATTAACTGAAAATCTCCTGTCCTATTTACACAAAATTCATGTTAATCCTAGATCTCGGAAACTGCCTTCCCATGTAGCTTGATATGTTTCTGTATTTTAATAATATGTAAATGAATGGTAAATTGATTAATTTCTTTAGAAACTGCAGATTGGAGAGGGATGGTTAGTATACACAGCAGTAATATACCCAAGCACAAGTTATAGAACAGAATCTAATTGAAGGGCTCAGATGGTTGAACCCACTGCAGTTTCATGGGTAGATACACCCAAAATACCATTAAGGAGGTCATTCCAGAATTTTGACCCAGCAAATATGTACATATAGTTGACAAATATGATATAGCTCTAAGGCATGATGGTGTGACTGGGAGCAACCCTATGATTACAAAGGAACATCACCACAAGTCCAAGGGAAAACTTAAGGCAAAGGATCAGTGAAGGGACTCAGGTGACTAACAGAACAATTAACAAGTAGGAGATTCATAAGCAGCAGAACAATTCTTTCCAACATGTTGAGTTGAAATGTTTGACGAGCACAATAGTATAGTTCAGTGGTTTAAAACCAATCTCTGTGTTTCAGAGATCTCAGAAATGATTCCCAATGAGTGTTGGTTTTATGAAGCTTTAGCCTAGGCTATGATAGAACAAAGAAAGAACAAAGAAAATTATAGCACAGGAACAGGCTCTTCGGCCCTCCAAGCCTGTGCTGAGCACCTATTTTCTGTCACCTATTTTCTCAGGATCTGTATCCCTCTGCTCCCTGCCCGGTCATGTATCTGTCTAGATACATCTTCAATGATGCGATCGTTCCTGCCCCTACCACCTCTGCTGGCAATGCGTTCCAGACACCCATTACCCCCTGCGTGAAGAACTTTCCACATATATCTCCCCTAAACTTTTCACCTCTCACTTTAGACTTGTGACCCCAAGTAATTGAGTCATCCACTCTGGGAAAAAGCTTCTTGCTATGTACGCTGTCTATATCTTTCATGATTTTATAAAAGCCTCAATCAGGTCCCCCCACAATCTCCGTCTTTCTAATAAAAATAATCCTAATCTACTCAACCTCTCCTCATAGCTAGTACTCTCCATACCAGGCAACATCCTGGTGAACCTCCTCTGCACCCTCTCCAAAGCATCCACCTCCTTTTGGTAATGTGGCTCTCTGATATAAATGAATTGTATCAATTCACTCTCTTTACTGAACCATCTACAGTTACTCCCCAGAACATTAAGAAGCTCATGTAACAAGGTTTAAATTTTTATAGCATAATGATATGGGTGAAACATTAACCTTCCAATCAGCTCAGAATCAGAGTCATACAGCAGAGAAACAGGACCTTCGGCCCAACGCATCTGTGCCGACCAGGTTTCCTAAACTGAACTTGTCCTATATCCCTCTAATGTACCTGCCTCTACTACTTCCTCTGGCAGCTTGTTCCAAATATGCACCACCTTGTGTAAAGGTTGCCCTTAGGTCCCTTTTAAACCTTTTCCCCCCCCCCATACCTTAAACCTATGCTGTCTAGTTTTGGACTTGTCCACCTGGAGAAAAGACTTTGGCTATCCATGTTATCTATGCCCATGTTTTTAATAAACCTCTATTGTGATAATTAACCAGTAAATGAATTTCTGTAACATTGTTCAGATAGAAGTTTGAAAGGTATATTCTCTTTCTGGGATTCACTCTCTGTTCCTTGCTTTAACTACTTCTGCCTCCCATTCTTGCTCAATGTTTGCCACTTCCCATGTGATTTCAGAGAATGGTCAGAAACAATCCACAATCTCTATATTACAAAAGAAATCTGATTTTAGCAAATTAATTTTCTACCAATAATGAGGTAACTCTAAGCTGAAATCCCTCCACAATAAAACAACAACTTGCATTTACAAAGCTTAAGTTATGAAAGTCTTCTAAGGTAACACATATGAGAGATTAAATGACAAATAACACTGAGCTACATAAAACTGTATTGGTCAAAAGGATAAGTTTTAAAAGGAGCATTTTTAATGGGAAGAGAGAAGTGGAGAGAGTTAAGGAGAGAATGTCAGAGGTCAGGGCCAAAGTAAAATTAACAGTGACAAATATCCTGTAAATCTGGATAACATGAAGCTGATGGGGCTGTTGATGGGAAAATTAAGAAACAGGAGCTGCTATTACTCAGATAATTTACCTCCACACAATCCACCTGCACAGCCTTTCCAGAAAAATATTCAAGTAATATTGTTAATCTGTCTCCAATCCACAGCCTCATCGCTCATGAATAATTATTAATTAAAATACTTGTTGTCTCTGTTCCTGCTCCAGAAATGCACTATCTGTGAGAATAAACAGAAACCTTGCTTAAAGCGAAGCTGGATAACATTGAAATGTTGTACTTCTATTTCTCAAACCTTTTTGTTTAATTTCCCAGATAAACTGAAACTGAAATGGATCAGCCATAGAAATGCAGTGACCACAATAGCAGATCAGAGGTTTGGAATCCTGCAGTCAGTAACTCACCTCCTGACTCCCCAAAGCCTGTCCACCATCGACAAGGCACAAGTCAGGGGTGTGATGCAATATTCCCCACTTACCTGGATGGGTGCAGACCCAACAACACTCAAGAAGCCACACATTGTTCCAAAGTCACTTGATTGGAACCCATTCACCTCCTCCATTACTGATGCACACTGGCAACAATGTGTACCTTCAAAAAGGGCATTGCAACAATTCATAAGGATCCTCCAGCACCACCTTTTCAACTTGCAATTTCTACCACTATGAAGGACCCCAGAGTAGCAGATACCTGGAAACACCAGCATCTGCAAACTTCCCTCCACATCACACGGCATCTGGACTTGGAAATGCATTGCCATTTCTTCAGAAACTGGAACTAGATTAGATGGGATTGAGGTTGACAATGAGGAGGTTTTAGCAATTTTGGAAGATCTGAAAATAGATAAGCCTCCTGGGCCGGATGGGATTTATCCTTGGATTCTCTGGGAAGCCAGGGAGGAGATTGCAGAATCTTTGACTTTGATCTTTATGTCATCATTGTGTACAGGAATAGTGCCAGAAGACTGGAGGATACCAAATGTTGTCCCCTTGTTCAAGAAGGGGAGTTGAGACAACCCTGGTAACTATAGGCCAGTAAGCCTTACTTTGATTGTGGGTAAGGTGTTGGGAAAGGTTATAAGAGATAGGTTTTATAATCATCCGGAAAGGAATAATTTGATTATGGATAGTCAAAATGGTTTTGTGAAGGGTAGGTCATGCCTAACTAACCTTATTGAGTTCTTTGAGAAGGTGACAAAACAGGTGATGACGGTAAAAGCGGTTGATATGGTGTATATGGACTTCAGTAAGGCTATTGCACAAAATACGGAGTTTCAGGGTTAAAAGTGGTTTAGTGAATCGGATCAGAAATTGGCTCGCTGAAAGAGGACAGAGGGTAGTGCTTGATGGGAAATTTTCATCCTGAAGCTCAGTTACTAGTGGTGTGCCGCAAGGATCTGTTTTGCTGTTTGTCATTTTTATAAATGATCTGGATGTGGGCATAGTAGGATGGGTTAGTAAATTTGTAGATGACACTAAGGTAGGCAGAGTTGTGACAGATTGTGCCGAAGGAAGTTGTGGGTTACAGAGGGACATGGATAAGGTACAGAACTGGGTGGAGAAATGGCAAATGGAGTTTAATGTGGAAAAGTGTGAGGTAGTTCACTTTAGCAGAAATAACAGGAATGCAGAGTACTGAGCTAATGATAAAATTATTGGTAGTGTAGATGAACAGAGCGATCTCAGTGTCCAGGTGCATAAATCCCTGAAAGTTGCCACTCAGGTTGATAGGATTGTTAAGAAGGCATATGGTGTGTTAGTGTTTATTGGTAGGGGGATTGAGTTTTGGAGCCATGAGGTCATGCTTCAGCTGTACGAGACACTGGTAA
Source organism: Chiloscyllium plagiosum (assembly GCF_037043375.1). NCBI lineage: Eukaryota > Metazoa > Chordata > Chondrichthyes > Orectolobiformes > Hemiscylliidae > Chiloscyllium > Chiloscyllium plagiosum. The sequence continues at coordinate 3,512,155 of NW_028270170.1, forward strand.
GGCTACACCTGGAGTATTGTGTGCAGTTCTGGTCACTGCATTACAAGAAGAATGTGGAAGCTTTGACAGGGTTCAGAAAGGTTTACTAGGATGTTGCCTGGTATGAAAGGGAGGTCTTACGAGGAAAGGCTGAGGGAACTGAGGCTGTTTTCGTTGGGAGAGAAGGAGGTTGAGAGGAGATTTAATTGAGACATATAAGATAATCAGAGGGTTAGATCGGGTGGACAGTGAGAGCCTTTTTCCTCAGATAGTGAAGGCTCTCACAAGGGGACATAGCTTTAAAATGAGAGGTGATAGATTTAGCACAGATATCGGGGTAGTTTCATCATTCAGAGTCGTAGGGGGCATGGAACAGCCTATCTGCAACAGTAGTAGACTCGCTGACGTTAAGGGCATTTAATTGGGCATTGACATACATATGGATCAGCCCCAGCTGATATGGACATCAGATTAATTTCACAGGTCGGCGCAATATCGAGGGGCAAAGGCCTTGTACTGCGCTGTAATGATCTATATTCTAAAAGTATTTTTGTGGAAAGGGTTAGTTAAGCTGTGGAGTAATATTTAAACTATTTAGGGTTTTGAGGAGATAAGTCAAACAGTATAAGAAAGACTGTTAAGACAAGTGGGCAAGGTACTGGGGAGGAGGGGATAGGTATCAGATAGGCATTCAATACGTAGATTCATTTAATAAAGTTTGAGTTGTGAGCCATCTTTGATTCGTACACTTCCCATATCTGCATTGAATAAAATTTAAACAAAGAAACTGGAGTCTGTTGTAGTCTGAAAGAAGGATTAAAGGGTTAAGAATACCCTTTCTATGATAAGTAAAAGCAATGGGTTAGGCATAAAGTTCAACTTAAAAGGGTTTAATGACAGACCTGGCTAGAAATTGAGCAGTTAGAATGAACTTGGACAAGTTATAGGATCTTCAGAATGAAAAGGGAAATTGACTTTGGAGGTTGCAATATTGATGAAGGACCCAGCAATGGACAGTGGAAACAACTTGAATGTGTTGATGGGCTGTTTCCTGGCAACAATTAAACTTACAAACAAACCAGCTATCAACTTCACCTCAGCCCAAGTAGCCTCACTGACAAAAGGGACAGTGATCTGAATGATGAACACTAGCTATTGTGGTGCCTGAGTGGACATCCGCAAACATCAGAACCTTGTTCTACATTGTCTGACAAAACATTGCAGACCATGGTGATTAAAAAAACTGATAATGATATAAATGATAATTCCATTACCACATATTTCCAGTGAGGAGTTATTGTATTTTGCAGGTAATATGGGTTAGAATCTCAAAACTACAGTATTATCACATGACATCTCTTGCAAAATCAGTCCTCCCCCATTATCTTACCTCCCATTATATTTGCATAAATCAAATAAGCTGTTGTGTATCTAAGGAATTTCATATACAGACCTCAGCAGTCAATAATCCACTTTAAGAATGGTTACACTGAAATATGAATTAGAGCGTATGTGGCCTGTGTAACACTACTTTCTGAAGACTCCTTACGTCACTTTAATAATTCACACAAAATATAAATGATAAACAGCCTCAGATTCATTTACTATAAAAACACTTTCATCCTGTGGTTTGAGAGCTGCTCCTGTTTCTGTTAAACCCAAATTACAAAATTGCTGCTTGCCCTTGGCTGACCATTACTCCTAAAAAGGTCAACTCTGTGAAAGGCCATGGTACCATTCGCCTTTGTGTAAAAGTTCAATATTGAACATCTATTCAAACCAGATGTTGGTGTGAGTCACAAACTGACACTTCCATCTAGGAATTTTCATTTTCATTTATAATGTGAATACATTTCCTCTCAAGTTTGCATACAGATTGGATGTCAGTTTTTTATGGGATATGAGTCTTTCAGAGACCACACAACCACCCTACAGGTGAAAATGTCCAATGATTATGGCAAGGGGTGGGGGGGGGGAAATACCTTGATGATGCCACTAGGCTTTGTGCTGATCTGCTAACCCAGTGTTGCCCAACAGAACTCGCTGACTAGACACAGGTGTGGTTATTGTGACACTTTATGAACAACATGAATATTTAAAGTAGAAAGTAACTCACTTTATTTAAATTTTTGAACCAACCTGTTCAGAGTTGTTATGATACACCTCGGGAGCAGGTGGGACTCAAACCTAGGTGCCCTGGCTCAGTGATAGAGACAGTACCACTGTGCTACAGAGCCCTACTTAGAAAATACCTTGCATGCAATAATTTGAGGATGGGTTATTAAGTAAATCAAGGCTGGAACAGACATATTTAAACAGTAATCAAGCATTATGGGACAAGGCAGGAAAATGGAGATGAGGATTATTAAACCAGCTGTAATCTCATTGAATGGGGGAAGGAGGGGCTCAATGAGTTGAATGACTGTGGTTTATCGATATTGACTTAGCCATCAGAGACAGAAGGTGGTGGATCAAGGTTTTGCTCCAGATATTTAAACACAGGATTGAGTACAGGAGTTGTGAGGTCATGTTGTGGCTGTACAGGACATTGGTTAGGCCTCTTTTGGAATATTGCATGCAATTCTGGTCTCCTTCCTATTGGAAGGATGTTGTGAAACTTGAAAGGGTTCAGAAAAGATTTATAAGAATGTTGCCAAGGTTGGACGATTTGAGCTATAGGGAGAGGCTGAATAGGCTGGGGCTGTTTTCCCTGGAGCATCGGAGGCTGAGGGGTGACCTTATAGACGTTTATAAAATCATGAGGGGCATGGATAGGGTAAATAGACAAGGTCTTTCCCCTGTGGTGGGGAGTCCAGTGGGGCATAGGTTTAGGATGAGAGAGGAAGATATAAAAGAGACCTAAGGGGCAACTTTTTCACGCAGAGGGTGGTATGTGTGTGGAATGAGCTGCCAAAGGAAGTGGTGGAGGCTGGTACAATTGCAACATTTAAAAGGCACCTGGATGGGTATATGAATAGGAAGGGTTTGGAGGGATATGGGCCGGGTGCTGGCAGGTGGGACTAGATTGTGTTGGGATATCTGGTCGGCATGGACGGGTTGGATCAAAGTGTCTGGTTCTGTGCTGTACATCTCCATGACTCTAAATGATCACAAGGCATCTATGACATTCTGTAGGCTGACGTTTCATTGCAGAATTGTGCTGTGCCCTTAAGAGAAACTGGAAGAATATGATGTGGTGGCATTGTCACTGGATTGGCAAGAATCAAGAGGACCCACTTATTGATTTGGGAACATAGGTTCAAAGATTAGATTCCCTACAGTGTGGAAGCAGGCCCTTCGGCCCACCCAGTCCACACCGACCCTCCAAAGAGTAACCCACCCAGACCCATTTCCCTCTGACTAATGTACCTAACACAATGGGCAATTTAGCACGGCCAATTCACCTGCCCTGCACATCTTTGGATTGTGGGAGGAAACCAGAGCACCCGGAGGAAACCCACGCAGACACAAGGAGAATGTGCAAACTCCACACAGACAATCAACCGAGCCTGAAATTGAACCTGGGACCCTGGTGTTGTGAGGCAACAGTGCTAATCACTGAGCCACTGTGCCACCCAATCATCACAGCACTTGGTGGAATTTAAATTCAATTAATAAATCTCAGAAACGGTGACCCAGAAATGATCATTGTTTATTGTTAAAACCCAATTGGTTCATTAATGTACTTCAGGGAAAGAAATCTGCCGTCCTCACCTGGTCTGGCCTACGTGTGACTCCAGACCCACAGCAATGTGGTTGAATCTCAACTGCCCTCTGCAAAGTCTGAGAAGTCACTCAATTGAAGGACAGTTAGGGACAGTCAATAAATTCTGGCTTTGCCAGTAATACTCACCCCACAAATAACGTTTAGAGATACTGGAAGTACTAGAAAGATGCCATCTGCTCTTTCAAGAGGACGGAAAAAGAGCCATGGCAATTATTATAGAGAGAGAGAGACATTGCACAAACTCTGATATTTCATAAAATGATAAAGCAAGAGACCTAGTATAGTTCACAAACATACCATGGTGGTAAATATTAATATCGACATGGTCAGTGGTGTATATTATTCATTTTTCAAATCAGAAGTACAACAACCAACTTCAATGGAATCTCAATGGGTTCAAATTCCACCATGGCAACTAACTGGAATTTAAATTCAATTAAGAGAATCTCCAATTTAAATTAAAATAAAGCTAGTCTTTGAGTGCGACCATTAAACCATTATCACTTTAATAGTCAATTCAAAACATAAATAAATGAATAGGAACCTCAAAAACATTTTGAACATTTTTGCCTATAAAACATTTTGGTCCCACGGTCATGAAAGGTGCTATATAGATGCAAGTTTACCCTATTGCTATTGCACCCAAAATACAGAACTGTCTATTGCCCTTGGCTGGCCTTTGCACTCAGGTAGCAGTAGAGAAAGATCAACTCTGTGAAATGCAATGATACCATCTGACTTAAGGTAGGATTCCAATATTGAGCCTCCTTTCGAGATGTTGGCCTGAGTCACAAACTGACACTTCCATCTCGGAATTTTCATTTTAATTTATAAAGTAAATGTGTTTCCTCACAATTTTGCGTATATGTCGGATGTTAGTTTTCACAAAATTATGGGAAGTGTGTCTCTTCGAGACTACACAGGTAAGTGTTAAATGGTCACGGCCGGGGCTAGGAGGCGGAAGAAACAGCTTGACTAAGCTGCTGCGTTCTGAGCCGATCTGCCAACCCAGTGTTGCCCAACCATACTTGTTGACGAGACCCAGGTGTGGTTATTGTAACACGTTATGAACAACATGCAATATTTATAGTAGGAAACACCTTGCATGTAGTCGAGGTAAATGTGGATATTAACTGAACCGTCTGAGTCAGACCTGCTCCAGTTCTGTTGCCAAAATGTCTAAACCTGGTCAGTTTTCTTGTGCATTTTATTCCGATAATCTGTCCAATCTTGACATCATTTAGTGTTCAGGCAGACCCAGGAATGTTTTTTTTATAAAACTTTCTAGTTCTGAAGAATCATACCAGACTCAAAACGTTAACAGTTCCCTATCTCCATAGATTCTGCCAGAGCTGCTCGGTTTCTCCAGCACTTTGTTTTTATCATCGATTTCTCGCACCCAGTATTTTGCTATTTATTTATTAAAATCTGTTTCTAAACCATTTGGAACTTCCTAGATGACGTGGTTGTATTAGCCGTAAAATCCCTACAGTGTGTGTGTTGGGGAGCCGGGGGCGGGGGGGCGGTGGGAAGCGGAACTGCGGGCAGTAGGCCATTCAGCCCATCAGTCTCCTTCACCACTCAGGTCATGATTGAATACTTACTCTCTCTCACCTACAAACACGCAAACCTATGAATTTCTGTTAGATCCCTCAAGGCCAGCAGTCTATGACTGAATAATAACTTGCATTTAGATAGCACTTTTAACATAATAGCTTGCCTCGAGGCATATCACACGAGTGTTAAACAAAAGCTGACACAATCATAGTCGAGTTAGGTCATTTTTAAAAAAATCAGCTTTGAAAAAGGCGTTTCTGAACCTTCCCCCCCCCCCCCCCCCCAATTATACTCTGCCACTGAATTCTCCTTGAAATCCTCTGGTTACACTTTACACTCATCGGCTTCCACACTAAAGTGGGAGCCAGTTTATCGAGCATTCACTGGTGACCAAATACAATCCAGTGTCGTTTTTTTTTGCACATGTAAGGCTTCTCCTAATTCCTTTTTACTGTGATTCAGCCCCATCGTCCTCCTTTATATTGTCTCAAAAAGAAACGGGGAACTCTCACGCACACACAATACAGTACAATGGTTGAAACATTCAGTTACAACCTTCCCACCCCAGTGGGATGGAGTGTCCTCCTGTCCTTGAGCCCCATCAACCCCCAGCCATTTTCTCCAACTGGTTTCCACACTCCAAGAACCCCGAGTGGAATATTCATCCCACGAAGATGAGTCTTAGTTCAAATAACTGACTCCAAGAACCAAACTGAAAACCCACAACCTCCTCTCTTCCAGGTAAACTGTTCAGAGCAAAAACGATGATGCTTCTGAAGTTGGAAAGGATTCCAAGCCTGTTCATCTTTAAAGTGCGTGGGGGAGTGAGCGAGGAGATTGCCGGTATTTACCCCTTAGACAGGTCGCAGGTATTAACCCTTTAAACGGAAGGTCCGGCTTGACCCGGCCGTGGTTACTGACGGACGATTTATTTCATTCTGTGCAGGAGAAGCCTCTGGTTTCTACACGGTCCCGGGGCTATAGCCCTCCCCGGGAAGGGGGTCATCGGTCCCTGTGGGAGGTTCAGGACTGCGCTCCCTCGCCGTTGCCTGAATCGTTGTAGAAGCCGGGGCTTTCTGACAGACTGGTCCGTACTTTCTTTTTCTCCTTGAACCTGCCAGAGTTGGACACTCTCACGTGTCTGCCTTTAGTGCTTTTGTCCACGATTTTCTCCAGACGCGCTTCCAGCTCCGAGTCCTCCCCGTTCTCGGGGCTGCCGCCGCCCTCCTTACTGTCGGGGTTGCTCCTCTCCCCCGGGACCTCGTACAGAACCTTCGCGCTGTTCTTCTTCTTGCGCAGGAAAGTAAATTTCCACCAGCTCGGCGGAGCAGACTCACCCATCCCTCTCACTGACTTGGCAAACACACACAGCGGGCTGACTGCACTGTCTTAGAGAGGTCTACGAGCTCCCACCTCAGCGAAGATCATCGCCTTTCTGTGTGAACACACAAAACCTCAACTAACTCCCCCCAATCTTGGCCAGGCTCCAATCTCCCGTCCCCCTTGTCAGTGACAGTGACTGTCTCACTCTGTGTCTCGGTCTAGGTCCGTGTGAGTGTCTGTATACCTCCGGCAGGTAAATAGGAGCTCACCTGCCCAGGTATAAATCCACCTGAGCTCAACCCCTTCTGTCACGTGGCCGAGAGAGAGCTGTGGCTCATTGGCCAATGGGGAGTATTTTACATATTTGGGAAAGCGAGACTCAGTCACTAAGTTACTGAAACTTCCTGAACTCCACCCTCTGTCCCTGACTGAGGAGGGAAATGTGGAACATAGGTCGGGGGGGGGGTGTATGGGGATATGGGGACATGTGGGTATGGGGGAGTGTGGATGGGGGTGAGGAGGGTTTGGCGGTGTGGGTGGGGAGTTATGGGGGTAGTTGTGGGGAGGTGACTGGGGACATGGGGGGAGGATGTTGGGGGCTCAGGTGTGTGGCGCAGCGCATGGGGTGTGCATGGCGGGTGGGCGGTGAAGTTTGTGCGGAATATTCTGAGGCCTTCTCTCTCCCAGCAAGCTGTGGCAGGAAGCTCTTCTAACAATGGGCCGAAAGGCCTCTCTTTCTTTCTGCACATCCTGCATCCATGGAGGTGTTTCTCAAAGTACACTAATCGTCATTTCAGACAAACGGTGCAGCAAGTTTGTGCACAGAAAGATCCCATAAGGTAACTTTGGGATCTGACCAGCTTTTAGCGTTTCCAAGGGGATCACTCTGAATTCCACTTAAGATTATAGAGGAAGGAGACTTTTTGGCCCATCAAATCTACAATAAATCTACACTAGTTCCACCTTCCTATCATAGGCCTACAGTCATGAATGTTATGATATTTCAAGTGTTCATCCAAGTACTTTCTAAAGGCTTGGAAATCCCACCTGAACTACCCTCCGTGGCAGTGCATTCCAGATCCCTACCGCCCTCTGGGTGAAAAGATTTTTCCTCAAATCCCCTCTAAACCTTTACTTTAAAATTGTCACTCTTCATTATTGATAAACATTCCAAGATCCCTCTGAGTTTCCTAGTCTCCCGCCATTAATTGAGTACTCCCTTCTTAAAATCTTCTTTCTCAGTGTCAATCACCCAGGCAATCTTTGTGTGTCATGACAAACCTACTTATCACCTCCCACGTTTTCATCTACATGGTTTAGATAGATCATAAACCATAAGGGATACTGTAACCCTTTTGCTCTCAATTCTGTGTCGTTTGGTCATGTTCCACAAGCACCTGATGAAGGAGCAGTGCTCTGAAAGCTAATGCTTCCAAATAAATCTGTTGGACTATAACCTGGTGTTAGCTGAAAGTGTGTTGCTGGAACAGCGCAGCAGGTCAGGCAGCATCCAGGGAACAGGAGAATCGACGTTTCGGGCATAAGCCCTTGTTCCTGAAGAAGGGCTTATGCCCGAAACGTCGATTCTCCTGTTCCCTGGATGCTGCCTGACCTGCTGCGCTGTTCCAGCAACACATTTTCAGCTCTGATCTCCAGCATCTGCAGACCTCACTTTCTCCTATAACCTGGTGTTATGTGATAAGGGACCCAGCGTAGCCCTCCGTAGCTCCTGGCATCATGAAATGTACAGACACTGAGCACAGAAGCTGCCAATTTAACTCTCCGTCATTGATCTGTGGTGTTCCGTATCTCATTCAGTCTAATGAGATCAGTCTGCTTTATGAACAAAGACTGGCTTCCTGCTGAGGTGTTTCAGAAAGCCACTCGACTACATTAACTGCTTCTCAAGTGTCTGTGGGTTTCAGGTTGCCTCACTGTTTGGGACTGTTGTGGATTTAAAGTGTCGTCCACAAGAAGCAAGGGTGATGCAAGAAAAGAATTTTTCACCCAGCAGGTGGTTAGAGTATGGAATGTAGTCCTGGCAATGTGGTGGAGGCAAGTTCAAATGAAGCATTCAAGACGGCATTGGATAATTATTTGGATAGAAATGATATGCAAGGCTAATGGAGGGCGGGCGAGGTGGGGGGAGAGTAGGACATTGGTAATGATCCTTAGTTGAAGAGAAGTGCAAGCACGATGGGCCAGATGGCCCAATAAATTGTCCATAGTGTCCAGGAATGTGCAGACTAGGTGGATTAGCCACGGGAAATGCAGGGTTACAGGAAGAGGATTGGGTCCGGGGTGGGATGCTCTCCCGCGGGGGGGAGGAGGTGGTGAGTTGATGTGGACTCAATGGGCCGAATGGCTTGTTTCCATGCTGTGGGGGATTCTGTGACGTGGCTCTGCAACTGACTCCACGTGCATTTTTGCCTGTCGTTTGTGCTCACCACGTTCCAAGGGCTGAGAGGATCCCATGGTATAGTGGTTCTGTCCCAGGCCATGAAGGTGCAGGTTCAAGTCCTGCCTCAGGATGTCTATGAGAATTTGTCCTAACGCATTCAAACAGGTTAATCAAACAAAAATCTGAGGCCAGTCTCCGACCTGTCCCCACCTTCAGTGGCAGCGTCCACTATGGCAGGGACGGTAATCGTTCAGTTAGTCAACAAAACTTCAAGGGGGGAACACACTGAACTCTCAGTCAAAATGTTGTGTGTGTTTACATTTCCACTTGAGAGATTCGGACCCGTTCTCCTGGCTGACACTCCTTACGTAGTCAGTCGATGCTTTGTTTTAATTCGTTCATGGGATGTGGGTGTCTCTGGTTTGGCGAGATGCCAGCCTCAAGGTGTCTGCTTGCACCACTAAGGTCCCACTTAGCCTAAAAAAAAATCCCATTTTGAAGAGAAGGGAATCCTGCACGGTACCTTGGCTAGCATTTATCCCTCAGCTGACGTCACCGATTGTCTGGCCATCATCCCAGCGTTATATTTGGGATCTTGCTGTGCGGTGGTAGATTGCTCCATGGCTAAACCTCAAAGGTACAACAATAGCTATAAAGTGATTTAGAACAAACTGAGATCGTGAAGGGCACTATATAAATGCAAAAGCTTTGTTCAGCCATGTCACAGGTGGCACACAGGTAAACAATGATAAAAAGGAAGGGTTTGGCTTTGTCACAGTCACATGGGGTGTGATTTGTGACTTTGGTAAGGGCCGCTTCGATGCGGTGGCAGCTGTGGAAAACAGTTTAGAGACATTCAAAAAGGAGTTGCAGAAAATCTGGAAGTCAGCAATGTGTTCAATATCTCTGAAAAGGGAAGAGATTGAAGATAGGAAGGTAGCTTGATATCTACATACTATTCTTCAATTACTCAGAACCCAACAAACCCAGTCAGGTTTTGTAGTGAGTTTGAGTTACTCTGTATCACTGATCATGAGTGAGTGTTGTAGCTCTGACACTGGGAGTTGAGCTGGGCACCACCCAGATCAGTGCAGCCATGTACTGACCTTCACAACAAGGTAACATTTCACCAGGTGACTCAGCAAGAAGGTGTTTTGCTAAACAAGTCCCCTGAGGCCAATTAAACTAATATTTCCAGGGTTAGTCATGTTAATAAAAGCTGCATTCTCCACTGACACTTGTTGATTGTTGCACCTGGGAACTTGCTGTCTGAGAAAATAGACAGGAGGTAAAACCAGCCATGGGTACACCAAGAATAATCTTTATATTCACTATCTTGGGCATCCTGTTGCACCCATGTTGGCATTTGGAGTGTTTGACGGGGACCATGTACAGACAATTTACTCTATATCTAACCCTCTGCTATCCCTGTCCTCGGAGTATTTGATGGAAAAAGTATTGAGTGAGTTTTACTTTCATTTTAAGAGTAGAGAAAGCTTTATTCTGTATCGAACACTGTCCTACACCTGTCCTGAGAGGGTTTGATAGGGTAAAGGAAGCTTTGTTCAGTAGCATACCCGAGCTGTTCCTGTCCTGGGAGTGGTTGATGGGGGACAGTGTAGAGTGGGCTTTACTCTGTATCTAACCCTGTGCTGTCCCTGTCCTGGGAGTGTTTGATGGGGGACAGTGTAGGGAGATCTTTACTCTGTATCCAACCCTGTGCTGTCCCTGTCCTGGGAGTGTTTGATGGGGGACAGTGTAGGAAGAGCTTTACTCTGTATCCAACCCTGTGCTGACCCTGTCCTGGGAGTGTTTGATGGGGGACAGTGTAGGAAGAGCTTTACTCTGTATCCAACCCTGTGCTGACCCTGTCCTGGGAGCGTTTGGTGGGGGACAATGTAGAGGGAGCTTTACTCTGTACCTAACCCTGTCCTGGGAGTATTTGATGGGGACGATGTAAAGGGAGCTTTCCTTTATAGCTAAACAACAGCAATATGGTTGACTCTTAACTTCAATAACAGTTAGGGATGGGCAACAAGTGCAGCAACACCCTTTGTTTCATGAAAATATATTTTAAAAAGAATGCACTTGTCCTGGGAATGAAAGAAAGAAGCAAAAATAAATTATCAAATTTCCAAAATATTTATATCGCTGACCTTGAAATAAACATGTCTGTGAAATAATGAGGAGCAGATCGCATATAATTTAAGATTGATCTTCATACATTTTATTACAAATGGAACATTTAAATTCTGATTCTCATGTTGCCGGGGTGATACTTGTATCTTCTGTCTCTGCAGTGTTTGTTTGTGTCAGTCGCCTGGTTACCTGCTTTTGTCACCCAGTGATCATCACCAGCAGAGTGTCTGATCGCCAGTGTAACCTGAGACTGTGCACTGAGCCCTCTGCTGGTCCCACCCCGAAACCGAACCAACTCTCCTCTCACCGTATGTCTGTGGGAACTTTCCCACCCCACCTCCCGGATTGCCTTCAGCTGTGCTGGGCGAGGATGTTTCCCAAACATTCGGGGTTGCCACTGACACTTTGATGTCTTCCCCCCCCCCACATGTGGCCCCAGGGTGAGTCGCAGAGATGAACAAAATGCTTGTGTTTTCCCCCTGCATTTATACCTGTCACTGACTGTGAGCGATTGTGCCAAACCAGTTTCACGCCCAGTATCAGTCTCAGGCCTTTGTTATTCTGGTCTTCTGCTGACAAAAATAGAAAATTAAAATATAACAGAAGATACCGACAGCGTGTGATAGGTTGAGATTTCTGATGTTATATACTTTGTGTTCTCCTTCATTGACTTAAGACCATTAAACCTCCAAATTGATGACTTTAAAGATTTAGGGCCCGCTGGTGTTCAACACACAACATCCGCCCCCTTGCTGATTTCGAACCCTCCTCACACCGAAGTCTTGTCTGGTTGATTGTGCCTCAAGGGCACAAGACTTCCTCAATAATTGGATGTGTTTATTTTTATCCTGGACTGACTCCAGCAGCTATAGATGAAATATGGCTAATGGGACAGGTTAGACTACTCTCAATGCACAATGCCAAAAGAAATTGGCAAATAATAACTTCCATAAAGTGAAACTCTGCTCTGAAAAAGACACGAGCTGCCTGTTTCCTCTAGAATGGTTGGCTTCAACAGAGCAATCATTGAAACTAAGAGATGCCACTGGCTCAGTGGATAGCACTGCTGCTTCACAGCACCCGGGTTTGATTCCTGCCTCGGGTGATTGTTTGTGTGGAGTTTGCACACTCTCCCCGTGTCTGCGTGGGTTTCCTCCGGGTGCTCCGGTTTCCTCCCACAGTCCAAAGATGTGCAGGTCAGGTGAATTGGCAATGCGAAATTGCCCATAGTGTTCAGGGATGCACAGGTTAGTTGCATTAGTCAGGGGTAAATGTAGAGTAATAGGGTAGGGGAATGGTTCTGGGTGGGTTACTCTTCGGAGGGTCTGTATGGATTTGTTAGACCAAAGGGCCAGTTTCTACACTGCATGGATTCTAATTCTAAAAAAAAGTTACACTCCACAACTATCAGCTGGAAACAGAACAGCATAGTAACACAAAGTGTGTTTCACACCCCCTGGGAGGGTTCATAGTTTGAAAATTGCTTAGTATTCTTGTTTGAATGATCTTTTTGAAGTTTGCTTTTCCTAATTAAAGAATGTAAGGCAATATCTTCACACATGCTTCTGGCGGAGCAGAATAATTAGAGTCATCGAGTCATAGAGATGGACAGCATGGAAACAGACCCTTCAGTCCAACCCGTCCATGCCAACCAGGTATCCCAAACCAATCTTGTCCCACCTGCCAGCACCCAGCCCATATCCCTCCAAACCCTTCCTATTCATATACCCATCCAAATGCCTCTTAAATGTTGCAATTGTACCAGCCTCCACCACATCCTCTGGCAGCTCATCCCATACACACACCACCCTCTGTGTGAAAAAGTTGCCCCTTAGGTCTCTTTTATATCTTTCCCCTCTCACCCTAAACCTATGCCCTCTAGTTCTGGACTCCCTCACCCCAGGGAAAAGACTTTGTCTATATATCCCATCCATGCCCCTCATAATTTTGTAAACCTCTATAAGGTCACCCCTCAGCCTCCGACGCTCCAGGGAAAACAGCCCCAGCCTGTTCAGCCTCTCCCTGTAGCTCAGATCCTCCAACCCTGGCAACATCCTTGTAAATCTTAATTGGTAAGGAGAAAGTGAGGACTGCAGATGCTGAAGATCAGAGTCGAATCTGTGGTGCTGGAAAAGCACAGCAGGTCAGGCAACATCCGAGGAGAGGAGAATCAACGTTGTGGGCATAAGCCCTTCATGAGGAATGAGGCTTATGAGGCCAGGGGGGGAGTGGAGAGATAAATGGGAGGGGGGTGGGGCTGCGGGGAAGGTAACTGAGAGTGCTATAGGTAGATGAAGGTGGGGGTGAAAGTGATAGGTCGGAGAGGAGGGTGGAGCACATAGGTAGGAAGGAAGATGGACAGGTAGGATCGTTCAAGAGGGCGGTGGTGAGTTGGAAGGTTGGGACCGGGATAAGATGTGGGGAGGGGAAATGGGGAAACTGGTGAAATCCACATTGATCCCGCGTGGTTTGGAAGGTCCCAAGACAGAGAATGAAGTGTTCTTCCTCCAGGCAACAGGTGGTTAGCATGTGGCGATGGAGGAGGCCCAGGATCTGCATGTCCTTGGCAGAGTGGGAGGGGGAGTTAAAGTATTCAGCCACGGGGCGGTGGGGTTGATTAGTGGGGGTGTCCCGGAGATGTTCTCTGAAACCTTCAGCAAGTTGGCATCCTGTCTCCCAGTATATAGGAGACCACATGGGGTGCAATGGATACAGTAGATGATGTGTGTGGAAGTGCAGGTAAATCTCAGTCGGATGTGGAAGGATCCTTTGGGGCTTGGATGGAGGTGAGGGGGGAGGTGCGGGCGCAGGTTTTACAATTCCTGCAGTGGTGGGGAAGGTGCTAGGAGGATAGGGTGGGTTGGTGGGGGGTGTGGACCAGAAAAGGGAGTCATGGGGGAAATGATCTCTCCAAAATGCAGATAGGGGTGGGAAGGAAAATATATCCCTGGTAGTGGGATCTGTTTATAGGTGGCGGAAATGGCAGAGGATGAAAGGCGAGGACCAGGGAGGTTGTTGGAATTGGTAACAAAAACAAACACTTGAATCTATATAGCACCATTAAAAAAAAACTCAGTCCATTCCCCAGCCATATTACAATCAATTAAGTGCTTTATTTGAAATGAAGTCACTGTTGTAACGTAGGCAATCTGACAATCAGTTCATGCACAGCAAGATCCCACAAATAGCAATGTGATAATGTCATAAAAATCAATTTTTAGTTGTGTTAACTGAGGTACAATACATCAGGATGAGCTCACTTGCTCTTCTTCAATGTGGAGGTACCAGCATTGGACTGGGGTGGACAAAGTTAAAATTACCACGTTATAGTCCAACAGATTTATTTTGGAAGTACTAGCTTTCAGAGTGCACTTCCTTCATCAGGTAGCTGTGGAACAGGATCATACGACACAGAATTTATAGCAAAAGATAACAGTGTCATGCAACTGATACGCTATAATGATCAAACCTAGATGGATGTTAAGTCTTTCATCTTTTAGAACGGGTTCCAGGTTTCAGTTCAATACAATGCCCTGAGGGGGCAGATATTACCCTGTTTTCAAATGTAATGCTCATACTGAGTTCTGGATTCATAATTAATGCAGCTTCTTCTCAGTGGGACTTTGATTGCAGTAAGAGTCCAGTCAGTTTGTGGGAAAAACAAACAGCAGAGCACTGGGCTTCTCTAAAAGCAAGGTCCATCTGAATCATATGCTCAGGTGTTTGGAGTGTGTATGTGCAATATCAGGTCTAAACATAGAGTCAGAGTTTCAATTGGCAGTGAGTCACTTTCTGTACACAGGGAATCTGATAAGGTCGGCTGTGCCTGGCCAAATGATCTCACAGAGAGGCAAGCCCCAGTCGGAGATTACTCAGCTCTCCAAATAACAATTCAGAACTATTTGATTTACATGTTATCAAAGTTACAAACTTGAGGTTATCAACCTCAAGCCTCAGTGAAGTGAATAAATCGCGCTCAATTAAAAGCAATTAACTGAGGCTGCTGAAAATCTGAAATAAAACAGAAACGTTAACTCTGTTTCTCTCTTCACAGATGCTGCCAGACATTTCTCCAGCAATTTCTGTTTCCATTTGATTAAATAACGTCCTAGTTACACAGCTGCCATTGTACTGTTCCTTAATCCCCATACCCAACAAAGATCACAGTGATGCAGATTTCATTAATTTCTTCAGCATCCATGTCCTATATGGGGTTAGAGTTCCACATTTGTACAACTTTCATATGGAAAGTTGTACAAATACGGTGGCACAGTGGTTAGCACTGCTGCCTCACAGTGCCAGAGACCCGGGTTCAATTCCCGCCTCGGACAACTGCCTGTGTGGAGTTTGCACATTCTCTCTGTGTCTGCATGGGTTTCCTCCGGGTGCTCCGGTTTCCTCCCATAGTCCAAAGATGTGCAGGTCAGGTGAATTGGCCATGCTAAATGGCCTGTAGTGTTAGGTGTAGGGGAATGGGTCTGGGTGGGTTGCTCTTCGGAGGGTCGATGTGGAATTAAGTAGCATAGAAAAGTAAATAATAGATAAACAGCAGCAAAAACAAAAACACAGGTACAGGTGAATGTTAAGAGTTTGTGAGTCCATTCGGTATTGTAGAAAAACATTGCCAGGGTGGGATGGATCTTTGAGAATGCTGGGGCCTTTCCTTAACAGCGGGCCTGGTAGATGGATTCTGTAGATGGGAGGTTGGCCTTTGTGATTGTCCGGGCCGAGTTCACCACTCTCTGTAACCGTCTCCGATCTTGAGTGGTACAGTTGCCATACCAGGTAGTGATACATCCAGACAGAATGCCCTCGATGGCGCACCAATAAAAGTTGGCAAGGGGATTTCCTGTCATGCCAAATTTCATCAGCTGCCTGAGGAAGAAGAGATGTTGTTGTAACCAGTGCATCCACATGAAGAGTCCAAGAAAGCTTGTTGCGGATGACCACTCCTAGGAGCTTGAAACTCTCCACTCATTCCCCCTCTGTGCTGTTAATTGTAGGGGGGCATGAGTAACATCCCGCCAAAAGTCAATATTGAGTTCCTTGGTTTTGCCGGCATTGAGAACTGGGTTGTTCTCAGTGCACCATTTTTCAGGTCTTCCACCTGCCGTCTGTAGTCTGTTTCGTCGCCCTCTTGATGATTTCAGTTAAAATGGTTACATTATACATAATGTAACAATAATGTAACAAATGGAACTACAGTTATACTTGTGCCCCTGTGGTTCTGAACTCAGCCTTCAGAGATTTCGACTTTCCCCACACTCTTCCCTCCAACAGGCTTTTGAAAATCAAGTTTGACATAGAGTCATAGAGATGTGCAGCATGGAAACAGACCCTTCGGTCCAACCAGTTCATGCCGACCAGATATCCCAACCCAATCTAGTCCCACCTGCCAGCACCTGGCCCATATCCCTCCAAATCTTTCCTATTCACATACCCATCCAAAAGCCTCTTAAACATTGCAATTGTACCAGCCTCCACCACATCCTCTGGCAGCTTATTCCATACACGTACTACCCTGTGCGTGAAAAAGTTGCCCCTTAGGTCTCTTTTATATCTTTCCCCTCTCACCCTAAACCTATGCCCTCTAGTTCTGGACTCCCTGACCCTAGGGAAAAGACTTTGTCTATTTATCCTATCCATGCCCCTCATCATTTTGTAAACCTTTATAAGTCATTTGAGCTTTGATTTATCTTATCTCTGCTCCCACTGGGTGTGGTTTGCTGTCAATATGTGATCACTGTAGAGTTGCTAAGTCCCTGTAGTTGCCATCAATCTCCAGAATTAGGGTATTGATCTTTACAGTACCACAATCTGCATATCCCAGATGTAAAAAAAGACCTTAAGAATATCCAGTTTGTCCATTTTTAAATATGTTGATTCATTAGTTATAGAAACATTAGTAATGGGGTGGAAATGCTGTTTGGGGAACACTCAAAGGCTGTACAATAGTGTAAAGAAAATGGTGTTTGCCTTCTGCTTCGGATATCTCGCTAATAAACAAACTGTGAGACTATTGGCAGGAGGCTTGAGAGTGAGACAGATGGTCCTGAAAGGTCATGGAGCAATATCTCCAGGAGTATGTCCTCCTAGCATTGGAGTTACAGGTGTAAGGGAGAATGAGAAAGTCTGTACAAACACAGGTGAGAGGAGAAAGATTTCAAAGGAATCTAAGGGGCAACTGTTCCAGTGTATTTATGGAATGAACTGCCAGGGGAAGTGGTGGAGGTGGGTAGAATTATAACACCTAAAACTCATCTGGAAGGGTTTAGAGGGATATGGGCCAAATGCTGGCAAATGGGACTAGATTAATTTAGGATATTTAGTTGGCATGGACAAGTTGCTCTAAAGGGTCTGTTTCCATGTTGTCCAACTCTACAACTCTATCCACTCCCTCCAGCACTGATGCTCAAACGCAGTAGTGTGTACCAAGATGCACTGCAGGAACTCACAAAGACCTCTTTGACAGCATCTTCCAAATCTACAATCACTACAATCTGGAAGGATAAGGGCAGTATATATGTGGAACAGCACCACCTGCAAGTTCTCCTTCAAGCTACTCACTACCTCGACTGATAGATTTATTGCTGTTCACTACTGTGGAATCAGAATCAAGGAATTCGCTTCCTCATTGCACAGTGAGTGTACTTGCATGACAAGGACTGCTGTCGTTTAAAGATATGGACCACCACTCCCTTTTGAAAGGCAATTAAAGACAAGTAATAAACACTGGTCTTGTTAATGATGCTCACATCCCACTAACCAATTAAAAGTGTGTTGCCCTGCCTTTGTATGTTGTTGCTTAAGACTGCGCCCTGCATTTATTGCATTGAACATTGTAACAGGTGAAAATGTTCCTGTTGCCAACACCAACATCCCATCACCATGACACAAAATTCACAAAACAAGAGGCCAGGGGATTTGATGTGCTCAGTTGAAAGATATTCTGGGGAGCGGGGTTGGGAGTGGTGTGTGCAAAGTCTGAAGATCAAATACCATCTAGGGTACAGAGAAATAAAGATTTTTCTGGCCATTCTTACAATGTTTAACAAACAGGAGCTCAATCATTAACTACACTGACGGTTGGTGCACTTTCAATTTCAGCTGCCCTGTGATGTGGAAAAACTTTACACAACAATTGATTCCACTTTAGTTATAAACCTCTGTTCAAAGCTGTCAGCAAGATCACTGTGACAGTAAAAGACATTTGCCAAATCAGATAGAAAGAAGTTTTACTGCTGGTGGAACTCTGTTGTTTGATCATCCCACTCATCTTTTTCTCCTCCAACCCCATTCCATGACCAGCTTCTATCCCTGACATACTATAACTAATCCTCCTGTGAAACTGCTTCTCCTAAGCTCCAAATACAGATTGGATGTAGTGATATTGTAGCTGTGTTACTGTCTTGTACTCCAGAGGTTTGGTTTAATAATTGAGAACATGTTTGAGAATTTGAATTCAATTAAAAATGAAAATTAGAAAATGCATCTCATGAAAAGTGGTCACAAAGCTGTCAGATTCTTGCAATACCCAAAAAGGTTCACTTTATAGAAGGAAACTTACTGCCCATATCCAGTCAGGGTCTATAGGTAACTCCAGGCCCATGCCAATGTGGCTGACATTTAACAGTTTTCCGAAATAACTCGGGAAAACGCTCTGTAACATTCAATTGCCAAAATGGTCTCGGGCAATTAGGGATCAGCCTTATTGCCAACCTTGCTGACATTCCGAGAATGATATTCAGCAGAAATTCTTTCCTGCTCTCTGGCATAGAATCATAAAGCACTGAAGAGGCCCTTTGGCCCCCTGAGTCTATACTGCCATTTTTATTATGTTGGAATTAATGATTCTTGAATTATCTCCTTCAGTTCCAAGACCACAAAACTGATTATTCTGTAATTAATGGGCTCTTCTGTCACCCCCCAGGATTGTGATTCAATGTGTGGGTGAACACTCAGGTCAGAGTTCATTGCCACAGGCATGCTGTTCCAGGAAAGCTCCATTGTTGTGCCTGCAAGGGCTGCTCAATATGAACAAACCCTATAATTGTGATAGGTAAAAACAAGGACTGCAGATGCAGGAAACCAGAATCTAGATTAGAGTGGTGCTGGAAAAGCACAGCAGGTCAGGCAGCATCCAAGGCACAGGAAAATCGATGTTTCGGGCAAAAGCCTTTCATCAGGAATAGAGGCAGGGTGCCTGCAGAGTGGAGAGATAAATGAGAGGGGATGGGGAGAAAGTAGCATAGAGTACAATAGGTGAGTGGGGGTGGGAATGGAGGTGATAGGTCAGAGTGGAAAGTGGAGTGGATAGGTGGGAAGGAAGATAGACAGGTAGGACAGGTCATGGGGACAGTGCTGAGCTGGAAGATTGGAGCTGGGGTGAGATGGGGGAAGGGGAAATGAGAAAACTGGTGAAATCCACATTGATGCCCTGGGGTTGAAGTGTTCCGAGGCAGAAGATGAGGCATTCTTCCACCAGGCGTCAGGTGGTGAGGGAGCAGTGGTGGAGGAGGCCAGGACCTGCATGTCCTCAGCAGAGTGGGAGGGGGAGTTGAAATGTTGGGCCACTGGGCGGTGGGGTTGATTGGTGCGGGTGACCCGGAGATGTTTCCTAAAGCGCTCTGCTAGGAGGCATCCAGTCTCCCCAATATAGAGGAGACCGCATCAGGAGCAACGGATACAATAAATGATATTGGTGGATGTGCAGGTAAAACTTTGATGGATGTGGAAGGCTCCTTTGGGGCCTTGGATGGAGGTGAGGGAGGAGGTGTGATGTTGTCCCATGGAATGGATTGCATGTTGTCATCTGAATATTAGATCTGTTAAATAAGTAAACTGATCAAGTCATTTCGGCATCACAGCATTTGGTGCTTTTTGTTCTGTTCAGGTATAAAGATGAATGATGAGTTGCAATCAAATAATTCAGAAATGAGAATATACCATATGAGAGTATGCTTTGGGTTTTGAAGTTACAACTCATAAGAACATAAGAAATAGGAACAGGAGTAGGTCAATCCATCCCTCAAGCCTGTCTCCCCCTTCAACAATGTTGAAAAGTGAGACTTATGCTCGAAATGTCGACTCTCCTGCTTCTCGGATGCTGCTTGAATGGCTGTGCTTTCCCAGCGCCACACTTTTCAACTCTGATCTCCAGCATCTGCAGTCCTCCCTTCCTCCTCCCCATTCAACAAGATTATGGATAATCTGCTCCAGGCTCTTTTCTGTCAGTTCCTCATAGCCCTCAACTTCCTGATTTTTCAAAAATGTATTTACCTCCTCATTAAATACTCAGTGATATAGCCTCCACAGGTCTCTGGGGTAGAGAAGTCCTGAAGTTCATTATCCCCTGACAGACAAAATTCCTTTGTATCTCAGTTTTAAATGAGTATCCCCTATTCTGTAACTATGTCCCCTCGTTCACGATTCCATCACAAGTGGAAATATCTTCTCAACATCTCCCCTGTCAAGCTCCCTCAGAAAATTGCATGTTTCAATAAGGTCACCCCTCATCCTTCTAAACTCTAATGAACAAAAAGCTAATCTCTTTAGTCATTCTCGATAAGTCAAACCTGATTTCCCTTCTCAATTCTGTTTGATTAGGTTAAGCTTTTCTAAATTCTCTGCTATTTCTTTCATAATAATGCACTCTAGCAATTTCCCAGAGACTGATGTGAAGCAAACTCGCCAATTGTTTCTTGCTTTCTGCCTCCCTTCTCAGCCAGAGGGTGATAAATCTGTGGAACACATTGCTGCTGTGGGGTGTGGAGCCAAGTCATTGAGTGTCTTTAAGACAGAAATGGATAGATTCTTGATGAGTAAGGGGATCAAGGGTTACAGGGAGAAGGCAGGAGAACAAGTTTGAGAAACATATCAGCCATGATCGAACAGCGGAGCAGACCAATGGGCCGATTGGCCTAATTCTGTTGCTTTCTCTTATGGTCTTTTTCTGAACAATAAATCAATAATTTTATTGTTTGTTAAAGAAACCTGGTTGGTGGATCTTTTTATTATAAACTAGATAAAATATCTAATTGGCCAAATTGGTAACTGAGTAAAACATTTACATTAATACTGTGCACTTTCCCAGGCTCAGAGTCAGGGTCTTGTAAAGCACAGGATTCTCAGCAGACTGCCAGGCTTCTTGTCATTGAATTTCTAGGATGGTGGTTCGCAGGTGAACTTTAACTGGAACAAGTTGGGTAATCCCTCTTTTTGCTGGAATCTCCTGCTTTTCAAGAGATTGCTGTTAGTCACTCAGCTGCTTGGATTGCTTGTAGTTGTTTTTTTTATGGAACTCTACTTACAAATAGTTTCTACCTGGAATTGATCATGGTTACAGGGATTGGGTAGGGGGCCTAGCTGGGATGCTCTTTGTAGGGTCAGCGTGGATTCGATGGGACAAATGGCCATAGGGTTTCTATGATTCTCTGATCTTAAAAGATGAGAACAGTGTAGCTCCCTCATCACATGATTTTAACAAGGTCACATTCATTTTCCAGAAAAAAGCTGGTGTTTGTGTTGATTCCAACATCCTGTGTTGTCATTTAACACCATGTGTGATTGAGAAAGTCAGTGTCTGTGCTTTTAAATGCTCTGTTTAATTTGATGATGCCATTCTGGATTAGTTTCAAGAAAGGGCATTGATTCACATCAGTCTGGAGTGGTCTATTTGTTTGCTTTTGAGACAGGTGCATCTTGGGCAGCAATCTTTCCCAGTCTTTTTTGAAAATGGATTAAATAGACTCAGGCATGATATCGACATTTCGGACAAAAGCCCTTCATCAGGAAGGGCTTTTGCCCGAAACGTCGATTTTGCTGCTCGTCGGATGCTGCCTGAACTGCTGTGCTCTTCCAGCACCACTGATCCAGAATCTGGTTTCGAGCATCTGCAGTCATTGTTTTTACCTCAGGCATGATATCGCAGAATCATTTCAAATAAATTCCAAAGACAATAAAACTCGTGACAACTCTGAGCACTCCTCAGCGAGAGCTAGAATCTATTCAATAATTCACTTGTTTATTTAATATTTCTTGGGAGTTAAGCGTATGTTTAGGTGAAATTTGCACACAGCAGATTAATAATTATCACAAAACTGGAAAGGGGATTTCCATAATAAACTGACTCATGAACCATAGAAATCCAGAGTGCAAGGATGGTTTACAGAAAGGATCCAAGACTACAGAAGTCAATAAAATTATAACATTGATGGGTTTTGTTTGAGTAAATCAGGAGAAACTGTTTCTACTGGAAGAAGAGTCAGCAACCAGACGGATATGGATTTCGATTGTTTGGTAAAAAATGAGAGGTGGCATGAGGAGAATTTTGTTTACACAATGAGTTGTTGTGATCTGGTATGTTCTGACTGAAAGGGAATTGAGTAAATATCTACAAAGGAGTTCTCCTTTGCATTCTCTCCAGGGCTTTAACATCCTTCCTTAAATAAGGTGCCCAGAACTGAACATAATACTCCCAATGTGGTTTGACCAATAACAAAACCGAAGTTGCTGGGAAAGCTCAGCAGCTGTGGCAGCATCTGTGCAGAGAAATCAGAGTTAACCTTTCAGGTCCAGTGACCCTTCCTCAGAACTAGGATTACCAGACCTGAAACGTTAACTCTGATTTCTCTGCATAGACGCTGTCAGGCCAGCTGAGCTTTTCCAGCAACTTCTGTTTTTGTTTCTGATTTATAGCATCCACAGTAGTTTCAGTGGTCTGACCAACAATTTGTAGAGGTGTAGCATCATTTCCTTCTTTTATACTCTATGGAGAAAGGACATAGAGAATCTTTGCCTTGTCTTTTTGCTCTTTGCCTCCTCAGCCAGAGATACAAGGCTCATTACTTGCACCTTGTTGTTTAATGCAGACACAAAGCTAAGAAATTTGTCATGGCTGTCAGCGGGTCTCAGTCAAGTCAAGAGCTAGCTTTCAGTCAGTGTTTCTTGGTTTGTATAGTAAATCCAAGGACAGTCTCCGATACTAGGGGCTTCAAGGTCAGTCAGCCAATTGGAGCAGTCAGAGTCAGAATGCTGTCCACGTAACAGATGAGGAGTTGAATGTTGGGCAGGCCAGCATCCTATCCTGCCTCTCTGCTCCATTGTGAGCTGTCTTCTTCTGGAATGAAAGAGAAGCAGGTATGAAGGGAGGTGAAAGTGGTTGCCATAGCGATTACAGTTGGTGCAGGGAGGAGGTGTCTTGAGTGAGTGGCTAGGCAGCACAGAGGGGAATGCAGGGTTAGGTGTGTCGAACGGTGGTGTAGGTAACAGTAAGGAAAGATTTGCAGACAATAATTAGAGGGCGTCAGCCTGAGCCTTGGGAAGTGAGGACAATACTGAAGATAGAGTAAGTGCGAGTCATCAGGGAGAAGATGGTGGCACCTATCCTGGCAGATTGAAGAAGGTTATTGACCTTCGTCCTACAGTACTGGGCATTCCTCCAGGTGGCTGAGACTGCACCGACCCAGGGGATAACCTCAGACCAGGCTGGGCAGGGTCTGGGGTTGTGGTCTTGTCAGATGGTCCTTGGGGAGGAGCAAGTCCTACCTCTGTACTGCCCTGTCCAGCAGTTCCCCCAGGTCTTTGCTCATCAAGCTGAGCACCATTTTCCCTTCTCTGCCATGGCTGGGGCAAATATCAGAAACTGTGCAGGGTAGCTTTGGATAGACATGGCTGCTCTGGATGCACAATGGGCTTTGAAAGATGACACAATGGCAGGGCATGCTGGGGTGCTCACTGAGTGGCGAGTTGCTGTGGGAATGGTGTGCAGTAAGTTGGGGCCAGATTCAGACATGAGAGATGCCAGAGGGACAGGGCGTCTTTGGCAAAGCCTGAATTGTGTCATGTTTTTCTGGAGAGACTTCCACTGTGAGGACTGGAGTGTTTTCACACTGTATCTTATCAAACTGACCCAATGGCAAAATATTTGTTTAGTATCTCCCCCATCTCCTGCTGTTCCACACTAGTCAACCACATTGATCTTTAAGGGGCCTTATTCTGTCTTTAGTTAATCTTTTGCTTTTAATATACTTGTGGAATCTCTTTGGATTCTCCTTAACCCTATTTGCCAAAGCTATCTCATTTCCCCTTTTTGCCCTTTTTGATTTCCCTCTTAAGTATACTCCTACTGCTCTTATACTTGTCTAGGGATTCACTCAATCCCAGCAGTCTATTATTAACATATGCCTCCAGAGCCTCAATTTTTCTAGTCATCCAGCATTACCTACACCTACCAGTCTTGCCCCTTGCATGAACAGGAACATACCTCAGTGCGGTGAGGAAGGCATATGGCGTACTGGCTTTTATTGGTAGAGGAATTGAGTTCCGGAGTCCTGAGGTCATGATGCAGTTGTATAAGACTCTGGTGCGGCCGCACCTGGAATATTGTGTGCAGTTTTGGTCGCCATACTATAGGAAGGATGTGGAGGCACTGGAACGGGTGCAGAGGAGGTTTACCAGGATGTTGCCTGGTATGGAAGGAAGATCGTATGAGGAAAGACTGAGACACTTGGGGCTGTTTTCATTAGAGAAAAGAAGGTTTAGGGGTGACTTGATTGAGGTGTACAAGATGATTAGGGGGTTAGATAGGGTTGACAGTGTGAACCTTTTCCCGCGTATGGAGTCGGGTATTACAAGGAGGCATAGCTTTAAATTAAGGGGGGGTAGATATAGGACTGAAGTTAGGGGTAGGTTCTTCACTCAGCGAGTCGTAAGTTCATGGAATGCCCTGCCAGTAGCAGTGGTGGACTCTCCCTCTTTATGGGCATTTAAGCGGGCATTGGATAGGTATATGGAGGATAGTGGGTTAGTATAGGTTAGGTGGGCTTGGATCGGCGCAACATCGAGGGCCAAAGGGCCTGTACTGCGCTGTATTCTTCTATGTTCTATGTTCTATACTGCCTCTGGACTCATATTGTCTCATTTTTGAAGGTGACCCACTTTCCAACTGTCCCTTTGCCTGCGAATATCTGCCCCCAGTCAACTTTTGAAAATTCTTGCCTCATACTGTCAAAATTGGCCTAACAAAATTGACTCCACTGATTACAGAATAGTGATACAGCAATGTTAAAAGAATTGTGGGATCAGTTAGTTCAGTTGGCGAGAGGGTTGGTATGTTTCTCAGAGTAATTACAGCACAATGGCTCAGTGGTTAGCACTGCTGCCTCACACGCAGGTTCAATTCTCCCCTCAAGTGACTGTATCTGTGGAGTTTGCACATTCTCCCTGTGTCTGTGTGGGTTTCCTACTTGAGCTACAGGGAGAGGCTGAATAGGCTAGGGCTGTTTTCCCTGGAGCATCGGAGGTTGAGGGGTGACATAATAGAGGTTTATAAAATCATGAGGGGCATGGATAGGATAAATAAACAAAGTTTTTTCCCTGTGGGGGAGTCCAGAACTAGAGGGCATAGGTTTAGGGTGAGAGGGGAAAGATATTAAAGAGACTTAAGGGGCAACTTTTTCATACAGAGGGTGGTACGTGTAAGGAATGAGCTTCCAGAGGAGGCTGGTATAACTGCAACATTTAAAAGGCATCTGAATTTGTATATGAATAGGAAGTGTTTGGAGGGATATGGGCCGGGTGCTGGCAAATGGGACTAGATTGGGTTGGGATATCTGGTCGGCATGGACGGGTTGCATCGAAGGGTCTGCTTCCGTGCTGTACATCTCTAAGATTCTATGACTTTATGATTCTATGACTCTATGTGCAGGTTAGGTGGATTAACTACGCTAGATTACCCATAGTGTCTAGGGATGTGTAGGTTAGGCCGTGGTGTAGGATAGGGTAGGAGAGTTGGTGTGGACTTGATGAGCCAAATGGCTTGCTTCCAAACTGTCAGGATTCGATGATTCTAATTACAACAGCGGAGCTTCAATCCCTGTAATGGACTTTTAAAAATATGCAAATGTAACATTGGCCATTATTTCAAAGGGAATGCAGTAGAAAAGTCGGAAACTCTTGCTAAAACTAAGCAGGGTGCGAGTTAGATCACACCTAGAACACTGTGAACAGTGTTAATTCTCTTACCGAAGAATTGGTATACTGGTATTGGAGCCCATCCAGAGAAGATTTCCTTGTCTAATCTCTGGTATGGAAAGATTTTCTAATGAGGAGGGATTGAGTAGGTTGGGACTGTAATGTTTGGAGTTTGGAAGAATGAAAGGTGATCTTATTGAATCATAAAAGATTCTTAAGTGGCTTCATAAAGTAGATACTGAAAGGTTGTGTTTCCTTGTAGGAGAGTCTCAAATCAGACGGCACCTTCTCAAAGTAAGGGGCTGTACATTTCAAACAGAGATGGAAAGGAATTTCTTCTCTCAGTAGGAGAGTGAGGCTGTGGAAGTCCTTACCAGATGGTGGTTGAGGCTGGGTCATTAAGTATATTCAAGACTGAGATTGAAGGGATTTTAATCACTAAGGAACTCAAGGGTTATGGGCAAAGACAGGATAGTGACAGGAAGGATTATCAGATCAACTGTGATGTAATGAAGTGGTGTTGAAGATTTAATGGATTGAATGGCCTACTTCTGTTCTACATCTTAATGTCGTACGTGATTGTGGGTCCTCGTTAGGATAACACATGACAAGGGGGCATGAGGAAAAGGGCAGCAGGAGTGGAACTAATTAGTTAACTCTTTCTAAAAGCTGACATGGGAAGGATGGCTGAATGGCCTCCTTATAGACTCCAAGGAACCAGAGAATCACATAATTGTTATGAGCCAGTAAGGGGGCTACTTAGCCATTTGTACCTGCACCAGAGACTGATTGCACCAAGTAGGGGAGTACAATGTCAAAGGTTAACAGATGATTTTATCAAACTTTTCTATAAATGAAGGGAACAGGCAGGATAGACAGAGAGGAAAACCTCTTTGATTGGTTGGGGAGTCTGGAGGGCAGGGTCTAAGTTACAACCAGACCTTTCAGCAGCAAAAGGAAACCTTCATTTGGAAAGTGCTAGACAATTGGGTTTCCTTCTGTAAACTGTAAACAATACCAGATAAATTCTGGATATGTGGATTAGACACGCTCTTTGCAAATAGTTTAATCAGCTGAAAGGGTTGAATGGCCTCCTCCTGTTTGTGCTATAGGATTGTAGGATTCTTACATTGGAATTGAGGGAGTTCCCTTGACATTACTGTTTCTGTTCCTCTTTGTATCGAGGTCACAGCAGTGGGTGGGGCTGTGACTTCTCCCATACAAAGTACAAACTACAACCACAGAGCATCTGGATATCCACAATAATTTGCCAAGATTTTCTCCTATTCCTTCCTCAATGAGGAGTTAATCATTAAAATACCAGAGCCTGAGAGCAGAGGGTTCATAATATGACAGAGAATGAAAAACTGGAGTGAAAGTTAAGGGGCGGTTATGGGCCGAGATACCGGTGAGAAAGGAGTGAGTATCAGGTTAGCACACACCAGTGTCATTGTAAAGCAAAGCCAGACTGATGTCTGCTGAGTTAGATTCAGTAGCAAACACCACCACCCCCCTCCCCCCACTCCCCCCTTCCCCTCCCCCCCACTGCTCTTCACCTCCCCCCGCCCCGCAACCAAATCAATGGCAAATAGTTTCAATACTTAAATAAAACTAAGAGTTGTGAATTCTGGACATCTGAAACAAATAAAAGCAGAAAGTGCTGGAGAAACTTGGCAGCATCTGTGGAGAGACAGAGTTAACATTTAGCTCGTTCTCTCTCTCCACAGGTGCTGCCAGATCTGCTGAGTTTCTCCAGCCATTTCTACTTTTGTTGGTATCAGATTTGCTTTTGGCTCGAATACTTCATCCAGTGGCAGGAATGCTGACACAATGAACTGATCCCCTCTGGATGTTGCTGTCACCCCTGTGGGCATGATTTTGGAGAAGAGTGGGGAATTTGCTCCTGATATATTGGCTAACATTTCTCTTCAACATCACAAAGCAGATGTGAGGGAGCTTGCTGTGTGCAAACTGGCATTTTCTTTATTATAAAGGTGCCCACAGAGTGCTCTGAGACTCAGTGGTTGTGAAAGACACTGTGTATTTTTTTTCCCTTAAATAACAAATCGAGGAATGATAGGTTTTATTATTCATAGGGACGGCATAAAGGCAGGTGTAGAAGTTAGGTTATGTCTTCACAAATAGAGTTTGTTTCTTTCCTCGTTCTTGATTTGCCCTGTGCAATATCACGGGGAGGTTGCTGAGGACAATGCACTGTGGCAGCTTCCTGGGAAATAGCTGGGAGGGGAGTTAGGGTGGTGAGCACAATTTGAAGGGATTGGTGATTGAGGGAAGGGAGCAATCAGGAGGGAGGGTGAGTATTAGATGAAAGGAGGCAATCGAGAAGGGGCTGAGCTGGCATCAGTGAGGTCACAGAGGGTAGGAGAATGCACTTTCTGGGAGTGTGGCAGGGACTCTCACAACATTTAAGGATGAGCACAGAAAATGCCAGGGCATAGTAGGCTATAGACCAAATACAGGTAAATGTAGTTTGGTGTTTGTTGGTCAGCATAGACATAGTGGGCTGAAGGGCCTGTTTCTATGCTATAAGAGTCAAGAGTGTGACACTGGAAAAGCACAGCAGGTCAGGCAGTATCTGAGGAACAGGAGAATCGGCGTTTCTGGCAAAAGCCCTTCATCAGGAATGAGGCTGTGAGCCTCAGGGGTGGAGAGATAAATGGGACGGGGTTGGGGCTGGAGGGAAGGTAGCTGAGAGTACAATAGGTAGATGGATATGGGGTAAAGGTGATAAGTCGGAGGGGAGGGTGAAGTGGATAGGTGGGAAGATTAGATTAGATTCCCTACAGTGTGAAACAGGCCCTTTGGCCCAACCAGTCCATACCGACCCTCCAAAGAGTAACCCACCCAGACCCACTTCCCTCTGACTAATGTAACTATCACTATGGGCAATTTACCATGGCCAATTCACCTGACCGTCACATCTTTGGACTGTGGGAGGAAACCAGAGCACTCAGACGAAACCCACACAGAACACGGGGAGAATGTGCAAACTTCACACAGACAGTCACCCGAGGCTAGAATTGAACCTGGGACCCTAGTGCTGTGAGGCAGCAGAGCTAACCACTGAGCCACCATGCCGCCCAAAGGAAGATGGACAGGTAGGACAGGTCATGAGGGCGGTGCTGAGCTGGAATGTTGGAACTGGGATAAGGTTGGGGGAGGGGAAATGAGGAAACTGGTGAAATCCACATTGATGCCATGGGGTTGGAGGGTCCCAAGGCGGAAGATGAGACATTCTTCCTCCAGGCATTGGGTGGTTGGGGAGTGGAGATGGAGGAGACACAGGACCTGCATGTCCTTTGCGGAGTGGGAGGGGGAGTTGCTTCTGATGTGGTCTCCTCGACATTGGGTACACATGACGCTTACTAGCAGAGCACTTCAGAGAACATCACACCAACCAACCTCACCACCCCATGGCCAAACACATCAACTCCCCCTCCCACTTCACCAAGGACATGCAGGTCCTGAGCCTCCTCCATCACCACTCCCCAACCACCCAACGCCTGGAGGAAGAACACTTCATCTTCTGCCTCAGGACCCTCCAACCCCATGGCATCAATGTGGATTTCATTAGTTTCCTCATTCCCTTCCCCCCCACCGTATCCCAGTTCCAACCTTCCAACTCAGCATCGCCCTGATGACCTGTTATACCTGTCCATCTTCCTTCCCACCAATCCACTCCAACCTCCTCTCCAACCTATCACCATTACTCCCACCTCCATCTATCCATCGCACTCTAAACTACCTTCCCCCCAGGCCCACCCCTCTCCCATTTATCTCACCACCCCCGAGGCTCCCAGCCTCATTCCTGATGAAGGGCTTTTGCCTGAAACATCAATTCTCATGCTCCTCGGATGCTGCCTGACCTGCTGTGCTTTTCTAGTACCACACTCTCGATTCTAATCTCCAGCATCTACAGCCCTCACTTTCACCTCAATGCTGTAAGAGTCCATGAAGTCCACATTCAGGGAAGCCTTCAGTTTAGGGCTTCCCTTTGAAATCGTTGAGATATTCAGTGACAGGGAGATCTGATCTCAGTAAGGCAGGGACATGTTGCATTTTGTACAGGGAAAGGAACTAAAACTGCAGGTGTCTCAGACCCTGTTTGGATACAGAGACTGAGTGCTGATGTCAGGCAGTAATGTCTGTGCTGTTATACTCCAGTCTTGACCAGTAAAAGGCAGGAGATTCACCAGAAGGTGTCTCCATTGAGAATATTTCCAAACCTCTCGGCATATTGGGCTCTTTTACATCTGGCATGAATGAGTCCATGATAGAAGATTCCAGAGTCCTGCACGAAACCTAGTTAAAAATTAAACATAGTGGCTGCTTAGGATAGATGAGGTGGGGGTGTCAAAAATGTGAAGAATTTAGGAATGGTGAAGTTTGAAACCAGCCGTTTAACCCCACCCTGGGCTGAGAAACCTGAGGCTGATTGAGAATTCGTTGACAATGGGAGCTGCTATCATCAGTTCGATTTATTATAAGGCACTCACATTTGATGCCAAGTGTGAATTATACAGACTCTGGCTGCGAGCTCAGCTTGAATATTTTGTCCTCGTAATACTATTGATTCTCAAAGCTGAGGTTAATAAAATGGATTCTATTCAAAACCCCAGCACTGGTTAATCAGGTCTTTGTTGGCTAAATAAACTTTGTATTCAGAGGCCTTCATTTCCCAAAGCACACACAGGGGAGTGACAAGAGGAACTTGGTCTGGAACAACCAAGCAATACTGTATCAGGTGTTCCATACAATAAAAATAATGTGCATTTATATTTCACCTTTTGTATCACAAATAGGGACCATCTGATGCAGTTGGCTAGTGTGTGATGCAGAATAGTGCTAACAGCATGAGTTCAATTCCTGTTCTAGCTGAGGTGGGCTTGCCACCTACCTCCTCCCACTGTCCCTGAGGAAGACAGAATAAAGTGAAGAATAGTTACAAACCACCACTGACAAAAACTGCCATAAAACAGCCCCATCAGCAGACAATGAGTGAAGGACTGGGCTCTGGGCAGAGCACAAATAGAATGGAACATATTAAACCATTCCAGGGTGTTTCTCAGGTGTGTTACCAAACAAAATGTGACACACAAATACAACAAGATATTATGAAAGGTGACCAAATGTTGATCAAAGAAATTATGTTTTATGGAGTGTATTAAAACTGGAGAAGAGGTTTCGGGCCCAGGTATCTGAGTAGTCAACGATGGATTGGTTAGAATTGGGGATGTTGAAAAGACCAGAGTTAGAGAACTGCAGACACCTCAGAGGCTGTGGAGGGGTGGAAGATTACAGAAATGGGAAAGCAGAGACTATGGAACAAAGATGGAAATGTGAAAATTGAAATGCTACTTTGTAGGTCAGCAAGCACAAGGATAATGCAAGTTAAAACACGCATTACCTCAGATTACCTCAGAGGGTACAATGCAAGAGATTGACTGGTATTGCATTAGAATACTCAAGTCTAAAAGTAATAAAATCTGTCCTTAAATAAGACAACCTGTTCAGTTCAATGCAGCCCAGTTCTAACTCTTTTTAAACAGATGCCATTTACATTACACTTGTGCCAGCACTACTGTCTCATATACCTACAGAAAAACTCCTGGAAATCAAAAGTTTTGGCATATAAATGGTGCATTGCCATATTCCTCAAACATAAATGGGCGGCACGGTGGCCCAGTGGTTAGCACTGCTGCCTCACAGCGCCAGAGACCCGGGTTCAATTCCTGCCTCAGGCGACTGTCTGTGTGGAGTTTGCTCATTCTCCCCATGTCTGCGTGGGTTTCCTCCGGTTTCCTCCCACAATCCAAAAATGTGCAGGTTTGGTGAATTGGCCATGTTAAATTGCCCGTAGTGTTAGATGAAGGGGTAAATGTAGGGGAATGGGTCAGGGTGGGTTGCGCTTCGGAGGATCGGTGTGGACTCGTTGGGCCGAAAGGCCTGTTTCCACACTGTAAGTAATCTAATCATAAACTAGTCGAGATTAACAGTTGGTTAATAAACCTAACTGGGGCCTGATGTAATCTCTAACAGGCCAGGCTGTTTACAAAAAACTAGGGCTGGAATCTTCTGTTCTGGAGGACAGGTTCAGAGGTGAACATAGAAGTGTTTGTCACTTCTGCTTTGGGAGATGAGGGGCAGGTTGGATTTTCTTGTGCAATACACAGTTGTCAGCTCATTGCATTTGTACGGGCAAAGAGCATATTGTGCATGGCTGGGTAAATACAGGTAGTTGTCATGCCACTGTTAACTGACAGGCTCAAAGGTCTATTTTTAAGGGCAGGTACTTTTTACCTGAAAGCCACTTGGGCCCTTAAAGTGAATGCCTGCAGCTAAATGTTCTGGCCGTTTCACCCTTTCCCAGACAGACTCCACCTTTAGCCAGCATTTGTGCCTTGTACCCATTATATACCAGCCTCCCTCCCTCAGTCATCTTCCCAGCCCTGGGCAACCCAAGCTCCCATTCAATCATCACCTGACACAGACAAACTCTCTCAGATGGAGAGGACAAAGCAGTGGTTACTCATTCCAAAGTTCAGGAAGGTGACGACCCTACCTACAGCCTCCACTTCTGCGCAGCAATTAATCCAAACACATATATTGCTCACTTATGTTTATGAGGGAAAACCCAGTTTAAAAAAAAACAGTATGATGTGGAAATGAATGTACTGGTTTTTTGGTTAGGCCACTGTTGGTCTCCTTCCTATTGAAAAGATGTTGTGAAACTTGAAAAGGTTCAGAAAAAATTTACAAGGAATTCCTGAAGAAGGGCCTGTGCCCGAAACGTCGAATCTCCTGTTCCCTGGATGCTGCCTGACCTGCTGTGCAGTTCCAGCAATAAAGTTTCAACTTTAAGAGCCATGAGACCTTGTTGCAGCTCTATAAAACTTTGGTTAGACCGCACTTGGAATACTGTGTCTAGTTCTGGTCGCCCTATTATAGGAAATATGTGGATGCTTTGGAGAGGGTTCAGAGGAGGTTTACCAGGATGCTGCCTGGAATGGAGGGTTTATCTTACGAAGAGAGATTGACTGAGCTCGGACTTTTTCATTGGAAGAAAGGAGGAAGAGAAGGGACCTAACTGAGGTGTACAAGATAATGAGAGGCATAGATTGAGTCGATAGCCAGAGACTTTTTCCCAGGGCAGAATTTGTTAACACGAGGGGTCATAGTTTTAAGCTGTTTGGCAGAAAGTTTAGAGGGGATGTCAGAGGTGGGTTCTTTATGCAGAGAGTTGTGGGAGCATGGAATGCATTGCCAGCAGCAGTTGTGGAAGCAAGGTCATTGGGGATATTTAAGAGACTGTTGGACACGCATATGGTCACAGAAATTTGAGAGTTCGTACATTAGGTTTACCTTACATGAGGATCAATGGTCGGCACAACATCGTGGGCTGAAGGGCCTGTTCTGTCATGTACTGTTCTATGTTCTATATAAAAGAGACCTAAGGGACAACTTTTTCACGCAGAGGGTGGTACGTGTACGGAATGAGCTGCCAGAGGAAGTGGTGGAGGCTAGTACAATTGCAACATTTAAAAGGCATTTGGATGGGTATATGAATCGGAAGGGTTTTGAGGGATATGGGCCGGGTGCTGGCAGGTGAGACTAGATTGGGTTGGGATATCTGGTCGACATGGACGGGTTGGACCGAAGGGTCTGTTTCCATGCTGTACATCTCAATGACTCTATGACTCTATATATGAAACAAGTCAGAGCACTGTGCATCATTCACAAATTTTACTGACTTTTCCTTCAAGGTTAGACCTTCTTTGGGAAGAGGAACCTAATTCTGGAGAACTATCTTTGCAATGAATCTTCATGGCATGCAAATGCCTGCAAAATGCTTATTGCTAAGTGTCAGAAAGCTCCACCCACCTTGAAAAGTCTGAGTAATGTATTGCAAACTTAAACAGTTCAGGTCAAAAAAAGTTTAAGGCTTGAGGCATCCATATTCTTACCCCACACAATTACATACAACCCACTGTTAGCTACCAATTGTCCACAAATAGCTATTCATTCTCCCACCCTGACCATTATCCACTCCTTTGTTTGTCCAACTGCTCTTCTCTCTCTTTAGGCTCTATCCCCACCTCTCGTTTACTCCTTACCCCCTATCTTCTACATAAAAAACAACTTTTTCTTAGCTAATATTAGTTCTGAGGAACGGGGTCACTGGACCCAAAATGTTAACTCTGATTTCTCTCCACAGATGCTGTAAGACTTGCTGAGCTTCTCTAGCAATTTCTGTTTTTGGTTCCAGCATCCACAGTTCTTTCGGTTTTTGATGCAATCTTTCCGTTCTCCATTGGGAACCCGATTCCCAGTCACTTGACTAATTAAAACTCCCCTCCCCCACCTACCTCCAGGAGAAGTTCAAGATTCCACCCCATATTATTGCACTGAACACATTTTACAGAAAGAAACTTTAGAAAATACCTTATCTGTTCTCACACTGTTGCTATGCATCTTAGTTTAAGCTTATGGTAGCCATGATGTGGAGGTACCAGTGTTGGAATGGGATGGACAAAGTTACAAATCACACAACACCAGATTATAGTCCAACAGGTTTATTTGGAAGCACTAGCTTTCGGAGCGCTGCTCCTTCATCAGGGAGTTGTGGAGCAGCTATCAGCAATCTAGGTTTGTTCAACATCCCCCACATATTTTGTCACATAGCACTGGCTTCAGCCTTGGTCACTCACAGCTCCCAATCTCCCTATAATCTCTCTCTGCACTGTCATTATCATCTCTTTATTGCTACCTTTGCTTCTGGAGTCATGACTCACCTTCTCTCAGCCTCGTATAAATACCTCCCTATTTCTCCCTTTTTTTAGCTTTGACAAAGGGTCAGTTAGACTCGAAACGTCAGCTCTTTTCTCTCCTTACAGATGCTGCCAGACCTGCTGAGATTTTTCCAGCATTTTCTCTTTTGGTTTCAGATTCCAGCATCCGCAGTAATTTGCTTTTATTTGTTCAATATCATTTCAGTTGCATGACGCTGTGATCTTTTGCTATAAATTCTGTGCCTTATGGTACTGCTCCACAGCTACCCGATGAAGGAGCGTCGCTCCCAAAGCTTGTACAGTACTTCCAAGTAAACCTGTTGAATCTGTGATTTTTAACTAAGTTTATGGTGACAATGGTTGGGGTGACCCCTGCTGGATACTGTGAATATAGCATGTTTCCGCTCTGTTGGAAATGATTCAGTCTGTAGAAGGACGGTGCATTTCCTTTTCTTTACTGGAGTACAACTAATGAAACTTTTCAACACATACCAGATTGGAAACTCGTTTTCTTCCTCTGCATTAGAGAGACACTGTCCCTGAGCAGGAGGAGAATGAGAAAAGCAGTGAGCAATTTCTGACAAACTGCACTTTCTGTGTGTCCCATTTCAGTGAGGATCCAGTATTTGCCCTCACCACTTGCCCAGTCCCTGTTAGAAGCTGCAACGTGAACATCCTCTTCAGAGCCATGAACCTCTTTACCCAGCTGAGGAAGGCTTACAGCTATTACATACGGAGAATATGTTATAGGCTTCCATATAATGTGGGAGATGAGGCACAAATACCTATCTGTCAATAGATATCTCCTGGTATTAAATTCACAAAGTAAACGTGAATTGCTGCTGACCATCTATGGAGGATTTAATGCGGACAACAATCCTCTGTCTTCATCCAATGTCCACAAACGTGCATCTCTGTCCACACATGTGCATGATGCAGCTGGAGTCATGGGAAAATGGGGAAGATCAGCAGGTCAGGGCAAAAGATCAGCTGAAGCATCTTCACCCAGAAGTGTCAAGTGGATGATCCATCTCGACCTCTTCCTGAGGTCCCCAGCATCACAGATACCAGCCTTCAGCCAAAGTTAAAAATCACACAACACCAGCTTATAGTCCAACAGGTTTATTTGGAAGCACTAGCTTTCGGAGTGCTGCTCCTTCATCAGGTAGTTGTGGAGGATAAGATTATAATACACAGAATTTATAGCAAAAGATTACAGAATCATATAGTGATATATTGAACAAACCTGAATTGTTAAGTCTTTCATCTTTTAGAATGTGTGTGTGTGCGCATGAGAGAGATCTATGGGGTGAAGTTGAATTTGCAGAATTATATTTGCAGATGCATTCTATTTTGCTCAAAAATGCACAATCTGCAGGCAGTCAACTCATGTAATATTTTGTGAATTTCACTTTGGAAATAGAACCCATCTGATTCAAGGTTGGGATACAGACAGACTCTGACGTCACGTCTTTAATGCATTGTCTGAGCTGAGATGTCACCTTTTGTTATAAAACCTTCATTATCTCGAGGAGGTGACTTAAAAGAAGTTCTGGTATTTACATATTAATGAACTGAAACCTGCATTCTAAAAGATGAAAGACTTAACATTCACTGTATCCGTTGCTCTCGATGCAGTCTCTTTTACATTGGGGAGACATGGTGCCTACTTGCAGAGTGCTTCAGAGAATATCTCCGGGACACCCAGACCAACAAACCCCACCATCCCGTGGTCGAACACTTTAACTCCCTCTCCCACTCCGCCAAGGACATGCAGGTCCTGGGCCTCCTCCATCGCCACACCCTCACCACCCAATGCCTGGAGGAAGAATGTCTCATCTTCTGCCTTGGGACCCTCCAACCCCATGGCATCAATGTGGACTTCATCAGTTTCCTCATTTCCCCTCCCCCCACCTTATCCCAGTTCCAATTGTTCAACTCGGCACCGCCCTCACGACCTGTCCATCTTCCTTCCCATCTATCCACTCCACTCTCCTCTCAGATCTATCACCTTTACCCCCACCTCCATCCACCTATTGCATTGTCAGCTACCTTCCCCCCCAGTCCCACCCCCTCCCATTTATCTCTCCACCCCTTCGACTCACAAGCCTAATTTCTGATGAAGGGCTTATGTCTGAAACATCGATTCTCCTGCTCCTCGGATGCTGCCTGACCTGCTGTGCTTTTCCAGCACCCCGCTCTCGATTCTGATCTCCAGCATTTGCAGTCCTCACTTTCTCCTAGATCACTGGTATCTACCCAGCAATGTGGAAAATTAGCCCAGGTATGTCCTGGACACAAAAAAAGGACAAATCCAACCTGGTCAATTACTGCCCATCAGTCTCATCTCAATCGTCAGTAAAGTGATGGGAAGGGTAACTGACAATGTTCTCACTTATTCATTAATAACCTTCTCATTGATGCTCAGTCTGTTAAAGTACATCTTCTCAATGGTGTCTGTTATGGACCAGCCTAAAGCCCCTCAAATTATATTAAGAGGATAGCCTAGATCCTAACTTTTTCTTATTTTAAAGGTGCCGTGTTCCAGATGTAATTCAATTGGTCAAATTACTCGACTTTAAGAAAAACATACTTTGTTTATACACCACAGTTAAAATACAGAAAAAATAAAATAAAAGAATTGGCCTAACTATAACTCTATTGAAATGCTTAACAAAATATTATGTATGAGGTAAAAACAATGACTGCAGATGCTGGAAACCAGATTCTGGATCAGTGGTGCTGGAAGAGCACAGCAGTTCAGGCAGCATCCAAGGAGCTTCGAAATCGACATTTCGGGCAAAAGCCCTTCATCAGGAATTGTCCGACCTGCCTAGCTCCTTTTCCACCTATCCACTCCACCC
This sequence comes from Chiloscyllium plagiosum, assembly GCF_037043375.1. Lineage (NCBI taxonomy): Eukaryota > Metazoa > Chordata > Chondrichthyes > Orectolobiformes > Hemiscylliidae > Chiloscyllium > Chiloscyllium plagiosum. The sequence continues at coordinate 3,549,928 of NW_028270170.1, forward strand.
TCTCCTCCCTGACCTATCACCTTCATCTCCTCCCCCACTCACCCATTGTACTCTATGCTACTCTCTCCCCATCCCCACCCTCCCCTAGCTTATCTCTCCACACTTCAGGCTCACTGCCTTTATTCCTGATGAAGGGCTTTTGCCCGAAACGTCGATTTCGAAGCTCCTTGGATGCTGCCTGAACTGCTGTGCTCTTCCAGCACCACTGATCCAGAAAATATTATGTATATTAACTATGACTAAATGACTGTTTCAATATAGTAATATCCCATAAACACGACCTTGGCAAAGGCAAATTCAGTAAAACAGATTGTCTCACTTGTAATTCTAGCAACAGGAAGATAACCCCAGCTTTTAGCTGTAACAGAGAGGAATAAGAGTTTTCACATCCAGATTCAAGACCCCAGCAACTGCTGAAAGCTAAAACTAAAAATCCTGGTTCTGTGGGAGCTCGACCCCACCCATTCGGCCTGCTTCTACTGTTCCAACCTTTTAAAAAAAAAAGACCTCACAAGCTGTTTCTTGGTTTTGAGGAGGCTGCTGGGTACCTCTGCCTCGACCTATCTTCATAAAAAAAGGACAAAATATACCACATAATCATCACACCTTCAAGCACTTTTATTATAAAATTGTTGCTATTTCATTGGATCGTCCCTGGAGGGACATTTGTAAAAGACTGTGTGATCCTTCAGGTTACTTTGTAACAGAATGGTCCCCATCCCAATATTTTAGATAGTTCAGACTTTGATTTGATTTCATTTATTGTTGTCACATGTTCCTAAGTACAGTGAAAAGCTTTGTTTTACGAGTAGTACAGGCAGATCATAATATACAAAGATATACAGGTCGTATAGTACTTAGAAGCACAGGAGGAGCACAAAACAAGGTCAACATTAGATTTGAAATTAGAGAGGTCCATTCAGCAGCCTCCATCTCCTCTCCCACCACCCTTTCTTATTTGTGTTCATATTTGGGATTTTGCCCACTGAGTAAGCAGTATTGATTGCTCATTCCTTGAAGAGGTGGTGGTGTGCCAATTTCTTGAATATAATTTGAGTAGGTCATTTCAATGGTCAGTTAAGAGCTGTGTCATGACAAGGCTTCATTTACAGGGACAGAGTCCCAGAACCAGGAAGAGTTCTGAGGACGGGTCACTGGACCCGAAATATTAACCCGAAATTTGGATTCCTCTCCAAAGATGCTGCCAGACCTGCTGAGCTTTTCCAGCAAATTCTGTTTTTGTTTCTGATTTCCAGCATCTGCAGTTCTTTTGGAACATTCGTTGAGTTTGTATAACACATTAAAATAAAGAACAAAGAAAATTTACAGCCCAGGAACAGGCCCTTTGACCCTCCAAGCCTGAGCCGATCCAAATCCACTGTCTAAACCTGTCGCCCAATTCCTAAGCCTCTGTCTCCCTCTGCTCTCCACCTACTCATGTATCTGTCCAGACGCATCTTAAATGAATCTACCATGCCTGCCTCTACCACCTCTACTGGCAATGCATTCCAGGCACCTACCACCCTCTGTGTAAAGTACTAGCTGCGTATATCCCCCTTAAACTTTTCACCTCTCACCTTGAGAACGTGCCCTCTCATTATTGAATCCCTCACCCTGGAAAAAAGCTTATCTCTATCCACCCTGTCTATACCCTTCATGATCTTGTAGACCTCAATCAGGTTCCCCCATAATCTTCTTTTTTCTAATGAAAATAATCCTAATCTACTCAATCTCCCTTCATAGCTAGCACCTTCCATACCCTTAACATCCTCGTAAACCTTCTCTGCACTCTCTCAAAGCGTCCACATCCTTTTGGTAATGTGGCGACCAGAACTGCACACAGTATTCCAAATGCGGCTGAACCAAAGTCTTGTACAATTTTAACATGACCTGTCCGAAGAAGGCAAGAATACCATGTGCCTTCTTGACCACTCTATCCACGTGTAAACCACTTCAGGGTACAATGGACCTGAACTTCCAGATCTCTCTGCTCATCAACTTTTCCCAAGGTTCTTCTGTTTACAGTATAGGTCGCTCTAGAATTAGACCTTCCAAAATGCATCACCTCATATTTTCCTGGATTGAACTCCATCTGCCACTTCTCTGCCCAACTCTCCAGTCTATCTATATTCTCTTGTATTCTCTGACAGTACCCTATGCATTCTGCTACTCCACCAATCTTAGTGTCATCTGCAAACTTACTGATCAGACCACCAATTCCCTATTCCAGATCATTTATGTATATCACAAACAACAGTGGCCCTAGCACTGATCCCTGTGGAACACCACTGGTCATCTTTCTCCACTTCGAGAAACTCCCTTCAACTATTACTCTCTGTCTCCTGTTGCTCAACCAGTTCTTTATCCACCTAGCTCGAATACCCTGCACACCATGTGACTTCGCTTTCTCTATTAGTTTGCCATGGGGAACCTTATCAAACACCTTACTAAAGTCCATGTACCTGACATCTACAGCCCTTCCTTCATCTATCAGCTTGGTCACTTCCTCAAAGAACTGTATTAAGTTGGTACAGCATGATCTCCCCTGTACAAAACTACGTTGCCTATGACTGATAAGCCCATTCTCTTCCAAATATAAATATAAATAGATTCTATCCCTCAGTAACCTCTCCAGCAACTTTCCCGCTGATGTCAGGTTCACTGGTCTGTAGTTACCTGGAATATCCCTACTACACTTCTTGTACAGGGGGACAACATTAACAACTCTCCAATCCTCCGGCACTTCACCTGTGTTTAAGAATGCTACAAAGATATCTGTCAGGGTCCCAGCTATTCCTTCTCTCTTCCTCAGCAACCTGGGATAGATCCCATCCGGTCCTGGGGATTTGTCCACCTTAATAACCTCTAGCCTACCCAATACATCCTCCTTCCTTATGTCAACGTGATCCAGAGTAAACAAACTTCTAACATTAGTGTGGACTCAGCTGGAGTATTCCACCTGGCTCTGGCTCTGCACATTAGGAAGGTTGTGAAGACATTAGAGAGAGTGCAATAAATACTCAGGAGAACAGCTCTATCTGAAGAACTTCACCTTTGAAGAAAAACTGGAGAGATCACGGGTGTTATTGTAGAAAAGAAGGCTGACAGAAGATTTGAAAAGGATTGAAGGGTCTAGACAAAGGAAATAGGGAGAAACTGTTTTGATAATGAAAAGATCAAAACAGGAGAGTACAGATTTGATAAGATTGGTCAAGTAGGAAAAATGTCTGAAGCAACAATATTTTCACACAGCGAGGGGTTAAAGAATGTGCTGCCTGAGAGTTTGGTGGAGGCCAATATAAGCATTCAAAAGGGAAATAGGCAAAAGTGAATTATTGAAAAGAAATAATGTGCAGGTATACAGAGAGAAGACAGGAGGGTGGCAATTGGTGACTTGCTTATTGAGACAATCAGCACAGGCACAATGGACTGAGTGGCCTCTTCCAGTGCTATGATAATTCTGCAATATAAATCAGACCAGGTGGGGGACTGCAGATTTCCATCAGTGAAGGAGATTAGTGAGTCAGCTGGGTTTTTGCAACAATCCTGTAGATTCAATCAGTTGCCAAGTAACTGCACCATACCTGGTTTAATGCATATAGCATTAGTTCACTTACTTGAGGAGGAATCTAGTTACATCGGAGGCAATTCAGAGGAAGTTCACTAGATTAATTCCAGAGGTGAGGAGTTTGTTTTATGAAGAGAGATTGAGCAATTTAGGCCTATACTCTCTGGAGTTTCGAAGAATGAGGAGGAGATCTAACTGAGGGGTATAAGATATTAAAGGGGATTGTGAGATATTGTGTTGTAGGTTATCTTTATTAATTCACTTACCAACTCACTATATTTTACTGTATTTCCATACAATATCAACCCTTGCTACAAGCAATGTTTACCTCTAAATAAATGTAGCACACAGAACAATACCATCCCTATCAAGTCTCCACAAAACGTTATAATATTTTTTTTTAGATTACTTACAGTGTGGAAACAGGCCCTTCGGCCCAACAAGTCCATACCAACCCGCCGAAGCGTAACCCACCCATTCCCCTACATTTACCCATTCCCCTACATTTACCCCTTTACCTAACACTATGGGCAATTTAGCATGGCCAACTCACCTGACCTGCACATCTTTGGACTGTGGGAGGAAACCCACACAGACAATGTGCAAACTCCACACAGTCAGTCGCCTGAGTCGGGAATTGAACCCGGGTCTCTGGCGCTGTGAGGCAGCAGTGCTAACCACTGTGCCACCGTGCCGCCCTTACCAACTATCTCCTCAACCTGTACAGATTCCCAAATGAGTAAGTACCTGTTAAATACCTTTAAGAAACTAACTGACAAAACAGAGCTTCCATGGAATTGCATGAATGTATAAAACTCATACAGGCAAATAGTAAATAAATGTCACAACAAAGCTGCAGTACAGGGCAAACTTGATTATCTGAATGACACGGCAGGGAGTATTTTGTTCAGATAATCGAATGTTCGGATAGCACAGTTTACCCAAGCATCGGGACTTTGAGATCTTGCTCGGACAATCTGAAATTCGGATAATCGACCTTCGGATAATCGAGGTTGCCCTGTAATCAGTTTAATATCCTTTAATCTTTTATTACGATTTTTAACTTATTTCGAGCATATAGGCCTAATATTTTGCTAACATTTACTAATTTAAAAGACAAAAGAACTAACAACTCTTGATTATACAATCAAACCGGACAGACACCCTTAATCCCATCAGAAGTAATAGGCAGCATTTAGCACATTTTAACCCATCTCGTCTCCCAGGACAGAAACCCTTCAAACCTTTATGTACTTATAGATAAAAAATGTAACACCACAGTAATGGAATTTTAATATATGCAACAACTATATTTCAGGATTCTATTGCTGCCTTGAACTTGTGTTGTGATTGCTAAATAAAAGATGCTATTTTAGCCAGTCACCAATTTCTGTTGTCATTTGAACACGATCCCATTGGATTAACAAAATAGACATAGAAAGAATGTTTCCTTGTGGGGCTATCTAGTATGAGCTGTCAAAGTCTTAGGATAAGGGGTAGCAAAATTTAAAATAAAGACAAAGACAAACTATTTCTGTAAAAGGGTCATGATTCTGTGAAATTCACTCAACCTGAGTGCAATGGGTGCTGGAACACTGAGTAAGTTTAAGGAGGAGATAGATTTTAAATTAGTAGTGGGTTGAAGAGTTATGAAGTATGGGCAGGATTTTAGATACAAGATGAGAGAAATTGGGGCAGTATGGTGGCTCAGTGGTTAGCACTGCTACCTCACAGCACCAGGGTCCCAGGTTTGATTCCAGCCTTGGGTGACTATCTGTGTGGAGTTTGTCAATGGCTGTCTTTTATTTCCAGCTGCATTTGTCGCAGTTTTAATTTGGCTTCAAATGATTTCAAATTTCAAAGATGGAGAATAAAAGTTGAGAAATGTTCAATCATTAGGTGCAGCCTAATGTCGACAATGAATGCCAAGTCACACAGCCAATTCTGCTCAGTTTCAGGTTGTCCCTTACTCTTAGGGGTGGCATGGTGGCTCAGTGGTTAGCAGTGCTGTCTCACAGCACGAGGGGCCTAGGTTCAATTCCCACCTCCAGCAACTGTCTGTGTGGAGTTTACACATTCTCCCTGTGTCTGCATGGGTTTTCTCCCACAGTCCAAAGGCGTGCAGATCAGGTGAATTGGCCATGCTAAATTGCCCATAGTGTTAGTTGCATCATTCAGAGGGAAATGGGTCTGGGTGGATTTCTCTTTGGAGGGTCAGTGTGGACTGGTTGGGCCAAAGGGCCTGTTTCCACACTGTAGGGAATCTAATCTAATCCATGGAACAGAGAAGATTAAGAGGTGACCTTATTGAAGCATTCAAAATTATGCTCTACTTTGACAAAGAAGGATATTCTGTTTACTAGTTAGTATGTTAGTAACTAGGGGCCACAGTTTCAAGATTTCAACAATAGTTAGGGGTGAGAAGAAAGAAACCTCTTTATTCAGACAATTGTTAGGATTTGGAAGGCGCTGCCTGGGAGAGTGTTGGAGGTTTCAAAAGACAATTGGATATCTAAGTGGAAGTGATGAAGTTGAAGGGCTGCAGAGATAGGACTAGCTCTTTTGGGAGCCAGTACAGACATAATGGGTTGAACGGCCTCCTTCCTTACTGTAAAATTCTATGAAATTAGAGTTGAGATCAAATGGAAGAGCAGGCTCGATGGGCTAAATCGCCAAATCCCGCTCTTATTTCTAGTTGGTTCCATCACATTAATTTGATGTTCCCCAGCTGCTGAGCTGGGATTCGAACCCGTGTCTCTAGCCCGCGGCCTCTTTGTTTTACACACCTGCCCACCTCACTTTCTATGGCGCTGGCAGCTCCACAAACAAGGAATTAATTTATACTTCCACCCGATTGGTCCATCTAGGAGAACCAGTGCTATTGGCTATAAGGGGCAGCGTCTTTGTGACGTCCACCAATTAACGATGACCGTGCCCTCTCCGTTTGGATAATGAAATCCAATTGGCTCGGTGTTAAGTTATGACTTCGGAGTGGTCACGCGGGCGCATCCTCATATCTGATTGGCCCACTTTGTGCCACTAGCTCAAGCCTGAATGGCTAGTACGGCGGATCGCGTGCGAGTCGTCTATTCTAACACACGTTGTGATTGGGTGCCGTTGCAGGGTTTGTGAGGGGGCAGGGTCTGAGCGAGATGGAGGTGAGTGTGAGAGGGAGGAGGGGAGGATAAACATTAACATCCCAGAGTGAGAGAGAGGGATAGGGATCATAAACACCCCACACTGAGGGGGTGAGGGTGAGGGTGAGGGTGAGGGTGAGGGGAGAACAGACAGAGAAGGGAGAGGGTGATCATAAACATCCCTTTACTGGGGGTGGGGAGGGGAGTGAAGGTTAGGGTTAAGGTGAGGGGGAGGGTCAGTATAAACATCTCTTACTGGGTGTAGGGTTGAGTGAGAAGGGAGGGTGATCATAAACATCCCATACTGAGGGAGGGTATGGGGAGTGAGGGTTAGGGTGAGTGAGAGCGTGATCAAAAACATAAACATCCCTTTACTGAGGGAGAGTGAGTGAGGGTTAGGGTTAAGGTGAGGGGGAGGGACAGAATAAACATCTCTTACTCAGGGTGGGTGGTCATAAACATCCCTTACTGGAGCAGGGGTTTAGGGTGAGAGAGAGAGGTGGGGGGAGGATTAGGGTGAATGACAGGGGTGGGGCACCATAAACATTCCTAACCCCCTCTACCCCGTGTCCCTACCTCCTGTCACAACCCACCACCCACAGCCAATTACCCTGATCAATCCCCTCCCTGCACCCCCTTTCTCCTGCCCTTCCCCCATTTTACAACTCTCTTCCCCCATTCTGTCATTTTCCCTGTCTCTTCCATCTCTTCCTCATCTTTCCACTGTCATTTCGCCCTCCCTTGTCCCTGTTCCTCTCCCCCTGCCCCTCTTTCCCCACCCCCTTTAACCCTCTTTTCCCACCCCATTTAGTCTAATCTTTTCACATCAATGTCTCCTTGCTCCCAGGTATAGAAACACATTATTCCAATTTTCATTGAGTTTTAAAAATATTTTCTTTACAGGACCAAAGGAAATGGCCAATCGATATACAGACAAGCAAACTCTTGGGTAATTGTCTGCATTGGTGATTCATTTTCCAACGAGTTGTACAGGACAGAAGGAGATCTTTTGACCCAACATGTCTGTGCCAATTCTTTGAAATTAGCTTCTGCTCCCCACTGTAATTTTCCACATTTCTGCAAACATTCAAGTATTCAATTCTATTTGGAAGTTATTACTGTATTTATTTCCACAGCCTTGCAGACAGTGTATTCCAGATCGCAAGTTATTCAAAAATAGAATTCTCCTCATTCACCTTTGAGTCTTTTGTGACTGATCTTAAATCTACTTTAAACATATTTTGCTGCTGTTTTTAACTTTAGAAGCCAAGTGGATGTAAGTCTTATTGCAAGTGATAGTCAGGCAGTGTGAAACTTCAGAGAGTGTTTTAAGTGATTTGTAGCAATTGCCCAGAGTCAGCTAAGGAAACTTTCCCTGAGGCACCAGCTATTCTGAATCTGAAGCTGCATCCTGTCTCAAGGTCTGCAGGTCCTCTGTGGATTCAAGCAAGATTATGAGAGAGAGAAATAGAGGCCATTTCTTCAGTGGCTCAGATACCACAAAATTCAACACTGACATTCTATTGCTGTTTTTGCTGTCCACAATGTGGCTCTCATTTTCTCTGTGTGGAAAAGGTGTTTCCTGAAAAGTTGTGACAGTGTCCTTGTGCACAATTGGAATGCAACAGTAAACAGGAAGGAAGATTTAGGGTGTAGGTTTGCTCGCTGAGCTGTAGGTTTGATATCCAGACGTTTCATTACCTGGCTGGGTAACATCATCAGTGGTGACCTCCAAGTGAAGCGAAGCTATTGTCTCCTGTTTTCTATTTATATCTTTCTACAAACCTTCACAAACCTTGCAGGAAGGAAGAGCTGGTGCGTTAGAGTCAGTTTGCTGCAATTTACCATCTTCAGTGTTTGATGCTTAGAATTCTGGGACAGGGGCTTGCAAAGAGTTTAAATATCAATAATCCCTATAAAACAGTTCTTTTAGAAAATCCTAAAAGGTTGTCAATAACATAATCATATTTTTGAAGTATATGTGATAGGTGTTAAGTTTCAGCTTTTAAATGACATTGGAATGAGCTGGTGCTGAATGCACCAACCCAGTCATTTCCCTTCTCTGTTCCCTGATTGCTGTCAGTCTTCACTGTGGGTGCTGAGTGAAGGTTAGGATGACATTGGTGGGGTTGTTGTGGCACTGGGTGAAGGTCATTCCCATTCTCCTCACAGTTGACACCCTGTAGTCAGTTCACAGGAGCATCCAGTACAGTTTGGAAAGACAGATTTGCACACATGTAGCACCTTTCAGAACGTCAGGACATTGTATAACTGCATTACAGCCATTGACGTACTGTTTGAAGCCACTCTAGTGATATAGGAAACACAACAGCCAATTATTCCATAACAAGCTCCCACAAACATGATCTGCTTTTTATTGGTATTGATTGAGGTTTAAATATTGGCCAGGCCTGCAGGGAGAACATTGCTGCTTTTCTTTGAAACAATGCACCTGAAATGACAGATGGGATCTCAGGTTAAAGTCTCATGTAAAAGAAGGCATCTTTGACATTGCAATACACCCTCAATATTGGCCTGGGTTTTGTAGGGCTTCTCATCAAGAAACCATGTATAGGCCAAACCAGAAGGCAGATGAATATATCGACATGCACAACAAATAAAAGAGAATATTAAAATCCCTGTAATTATGTTGTTTCCTGAATGTCTGGAGAGTGTGCTTCACAAGTATTTTGTTTATTGTGTTCCTTAGATTGGCTGGTGGATAGACGGCATTGCAAGCTGAAATGGCAGAATGCGGTGTTGGTAATTCGGGAGAAAATAAACAACGCAATCCAGGATATGCCAGAGAATGAGGAGATCAAACAGCTCCTGTCAGGATCATGTCAGTGCCATTTCTGCAAGTGTCATCCCCGTAGCCTGCATGTGTAAAAAGGATTTGCGATGAACGTTGTAATAGTCCAGAGGCAATGCTCATTAATCAGAGGCAAATTCTGTCCGTTTGGCACTTTGAATAGACTGCAGCACCGAAACAGGCCACAATTTCCACTGAGTCTGTGGCAGTGATTTTGTACCATATGAATCTTCCCATTTGACTTCATATCATCCTCTCAGAGCATTTTTCTGTTCTTTTCCTCCTCATGCCTGTCTAATATCCCCTTAAATATATCAATAATTTTGAGTTTAATTCTGTTCACTCGCAACTCCTTGGCTCATTGGACCTGCTACACTTTGATTTTAAAATTCTCAGCCGCCCTTTCAGTTTGTAATTGTTCTGACTAGTCCCTATCTCTCTAACCTCCTCCTGCATTGCAACTTCTTACAATTGTAAATTCAATCTTTTGAACATTCCCAATTTAATCGCTTTATCATTGACAGTCATGCCTTCAACTGCCTGAGCCCTAAGCTCTAGAGTTCCTCCCTCCAACCTGTTTTGGTTAATATTTGTTCACCTGTCTGAATATCCTGTTCTGTGTTTTAAATTTTTGTGTTATGACACTTCTGTGATGTGTCTTAAGACATGTTGCTATATGAGAGGTCCTATATAAATGTAGGTTGTTAAAGAGTGTGCGTGTGCTGTAGCAGGTTTCACAGCTATCGGGCCCTGAGCCTTCGCCGAGGTTGTGAGTATTTGGTAGACCCAGCATCATCTGATAAAAGTAAGGCCACGTGTGTTTTTGTTGGTATCCCATTTCTTTCCAATTGACTATTAAATGTTCCCTCTCCTGCAGATATCCATTATTTCCATTGCTTGCGAATTGTAGAGATTCTCAGAAGAACAGAAGCTTCTACAAAGAATATTTTTGGTGGTTACTCCTCTCAGCGAATGAAGGTAAACTTGTTTGAAATTTGTTGGTTTTTTTAGGTTTTCTTGCTTTTAAGAAAAAGTCCAAACTAAGCTCCTCTCTGTGTCTTTTTGTTGCTACAGGACTGGCAGGAAATAGTGTGTTTATATGAAAAAGACAATGTCTATCTCGGTAAGGAAGCTGTTTTGCAGAGATTTTACATTATACACATTAAAGGCCAGGTGCTCCTGAAGCTTAGCTGTCTGCTTGGGGCACAGTGGGTAATGCAATAATCTTGGAGTTAGAAGCCCCTTGGTTTGTGCCTCATTCCAGGGAATTCAATCTGTAAGTTCTGTCCTCACTGCAGTGCAGCACTGAGGGTGGGCCGAGCCTGTCTTAGGTGATTTTATTTTTTAATGAGATCCTAAACCAAGGATGTTAAGAATTCCACAGCATTATCTAAGAAAGAAGGAATAGTAGAACATCCAATTATACTCTCAAGCAATACACAAATCAAATAATCTGAAGCATATTGCAGTACACATAAAATTTTTTAAAAATTTCAACCAGCATAACTCCCTGTGTTATGAAAGTTGCTATGTACACTTATCACACTGCAACACCTACTCTGCTGGACCATTCTCATTAATCCGTGACCAGTTTTTATTATAAATGTAGAAAGTTAACACCCTGTTACATGGCAATCTGGGGTGCGTCTAATCTGTGATCTGTTTTAGTCAGGGCCAATTGGCCTCTGACCACCTCCGTAATTGGAGAACATTGGCCACGCGTCACATTATTTCTGAGGCTCCAAAGGAGCAGGTTGCATCTCAGAAATAATCTGAGACACTTGTGTCCCTGGCATCTCTGCTATTGCAAACTCTCCTGTGCACACACGACTCGAGGGAAGTGGGGCAGGAATGTCACAGGACTAGCAATCCAGAACCTCAGGCTAATGACCTCAGACATGAGTTTGAATTCTGCCATGGTAGATAATGAAATTTAACTTCAACAAAAATCTGGAATAAACTAAAGATAACCTAATGATGACTGTATTGCCACTGTTGAATGTCATTAAAAACCCATCTAGTTCCCTTAATGTTCTTTAGGGAAGGAAAAAGGCGTCCTGACCTGTCAGGTCTGTATATGACTCTGGTCCCCCAGCAATGTTATTGACTTTTAAAGCCCTCTGGATAATCAGGAATGGGCAATAAATGCTGCCTAGCCAGAGAAGCTGACATCCTGTGAACAAATGTAAAAAAAACCTGCAGTTGCTAGCAGCTGCCCCACCCTAAGCTGCCTATTTTGCTCTCAGCAGCTCGCTTGCCGAATGGAAATGGGATTGGGAGTCTTAAAATGACAGGAGATGCAAAGTGGAACCTCCACCACCAGAGCTCTTGGGCGTGCCCATGAGATATTGCATTGGGTTTTTTTCTGCTTTGCATGCAGTACATCCAAGATTGCTGTTCACATGCATAACTCAGAGCAAACTTTACCCAAAACTCCCCTGTTTTGAGAAGTGTGTTTCAGGGCAGTGTATGTTTTTTATGAGGATCTGCCTTGAACCACAATTCAGCATTTGATCAGTGCCCTCTTGCAGCAGATAAGCCTACGGTGCAGTGCATACAGCAACGAAGCAGATCAGGAGGAGAAAATGAGGACTGTAGATGCTGGAGATCAGTGTTGAGAGCATGGTGCTGGAAAAGCACAGCAGGTCAGGCAGCATCTGAGGAGCAGGAGAATCGATGTTTCAAGCATAAGCAGGAATGTTCTAATGCTTGAAACATTGACTCTTCTGCTCCTCGGATGATGCCTGACCGGCTGTGCTTCTCCAACACCACACTTTTTGACTCTGATCTCCAGCATCTGCAGTCCTCACTTTCTCCTATTCCCAACAGCTCACCGTCATAACAGGTTCCACATTTTCCTCTCTTTCGGGGTTAAAGAACTTGTTTTCTTTAATTGAATTTATTGTTGTCACCTCTCACTGGGTATCATAGCATCCCAAGTGTGGAATCAGGCTGTTCAGCCCATCAAATCGACACTGACTCTCCAAAGAAAATCCCATTCAGACCCATCTCCTCACCCTGTCCCTGTAATCCTGCATTTCCCGTGGCTAACCCACCTAGCCTGGACACTATGGGCACTTTAGCATGGCCAATCTACTTAACCTGCACATCTTTAGATTGTGGGAGGAAATCTGAGCACCTGGAGGAAACCCACGCAGACATGGGGAGAATGTACAAACTCCACACAGATAATCACCTGAGGCTGGAATCAAACCAGGTACAGTGACTCAGCAGTGTTGACCACTGAGCCACCGTACTACTGGGTAGTGCACAGTTAATCAGCCCAGCTATTCCTGGAGTCATTACAAAAGGTAAAAATTTGAAAAAACAGATTTCCCCAATGTGCTGACTTATAAACTATGGTTGATGGAAATCACAGGGCAGGTGGTTATACTTAATAAGACCAATTGTTTATTACAGATAAATAATCTCCGGCTATTGGTGAACAAGCATGAACCGTTGGCATGTAATTCTTCTACGTAAACTTCTAACTCCTTACAAGCTCTATCTACCTTACACAGACAGTCAAGGAACAAAAAGCAAGTGTTATGACAAGGGAGAACTGAGAAAATTCAGTGTTAACAGGATAAATTGAGAGGGATCTTGTGCTGATCAGAATGTTGCTTCTCGGAGGTCCACCACAACTGGGTCACACCTATACAAGTTCTCTGCCTTGTTAAAAGTGACAGCTTATAACAATTGCTGAAAGAAAAATAAACTGTTTTTCTTCAGTATTAAAGTAGTTTTTGCAGAGAACAGGGACAACTCCTAAACTGGTGGCAGCCTGATGACTTCTCACTGGACTTTTCACAGTCCCAAGCTGGTCCAATACTTGAGAGCCCATTACTTTGTTGTTGGGAGGTGGGGCCTTTATCATTGATTACTGGTCACTAGTCCACGAACCATTCAGCAACTTGATGTTGACTGAATCTCCATTTTTACACACCCTTGGCTGCAGCTCATCCACACCTTCTCCTATGTATTACTTGAATCAGCAGCTGTGTAAACAGTGCTTACAATGAGTGTGAGGTGATCTGCTTTCAGGAACATGCAGTAATCTGTCAATGTTTGGTTTAAAAATATTTTTTTTTCCTCATTTCAGTCCATAATCAAAAATACAGGAAAATAGAAAAGGTACAGTATTTAAATCAGTGATTATCCTTCAATCATGACCCTGAGTATTCGGTTCCTCCACAAGTGGAAATATCTCTGTCGACCTTAAAGACATCTCAGGTCACCCATTCATCTGATTATTTTTTTGATAAGTCTTTCCTCTCAGTTATATATTTTTTTCCTATTGTGTGTTTATAAAGTTTCCCTTTAAGTATGATGCGCATTCTTACAGAAGTGTGCTTTCTGTATTTTTTTTAAATAACAGCTGAACTCTCCAGTTTACTTGTGCGAAACGTAAATTATGAAATTCCATCTTTGAAGAAGCAGATTAGTAAGTGCCAACAGTTACAGCAGGAGTACAGCCGCAAGGAGCTGGAGTACATCAACAATGCTGCTGCTTTACGGGACAGGTTCTTTACTTCCTGCAAGCAGTTTGGAATAAAGGTGGGTCAGCAAGTGTTGTTCTCTTGACACATCATATAATTCTAGCAAAACAGTAACCAAACATCGGGAGAAGGGAATGTTTAGGTGTGACAAGAGAATGCTGAAGAAACTGGCAGCATCTGTGGAAAGAAAAACCAAGTTAACGTTTCAATATGACTCTTGTTCAGAACGAGGTCTGTATTCCTTTATGAAGGAAGCTATAGATGCTCAGCCATGTTGAAGTGAGCTATAAGTGTGTTCACTTTGAAGCTGGGTTATAGCATAGAATTCTGGCTTTGCTTGACCTACGGTTAATTTAGAAGAAGGAAACTCTCTCTCACATGCTCTTAAAGAAGGACTCTGAAAAGTCCTGACATCAGGAAACACCAGTTCTGCCTTTCTCTTTGCCCATCTGGTCTCCATTCCATATATTGCCACAGGGCAGGGTAACATGGGGTATAGGATTTCTCCATCCTGTCATTGCTAGGCATGGCTTGCAGATGGCTGCAATCATGGAACAACATGAGCTTTCCACAAAAACTGTTTCCCACCACCCCCCCCCCCCCCCCCGGCCAGGGAATAGGAGTCACAGCTGTGGGATCAGAGATTGGCCATTTACAAACAATCACATGGTATACAACAAGGCTGAGCTGAGGACAAAGATCGTAACTCAGGGGTTTGTAATCTCTGGAATTCTCTACCACAGTGGCTGTGGATACTCTATAATTAAGTATGATCAAGACTAAGACTAGTTATAAAGTTAATTGAAGGATATGGAGATAGTGCAGGAAGTGGAGGTGATAGGTGATCCATCATCTAATTGAATATTGCAACAGGCTCAGGGCACTACATGGCCAAATGCACCTGTTTCTTATGTCCTTCTGTTGTGATTTAAACATTTTTCATTAAGTAATCTCTGTCAGATCATCAGCCTGTTCTGTTCTGTACTTGCTGTTACCACTGGAGAGAGGTCCTGTAGGTTGGAACGTTGAACATTTTGGCCTTGACGATCATTCAGTTCAGTATTGTGGAGCTCTGTGATCCACACAGAGATACACAGCATTCAGGTAACCAACCAAGAGACACTCGTTGCTCACCCAAGCTAAATCAGTTGCATTTTTGGTGTGATTTCAGTCACAGGGTGCAAGTCAACGATACCTTGATGCTAGGGGGGTCACGTGTTTGAACCTTTGAATCTCATCTAGATCATACTTTGCACGTTGTGCTTCAGCCTGGTGCTGGCAAAAGGAGCACTTCAAAAATATCAAAAAACAAAATTATTCACACAGCCCATCATGTCTGTGCTCGCTCTCCAAAAGACTTGTTTATACCATCAACGCCCCCCCCAACTCTATCCCCAAGTCTCCGAGCCCCTCATCCCTGGTACCACTAATAAATTTACTTCTGTATTTTCTCCACAGTCTTAACATACATTTAGAAACGTGGTGGTCCAGAATTTTGATTAATATTCCAGTTGGGCTGAGCAGTGAGTTTTAAAATTCTGGCTTTGTTACTTTTGTATTCTGTAGCTCTGTTTACAACATGCCTTTCCCAGAGAGTGGTGAGAATGTGGAATGGTTGACTTGAACAGCAACATTACATTTAACGTAAAATTGGTCATACGAGCATATGGATTAGGAATGGAGGAGACCACTCTGCCCCACCATTCAGCACAGTCATGAATCATCTGATTACTCCACATTCCCGTCCACAATGGATAACCTTTCACACATGCTCATTAAGAATTTGTCTACCTCCGCCTTAAACAGTTTTAACAACTAGGCTTCCACCACCTTTTGAGGAAAAGTTCCCAAGACTCTCAACCATATGTCATAGAGTCATGGAGATGTACAGCATGGACACAGACCCTTCGGTCCAACTCATCCATGCCGACCAGATATCCCAACCCAATCTAGTTCCACCTGCCAGCACCAGGCCTATATCCCTCCAAACTTCCTAATCATATACCCATCCAAATGCCTCTTAAATGTTGCAATTGTACCAGCCTCCACCACTTCCTCTGGCAGCTGATTCCATACACGCACCACCCTCTGTGTGAAAATGTTGTACCTTAGGTCTCTTTTATATCTTTCCCCTCTCACCCTAAACCTACGCCCTCTAGTTCTGGACTCCCCCACCCCAGGGAAGAAACTTTGTCTATTTACCCTATCCATGCCCCTCATGATTTTGTAAACCTCCATAAGGTCACCCCTCAGCCTCCGACACTCCAGGGAAAATAGCCCTAGCCTACTCAAACTCTCCCTATAGCTCAAATCCTCCAACCCTGGCAACATACATGTAAATCTTTTCTGAGCCCTTTCAAGTTTCACAACATCCTTCCAATAGGAAGGAGACCAGAATTGCACATAATATCCCAACAGTGGCCTAACCAATGTCCTGTACAGCCGCAACATGACCTCCCAACTCCTGTACTCAATACTCTGACTAATAAAGGAAAGCATACCAAATGCCGCCTTCACTATCCTATCTACCTGCGACTCCACTTTCAAGGAGCTATGAACCTGCACTCCAAGGTCTCTTTGTTCAGCAACATTCCTTAGGACCTGACCATTGAGTGTATAAGTCCTCCTAAGATCTGCTTTCCCAAAATGCAGCACCTCGCATTTATCTAAATTAAACCCCATCTGATCAAGATCCCATTGTAATCCTCCTGAGGTAACTTTCTTTGCTGTCCACTACGCCTCCAATTTTGGTGTCATCTGCAAACTTACTAACTATACCTCCTATGTTCATATCCAGATCATTTATATAAAAAAACCCTCAGTTCATCTCTGTCTTAAATGGCTGACCCCCTTATTTTTTAACAATGACCCCCTAGTTTAGAATCTCTCACCAGAGGAAACACTCTTCACATCCCACTGGTCAGGACTGCTCAGGACCTTGTATATTTCCATCAAGTTGCCTCCTACTCTTCTGAGGATTCAGGCCTAGTCTCTCCCAAGGTTCCTTATAAAATAATCTGTTCCATTCCAGGTATTAATCTAGTAAACCTTTAAACTGTATCCATTATATTTGTGTTCTTCCTTAAATAAGGCGACCAATCTAGTACACTGTCGCTACTTAACCGGCTGATAATCAAGCCCCACTGTTCTGCAAATCTTCACAAAATGTATAAAATCCCAATTAGAACATGAACGTGACCAATTTGACTGCTATTCAGAACAAAAAAATTCACACCAGGTTTTGTCATTATTGTCATATACTTAATTTTAACAAAAAAATTCTAATCTATTATGATACAACTTCAACTACATAACTCCCAAATGAGCACATATTAAGACAGACAAAAGGATTTGACACACGTACTACTGGCTGATCCAATTTCCTGCCTTTAACTTCATCACCCTTGACCTCTTTATCTAACAGAGCTTTGTCTAACTCAGTCTCGATTAAATTCAATGCAGCCTCCATTGCTGGCTATAGAGAATTTCACAGCGATGACTCTCTGATAGAAAAATAATTTTCCTCTGTCTTAAAAGGGAAATATCTTAATTTTAAACTGTTTACATAATAATTCATTAACTTGTCAAACCACCTTCAAAATTGTACCTCGAGAAACCCTCAATTTATTAAAAAGGAACCTGAATCTGTAACTCCAAGATGACAGGCCAGGTGCTGGTGAGTGGATTCTGGATCATTGGTGCTGGAAGAGCACAGCAGTTCAGGCAACATCCAAGGAGCAGCGAAATTGACGTTTCGGGTAAAAGCCCTTCATCAGAAATAAAGGCAGAGAACCTGAAGTGTGGAGAGATAAGCTAGAGGAGGGTGGGGGTAGGGAGAAAGTAGCATAGAGTACAATGGGTGAGTGGGGGAGGGGATGAAGGTGATAGGTCAGGGAGGAGAGGGTGGAGTGGATAGGTGGAAAAGGAGATAGGCAGGTAGGACAAGTCCGGACAAGTCATGGGGACAGTGCTGAGCTGGAAGTTTGGAACTAGGGTGAGGTGGGGGAAGGGGAAATGAGGAAGCTGTTGAAGTCCACCTTGATGCCCTGGGGTTGAAGTGTTCTGAGGCGGAAGATGAGGCGTTCTTCCTCCAGGCGTCTGGTGGTGAGGGGGTGGCGGTGAAGGAGGCCCAGGACCTCCATGTCCTCGGCAGAGTGGGAGGGGTGCTAGAATGGACAGTTTGTTTATCCAGCTGGCACAGACATGATTGGCTGAATGGCCTGTTACCGTGCTGTAACTTTTCTAAGGTCTAATCATGTACCCCAGATCAGTGTTCGTGCTCCCCTTTTAAAGGCGAGAAATTAACTTGCCTGCCAATGTAACGCAAGGTGAGTGGATCATTCTGCCCTGGTTATCAATGACTGAAGTTTCTGTCTCACTGACCAGGGTAATGATGTCCACCAGGAGCTGCTATCTCTCTGCAATGACCTCCCATCTGGCCTTGACGGTATGGCTGAGGGGACCAGTGATCTTACTGATGCCCTGGAGCTGTACGAAGCCTGTGTGGAGTTTGTGTGTGGCAGGTAAGAATGTGGCAGGAAGCACTCTAACTGGAATATTCAGTTGAGTTTTGTTCAAAATGAATGAACAGGAATTACTCTGTAATCACCAAGTTCAGTTTGTCTTTGACCCCATCCTTGTTTTGGGCAAGGGGCTATGATATGAAACATTGCCAAGACTGCAGCTGCATGCTTCTGCCACCAGGTGGGGTTCCTAAGCTGCTGATTTCCTATATCCCCTTAACACTGTGCAGCCTGAGGGCACTTGAACATGGGGCCATAACCTTAAAATTACAGCCACGCTATTTAGGGGTGATATTGGGGACGTCTTCACCCAAGAGGTGATGAAAATGGGGAAATCTCTTCCCCCAAAAATGCTTTGGAGCCTGGAATCAATCCACCCTAACCTGCACATCCCTGGGCTATTTAGCACAGCCAGTCCATCCTGACCTGAACAACCCTGGACACTACGGGGCAACTTAGCACGGCCATTTCATCCTGACCTGCACATCCCTGGACACTATGGGACAATTTAGCACGGCCATTTCATCCTGACCTTCACATCCCTGGACTGTGGGAGGAAACCCACACTGACACAGGGAGAATGTGCAAACCCCACACAGACAGACACCTGACGGTGAAATTAAACCAGGGTCCCTGGTGCTGTGAGGCAGCAGTGCTAACCACTGAGTTACAGGGCTGTCCCAAAAGTCCCGGTGTGGATCCTCTCAGAGAATGGTGAGAATATGGAGCTTACCATCACAGAGACTGTTTGAAATGAGAAGGAGAGAAGGGAAAATTAGACAAACAGTGGGGAAGGGAATCAAGGAGTACGATCAATTTAGATGAAGAAAATGAGCAAATGCTCAATAGGATAGACCCCAGCACAGACTGGTTGGGCTGAATGGCCTGTTTCTGTATCATATATCCAATATAATCCTGCAAGCCATCCCGGGCTGCTGAAGCATGCCTGGTGGAAGTTCACGGGATCCACAGCACAAGACACCTGAGCTGTGTCTTGATGCTGAGATAATTGAGGAAGAGAGTGCAGCATGTGAAAGGGGAGGTGATGTACTTACCTTCAGAAGACCCTGTAAATTCATTGAATTGTATACAGTCAGTGTATACGGTGACACCAAAATGACTAATTGCTCTCTTTTTAAATGTATTGTTAAATGCACCAATGTCAGACTGTTCAAAATGTACTTTAAACAGGTGTTTCCTTTTGTTGTAAATTGAGGGGCAGGATAGGGCCAGTTGCTCCAACATGCCTGTCCCACACCCTCATCTGCTCTTTTCCCTCCTCACTCGCCCTCCCTCCACAACCCGTACTCGCCTGTGTTTAGCTGCTGACTAATTCCAGTGTGTTGTGCATGACAGTGTCTCAGAGCCAATTGCTCCCTTACTGAAACACATTCAACTGAAAGGAAACACAACTGTCTACGAGTGGAGAACTGGACAGGCGCCTTCAGCGATTGAGCGGCCAGCTAACATGGTGATTCAACAACCAACAGAGTCCTCAGACACGGTGAGTGTAATTGGAACGAGCCTACTCTTCCCAACTCGGAGATTCCTTTTAGCAAATGCTGTCCTTGGGACCACACCAGGGTCACTGTATGCAGCTCAGTACAGCATTATCTGAGGTAGAGATCAGTGAGTCAAAAGCAAATAACTTAAACACATTGGAACACAAATCAGTAAATCCATTTACTATTAGCCCAGATAATTTTTTTTTGTTTTAACACAGCATTTGCAGAGTTTTAAGAAACATTCTAAAAGTTTACATGTGAAAAAACTCAAGACTTTGGTGATTTATAGACATCCCATGACTTTGAGTCCATCTGATCTCATAATATTCAGAACAGTGTCAGCCAGTTTTGCTCAAGATTTGGTTCCATTGATGCTGGAACTTACGATGAAACAAGTTAGAGGCAAAAGTAGACCATTCAGCCCCTCTAACCTGTTCCACGGTTCACTAAGACCTGTTTGTGTTTTAAATTGTACACTCCCATCCACCCTCTGCCTTTCAAGAAACTGTCTACCTCTGCCTTAAAAGTATTCAGTGACCCTGTCCTCCACCCTTTCGGGGGCTGGGTGTTCGAATGTTGCACAACAATCTGAGAGAACAGAAATCTCATTTCCGTCCTAAAAAAGGCAACCCTTAATTGTAAAACCGTGCCCTCCAGTTGAATCACAAGAGGAACCATTCTTTTCATCTCCGTCTTGACAAGACCATTGAGGATCTTAGACACTTCACATAAGTCAACTCTCACTCTCCTCTAAACCCCAGGAGAAGCAAGCCCAGCCTGTCCAACATAACTCAGTAACTCCAGACACTAATCTAGGAATCCTCATCTAAGCTGCTTCCAATGTACTTTCATCCTTAAATAAGGGGGTCAAAACTGCATTTAGTGTTCGGGATGTGGTCTCACCAATACCCTGTATAACTGACACACAATAGCCTTACTTTCATGTTACTTTCTGTTTATTATGAAGAATTACATCTATTTGCCTCCCGAATTATATTCTGTATCTTATTAAATTCTTAACAATTTATGCACCAGAATGCCTAAATCCCTCTGCACCTTCCAATTCTGCAGTCTTTCTCCATTTCAGTACAGCTCTGCTTTTTTTTAATCAAAATGGAAAACTTCACATTTTCCCACGTTATATTCCATCTGCCAGGCTTTTCCCACTCACTCAACCCTATCTATATCTAGCTGCAACTTTCTTATGTCTTCTTCACAAAATACTTTCCAATATAATCTTGGTGTCATCTGCAAGTTTAGCCACCCTGTCTTTATTCCTCTTACCTCAGTCCTTGATGTAAATTATAAGAACCTGAGGCCCCATCACAGACCGCTGTGGGACTCCATTTGATACATCCTGCCAATCAAACAAAGACTGATTTAATACATATTCTCTGCCAGCCAGTCAATGTTCTATCCAGGTCAATATGTTACCCTCTGCACCAGGAGCTTTAATTTTTTTGCGGTAACCTTTTGATGTGGCACCTTGTGAAATGCTCTGTGGAAATCCAAGTACATGCTGTCTACAGGATCTTCATTAACCATAATGCACGTCACTCCTTCAAAAATAACTCCAAGAAATTGTTTTAATGTGTTTACCTTTGGTGAAAGTATGTCAAATCTCCCTGAGTTTTTCTAAGAGTGCAGCTATGATCTCTCTCATGATCGATTCCAACACCTTCCCCAAGCCAGACATCAACTGGCCTGTAATTTCTTGTTTCTAGAATAGAATAGAATATCCTTTTATTGTCACAAGTCTGGAAGTACAGGCGTGCGTGAAGGTTTACACTGTCACCCCACATGGCACCATTTTATGGACAAAGTACCCAGGCACTGATACAAAATACAGAAATAAAGGAAAAAGAAAGGGAAAAATGTTATTTTTCTTATAGTTATTCAGAGTATAAGTTAGAAAAATGAGAATTAAGTTAAAAAGATAAGCATTATTGATTTTCCATAAGGAACCTGTGGAACGTCAGGGCTGGGGGCTTCCACACATGGTCTGCCCGGGCTCACAAGCTGCTGACCGCCCGCACAGACCCCAGTCCAACACCCGTCCCCCGCTCTGCCCGGGCCACCCTCCCCCACTCTCCCTGGGCCTCCATCCCCTGGGCCATCCTGTGTTGCTCAGGCCTCCAGCCGCCATACCTCGGGGAAAACACCAAAAGGGGGAAACAAAGAGAAGAAAATGGGAAATGAGCAGAAGGAGCAGAGGAGTGCTGGTTGGAGCATCCTACTCCGGCACCACCTTGACCGTACAGATCATTCTTAACCCCTCTACATCCCTCACTCCTTGAATGAGGATTTTATACTTTCCAGTCCAATGGAAGCTTACTTGAGTCTAGGAAATTTTGTACAATTATATGTATTTTCCTTAAGTTTGATGCTTTCCTTTACTCGGAGTAATTGTTCTCCTTGATCCATCAGAATGTCTATGATTCATCCGACAGTTCATAAACTTTGAACATTTTGGGTATGTTTGCCCTGGATCACTGTTATCCAGAAAGTGCCACACGCTGCAGCCTTGATGCTCATTTGACCTCACGTGAACTGCCGCTCCTGATGAGTTTTAGTTATTTAATGATATTATTCACTCACTTGAATCGCATTTTATTTAATTAATTATCTTTACCACTATTATGTGTAATATGTTAAAATTTAGGAGAAGTCGAAACCTTAACTACTTCCCAGAGATTCACCAAATGACTTTCTCCTTTCCTTGGAATAGAACTAGGACCAATTTCGACCAGCTAAAATGAATCTAACTCAGTCTCTGACTGCCTGCCTGCCATGGGATTTTTCTCTTGTCTGCTTCATAGGTTTGGATTGAATTGGAGTCTGGTTCTTTCTTGTCCAGTCAGTACAATGTGAGGCTAATGCCAGGAGTTTGCCAGAGTCTGAGATGCACTTCAGTAAATCCTGCCTTACATTATCTTGGATGTCCTGTGAATTACTCTGACTGGTTAAGGAATATGAGTAACTAAGCTGATCTTTGTTGCATTATCTGGTTATTTTCAGTAAGAGAAGTGCTTTCTACTGTGTTTCAGATTGACTGGGGAGATGATGGGGTGTCTGGAATGGATCAGTCAGGTGATATCGATTGGGGAATCACAGTAGAAGACAATGCTGAGGTGAATCATTATTGCAGTGCTCCTCTCTCAGATTCTCCTGTCCTAATGTTTGTTCTGCTGGTTTTAGTGTGTTTTATTTTGTACCTTCTCCAAGGTGAACAGCGAGGAGCATGGTGCTGACATGATCGACTGGGGAGATGATACAACTGCTGCTGTGGAAATCAATATCGTGGAGTCTGGTGCTGAAGGTAACCTCGTATATACATGATTTGGAGATGCCGGTGTTGGACTGCGGTGTACAAAGTTAAAAATCACACAACCACAGGTTATAATCCAACAGGTTTTATTTGGAAGCACTAGCTTTCGGAGCGCTGCTCCTTCATCAGGTGGTTGTTGAATATAAGATTATAGGACACAGAATTTATAGCAAAAGTTTACAGTGTGATGTAACTGAAATTATATATTGAAAATGCCTGGATTGTTTGTTAAGTCTATCATCTATTAGAATGACCATGTTGGTTTCAGTTCTTTCATATGTAAATCTCAGAACTTTCTTAAAATTACATTCTCAAGTGAACTTTAACAATAGGTGTCATGTCGGCCCAGATAATGCATTGAAGGTGTGAGGTGCCCTGTGTGAGGCTGTCTGTGCCCCAATGTTCAGACTGATTCTAATCTAAAAAAGGGATTTACAGAATCTTACATGGATTCATGCAGTTTTTGAGCAAAGTAAAATGTAATTGCACAAGTACAAATTCACCCCACAAACGTATATGTGTATGTGTGTGCTGGAAGGTATGAGTGTCTGTGTTAGAGAGTGTGTAGATGTGTGTGAGTGTAAAGGGCTATAAGTCTGAGAGGGTGTATGTGTGAGCGTATGAGAGAGAGATTGTGTATGAGAGTGTCTGCATGAGTGTGTGGGTCTGTAGGGGGTTGTATGTGTGTCTGTGTTTAGTGCAGTGAAGTGAAGTTACCTGTAGTGTGACATGAAACCAAGGTCCCAGTTGAGGCCATCCCCATGGGTACCAAACTTGGCTATCAGCCTCTGCTCGGCCACTTTGTGTTGTTGCCTGTCCTGAAGTCCGCCTTGGAGGATGGTCACCTGAAGGTCCAAGTTTGATTATCCCGGACCGCTGAAGTGCTCTCCAACTGGGAGGGAACACTCCTGCCTGTTGATTGTTGTGTGGTGCCCACTCATCCGTTGCTGTAGCCTCTGCTCAGTCTCACCAATGTACCATGCCTCAGAGCATCCTTCCCTGCAGTGTATAAGATAGACAATGTTGGCTGAGTCACATGAGTACCTGCCACGTACATGATGGGAGGTGTTCCCACACATAATGGTGGTATCCATGTCCATACTCTGACACGTCTTGCAGCATCTGCCATGACAAGGTTGTATGCTGTAGTCCTGAAAGACGGGCAGTGAACAGTGATTTGTTCGAGGTTTGGTGGTTTAAAGGCGAGAAGTGGAGGTGTGGGGAAGGTCTTGGTGAGGTGCTAATCCTCATTGAAAACATGTTGCAGGTTGTGAAGAACATGCCGTAGTTTCTCGGCTCCTGGGAAATACTGAACAATGAAGGGTACCCTGTCGGTTGCAGCACGTGTCTTGTCTCCTGAGGAGGCCACTACAGTTTCTTGCTGTGGCACGTCGGAACTGGTGGTCGATGAGCTGAACATCATTCCCCGTTCTTATGAGGGCATCCCTGAGTACTTCCAGGTGTCCATCACGTTCCTCCTCATCTGAACAGATCCGGTGTATGCGTAGGGCTTGTTCATAGCGGATGTCTGTTTTAATATGTTTTGGGTGGAAGCTGGAGAAGTGTAGCATTGTGAGGTTGTCTGTGGGTTTGTGGAAGAGTGTGGTGCTGAGGTGCCCATTCTTGATGGAGATGCATGTGTCCAAGAATGAGACCGATAGTAGAGAGTAGTCCATGGTGAGTCTGATGGTGGGATGAAACTCATGATATCTCTGTGTAGTTGATTCAGTTACTCCTCACCATTGGTCCATAGGAAGAAAATGTCGTCAATGTACCTGGTGTATAGTGTTGGTTAGAGGTCCTGCACAGAGAACAAGTCTTGTTCGAATCTGTGCATGAAAATGTTGGCATATTGTGGGGCACGTTTGGTCCCCATGGCTGTTCCGTGTGTCTGGATGAAGAACTGGTTGTCAAAGGTGAAGACGTTGTGATCGAGGATAAAGCGGATGAGTTGTAGGATGGTGTTTGGAGATTGGCAGTTGTTGGTGTTGAGGACTGAGTCTGTTGCCACGATGCCGTCATTGTGGGGGAGGCTGGTGTGGAGTGCTGAAACGTCCATTGTGACGAGGAATGTTCCCAGTTTGACTGGTCCGTGGGTGCTGAGTTTCTGTAAGAAATCCGTAGTGTCGCGACAGAAGCTGGGGATCCCCTGTACAATGGGTTTCAAAATGCCTTCAGCATAGCTAGAGAGGTTCTCACACAGAGTGCCATTGCCTGATATGATGGATGTTCTGGTGTATTGGCTTTGTGTATACACACATACCAAAATGCGCACACTCACACGTAGGTTTGTGAGGTGAATTTGTACTTGTGCAATTACATTTTATTTTGCTCAAAAACTGCATGAATCCATGTAAGATTCTGTAAATCCCTTTTTTAGATTAGAATCAGTCTGAACATTGGGGCACAGACAGTCTCACACAGGGCACCTCACACCTTCAATGCATTATCTGGGCCGACATGGCACCAATTGGTAAAGTTCACTTGAGAAAGTAACTTTAACCAAAGGTCTGGGATTTACATATGAAAGAATTGAAACCAACATGGTCATTCTAAAAGATGAGAGACTTAACAAACAATCCAGGTCTTTTTCAACATATAACTTCACTTACATCACACTGTAAACGTTTGCTATAAATTCTGTGTCCTACAATCTTATATTCGACAACCACCTGATGAAGGACCAGCGCTCTGAAAGCTAGTGCTTCCAAATAAAACCTGTTGGATTATCTCATTGTGTATGGCCATCATGTGCTCTGGGATGTCCTGAGAATGTAAGAGGTACTACATAAATGCAAGGTAGCACAACATGGAGATTGCTGTTTTCTATCTGTGATAGAGGTAGCACTATCGCAGTTTAAATAGGAAGACACTAGATGGCAGTGCTGCTCATGGAATTTTGACTCTGGCTCAGACCGCAGTTTACACAGAGATGTTCACACTCTCTCATGCTCACCCACCTCTGATGTGGAGGTGCCAGTGTTAGACTGAGATGGACAAAGTTCATCCACCTCCGTCATTCATGATTTTTGAGGATTGAGAAGCCCTTTTTCTTCATCACTGACCTGTCATCACTTTTCAGCTATAATTCTGAAAAGTAAGCACGTGAATATTGTAGTTGAGAGTGTGGTGAAGGGCTTTTGCCCGAAATGTCGATTCTCCTGCACCTTGGACTCTGCCTGACCAGCTGTGCTTATCCAGCACCACACTCTCGACTCTAATCTCCAGTATCTGCAGTCCTCACTTTCGCCTATTTGAATATTATATTCTGAACCAGGTACCAGACCAGTTAAGGATAATATTGAAATTCAACTCAATGCAATGCTTTTATTATCACAAATGAATTATTTTTCTAATTTTTCTGATTCTAGGTGATGGTGGAGTGGCAAAGGGGAACGATGCTCTAACTATCCTGGAAAACCCGGAAACCAGGAACCAGTTCATTAACGAACTCATGGAGGTAATTTTCAGCTGGAAATGTAAATACTGGAAAGATGTTCAAAATACAGTGTTCACGATTGGGCAGGCAAGTGGGACTAGTTTAGTTTAGGAAAATTGGTCAGCATGGATGGGTTGGAGCAAATGGTTCTGTTTCCATGCTGTATGACTCTGTGATAAAAGGTGCATGTTAAACACTGCAGAGGGGATGGATCCACTTCTGGCCACAGTGTGGTGCCAGTGAGCACATTTTCTATTAGAAAGGTTTAACATAGAACGTTAGAGCACAGTACAGTAGATTTGGCCCTTGATGTTGCGCCGCCCTGTGAAACCAGTCTGAAGCCCACCTAACCTACACCATTCCATTCTCGTCCATATGCCTATCTAGTTATGGAGTTGTGGTGGGTTTGGTACAGATCAATAATCTGATGAAGTTCAGAACAGGTATGAGGGGCTGAATGGTCTCTTCCTGTTCCCGTGCTCCAGTATAAAGAAAATATCTGTGAAGTACTTCACGGACCCTGGGGTGAACACTACTTTGCTCCCTTGAAGTTACAATATCTATTCTTCTCCTAGTTCACCTCCACCTTTTCTCCATTTCCTCCTTGTTTTCAGATCTCCAATAATGCTGCTTGTGGTGAGACGGAGTATGGCAGCATTACTGTGCACATAACCCATCAAGCACACCCACACTATCAGTATTAATTCCAATATCAATTTCTTATAGAAGCAAAATATTGCAGGTGCTGGAAATTAAAACAGAAATTGTTGGAGAAACTCACCAGGTCTGGCAGCATCTGTGGAGAGAAAGCAGAGTTAACTTTTCAGGTCCGATTAGACTCTCCTTCAGGACTAATTCAGTGTGAGAGCCCCTAGAGTGGAATGAGAAGTAGGAACTCCTTGGCTGATGAGGGTGGTGGCAGAATCCAGTGCAGTTCCCTGCCCTCCGGAATGCTCACTGCTTGCACAGGCCTGACAGAGGGAAGCTGGTGGTGGCTGGGTTCATGATGTGGGCCTGGTGGTTATCGCAGCGAGTGAGGGACATTTGGAGATTGCATGGTCCTTGTACCATTACAGCTGTGAACACTTGCTAGATTTGGTTTTGTCCAAAACATCAGCCTGAAATAACCAGCAACGTTTTTTTCTTTTCACCCGCTTTTGACATTTGAATGAAAGAAAGACTTGACTTTCTGTAGAGCTTTCATAACCACCAAATGTAGTGTCATAGAGTCATACAGCTGTACAGCATGGAAACAGACCCTTTGGTCCAACTCCTCCATGCAGACCAGATATCCTAAGTTAACCTAGTCCCATTTGCCAGCACTTGGCCCATGTACCTCTAAACCCTTCCTATTCATGTCCCCATCCAGATGCCGTTTAAATATTGTAATTGTACCAGCCTCCACCACTTCCTCTGGCAACTCATTCTACGTACCATCCTTTATGTGAAAGGCTTGTCTCTTGGGCCCCTTTTAAAACATTTCCCTCTCACCTTAAACCTTTAGTTTTGAATGCCCCCATCCCAGGGAAAAGACCTTGTCTATTCATCCTATCCATACCCCTCATGAATACACTGCGTTAGCCAACCTCCAGTCTTCTGGCACCTCACCTGTGGCTATCAGTGATACAAATATCTCAGCAAGAGGCCCATCAATCACTTCTCTAGCTTCCCCCAGAGTTCTCGGGTACACCTGATCAGGTCCTGGGGATTTATCCGCTTATATGTGTTTTGAGACATCCACACCACCACCTCTATAATATGGACATTTTTCAAGATGTTGCTATTTATTTCACCACATTCTCTATCTTCCATGACCTTTTCTAAAGTAAATACTGATGCAAAATACTCGTTTAGTATCTCTCCTATCTCCTGCGTTTCCAAACATAGGCGGCTTTTCTGATTGTTAAGGGGCCCAATACTCTCCCTAGTTACCCTTTTGTCCTTAATGTATTTGTAGAATCCTTTTGGTTCTTCTTAACTCTATTTGCCAAAGCTATCTCATGTCCCCTTTTTGCCCTCCTGATTTCCCTCTTAAGTATACTCCTACTGCCTTTATACTCTTCTAGGGATTCACTTGATCTCTGCTGTGTATTACCTGACATATGCTTCCTTCTTATTCTTGACCAAAACTTAAATTTCTCTAGTCATCCAGCATTCCCTACACTTACCACCCTAGCAGGAACATACTACCTCTGGACTTCTGTTATCTCAGCTTTGAAGGCTTCCCGTTTTCCAGCCGTCCCTTTAGCTGCGAACATCCAACCCCAGTCAACTTTTGAAAATTCTTTCCTAAACAGTTTCAAAATTGGCCTTCTTCCAATTTAGAAGTTCTAATTTCTAGTTATGCAGGGACATGGGAATGGTGCAGGAAAATGTCCTTGAGCTGGAAGGTCGTCTGTGGGTTGGAATTCCTTTGTGTTCCCCTTCATTCTTCCTCCTCCCTAGTGAGTTGTAGCAAAGTCTGGAATCTTGTTTGGAGCCTGGGATACTCCAGTAGCCTAGCGATGCCAATTCAGGCAACGTATAGAGGTGTATTGATCGGACACTCTTACTTCATTGATTGTTGCTTCTGGAGTCTGATCTGTGGGAGAATCAGAGGAACTGACCTACTCTCCCCAATCTCTGCAAGTCAGCATTTGCAAGGGTCACCATTAGCATTTTGTTCCGAATTTGTTGGTGAGCTTTTCTATCAACATCTGTTGTCGGCAGCTGGTTTCCGGATTGCATTTTTGAATTGTTGATCTCAGTTACAGGAATTCTTGAGCCAGAGGCTTGTAGAGATGAATGAGGAGGCAGACATCCTCTCCATCAACCAGTTCCAAACAGCTCCAGCTATCATTCAGACTCAGGATATGGCAAAGGTTGTTGCCATGACAACACGAGTGAAGGATCTCATCCAGAGACTGACCAATGTAAAGATGCGACATCTCTTCATGATCCATGCCTCTCCCAGGTTTGATGCTGATCTCATTTCATTCACTGAGTTGCCCTTTGGGAGTGATACTGTACTGTGGTTTAGGTGGAGTGGGAGGGGTACATAGGAACAGGAAGAGACCATTCAGCCCTTTGAGCCTGTTCTGTTACTCAGTTGGATCTGGGTTTCTGGTTTTGTGTGTTGAATGTTGAATTGACTCACTGGCCTCAGCCACTTTTTAGCTGGTGAGGAAGGAGAGTGAGTTCGAGAATCTAGGATGTGTGTTTAATCCAGTTGGAGAAAGTGAGGGCTGCAGATGCTGGAGATCAGAGCTGAAAAATGTGTTGCTGGAAAAGCGCAGCAGGTCAGGCAGCATCCAAGGAGCAGGAGAATCGACGTTTTGGGAATAAGCCCTTCTTCAGGAATGAGGAAGGTGTGCCAAGCAGGCTAAGATTGTGCACTGAACTGAGTCAATCTGAACTGGACTGGCAATAAGCAATGACAGTGAAACCCAACGTCCCGACATTCTCCCCCAATTTATATTGTACTGTCCTAACCATTGCCAAATTATCTGAAGTTTCCTGATAATCCCCTGGTTGCTCAGCAGGTTATTATCACATTAACCAGTGTATCAGTAACGACAATGATAACTCCTGGGTTAAAGAGGCCAGTGATGCTGCTTCTCTGCAGGGGCCCCTATCACCATGACCCCCTGCCCTGGCCCCAGGAGCAATGAAAGCCTGGGAGTCTACAAGGCACCAGGCTGGGGAGGAAATGGAAAGCCTTACTCTCAGTACGTTATGTGTATCTAACGGTGCTGCTGCCCCACTGCTGCAGGTACATTGACCGTGTGACTGAGCTCCTGCAACAGAAGCTGAAACAGGCAGGCACCGTGGGAGAAAAGCAACATCAGATGATCAAGAAGCGACAGCAATCTCTGGAGGAACAGGCTGCCCTTGAACCCAAACTGGATCTTTTAATCCAGCAAACCAAAGAGCTTCGAAAGCTAGTAAGTGACTCCCTCGATCCCACACGCTGAGCGAGGTTCACATTAAAAATGTAAAAGGTTTGTTGCAGCCTCTGTTGCCATCGGTGAGAGAACATTTGAATTTACGTTCAGATCATCAGGAAATGCTTCCCAGTCAGTGACGTGCTGTCACTGTTCCCATTGCAGGAAACACGGCAGTCAGTTTGCACATAGCAAGCTCCCAGAAACTGCGTTCTGATAACTATCAGACTGTTCCAGTGTGTGGCTGAAGGACACTGGGGAGAGCTACCCTGCTCTTCATCCCAGAGAGCCATAGTATCTGTTACTTACCACTTGAAAGGACAAATGTCTCAACTTCACCAGCACAGTGTTTCCTCATTAGGGGTCAGTGTCAAGGAAGTGTTGCACTATCAGGGCGTCAGTGCTGAGGGAGTGCTGCACTGCCAGGGGGTCAGTGCTGAGGGAACGCCACACTGTCGGAGGGTCATTGCTGAGGGAGTGTTGCATTGTCGGAGGGTCAGTGCTGAGGGAGGGCTGCACTGTCAGGGGGTCAGTGCTGAGGAAGTGCTGCACTGTCAGGGGGTCAGTGCTGAGGGAATGTTGCACTGTCGGAGGGTCAGTGGTGAGGGAGTGCCGCACTGTCGGAGGGTCAGTGGTGAGGGAGTGCCGCACCGTCGGAGGGTCAGTGGTGAGGGAGTGCCGCACTGTCGGAGGGTCAGTGGTGAGGGAGTGCCGCACTGTCGGAGGGTCGGTGCTGAGGGAGTGCCGCACTGTCGGAGGGTCGGTGCTGAGGGAGTGCCGCACTGTCGGAGGGTCGGTGCTGAGGGAGTGCCGCACTGTCGGAGGGTCAGTGGTGAGGGAGTGCCGCACTGTCGGAGGGTCAGTGGTGAGGGAGTGCCGCACTGTCGGAGGGTCAGTGGTGAGTGAGTGCCGCACTGTCGAAGGGTCAGTGGTGAGGGAGTGTTGCACTGTCGGAGGGTCAGTGGTGAGGGAGTGTTGCACTGTCGGAGGGTCAGTGCTGAGGGAGTGCCGCACTGTCGGGAGGTCTGTGCTGAGGGAGCGCCGCACTATTGGGGTCAGTGCTGAGGGAGCGCTGCTTTGTCGGAGGGTCAGTGCTGAGGAACGCCGCACTATCGAAGGGTCAGTGCTGAGGGAGTGCCGCACTGTCCGAAGGTCAGTGCTGAGGGAGTGCCGCACTGTCGGAGGGTCAGTGCTGAGGGAGTGCCGCACTGTCGGAGGGTCAGTGGTGAGGGAGTGCCGCACTGTCGGAGGGTCAGTGGTGAGGGAGTGCCGCACTGTCGGAGGGTCAGTGGTGAGGGAGTGCCGCACTGTCGGAGGGTCGGTGCTGAGGGAGTGCCGCACTGTCGGAGGCTCGGTGCTGAGTGAGTGCCGCACTGTTGGAGGGTCAGTGGTGAGTGAGTGCCGCACTGTCGGAGGGTCAGTGGTGAGTGAGTGCCGCACTGTCGAAGGGTCAGTGGTGAGGGAGTGTTGCACAGTCGGAGGGTCAGTGCTGAGGGAGTGCCGCACTGTCGGGAGGTCTGTGCTGAGGGAGCGCCGCACTATTGGGGTCAGTGCTGAGGGAGCGCTGCTTTGTCGGAGGGTCAGTGCTGAGGAACGCCGCACTATCGAAGGGTCAGTGCTGAGGGAGTGCCGCACTGTCCGAAGGTCAGTGCTGAGGGAGTGCCGCACTGTCGGAGGGTCGGTGCTGAGGGAGTGCCGCACTGTCGGAGGGTCGGTGCTGAGGGAGTGCCGCACTGTCGGAGGGTCGGTGCTGAGGGAGTGCCGCACTGTCGGAGGGTCGGTGCTGAGGGAGTGCCGCACTGTCGGAGGGTCGGTGCTGAGGGAGTGCCGCACTGTCGGAGGGTCGGTGCTGAGGGAGTGCCGCACTGTCGGAGGGTCAGTGCTGAGGGAGTGCCGCACTGTCGGAGGGTCGTGCTGAGGGAGTGCCGCACTGTCGGAGGGTCAGTGCTGAGGGAGTGCCGCACTGTCGGAGGGTCAGTGGTGAGGGAGTGCCGCACTGTCGGAGGGTCAGTGGTGAGGGAGTGCCGCACTGTCGGAGGGTCAGTGGTGAGGGAGTGCCGCACTGTCGGAGGGTCAGTGGTGAGGGAGTGCCGCACTGTCGGAGGGTCAGTGGTGAGGGAGTGCCGCACTGTCGGAGGGTCAGTGGTGAGGGAGTGCCGCACTGTCGGAGGTTCAGTGGTGAGGGAGTGCCGCACTGTCGGAGGGTCAGTGGTGAGGGAGTGCCGCACTGTCGGAGGGTCAGTGGTGAGGGAGTGCCGCACTGTCGGAGGATCAGTGGTGAGGGAGTGCCGCACTGTCGGAGGGTCAGTGGTGAGGGAGTGCCGCACTGTCGGAGGGTCAGTGGTGAGTGAGTGCCGCACTGTCGGAGGGTCAGTGGTGAGTGAGTGCCGCACTATCGAAGGGTCAGTGGTGAGGGAGTGTTGCACTGTCGGAGGGTCAGTGGTGAGGGAGTGTTGCACTGTCGGAGGGTCAGTGCTGAGGGAGTGCCGCACTGTCGGGAGGTCAGTGGTGAGGGAGTGCCGCACTGTCGGGGGTCTGTGCTGAGGGAGTGCCGCACTATTGGGGTCAGTACTGAGGGAGCGCCGCACTATCGAAGGGTCAGTGCTGAGGGAGTGCCGCACTGTCCGAAGGTCAGTGCTGTTGGAGTGCCACACTGTCGGAGGGTCGGTGCTGAGGGAGTGCCGCACTGTCGGAGGGTCGGTGCTGAGGGAGTGCCGCACTGTCGGAGGGTCGGTGCTGAGGGAGTGCCGCACTGTCGGAGGGTCGGTGCTGAGGGAGTGCCGCACTGTCGGAGGGTCAGTGCTGAGGGAGTGCCGCACTGTCGGAGGGTCAGTCTGAGGGAGCGCCGCACTGTCGGAGGGTCAGTCTGAGGGAGCGCCGCACTGTCGGAGGGTCGGTGCTGAGGGAGCGCCGCACTGTCGGAGGGTCGGTGCTGAGGGAGTGCCGCACTGTCGGAGGGTCGGTGCTGAGGGAGTGCCGCACTGTCGGAGGGTCGGTGCTGAGGGAGTGCCGCACTGTCGGAGGGTCAGTGCTGCGGGAGCGCCGCACTGTCGGAGGGTCAGTCTGAGGGAGCGCCGCACTGTCGGAGGGTCAGTGCTGAGGGAGCGCCACACTGTCCACGGGTGCTGTTTGTCAGATGTGATTATATACTGTTTTGGGTTTATGTGAAAGATTTTGCATCATTGTTGGTAAGAAGAGTAGTGAGGTCTTTGCCAGTATTTATCCCTGAATCAACAGCACAATGATATCAGATTGTATCATCAAGGTATTCAGTCATCTGATGGTCCCTTTGAATCGAGGGTGACATTGCTTGAGCTGGGCCACTCCTCCTGATAGAGGATCCCAGTTGTGATTGAAGACGGTTTTTGCAGTGGGGTCACATTGTGTCGGGGATTAGAGTCTGCAGCCTGGGGTCCATCTCCATCATTCTCCGGCACCTGCTGACTCTGTTCCTTCCCACAGTTGGATCCCTGAGCCTCCAACCAGCCTTGCTGGTTCAGGGGATGCTGTTTTCTCCTCCCAGTCAGTGATATCAATGCTCTGTGCTTTATCATAGTCTCCTATTGGAGTATGTTCCCTTGTGGGAATCTGCTGAAATGGACACTCAATTTCCTACATTACAACAGCGACCACTCTGTTGTCATGTGACAGATCCCAAGTGTCAGCCACTGACTGTATTAGTGCCTGACTCTGACCGTGACTGTGACCGTGAGTGAGTCCCTGCCCGTGAGTGGGAGTGTGAGTCCCTGAGTGTGAGTGGGAGTTTCTCTGTTATCTCTTTCAGATTGAGACCGATATCTCCAAACGGTACCAGAACCGCCAGGTGCACCTGATGGGGGTCATCGTGTAATAACCACTCGCTCGGTGCCCGGACCCACTGGATTCTCCTGTTCACACTCAAGAGTGGCACTTGCTTATGGACTTCCTGCTCACGCCAAAGATTGCAAGTTTTAAGGATTTAACACAAAAATGAATAAGATGAAGACCTTAATCTTTGATCACTGATGTACTTTAGAACTGCGAGGGATTTAAAGACTTAAATTTGCTGTGACCTCCCCTTGAAGACATGGAAAGGAAAGATTTTCAAAGCCCTTGATTATAGATGGTATATCCGAGGCTGTATACAGGGGAACCTCGATTATCCGAAGGTGATGGGTGGGTACTGTTTCATTTGGATAATCGATTAGATGGTGAATCGATTTAAATGCCTTTCCTCTGGGGTTCGAAACTTCTAAAGTCTGCTCCCTATTCAGGAGACTGCAGCAGCACACAGTGCGTGAAACCCCCCCCCCCCCCCCCCCCGCGCAACCCCCCTCCCCCACAACCCCGTGCAACACCGCCCCCCCCACAACCCCGCCCCACACAACCCCGTGCAACACCGCCCCCCTCTCCGGGGCAGCTGGACTGGACACCAACATCAAGACTGCTGCTGCTTTTGTGGGGTAAGACTCCAAATAGCGCGCACACACAGACACGCGCGCGCACACAGACACGCGCGCGCACACAGACACACGCGCGCACACAGACACACGCGCGCACACAGACACACGCGCGCACACAGACACACGCGCGCACACAGACACACGCGCGCACACAGACACACAACTCTTTACTGCAACTTTTTGACAATTTGCACCTTTGCCTTGTACAGGACAATGTTGGAGAGATTATCTGGGGAAGGGGGGTTCAGGATACACCCCTGTGTAGAACTCCAGGGAAAGTGTGGGGAGGGAGAGAGAGAAGGTGGGGGGTCAGTCATTTGGAGATGGTGCCTGTTTAATCACGGTAAACAAAAGACACGATCACTTGGAGACACGTCTTTATGTCATGTTTCCATCAGGACCTGGAGATCTCCTTCGGATAATCCGATTTTCAGATAATTGGTATTCGGATAATCGAGGTTCCCCTGTACTGGTTAACATTTTGTAACTGAATAAATTGTATTTTGTCCCTGAGGAGGAGCTCTTTAAGTCAGTTTAAAGATGTGGTCCTTGTTGACTATCACTGGTTAATATTAACACTGAGGAGCAGCCTGTCATTCCTGTTGAAAAACATTGAACACATTCAGGGCCACAGCTCGGTACCTCAACCCCCGGTTGAATCAGCTGGTGGAGCTGTGATCTCAGTGTATACATCATGCGGCAGCGTATAAACAGGCAAATTCCACACACACCCATCACAGAGACATACCCAGACATGTATGAATGTTCAACCACATTCAGACACACTTGGGTAGAAGAGTTCATTTGTTCGGTATTCTGCCTCTCACTGACAACATCACTCATTATTAACCCTAACAATAAATTACTTTCTAAACAGTGAACCACTCCTTCCTGATTGTTGTTATATCTGAGACACTGGTGGAGTTGTGTGTGCTGCACTCAGCCAGGTGTATGTCTCTGTCACTGAATATACTTCCCATTAATGTCTGTCTCAGGTAATGCAGCTTGAAATCAGGCTGAAGCAAGAATTTCAGTGACCTGTGATAATCAGTACGTGACACATTTACGCCACTTCCATTAAAGTGTGAACACAGCCAATCAAACAAGAGCTGTTACATCGAGCAAGAGAGTTGAGTTCCACCGGGTGGCAGTGCTGGGGGCTTCAAGGGAGTGATCTGATCATCACCACAACTGTACAATGGATTAACTTACACGTACAGGACACTCCTGAAGCAGAGGGTATGTACCAGGAAGTGGACAAAGCTGATTTGTGACCTGCTATAGACTTTTTGAAATTGCTCGTTATCAGTATAGCTCCAATTTTAATACTTTGCCTCCTTGTTGTGAACACCACGCCAGTGGAAATATTGTCTGTCTACCCTATACAGTCCTTTTGAAAGTCTCAAAAACCTTAGTATGATCACTCTCAATCTTCTATCCTGAATGGTAGACGACAACAACATCAACTTATGTGTTTACATAGCGTCTTCAAAGCTGCAAATGCTCCCCCTAGTGTTTATCTTGAATATTATCAGTAAAAACATCTAGCCTCGGGATAAAACAAGGACTGCAGATGCTGGAAACCAGATCCTAGATTAGAGTGTTGCTGGAAAAGCACAGCAGGTCAGGCAGTATCCAAGGAGCAGGAAAATCGACGTTTCGGGCAAAAGCTCTGTTCCTGATGAAGGGCTTTTGTCCGAAACGTCGGTTTTTCCTGCTCCTTGGATGCTGCTTGACCTGCTGTGCTTTTCCAGCACCACTTTAATCTAGACTCTCAGCCAACCTGGACAACGTCTTGGGAAAAGTTTGCCAAAAGCCTGATTGGAGAGAGAGGTTGAAGGGAAAGGCTTTGGAGCGGGCACCGGCAAAAACGTAGCTGAAAATATGCTGTTAATGGTTAAAATCAGCAATGCAGGAGACACCAGAATCAGTAGAGTTGAGATTTCAAATACTTGCAAGACTGGACGAGGTTACATAGGTGACGAGAGCAGGGGATTGGAGGGATTAAAAACATCCAAGGATGAGAATTTTTTGATCCACTGTCTGATCTGGAACTAATCTCTTCCTTCAGATCTAGAGTCAGCTGATAGAGTTGTGAGGGAGAATCGACTTGAAGTTAGGATGCAAGCAACAGAATTTTGGATGAGCTTTATGTGGGAGGTAAGTTTGTCAGGAAAGAATGGGAGCAATCAAGTTTAGAGGCAACAAAAACATGAGTGTGGGTTTTAACAACATGAGAGAGGGTGGAAATTGGCTGAGGTGATGGATGTGGATATGGGCAGTCTTGGTGAAGCTGTGAATGTGAGATCAGCAAGGATCAACTGGTCAAATCCTCTTCCATTGTGCTCTTGAGTTCCACACCTGGGATTTCATCCGCAGCTTACAGCTATCGCCATTACAATTTCAGTGAGAATTCATGGATTTGGAACTCTTTCCTCTGCAAGTAGTTGCTAAAATGAGAGAAAACTCTGCAAATACTCAGCAGGTCAGCATCTGTGGAGGGACAAATTGAGGTAATGTTATGGACCGAAAAGAATTCGATCTTGATGACGTGTGCTAGGACAGGCGTAGACTGAATCAGTAATAATTAGTTCTACTGTCCAGTGTAAACCTGCTAAAAATCACCAGGAATCTTCCTCCAAAACCCCACCAACAGCCCATTCCTCAGAGTGACGGTTTATAGTAATACTAGAGGAACTATTGTGTCCAACGTGTGTTGTATTAAATCTGGTTAAATCTTACTGGCCTCTGAAGTGATCTAATAAGACACTGTTTTCGGGCAATGAGGGATAATTCTTGATCATGTGTGGGAATGGAGGGTTTTGGGAAAAAGGCAGGAAAGTGGGCATTAGGAATGTTCGATCAACTGTGATCCTATTGAATGGTGGAGCACGCTCAAAGGACTTCTGTTCCTATTTTTCATGGTCTTATGATGGACCAATGGTTGAGGAGAGTTTGAGGGAATAGCTCAAATGATGATCTCTCCAGAAATACATGATGTCATCATTGTCTACAGGAATAGTGCCAGAATACTGAAGGATAGCAAATGTTGCCTTGTTCAAGAAAGGGCATAGAAACAACTGTGGAAATTATAGACCAGTGAAGCTTTACTTTGGTTGTGGGTAAAGTGTTGGAAAGGGTTATAAGAGATAGGATTCATAATCTAAAAAGAAATAATTTGGTTAGGGATAGTCAACGCGATTTTGTGAAGGGTAGGTCATGCCTCACAAACGTTATTGAGTTCTTTGAGATGGTGACCAAACAGGTGGATGAGGGTAAAGTGGTTGATGTGTATATGGAATTCAGGAAGACATTTGATAAGGTTGCCCATGATAAACTATTGCAGAAAATATGGAGGCATGGGATTGAGGGTGATTTAACGGTTTGGGTCAGAAATTGGCTAGCTGAAAGACGACAGAGGGTGGTTATTGATGGGAAATATTCATCCTGGAGTTCAGTTACTAGTGGTGTACCACAAGGATCTGTTTTGGCTCCACTTCTGTTTGTCATTTTTATAAATTGCCTGGATGAGGGCATAGAAGGATGGGTTAGTAAATTTGCAGATGACACTCAGGTTGGTAGAGTTGTGGATAGTGTCAAAGGATGTTGTAGATTCCAGAGAGATATAGATAAGCTGCAGAGCTGGGCTGAGTGGTTGCAAATGGAGTTTAATGCAGAAAAGTGTGAGATGATTCACTTTGGAAGGAGTAAAAGGAACACAGAGTACTGGGCTAATGGTAAGATTCTTGGTAGTGCAGATGAGCAGAGATCTCGGTGTTCAGGTACATAGATCCCTACCACCCAGGTTGATTGGGTTGTTAAAAAGGCTGGGGGACCTGAGGTTGTTTTCGTTGGAGAGAAGAAGGTTGAGAGGTGACTTAAGTGAGACATATAAGATAATCAGAGGGTTAGATAGGGTGGACAGTGAAAGCCTTTTTCCTCGGATGGTGATGGCTAGCACAAGGGGACATAGCTTTAAATTGAGGGGTGATAGGTATAGGACAGATGTCAGAGATAGTTTCTTTACTCAGAAAGTAGCAGTCTAACAGCAGTAGAGTCACCAAATTTAAGGGCATTTAAGTGGTCATTAGATAGGCATATGGTCAAGAATGGAATAGTGTAGGTTAGATAAACTTCAGATTGGTTTCACAGGTCGGTGCAACATGGAGGGCAGGAGGGCCTGTACTGCGCTGTTTTATGTTCCATGTTCTATCCAACCAGATTTGACACCCACCCAGCAGGTGACCTTTATGCATATCTTGACCGTTAATGGCTTAAGGACCGTTAAGGACTTGTGTCATGTATCTTGTGAAAAGTAGTTTCCTGATGAAGAGCTGATGATCGAAATGTCAACTCTCCTGCTTCTCAGATGTTAGCTGACCTGCTGTGCTTTTCCAGCACCACACTTTTTGACTCTGATCTCCAGCATCTGCAATCCTCACTTTCTCCCAAAAATAGTTTGTCATCCTGCTGAGCTTTCCCAGGAATCAATGTCAATGAATATTTCTTCATTATGATTCAAACTTCTTCTCCAACTTCCTATTTTATCTCTTTCCATCTTTTTCCTTTTTATAGAGTCATAGAGCTGTATAGCACAAAAGAGACTCCATGCCAACCAGATATCCCAACCCAATCTAGTCCCACCTGCCAGCACCTGGCCCATATCCCTCCAAATCCTTCCTATTCATATACCCATCCAGATGCCTTTTAAATGTTGCAATTGTACCAGCCTCCACCACTTCCTCTGGCAGCTCATTCCATACACGTACCACCCTCTGTGTGGAAAAGAGATCTTTCCCCTCTCACCCTAAACCTATGTCCTCTAGTTCTGGACTCCCTGACCCCAGGGAAAAGATTTTGTCTATTTATCCTATCCATGCCCCTCATCATTTTATAAACCTCTATAAGGTCACCCCTCAGCCTTTGACGCTCCAGGGAAAACAGCCCCAGCCTTTCAGCCTCTCCCTATAGCTCAAATCTTCCAACCCTGGCAACATCTTTGTAAATCTTTTCTGAGCCCTTTCAACTTACATAGCACAGAAACAGACTCTTTGGCCCAACTGACCCGCGCTGACCAGGTATTCAATCTGACCCAGTTCTATTTGCCAGCATTTGACCCATTTTCCTCAACCCTTCCTATTCATGTATGCATCCAGATACCTTTTAAATGTTGTAATTGTTCCAGCCTCCACCACTTCCTCTGGCAGCTCCCTTAAGATTGCCCTGTTACACCAACATGTCCCGCCCCCTGGACTGAGATTGGATTAAGTTTGCAGGTTATGGATGGGCACATCACTGGAACTTTCACTTTGTGACTCCTTCCCTCTATCAGTCCCACCATGGGTTCGCCTTTTCTGATTGGTTCAGGCTGCAGTTTGAGTTAAGTACTATTGATCCAGGCTGGATACAGAATGGGGCATCCCTTCCTTCAGCTGTTGCCACGGTTGGAGAGTTTGCGCTCTAGGGATAGGCTGGGGCTGTTTTCCCTAGAGTGTCGGAGGCTGAGGGGTAACCTATAGAAATTTATAAAATCATGAGGGGCATGGTTAGGGTAAATAGAGAAGGTCTTGTAAAGATTGACACCAACCTCTTACAGAGATATCATGACCGTGATTAGAGCCTTGGTCAAAGAGGTACATTTTAAGAGATGTCTGTGGCACAGTTGAAAAATGCACTAAATTAGTCCTGCAGAGTCCCAGGCTAATGTTATGGGCACATGGGTCCAAATCTCACCATGGCAACTGGTGGAATTTAATTTAAATAAATAAAACATGAAATATAAAGTACATCTTTGCGATGTTAGGTGGGGAGACTAGGACCGTGGGCACTGCCTTAGAGTTACAGAGGGTCAATTTAGAACGGAAATGAGGAGACATTTCTTCAGCCAGAGAGTGGTGGGCCTGTGGAATTCATTGCTACGGAGCACAGTGGAGGCCAGGACGTTAAATGTCTTCATGGCAGAGATTGATTAATTTTTGATCTTGCAAGGAATTAAGGGCTACGGGGAGAGTGTGGGTAAGTGGATTTGAAATGCCCATCAGACTTGATTGATTGGTGGAGTGGATTCGATGGGCTGAATGGCCTTACTTCCACTTCTTATGGTGACCATGAAAAAAAAACAAAATACCACCAATTGTTGTAAAAACCCATCTGGTTCATCATTGCCCCTTGAAGGAAGAAAATCCCCTTTCCTTACCCAGTCTGGTCAACATGTGACCCAGACTCACAACCGCCCTGAAATGGTCCCTGCAAGCTCCTCAACTGTAGGGGCAGTTAGGGATGGGCAATAACGCTGGATAAAAGAGTGAGGGGTTGAGGAAGGGAACTGTGGAGCTCAGGTTGACTCGGCTGCCACTGGACTCACATTGAAAATTGGAAGACAGACAAGAGCTCAGAACTGGGCGGCACGGTGGCACAGTGGTTAGCACTGCTGCCTCACAGCGCCTGAGACCCGGGTTCAATTCCCGCCTCAGGCGACTGACTGTGTGGAGTTTCCACTTTCTCCCCGTGTCTGCGTGGGTTTCCTCCGGGTGCTCCGGTTTCCTCCCACAGTCCAAAAGATGTGCAGGGTCAGGTGAATTGGCCATGCTAAATTGCCCGTAGTGTTAGGTAAGGGGTAAATGTAGGGGTATGGGTGGGTTTCGCTTCGGCGGGTCGGTGTGGACTTGTTGGGCCGAAGGGCCTGTTTCTACACTGTAATGTAATCTAATCTAAAACTGGAGGAACACCCAACCTTCTGGAGAGTTATCGACAACAGAGATAGGGAGTGAGGCCAGGGAAGGATTAGAACTCTGGAGTGAGAATTTTAAAATCTAGACCTTGCTGGACAGAGTCAGTCAGTGTACACAAGGGCATTGGGTGAATGAGTCTTGGAGTGGGATAGGATTCCGGATAATGAGACACAAAAATATCCAAATACCCGCTTCACACATTGCCAACTTTAATGTACTCCCTCAATTACAATTCACCAAATCTGTTAGCTTAATAACTAGTCCTGACAGACTGTCGCAAAGGTCAAAAATAGGGTGCTTTATATTCAGGGTAGCAAGTACTTTAATTTAATTGAAAAT
This sequence comes from Chiloscyllium plagiosum, assembly GCF_037043375.1. Lineage (NCBI taxonomy): Eukaryota > Metazoa > Chordata > Chondrichthyes > Orectolobiformes > Hemiscylliidae > Chiloscyllium > Chiloscyllium plagiosum. The sequence continues at coordinate 3,592,174 of NW_028270170.1, forward strand.
TGATTGTCGGGGGGAAGTTATTAAGGGTGATTACTGTCTTGAGAGTGTGGTGATTGGATTTATGCAAATGAGTGAGTTCTTCAGGTATGTTACTGCACAGCACAGAGACTTGTTTAATTAGACAGTAGGTATAACCAGTTACCGTGGTTACTTTTTAATTTAATGTTGCACTATAGCAGTATAACACTGCTGGGAAACATTAACTGTTAGGGATGTCAGAGTGAGTTTTACTACTTTGAACTCAGGGGGCTGTGAATATCTTTTATTTGATTAATTATGATTGCTGGCTGAATCATTTTGCTTTAAGACTGTGAAAAGTTATTCCAGGCAGTAATACTCACTTCTGAGGAGTTGAGGGGGAGTGGAGGCAGAGGTCTGAGGGGTGGCTGATGCTATGTAGAAATGGACACATTTCAACCCTGTACCCATCCCTAATGTGATTGCTGAATGCTTTGCTACGTATGGAACCTGACAGCACAGGAAGATTCCAGCATCAATCATTCCAATCTGTGCTGGGTTTACCCAGGAAGCAGTAAAAACTGCTGCAATTGATTTCAGGAGGAGGAGGAGGAAAGAAAGACCTGCATTTCTATAGCGCTTTTCTAGTGTAGAAACACAGTAACCAATTTTCACACAGCAAGCTCCAACACCAGGCACTGCAGTAAGTGCTCGGGTAATTTGTGTAGATGGTTTTTGAAAAATAGGCAGCCCCACCCTTGTTTTTCTTCACAACGGGCCTCAGTTTATGATGGAATTTGAACCACAGGCCCTGACAGTGTTGCACCCAGTCTAGAGGCACTGCAAGTGTCATTGTTGATTGGGCCCCACTCTGGAAGGGACCTTAAAACTGGAGGAGTATGTGGGATTGCTGTTCCCAATTACCCATAATCCAGGACAGCACCAGGATCAGCTGTGATGTCACTGTAGTTGAATAGACTGTCCAATGAGGATCAGGAATTTGTGTAAAGTTCCAAAGACTGATTAGCATCCATGGAACTGGAATCACTGCACTGACACATTCTCGTAGAGTCAGTACTGAGGGAGTACCACGCTGTTGGAGGGTCAGTGCTGAGAGCGTGCTACAATGTTGGAGGGTCAGTGTTGAGGGAGCGCCACACTGTTGGAGGGTCAGTACTGAGGGAGTGCCACACTGTCAGAGGGTCAGTCCTGAGGGAATACTGCACTGTCAGAGGGTCAGTGCTGAGGGAGTGCCGCACTGTCGGAGGGTCAGTGCTGAGGGAGTGCCGCACTGTCGGAGGGTCAGTGCTGAGGGAGTGCCGCACTGTCGGAGGGTCAGTGCTGAGGGAGTGCCGCACTGTCGGAGGGTCAGTGCTGAGGGAGTGCCGCACTGTCGGAGGGTCAGTGCTGAGGAAGTGCCGCACTGTCGGAGGGTCAGTACTGTGGGAGGGTCAGTCCTGAGGGAGTGCCATAATGTCGGAGGGTCAGTTCTGAGGGAGTGGCCACTGTCGGAGGGTCAGTGCTGAGGGAGTGCTGCACTGTCAGGTTCAGTGCTGAGGGAGTGCCACAATTAGATTACTTACAGTGTGGAAACAGGCCCTTCGGGCCAACAAGTCCACACCGCCCCGCCGAAGCGCAACCATACCCCCTACATTTACCCTTTACCTAACACTACGGGCAATTTAGCGTGGCCAATTCACCTGACCTGCACATCTTTGGACTGTGGGAGGAAACCGGAGTACCCGGAGGAAACCCACGCAGGCACAGGGAGAACGTGCAAACTCCACACAGTCAGTCGCCTGAGGCGGGAATTGAACCCAGGTCTCTGGAGCTGTGAGGCAGCAGTGCTAACCACTGTGCCACCGTGCCGCCCACAATGTCGGAGGGTCAGTACTGAGGGAGTGTTGCACTGTCGGAGGGTCAGTCCTGAGGTACTGTTGCACTGTCGGAGGGTCAGTCCTGAGGTAGTGTTGCACTGTCAGAGGGTCAGTGCTGGGGGGTGCCACACTGTCGGAGGGTCAGTGCTGGGGGGTGCCACACTGTCAAAGGGTCTGTGTTGAGGGAGTGTTGCACTGTAGGAGGGTCAGTGCTGGGGGGTGCCACACTGTCAAAGGGTCAGTGCTGAGGGATTGTTGCACTGTCGGAGGGTCAGTGCTGAGGGAGTGTTGCACTGTCGGAGGGTCAGTACTGAGGGACTGTTGCACTGTCGGAGGGTCAGTCCTGAGGGAGTGTTGCACTGTCGGAGGGTCAGTCCTGAGGTAGTGTTGCACTGTCGGAGGGTCAGTCCTGAGGTAGTGTTGCACTGTCGGAGGGTCAGTGCTGAGGGAGTGCTGCACTGTCAGAGGGTCAGTGCTGAGGGAGTGCTGCACTGTCAGAGGGTCTGTGCTGAGGGAGTGCTGCACTGTCAGAGGGTCTGTGCTGAGGGAGTGCCGCACTGTCGGAGGGTCAGTGCTGAGGGGTGCCACACTGTCGGAGGGTCAGTGCTGGGGGGTGCCACACTGTCGGAGGGTCAGTGCTGGGGGGTGCCACACTGTCGGAGGGTCAGTGCTGAGGGAGTGATCCACTGTCGGAGGGTCACTACTGATGGAGTGCAATACTGACGGAGGGTCAATGCTGAGGGAGTGTTGCACTTTAATCCTTTAAACTTGCTGGAAGCACAATCCCATCATAACTGTGTTCTCAATGCTGAAGAATGGGTGGAAACACCAGTATTATTCTTTTGCTGTTTGTGGGATCTTGCTGTGCATAAATTAATCATCACTCTCTCCCATCACAATAGTGAATCCATGTCAGTAAGTAGCACGTTAGGATGGCCTGAGGTGGATTATAGTGCAGCAGTAATGCAGACCTGTATTCTCCCTCACCGAGTTGATTTATCAACTCTCAGGCTCTTTGCTCAGCCTTTTCTTGTGGACATTTATTTTTGTATCTTGTCAGTGACTGAGGCACACACAGTCCTTGCTGGTTCCTGGTCATTGACTGGTCAGTCACTGGTTCAAGGTTGGGTTCTGGCAGGGTTAGTGTAATCATGTTTAACTTACTCCTTTACAGACCAGCATAGCCATGACTGAAGGACATCCCAGAAGTTCTCTGTGCCATAGACTTTACAGCAGGCAGCAGTTATTGATTAGCCTTCATGTCCTGGCAGTGATACTGTGGTGAGAGGCTGTCCCTGTTCACGAAGACCTTGGCAATTTGTGTCTCTGTATTCAGTAACAATTCCATGTCTCACTGAGAGCCTTTCTCAAGTTTCTGTCTCTGGTCCAAGGCCCACCTACTGGTGAAGCACAGAGAAAGCTTAGTTTTACATATAGGACATCACAGAATGAGACAGGACACAGGCCATTCGACCCATTGTGATTGCACTGGCTCTTTGAAAGCATTAGTAAATTATTCTGACTTTCCGTACATTTCTGCACATTTTTCCCTTTCCGTACGTATCTAATTCCCCAAGAAACAATTGAATCTGCTTCCAACATTTTCAAGCAGTACATTTCAGATAATAGCTCCTTCAACACTGTTCCTCCGAAAGTGCAGCACTCCCTCTGTTCTGACCCTCTGACAGTACAGCACTACCCTTCTGACAGTGTTGCTACTCAGCATTACCCCACAAACCTCCATCCGACAGTGTCGTGCTCTGTCATGACAGGCCCTCTAATAGTGCAGCCCACTCTCACTACATACTCTCTGACAGTATAGCAATCCCTCAGCGCTGACCCAGTCTGTGCAGTGGGAGTTGAACTTTACCAGCTTCAGTCTCAGTGAGAATGAAAGTCAGGTGGAACCTGATTGAAGGGCTGGTTGATGAGGACACAGTTTGGAGGCAGTGAGCTGTTGCTGTCTGGTTGAGCTGCCTGAAAGGGTAGTGAAAGAAGACATTTGGACAAACTCTTTAAAAAAAGAACAACTTTGCAGGAGAGTGGGAAAGGATCATGGGGAGGGGCACTGATTGAACAGCACTGTCACTGGGCTGTCATAGGCATAATGGGCTGAATAGTCTCTTTCTGAACTAGTGTGAAAAGAAGGATTGAACAGTGGCTGCAGGAATTCTGGAAAACCCCTTTACTTTCCAAATGGGGTTGAAACGCTGAAATTTCAAGACAAGATGTTAGCTCTGGGATCGTTTCTAATGCTGTGGGTGAGCTGTTTCACCCTCTCTCCATGCTGTTCTTTCCCTCATTTAACAAATAAACAACCTCTATTTTGCCTCTACCTGCTGCAGTTACAGGTATCCTGTGAGCAGCTCTGATAATTTGATTTTAATTTCATAGAAGACTGGTTGATTCATGACTTGTCAGGCAGGAGCTTGACTCATGTAATGGGATTGCCTTCAGAATGAAAAGTGAAATGACATGTCTCATTATTCCATCCGCTTGTTATCAGCGCTGTGGTAAGGACAGGGGACTCTGTGAGCTGGGGAGGTACATTGACACAAGAGTGATGGCCCAAATTAATCACCAGGCCAGGGGAGCAGGGGGGTGGGAGGCTCTCTATTTTCACCAGGGAAATGTTAAAGGAGTTATGAACTGTTTACAGTGTTTGCTATCAGTTAATGTCGCCCCATCCACACCCTGGAAATAGTGCTGTGGAAATTCATTTGTCAAACTTCCCGCAGGCTACACTCGTTCTGATCTTAAAGGACAAATGGTAATTGCTGAGTGTGGAAAGCGAATGGAAGGCGGTATGCAAATTGCTGTTTAATCTGTTTATGCAGGTGGACATTAGGGAATGCTATCCGTTCTTGCTGATTATCAGACGGGTTAACTCTTGTGTAAAAAAAAATTCCTCTGTAGAAGATAAATGATTACTGGTGTCAGCTCACACAGAGTGACAGAGGAGTCGGTAAAAGATGCACATATATTCCTCTTGTCTGTGAGATACTAGTTCAGGGCACAGTGTGGAATCGGGTCCCTGAACTCTGAATCCAGCCCAATGATGGCAGCACACAATTTGAAAAGTTAACTCTCTTTTTGTCTCCACAGATGTTACCGGATCTGCGATATATTTCCAGCAATTTTTATTCCAAGCTGTTCCTTTTGTTCACTGTGGGCATCAGTGGCTAAGGCCAGCATTTACTCTCTGTCCCTAACCGCCCTTGAGAAGGTGGTGGTGGTGGTGAGCTGCCTTCTTGAATGTGGTGTAGGTTACACCCACAGAGCTGTTGGGGAAGAAATCCCAGGATTTTGACCCAGTGGCATTGAAGGAACAGCAATATATTTGCTGCACAGATGGTGTGTGACCTGTATCTGCTAGTATTGTCCTTCATACAGGCAGAGGCCATGGGTTTGGAAGGTGCTGACAAAGGAGCCTTGGTAAATTGCTGCAATGTGTCTTGTTGATGGTACAGACCGTGGTGGAGGGAGTGGATGTTTAGGGTGATGGATGTGATGCCAATCAAGAAGGTGGCTTAGTAAGGGCCACTTGATGGCACTGTCATCAACCAAAGCTGATAGCAGACTAATAAGAAGATAATAGATCAGATTGTTCCTTCTTTTGGTGGACAGGCTATCCAGGGTCAAATTTCCACACTGTCAGTTAGATGCCATGTTAGAACCTGCTGAAACAGCTTGGCTTGGGGTATAGCTTATTCTGAAGCACCTTTCCCCTGATTTGATCATCTGATCTCAAAGAGGAATCTGAAGACCATTTCACTCTGATCGGACATGAATTGGCAAATGTAACATTTCTGTATGAGAGTTCAAATCCAGTTTAACAAGGTGTGAGATTCATGGCTAAGAATGCAGCTCTTGGGACTGAGAAACAGCTGGAGATGGTCCAGCACACAACTATGCCTGCTTTTATTGGCAATTTCTGCATTATTTTTGTTCATTCTTCTTACAGCCTCACCGACTGGTGTTATTCAGTAGAATAGCTTCAAGTGAACACTATGTACACATTCCTGTTTCAACATATTACAACACTGCACACAAGCAAATGAAGAAAAATTTATTGTAAATTCATGAGTAGGACAGTACAGCTCCCAATCTTCCAAGATTGTGCTGAACTAACCAATAATTGAAGATTAATCTTTGTTGTGAAAAGACCAAAGAGAACAGTTATAGAGATTTACAATGGTAAATGAGAACTGAGGGGGCAATTATAGCAACCTTCTTGTTACAATTCTACATGTACTGTGGTTCAATCATTCTGGATACAAGGAATCACGCACCATTGGAAAACTCTCGTCAAAGGTACCCATGGTGTTAAAGCTTGGAAATCTATTGCCATTCCTTCATTGTCATTGTGTTAAAGTCCTGGAACCTCCAACCTAACAACACTGTGGATGTACCTTAACCAGGTGAACTGCAAGTGGTTAAAGAAGTGGCCTGTTACTGTCACCTCATCCTTGATTTCAAATCTCTCCATGGTCTCAGCTGGTTCTGTCTCTGTAACCTCCTCCTGACCGACAGAGCTTCAAGAAATCTGTGCTCCTCTGATTCCAGCTTTCCAATGTCCCTGACATTAGTTGCTGCACTATTGATGGTTGTGAGTTCTATCTGAATCCTAAACATGGAATTTCTTGAGTAAAATTCTCCATTCCTCCCTAATGACCCTCTTTAAATTTTACTGCTATAACTAAGCTCTGGTCATCTTCCGCAATGCTGTCTTAGAGACTCCGTGTCAAACTTTATGTTTGATCAGTTTTGATTAAATACCAATGTGACCTGGCTCTCTACACTGAGGATGGCAGCATTTCTTCTTGGTTTTTATTTTGCTTTCCAGCATCTGCAGTATTTTGCTTTTTAACATTCTTGCCAAGTACCTCAGAAACTTTTATTACAAGAAAGATGCTAGAAATGCAAATTCGTTTTGCTGCTGTTCTCCAGGATGAGAATGGGGAATACGCACTAAATGCCAGCCCTGCCTGTGACACCCGCATCCTGGGAGTAAAACCAGGAAGCTCCACTGGCTGCAGCTTCCTGGATGTGGATGACAAGAGTGAGGGCACATTAAGGCTTGGCAGTGATTCCTATTGTGTTTGAATAGTCACAAGCATAGAATGGCCACTTGGGCAAAATGCTGGAAGGTGAATTGTTGCCTGATTCAAGGGAGAGAAATAACAGGTGAAAGAGATGATTAAAGAAAAACCGCACACTGGGGGGGATGTTTTTGGATAGAGATGTAGATTCAAATTTCAGATGTATGCACCTGCGAATGCTCTGTCCCTTATTGTGATTGTATTACATTCATCTGTCACAGACCACCAAGATCCCAGACAATCATAAGTTATGATGAAGTTAAAAACATTCAGTCAGACCCCTGAATGTGTGACTTTCATAAGGAAATGTGTTACATCTGAAAAACAATATTGTGAAAACCTCATTCTCTGTTTTCAAAAAGTGTTTTTGTGTAAGGATCCATGAAAAAACTGTCTTGTACCAATAACAAGTTATTTATCTGGTCTCCTCTCTCCCTGATCATCTTCTCTGGTAATCTGGTCGCTGATTCTGGTTTGATACTTTTGTGGAAATTCAATCATGTGATGTCTGATCACATGATATTAACCACATGACACTAACGGAATGATTATGACGTAATGTTTGACTGCTTGAAATCTGCATTTGGGTTTCACTGTGTCAATGGGCTCGAATTAAGTAGTTGGTGTTTATTTTCCAGAGCGATGAATAAATTCATTTAGAAATTAGAAAGACCATAAAAGAATAGAAAGATTAAGGATAAATGCTTAAATAAAAGCTACTGTGATGTTTCTGAAAAATAAATCAAAGTGTTAAACACCAAGTAAACAACAATTTAAAAGAACATTACTGATATTAACAACTCACAAATAAACACTTTCTACAATTTTATGGCATTTTACAAAACCACGGTGTTAGAAAATAATATCTAAGTACATTCAACCCATTGACTATCACATCCCATTGTTAAAGCTGAGCATCAAAGATATGAGACTTAGTTCTCAGAGAGAAACAGTAAACTCAACCAACAAAACACATTGTGTAACAGTGTACAGCAGAAACCCTAACAATGACCCTAACCCAAACCCTGCATCTGTCCCAACCCTAAACTGAACCCTGACTCTATCTCTAACCCTAATCCTAACTCTGACTCTGACCCTAACCCTAATCCTAACCCTGAGTCTGACCTTAACCCTAATACTAACCCTAATCCTAACACCAGTCCTGACTCTAACCTTAACCACGACTCTGCCCTATCTTTAACCCTAACCCCCTGAACCCTAGCCCTAATCATAACCCTGTCCCTATCCCTAATCCTAACCCCCATAGTCCTAGCCCTAATGCTAACCAACAGAAACCTTCCTCCCTCCATTTTCCATGTTTCTCTCTTGGTGGTGGAACATGAGCATCAGGAGCAGAAGTGGATCATGAGGCTTCTCATTTTAATAAAGTCATGGATGATCTTTGACTCCACTTTCTTACCCAATCCTCATATTCCTTAGTTCAACCAGGGCTGTAAAAATCTCATGATCTCACCCTTGCATGTTCCCAACAGCTCTCTGTAATTCTAATAATTTACAACATTTTGAGTCAAGAAAAATCTCTTCATTTCTGTCCAATAAAGTTTGATCCTTTATCCTGACACTGTCCCTGAGTTGTAGACTATCCCACCTTGAAAATCAACCTCTTAGCATCAACCATGTCAAATCTTCTTTGAATCTTTTATGTTGCAATGAGATAACCTTTCATTCCTCTGAACTCTGGACAGTATTAAACCCAATCTACTAACTCTGTACTCACAGGAAAATGTCCTCATCCCAGGAATGGATGAATGAACCTCTACTGAACCCTCCTTCCTTACATATGGAGACCAAAACTGTACATAAACTCCAGATGTAATCCCAATGTCATCATCGATTTACATAGTTACATTGTACTTTGCTCAAAAACGGCATGAGTTCTTGTAAGACTCTGTCATCTCACTTTTTAGATTAGAATCAATCTAAACATCATGGCATAGACAGAGAACACAGGGGGCCAACACCTTCAATATATTGTCCAGCTAACACCAATTGTTACAGTTAACCTGAGAATGCAATTTTTAAGAAAACGTTTTGTGATTTACACATGAAAGAAGTGAAACTATCATGGTATTCAAACAGATGAAAGACGCAACAAACAATCAAGGTATTTTTCAATGTATAATTTCAGTTACATCACACTGTAAACTTTTGCTTTAAATTCTGTGCTTTACAATAGTGTCCTCCACAATCACCTGATGAAGGAGCGACTCTCCGAAGGCTAGTGTGCTTCCAATTAAACCTGTTGGACTATAACCTGGTGTTGTGTGATTTTTAACTTTGTACCCCCCAATCCAACACCGGCATCTCCGAATCGTCACAATCAGCATTGACATGGTGTGTTCCCAGATACTGAGGGCGCAGTAGGACATGCTACACCAGGGCAGTGCTCAGAGAGCTGGCTTTGACCCAGATGGTTTGGTTTTTAGCCAGCCTGGCCACTGTCCAGTTCCATTTATCTTTAAGTTTGAGGTTTTGGGCGTTAGCACGGGTCTCCCAGTGAAGCCCCAGCAGGATCTTGCACTCATTCCGTTGCCTGTCTGCATAAGCCTCAAAGAGGAATCAAGTTTGTTTTTGTAATCTCCCCATCCCTTTTATGTTCTCATTATAGGCAGGATGTGATTACACACGGCGGGGGTGGGTGGGTGGGGGGGGGCGGTGCAGAGGAGATTCACCAGGGTGTTGCCTGGAATGGAGTGATGAAGAGAGGTTGGGTAAGCTCAGACTGTTTTCTTTGGAGCAGAGAAGGCTGAGGAGGGTCCTGACAGAGGTGTGTAAGATTATGAGAAGCATGGGTAGGGTGGATAGGAAGCAGCTGTTCCCCTTTCTTGAAGTCAATAACAAGGGGACACATTTTAAGGTGAAAGGCAGGAGTATTAGAGATGATTTGAGGAAAGACTTTTCACCCAGAAGGTGGTAGGTGTTTGGAATGCACTGCCTGGGAGGGGAAATGTGGTGGAAAACTCATAACATTTTAAAAAGTACATAGCTGAGCACTTGAAATGTCATAAGATTCAAGGCTATAATTTTAAGTATAGGAAGATGGGACAGTGTAGGTTGTGAGTAGTAGATGGGCCAAAGGGCCCCGTCTGTACTGTATGATTCTATGAATTATGATGAATCTCTATCCACGATGAGATCACACTGAAACATAATAATGTTACCTTCACGTGACCTCTCAGTGTCTAATCCAAGTGGGTTTACATCTGGTGGAGCTGCTCATGAATAAAGACCATTTTCCCAGGGTCTTCAAGAGCCAGATTCAGGAGTCGCATTGCCGATTCCAGCAAGCTCTCACCCAAACAGGCTCATTGAGAATGATAGTCACTCGGATCGGGCCTAGGCTCTGAAATGTACTCTTTCACCTTGCCACTTGTCTCATCTCTTTTAACTGACTCCTTAATATCTAACTCTTTGACAAAGCCTTTAACTAACCTGTCCAAACATCTCTGTCTACCACCTGAAGCAGACAGAAGAATAATGATGATAACCCAATATCATCATATATGGTTCAAACACGTTTTGTACAAAACCACACAAGGTATTTTGAGGACAGTAGCTCTTTCAGGCCATTCAGCCCAATGGGTTCATACTTATGTTCATGCTCCATATGAGCCTCCTCCCACCCCTTCCTCATTGCACGTCTTTGACACATCTCTCGATTGTCTCTCCCATTTCTGTTCAGTAAATTCCCCTGAGAGGCACCTAAACACTTCATCTCAGGCCCTCCCTGAGGTAGTGAGTTCCTCATTCTCTGTTTTAGACATTTCTCCTGAATTCCGTCTTAGTGATATCCCTGGTTCAGCTCTATTCCGCAAGTGGATACGTCTCCTTTGTGTTTATCCTTTTAAACTCTTCCTTAGTCTTGAGGATTTCGGTCATATCACCTTCACCTCTTGAGGGAACAGCCTCAGCTTTGCCCAATTGGTTCCTTATAATATTGAGAGCAGAACTGATTACAGTGCTTGGAGTTTGAGCTAACCAATATTCTCTACAAAATGTGATTTGATGATATCGCTGTGGCCGAATTTGGGACATTTTACTGCAGTTTTGCTGCTATTACTGTCAGCTTGTTCAGCACTAACTAAAAAGTAAAATTGGGACAGTCATTAACCTATGATTCTCAACAATTAGGAAATCCAGGAGATGATTTAATGGAGAGGTGTTGGCTGATGGTATTATCATTGGGCTATTAACCCAGAAACTCAGCTAATGCTCTGGGGAATCAGGCTTGAATCCTGCCATAGCAGATGGTGGAATTTGAATTTTTTAAAAAGTCTGGCATTAAAAACCCACTGATGACCATGAAACTATTGTTGATTGACTCTTGATAGTGGGCGGCAATTGCGGGCTCTCTTGGGGGCAGAATGGTGGCCCAATGGTTTGCCTCACAGCGCCAGGGACCCTAGTTCGACTCCCACCTGAGGCGACTGTCTGTGTGGAGTTTGCACATTCACCCCGTGTCTGGCCGGGTTCCCTCTGGATGCTTCGGTTTCCTCCCACAATCCAAAAATGTGCAGGTCAGGTAAATTGGCCATGCTAAATTGCCCGTAGCATTAGGTGCATTAGTCAGGGGTAAATATTGGGTAGGGAATAGGTCTGAGTGGGTTTCTCTTTGGAGGGTTGGTGTGGACTTGTTGGGCCGAAGGGCCTGTTTCCATACTGTAGGGAACCTAATCTAATCTGTCCTCTGAATTGGCCTAACAAGCTTTGTATCTGTCACTACAAAGTCTCAAAGAAATGAAGTCAACGATAACCTACAGCACATGGACTGCAGCGGTTCAAGAAGGCAGCTCACCCCCACCTTCTCAAAGGGCAACTAGGGACGGGCAATAAATACTGGCCCAGCCAGTGACACCCACATTTCACAAATGAATAAAAAAAGAGAAGTCCTTGTTTTCAAAAAACCCAAAACGGCCAGATATTCTTCAATGGGTTCAAAACTACTTTCTGCTGTTGCTTAATAATTCTTCCACTTTTTGAAAGGTTCAGTAATAACATGACACAGGATTAAGTGGTTCTTGGGCGATAGATTGTGTTTCCTGAGGCGAAGCCTGGAATTTGAACTGGACAAAAGCTTTAAGATGCCAAACAAGTTCAAGCATTTTCTGGTCTTGGTTCACTCCCCTCCCCCACCTTCCATTCTTCTTCCTCTGACATCTCGCTCACAAAGTCCGATCCAGTCAGGGAGGTTGAGATCTTCTCAATGCTCCATTAACCAAAGAAAATAGTCGGCAGTGCAGCTGACATTCCTTTTGTCCACGCTGCCTGTCCAGTCTGAAGACCCAGGTCGCATCATCATTTATCACCCGAGGACAGGCCCAGAAAGTGGCTCTTTCACAATCTTCCAGGACGATGAAAGAGTTTGGAATGGTCAGGGGGAGAGTTGACTTGAGAGAGGCGGAGTGCCGTGGAAATTGTCATGGCAAGGAGATGGTGTCAGTATTCCAAAAATGTGTAGGCATCCATGTGGGATTGGGTAACGCAAGTGTGTCAATAGGAAGGTCTGATAGGGAGTGGTGAGTGTGTCCGTGCAGAGCGAGTGCCTTGGTGAATGTGTGTGTTTATCTGAGTGTATTGTTGGATACAACCTGAGTAAGTGTATGTGTGTGTATAAAAAAGTGTGATGTGTTTATTTGGATCCACACAAACCTGGGAATGAATGGGTGTATAAACATGTGTGTGGGCCTGGGAGTTGTGTGGAGGCGTGTGCCAGAGTGTGTACACAGTGCATTCACACAACTGTGGGTACACCTGGGTTTGGGTAGAGTGTGTATTTGAGGACTGTATAGCTGTTCAATGTGGCTTTTACAGGCAGACACATCCACAGAGATGGATACATCCCTGTGCCATATGGTCTTTACAGGGACCACTCCCTTTCGCTCAATGTTTCCCTGGAATTTGTAGATATTTTCTAATTAACCTGTTCAGACAAAACTGAACAGTTCTTATCCTGTAACATAGTGTGACCCTGTGCTGTAAGTGAGTAGCTGTCATTTCAGATGAAGTTAATTAAATGATGGCCCTGCACAATTGTTCGATTTCACTCTCTGTGGCTGGAGCCTCATTGTTCCTCGCCAGGGACAGAAATGAAGAGAAGCAACCCTGCAGGAGGGGGCAAGAGTGGCCTGTGTGTTGTCAGCTCCTGGCTCTGCCTGGAGTTAGGGAGGTGATGGGGACAGCATGTGGAAGAGAATCCAAGGCATCCTGACATTGGAGCACAGTGTTTCAGGAGCTCGGGCAGGTGATACATAAAGGCAAATGGAAATTGGTGAATGAGTCATTCCAAATTTCCAACGTGAAGCCCAAACCTTTCCGACGGGTAAAGGTTATTAAGTGACATTGCATCAAGGAGGATAGATGGAGTTAACATACTCAGCAGCCAGGATGGAAATGGATGTCAGGACAGGTAAGAGAGGCTGAATAATCCCCTCCCATTCCTAAAACAGAAACCTAGTGATGGAAATTAGTTGTCCAGAAAACACAGTGACCGGGGATGGGGGGCGGAGGGAGGGGGAGAGGGGCCCCAGTGTGGGGGTGGGGATCGAGGGGGTAGGTGGGTTTTTTGAAAAGTGGACATTGAGCGTCACGTTCATTCTCTCAGTCTCAGGTTATTTCACACACTCACACTAATGTGTTGAACATTAGTGTAAATACACAGCCACATTCCTACTCACAGGAAACTGTGAAACCAAATGTCAAGCAATAGTATCAAGCACAGATAAACTGGCTGATGTTTTGTCCTTCCTTGTTGATCACCCACAGCTCTCTGAAACATTACAATCCCATTGGTAATGCGTCTCCAACCTGTGGATTTGTTAACCTGGCCACAGCCTGATGCCATTACCCAGAGTGAAATCATTAATTATGATTCAGAGCATATTTCATGTTTGACCTGAAAGGTCAGAACCTCTTCCTTTCTCACATTGCCCCGACCCAGTCCTTTCTCCATCTTCACTCTTTTTCCTCCCTTGTCCCACTCCCCCTTTCCCTTTTCCCATCCTCCTTTCTCCCTTCCACTTCTCCTTCCCTCCTCTTCAACTTCCTCCATCCCTTCCCCATCTCGCTTCTCACCCACACCTCCGCCCCACCCCGATCTCTGTTCCCCTACTTACTGTTCTGTCCTGCTCCTCTCTCTCTATCCTTACCTTCCCACACCTCCCCCATCCCCTCACTCTCTTTCATACCCTCTCTCCATCTTCCTAACAGTTTGTGTTTGGCATCTTTTTGAAACGGCCTCCTAAAGCTCACATCTGGCGAGGAGTTTGTGGCAATCTTTGCTGGACAGCCAGGAATGTGCTAAGTGTCTGTAGTGACGTGGAAATGGATTTGTGCAGAAATATCATTGAGGAACGTTTTGTGATCATTGAACTAATATGGCAACATAAAGCATCATAATGCTCAGAAAAGATTACTTTCACCCTCTCTCTATAACCAAGGCTTAGAAGAAATGTTTGCGATACATCACAGAGCTCCTGGCATAATGTGGGGAAGAACTCTAGCTGGGCCCAGGTGGTTTCAATGCTGGCCAGTGAGAGAGAAGGTACCTGAGGGTGTTGGGGGCCTAGGTGTGGAAGTGGGGTGGGCCCTGTGTAGGAATTCAACCAAAACCCCTTGTTCTGGGCTGAGGTTTGGATCAGATTTGGTGATGCTGCCCTTTCCACATTCAACTAACTTGCCAGCACCCAGACACGGGGATCAGGTGCTTGGGTGAGGAAGCAGAGGTCAGTTTCACAGCAGCCAGAGCTGGTTCAGGCACAACTATGCCCCATTCTGCACACTGCACCATGAGCAGAATGTAACCACAACACCCAAAGTTCAATGATGAGGAGAGATGAAAGGAACTTATTCATAGAATTGTAGATTCCCTACAGTGTGAAAATAGGCTCTTCAGCCCAACAAGTCCACACTAACCCTCCAAAGAGTATCCCACCCAGACCATTCCCCTACTACTACTGTGCATTTTACCCCCAACTAATGCACCTAACCTACACATCCCTGAACACTATGGGGCAATTTAGCATGGCCAATTCATCTAACTGCACATGTTTGGACTGTGGGAGGAAACCAGATCTCCCAGAAACCCACGCAGACACAGGGAGAATATGCAAATACTACACAGACAGTCACCCAAGGCTGGAATCGAACCCAGGTCCCCGGCTCTGAGAGGCAGCAGTGCTAACCACTGAGCCACCGTGCTGCCCCACAGTATTCTCTGGGAGAGGAATGAGTCAGCAATGATTTGACAGGTGCGTTTAGGATTTTCAAAGTAATTTTCAGGTGGATAGCAAGAGATGTTTTACACAGCTGTGGGTGCTTGGTCCAAGGTCACTACCCCTTGACATTCAATGATGTAACTATCACTGACTCCCCCACTATCAACATTCTGGCAGGTTTCCAATGACCCGAGACTCAACTGGACTTGTCACATCTTGTAGCAGTGGCTACAAGAACAGGCCAGAGGCTAGGAATACTGCAGCAAGTAACTCACCTCCTGACTCCTCAACCTCTGCCCACCATCTACAAGGCACAAGTCAGGAGTGTGTTGGAATACTCCCCATTTGCCTGCATGAGTGCAGCCCCAACAACACTCGAGAAACTTGACACAGGGCGGCATGGTGGCTCAGTGGTTAGCACTGCTGCCTCACAGCACCAGGGTCCCAGGTCGATTCCAACCTCGGGTGACTGTCTGTGTGGAGTTTGCACATTCTCCCCCTGTCTGCGTGGGTTTCCTCCGGGTGCTCTGGTTTCCTCACACAGTCCAAAGATGTGCAGGTCAGGTGAGTTGGCCATGCTAAATTGCCCATAGTGTTAGGTGCATTAGTCAGAGGGAAATGGGTCTGGGTGGGTTACTCTTCGGAGGGTCAGTGTGGACTGGTTGGGCCGAAGGGCTGTTTCCACACTGTAAGGAATCTAATCTAATTTGGGACAAAGCAGTCTGCTTGATTGGCAGTACTTTTGGAATACTGTGTGCAATTCTGGTCTCCCTGCTATAGGAAGGATGTTGTGAAACTTGAAAAGGTTCAAAAAAGGCTTACAAGGATGTTGCCAGGATTGGAGGGTTTGAGCTACAGGGAGAGGCTGAAAAGGCTGGGGCTGTTTTCCCTGGAGTGTCAGAGGCTGAGGGGTGACGTTTTAGAGGTTTATGAAGTCATGAGGAGCATGGATAGGGTGAATAGGCAAGGTATTTTCCCGAGGGTAGGCGATTTCAGAACTAGAGGGCATAGGTTTAAGGTGAGAGTGCAAGGATTTAAAAGGGACCTAAGGGGCAACTTTTTCACACAGAGGGTGGTGCGTGTATGGAATGAGCTGCCAGAGGAAGTGGTGGAGGCTGGTAGAATTACAACATTTAAAAGGCACCTGGATGGGTATATGAATAGGAAGGGTTTGGAGGTATATGGGCCAAATACTGGCAAATGGGACTAGATTTATTTAGGATATCTGGTTGGTATAGATGAGTTGGACCAAAGGGTCTGTTTCTGTGCTGTAAATCTCTCTGACTTTATGACTGTATCCACCACTGATGCTCAATAGCAGCAATGTGTACTAACTATCAGATGCACTGCAGAAACTCACCAAAGATCCTCAGACAGCACCTTCCAAACCGATGACCACTTCCATCTAGAAGGACAAGGGCAGCAGATACATGGGGACACCACCCCCTGCAAGTTCCCACCAAGCCACTCACCATCCTGACTTAGAAATATATAAATTCCTTCAGTGTTGCTGGGTCAAAGTCCCCGAATTCCCTCCCTAAGGGCATTGTGGGTCAACCCATAGCACATGGACTGTAGTGGTTCAAGAAAGCAGTTCACCCCCACTTTCTCAAGGGGCAACTAGCGATGGGTAATAAATACTCAACCGACCAAAGACACCCACATCCCATGAGTGAATAAAAATAAAGGAGCATTACATTTCAGGAGAGAAATTAAGAAACATCTTTTTCAAACAAAGGATGGGAGCAGCATTGAACTCTCTCCTATAAAACAGTGGCTGCTGGATCTGAGGGGAGGCAGTGGTCTGGTGGTAATGCCAATGGGGGTTGGTAATCTAGGACCAGAGGCTGATAATCTGCAGAACACGAGCTCAAATCCCACTATAGCAGATGGTGAAATTTGAATTCAATAAAAAAGTCTAGTGGTGAGCATGTAACCCTGTCAATATTGTTAAAAGCTCATGTGATTCACTAATGTCCTTCAGGGAACGAAATCTGCCATCCTCACCTGGTCTGACTCCAGATGTAGTTGACTCTTAACTGGCCTTCAGGAATGGGCAAGGAATGCTGGCCAAGCCAGTGGTGCCCATGTCCTATGAAATTAATCATGTTATATCTGAGACTGATAGATGCTTAGTAGAAAGTCTCAGGAAGGAATTGGAATCCATTTGGACCAGGTGTGATCTCACTCAATGGCAGAACAGGCCTGAGAGAGTGTGGCCCCTCTTTCTGTTCTTCAATTCCAACTGATGCCCTTGGAACATCTTCAGCATTCTCTTCGGCAAGAACGAATGAAAATCTCCCCATTCTGCCTTCCACTTGTTCACTGAACAAACCTCCCTGGCACCTCTGTACTCAGTGTGTAACAGGAATTTATTTTACCAGCTCTATTCTCTGTGCATTTCCCTTTTAATTCCCACCCCTCATTCCACTCCTCTACAACCTACCTCCCTCCCTCTACCCTCCCTCACTCCCTCCCTTCCCTCATTCCCTCCTCTACCTCCCTCTCCGCTCCCTCACTCCCTCCTCTACCTAACTCCCATCCTCTATCCCCCTCCTTCTCCCCTACCTCACACCCTCCCCTCTACCTCACTCCCTCTGCTCCACATCAACTCCTCCCCTCCCTTCTACCTTTCTTCCTCCCCCTCCCCTCCACCTGACCCCTCCTGTCTCCCTCAGCATCTTCTTCCCTGGAGAGAATCCACAGAGATCATTGAACCAGAAAGGCTTTCATTTCTATAGCACCTGTCATCACCTCAGAATGTCCCAAGCTGCGGTAAACACAGCCGCTGATTGGTGCACACCATGCTGCCATGACCAGGTAAAGGTTAAAGGTCTCTGCAGCTCAGATGTGACCTTGAGGAGTGCAATCACTGATTGGGAGACGGTGGATCCAGGCTGGGGAAAGGAAGATTGACAGGCTGAGAGATTAGGCAAATGTCAGCATGGAGTGAGGGAGCGAAAGGGGGGCCTGGGGTAAGAAAGAGGGAGATAGCATCGAGCAGAACTATCGAGTGTGGTTTACTGTCAATGAGATAAGGGACAGACCATTTTATCCTTTCATCCCACTGGAGAAGTCAGTGGAAGCACCATCCTCTCTCCCTGTTCACAGCAGGTTAATATATGGGCTGACAGAGATAGGAGCTGATGTTATTAACGTGCACAGGCTCCAGGCACAGTTTTTGCAAGACTTAGATAATGACCATTACCTTCTCAATCTTGTGGATATAATGCGTTTTTGACATCTGATCACAGCGCCTGTTTCAGGAGGAGAGACTGATATCAGGGGCTAGGTGACATCATGATGAAGTGTCACTTTACAGACATAATGGTATCTTGGAGCAGGAACAGCAGGGAAAGCCGGAGAGACACCTCCCTGGGGGAGCTGTGCCTGATAGAGCGGAGAGAGAGTGCTGGGAACAGATTGGCTCTTTACATGCAAGCTGCTGGGGGAGGCATGGAGGGTACGGGGATGGGGGTGGGATGGGTGGGGAAGGTGGGGGAGATCCACGTTTCAATTTCCAGTATGGCATCACCAGAATTACATTCCCTGCTCTAAAGCCGGGCAAATCAAATTTCTCAACAAATCCAGTAATCCATTGTCCTGAGAGATTCTGTGGTAGACTGGAACTTCCAGTAGCTGGCCTCTAGGGTCAGCAGTGGTTCAGTAAGAAACACCTCACCTGACGGAGTGCTGCACTGTCGGAGGGTCAGTGCTGAGGGAGTGCTGCACTGTCGGAGGGTCAGTGCTGAGGGAGTGCTGCACTGTGGGAGGGACAGTGCTGATGGAGTGCTGCACTGTGGGAGGGACATTGCTGAGGGAGTGCTGCACTGTCAGAGGGTCAGTCCTGCACTGTCGAAGGCTCAGTGCTGAGGGAGTGCCGCACTGTCAGAGGGTCAGTGCTGAGGGAGTGCCGCATCGTCGGAGGGTCAGTGCTGAGGGAGTGCTGCACTGTAGGAGGGACAGTGCTGAGGGAGTGCTGCACTGTGGGAGGGACAGTGCTGAGGGAGTGCTGCTCTGTGAGAGGGACATTGCTGAGGGATCGCTGCATTATCGGTTGGATGCAGCTCTGCAGGGTCAGAGATCCCCATCCACCCTACCTGGTGTGTGTAAAATGCCCTCTGTGGTGTTTTAAGAGAAGTGGAGTACTCCCTGGTGTCCTGCTCACTCCTTCTTTGCCATCACAAAAAGTCAAGGTCATTATCATTGCCACCACATTATCATCATCATCAGCATCAGATATGGAGTCTTGCTGTGCACAAATTAGTTGTTGTGTGGAATACATTGCAATAGTAATTACATTTCCAATTAATCTATGAGTTATGAAGCAATTTTGGAGGTTATGAAAGGTGCTATATAAATGTACCTTTCTTTTCTTCTCACTCTCCCACTTCCAAGCTCCACGTTAGAGTGTTCCTTCCGGGAGACAGACAGCCTGCCCAGACAGCAGTGTCCTTTGTGGTAGGGGAAGGGGTTTAAAGGAGTGTGAGAAACCTTTATGTTGCAGCGAATAAAAATGACCAAAATAGTGGTCACTATGTTATGAGACAACGGGCTAATATTTCCATTTAGACAATACAAGGGAGATACCAATCTTAGAAAATGGATAATTTAAAAGTCACACATCAGAGGGAATGAAGGTGCTTTATTGATCGTAAAATGGGAAAAATTAATCGGGGGTTCTACACAAACCAAGATTAAAGATCACATGTTGCAAAGAGGTAAGGTCACTCACAGGGATGCCTCATTTTGTGAAATATGTATTGACCTAAAACAGAAAGGGATTTGCTAACCTGAGCAATTTCAGACTCTTAAAATATATTCATTTTCTAACTGATCTTCTGTAGCTTTGAGCATATGTATTGTGGGTCCCAACGTGTAACAATCTGTTGCTGATGCGGATTGTCCTTTAAGATCCTGTAATTCCTACCACATCATTCATCCTATCAATGGCAGCAGTGTCCTTTGTCTAATAGGTCACAACCTTCTCCAGTTCTCTATCTCTCTCTCTCTCCTGCCTTAAAAATCTTCCTTAAGATCCTGTCTGTTTTGTCACCCCTGCATCTATGAAGTTTCTCTTCAACAAAGTTGCTATATAAATGCACACAAAAGTTGTTTATAAACTGCTGTCAGTAAGAGTACAATTGTAAGTTGCAGTCCATTACTGCCTCTGATGTAATCTTCCTTTCTGGTCGTTGTGTCTGTAGTAATGTGTGACATCTGAAATATGGTGTCTTGTTTTGAATATCTTCTGGTTTTCCAAAAGGTCATCAACCTGAAACTTATCTCTTGTTCCTATTCCTTCCCAGGGGCTGCCTAACCTGCTGAGAATTTTACATCTCCTGTTATATTTCAGTTATCGAGATTTTGGGATGTGGAATGATTTGAATAGTCACCCTTAGGGGACACTTTTGTTAAAATTCTTCCAGTCAATGCATTTGAAATTAAAAGGTGTGTCTAACTGTGACCATAAAAACCATAAAATCCCACCTGGTTCATTAACAACATTTAGGGAAGGAAATCTACTATCCTTACCTGGTCACATTGTGGATATGACTCCAGACCCACACAATGTGGTTGACTCTTAACTGTTCTTGGAAATGACCCAGCAAGTTACTCCGCTGTATCAAACTACTACCAAGTCTGATAAAGAGAATGCAACAGGATGGATAACTGACATTAAGAGGGGCATTGGAAATCACAACTTCATACACAGTGCTGTCAACTCTGAAAGTCCTTCTTACTAACACGTGCTACAACTGGGAGAGCCATCTCAAAGACTAGTCAAGCAATAGTCTGACACAGTTATACTCATACCTTACAGACAATGTCCCAGACACGACTATCTCCATCCCTGCCGCTGTGACAGGTGGTGAATGAGTTAACAATTGAAGAGAAATTGTCCTCTGTCAACGAAAGTATCAGTAGGAAATGGTCAGGGCTGGGGCCCTCTGATTTCTGTGCCTGTCCTCAAGAGTGACCACTGCACAGATCTTTTGATGACAAGATCCCCTCTTCATATTGATGATTCCCTCTGTCGTGTAGTATGGCATTGTCACTTGAGGCTCAATGGAATAAATTTCAAACAGATTTAGTAAACAGATGGGCATCCAGAAATCTTTCTGCACAATCTGCAACAGAATAGAAGTCACCACAATTTGTACCCTCACAGCCCGGCATATCCCCCACTCAACCATTACACCAAGCCAAGGGATCGACTGTGGTTCAATGGAGAGTGCAGGAGGGCATGCCAGGAGTAGCGCCTAGAAGTGAGGTGTCAACCTGGTGAAGCTACCAATCAGGATTACTTGCATGCTAATCAACGTAACAGCAAGTGTTGGACAGAGCTAAGGCGACCAATGGATCAGATCTAAGCTCTGCAATCCTGCCACATCCAGTTGAAAATGGTGGTGGATAATTAGAAAAATTCTCTGGAGGAGGAGGCTCTGCAAATATCCCCATTGTCAATGATGGAGTTGCCCAACACATCAGAGCAAAAGATAAGGCTGAAGCATTTGCAGCAGTCTTCAACCAGAAGTGTTGAATGGATGATCCATTTTGGGCCCCTCCAGAGGACCCTGGCATCATAGCACCAGTCGTCAACCAATTCGATTCATTCCATATAATACTAGAAAATGGCTGGAGGCATTGGATACTGCAAAGACCATGGGCCCTGACAACATTCTGGCAATAGGACTGAAGACATGTGCTCCAGAATTTGGTGCATCCCTAGCCAAGCTGTTCCAGTCCAGCTACTCAAAATAAGTGCCACTCCCCCCTCCCACTTTGCAATGTTTCTTGGACTTTAGGATTTTATAAAGAAATGAATCACAGAGAGTTAAAAGAAAACAAAGAACTGTAGGTGCTGGACATCAGAAACAAAAACAGAGATTGCTGGAGAAACTCAGCAGGTCTGGCAGCATCTGTGGAGGGGAGTTAATGTTTCACATCCAGTGGCTTTTCTTCAGAATCACAGACAGTGTTTTGCTCAACTCATGAACTTTTTAATTAAAACAAACCTCCTAAAGCCCTGATATAAAACTCTAAACTGTTTGAAATGACACAATACTTTGATTGGTTTGTTTGATTTAAATCACTTCTCAACTTGACCTCAGCCCCCACCCCAAACACTCAAAATCACTGTGATATATTAGGAAAAGAAAACTTTTGTTGTAAACCAGAGGTAAAGCCTCATGTTTCTCCTTACTTAATTCAGACCCAAAGCCCTTGGATTCGGTTGCAACCTTTAGGTTACCTTAACTTCTCAGCCCCAGTTCCCTCGGTACAACAGTCCATGTACTGACCAGGTTCCAATCCCGTTGTGTGAGCTGATCAATCTCTGGATTGCATCAGGCCCCAGGTCATGGTATTCCCTGCACCTTGCCCCATGGTAGCAGTCAGACAGTGTTGCATCCCTCTTGCTATGTATTTGTGCTGAGGTCTTAGTTATTTTTTGTAACAGTTTTAGGCCATGTGTTTTAGGCCTTTTTTTCATGTTTCAAAAAGTTCAGTTGGCAGGGATTCCAAAACTATGTTGAGGCATCTACCTGACAATGTGGGAAATTATCCAGGTATGTCCTGTACACAAAAAGCAGGACAAATCCAACCCAGCCAATTACCGCCCCATCAGTCTAATCTCGATCATCAGTAAAAAGTGATGGAGGGTGTCATCAACAGGGCTATCAGAAAACAGCTGTCAGCAATAACCTGCTCAGTGATGCCCAGTTTGGGTTCCACCAGGGCCAGTCAGCTCTGACTTCATTACAGACTTGGGACAAACAAAAAAGCTAAATTCCAGAGGAGGGGTAAGGGGTGACTGCCCTTGAGATCTAACTGAACGTGGCATCAAGGAGCCCTAATAAAACTGGAGCCAATGAGAATCAGTGGGAAAACTTTCTGCTGATTGGAGTCATACCTAGCACAGGAGAAGATGGTCGTGGTTGTTGGAGGTCAGTCAACTCTATACAAGTTCTTCAGGGTAGTGCCCTAGGTCTAACCATCTTCAGCTGCTTCATCAATGACCTTCCCTCCATCATAAGGTCAGAAGTGGAGATGTTCACCGACGATTGCACAATGTTCAGCACCATTCGTGACTCCTCTGATACTGAAGCAGTCATGTCTGATGAGCAAGGCCTAGAAAATATTCAGGCTTAGACTAAAAAGTGCCAAGTAAATTTTGCATCACAAAAGATCCAGCCAATGATTATCTCCAACAATAGAGAGGGAGAAACTTGGGTTGGAAATAACCGTGCTAAACTTAAATAAGGATTTTCCAAAGGAGTAAGGGTAACGCTGGCTGGAATATACTGGGAAAGGAGTTTAGCAGCAAAGATGGGTGAGAAACAATGGCAGAAAGTTAAAAAAATCATGTTTCACAACAAAGGTATATCCCAGTGAGAAAGAAGGATTTTAGAAAGGGGATAAGCCAACAATTATAAATCAGTGAAGTTGAAGGTATCATCAAATTGAAGGAAAGTATGCATATTCTGGCAAAGATTAGTGGTAAAACCAAGGATTAGAAAACTTTTTAAAACCAAGAAAAGACCAATATGTCTCCTGGGTCTGATGAGATGCATCTTAAGTTATTAAATTAAATCATCTTTCAAGAATCTTTAGGTTATAGAGAAGAGCTGGGAGATTGGAAAACTGGGTGGCACAGTGGCTTAGTGGTTAGCACTGCTGCTTCATAGCACCAGGGACCTGGGTTCAATTCCTGCCTCGGGCAACTGTCTTGTGGAGTTTGCACATTCTCCTTGTGTCTGAGTAGGTTTCCTTTGGGTGCTCTGGTTTCCTCCCACAGTCCAAAGATGTGTAGGTCGGGTGAATTGCCTGTAGTGATAGGTGCATTATGTAGGGGAATGGGACTGGGTGGGTTGCTCTTTGGATGGTCAGTGTGGACTTGTTGGGCCGAAGGGCCTGTTTCCACACTGTCAGTAATCTAACCTAACTTTAATCAAAAAAGGAAGGAGATATAAAACAGGTAGCTATAGGCTGGTTAGTTTAACATCTCCTCTTGGGAACATGATGAAATCTATTCTAATAGGATGTAATAGCAGAGCATTTAGAAATACATAAGATGATCAAGCAGAATTAGCATGGTTTCCTGAAGGGGAAATTATACCTGACACATTTATTAGAATTCTTTGAGAAGGTAACAAGCAAGATAGATAAAGTGGAAACAGTGGATGTAACGTATCTGGATTTTCAGGTGTTGGATAAGGTACCACACATTAAGCTATTTAATAAGATAAGAGCCTATGGTATTGGAAGGAGTACATTAGCATAGACAAAGGATTGGCTAACTGTTAGAAAACAGACAGTTGGGATGAAAGGGGCTTTTTCAGGATGGCATCCTGAATTAATGGAGTCTCAAAGTGGTCAGTGCCGATACTTGACCCTTGAGGTCATTCCAGAAAGTCTACAAATACTGTTAGACCATAAGATGTGGAATTAGAAGTAAACAATTTGGTCCATTCAATCTCTGCCATTCAATCTCATGGCCAGTCTGATAATCCTCAATTCCACTTTCCTGCTCTTATCCCCATTACTCTTGAAATCTGGCAATCGCAGCCTTGAATTTATTCAACAACTCAATTTCAGTAGCCCACTACAATAAAGAATTCCACAGAATCATTGTGTCTGAGAAAAAAAACAAATCCTCCTCATCTCTGTTTTAAATGGGATGTCCCCTCAATGAGAGGTTATGTCCTTTGGCCTAAAACTCATCCACAAGAGGAAACAGCAAAAGGTTTTAAATATTCATTTAATTGACTGACTATAGTACAACACTGAAACTAATACATTATTCTTTTTTGACATCATTTTCAATTATTTAGAATAAGGTTGCACACTAACAATGGACTAGACACTGATTTTTGCAATAAATTAATTTTTAGCTCAATTATTACTGCACCAGGTTACCCCACTTCAATACAGCAAGTATTCGTTTGTTTACAATCAATTCAGAAACTCTCTCCATCTTCAGCCCAGCTACACCTGCACACACAATTTCTCCCAAAGCAGGAACTCTACCCCATGATTTTTGTCTAGGTGTCTGCTGTGGCATTCAGAGTGGAACAACATACAGTCACTGTCATGCTCCCAATGAATCCATCTCTGTCACCGAAATCACCCCTCATCCTAAACACCGGAGAATGTTCAGCACCGCCTTCCTAACCTGCAATCTTCTTCCTGACCTCTCCGCCCCCACCCCAGTCTGACCTATCACCCTCACCTTGACCTCTTTCCACCTATCATATTTCCGACGCCCCTCCCCCAAGTCCCTCCTCCCTACCTTTTATCTTAGCCTGCTGGGCACACTTTCCTCATTCCTGAAGAAGGGCTTATGCCCGAAACGTAGATTCTCCTGTTCCCTGGATGCTGCCTGACCTCTGCGCTTTTCCAGCAACACATTTTCAGCTCTGATCTCCAGCATCTGCAGACCTCACTTTCTCCACCGGAGAATGTAGGCCAGTTAGCTCAAAGAGAAAAATATTTACTGGACCATGAAGAAAGGGACTAGCTAGGTTACTCTTGCAGGGGGCCAGCACCAATGTGATAGGCCGAATGACCTGATTCCATATTTCTACACAACCTCTCCTCATTCCAGGAATCAATGTTACATTCTCTATTGCACTGCCTCATGAGTAAGTATATCCCTCCTTAGGTAAGGAGATCAAAACTGTACATATTGAATTGGATCCAATCTCACCAAAACCCTATATAATTGAAGCAAGACTTCCTGACTCTTATACTCAATAAAATTGCAATAAAGGCTGACATATTTGCTTTTCTAATCACCTGCTTTACCAGTGTGATAATTCCTTGGGTGCAAGGACACTCAAATCCCTCCGATTGTTAAAACGTTTCTCCGGCAACCTTTGAACATTCCAAAGAGCTTCCCAGCCAATGAAGAATTTTCTGAAGCAGAGTCACTACTGTAAAATAGGAAATGCAACTGTCAGTTTGCACACAGCAAGATCCCATGAACAGAAATTTAGATTAGACTCCCTACAGTGTGGAAACAGGTCCTTCGGCCCAACCAGTCCACACCGACCCTCCGAAGAGTAACCCACCCAGACCCATTTCCCTCTGACTAATGCACCTAACACTTTGGGCAATTTAGCATGGCCAATTCACCTGACTTGCACGTCTTTGGACTGTGTGAGGAAACCGTAGCAACCGTGTCACATTCCTGATGAAGGGCTTATGCTCAAAACGTCGATTCTCCTGCTCCTCGGATGCTGCCTGACCTGCTATGCTTTCCCAGCACCACACTCTCAACTCTGATCTCCAGCATCTACAGTCCTCACTTTCTTGGGCAGGTGTGTGTCCAGTTCACAAAGATCTCAAACTGATTCTTGACCTCATGTATTCTCACGGTCCCATGTGCACAAGGAATATTCCTGCAGCTTACCATATGCCACCCTCCCTGAACTGACAAATCAGTACGTCTCCCTGTAAACTGTGAAGGTGGTGGTGTAATGGTGATGTCACTGGGTTAGGAATCCAGGCTAATGCTTTGCCGGGGGTGGGGAGTTGCATGGTTTCAAATCCCATCATGGTGGTTGGTGAAATTTGAATTTAATAAAAATCTACAATAAAAGGTTGGTCTAATTGTGACCAGGTATCCCTGGTGCATGTTGTAAAAACCCATCTGGTTCACTCCTGTCCTTCAGGGAAGGAAATCTGCCACATTTGTCTGATCTGGCCGATATGTGAGAGCAGACCCACAACAATGTAATTGACTCTTAACTGAGTTCTGGGCAGTTAGGAATGGGCAATAAATGCTGGTTTAGCTGTGAATAAATGAATACAAATAAACTACCACTTGGAAGGAGCACTGAGGATAGCATGGACACAGAATGTAATCCAAGAGAGGGTACATCACCAAGAGTGGCTTGGGAGCAGTAGTACTGACTGAGGTAGTCATGTTCTATCATTCTGGGCTTGTAACGCTTGATGAAAGGTGTCAAGACTGGGTTGTTAAGTATGTTCAACGCTGAGTTAGACAGAATTTTAACCAGGAAGGAAGTCAAGGATTGTAGGCAAAGGCAGGAAAGTGAAGTTAAGGATTTTCTGATCCGTCATGATCTCATTGAACAATAGATCATACTTGACGGGCTGAATGGTCTACTTCTGGTCCAATGTCTTATTGTCTTTTGCAGCAACTCCAGTCTGGGTATCCATGAAGCACTGTGGGCCATCAGCAGCAGAATTGTACTCCATCACAATCTGTAATCCCACTGCCCAGCATACTCCTCACTCGACCATTATCATTAAGTTTTGGACCAATCCTGGTTCAATGATGAAGGTAGGTGAGAAACCAGTTCCAGCTGAAAACAAGAAGGATACTACTACAATTATACCACAGGATTAAAGTTGTAAGGAATAACCCCCTAGTGCCTGCTACATTAGACAGTGTCTTCAATCAAATCATCACAAGGGGTCTCCATGACAACAATGCTCCTTCAACTCAAACACCTGATGATGTTACCCAGCATGGTGATAAAACATCTGAAAACAAACCCACCTGCTCAGTGAGCAAGCTCACAGCCTGATCCACAACCTGAGCTACAAATCTTTTCCAAGAACAAAAAAGTATATTGATAAAGAGGATACAGCAAATCCAACATCATCTTCTAACTGAAGACAAAAGAATGTTACAGGAGTATAAACCTTTGCAGAACAGAGCCCCATCTGTGAGCATTCATTATACAAATTACAAAGCGTTGGCTATTTAGATCTATGATGAATGAGGAGAAATGTTTTTATTGTGTCATTGGTGAATGTTTGCAATTCTCTGCCCAGAAACTGAGGATACGTTGTCATTGTGCACGTTCAAGACAGAAGTCGATAGGCTTTTGGATTAGAGTCATAGAGTCATTGGGATGTATAGCATGGAAACAGACCCTTCGGTCCAACTCGTCCATGCCAACCAGATATCTTTGCTAAGCCTAGTCTCATTTGCCAGCACTTGACCCATACCCCTCTAAACCCTTCCTATTCAAGCACCCATGCAGATGCCTTTTAAATGCTGTAATTGTACCAGCCTCCACCATTTCCACTGGCAACTCATTCCATGCACACATCACCCTCTGTGTGAAAACATTGCCCCTTAGGTCCCTTTTAAATCTTTCCCCTCTCACCTTAAGCCTATGCCCTCTAGTTTTGAACTCCCCCACCCCAGGGAAAAGATTAGATTTCCTACAGTATGGAAACAGGCCCTTT
Organism: Chiloscyllium plagiosum; assembly: GCF_037043375.1. Lineage (NCBI taxonomy): Eukaryota > Metazoa > Chordata > Chondrichthyes > Orectolobiformes > Hemiscylliidae > Chiloscyllium > Chiloscyllium plagiosum. The sequence continues at coordinate 3,620,575 of NW_028270170.1, forward strand.
GGCCCAACAAGTCCGCACCAACTCTCCCAGACCAATTCCCCTACCCTATATTTACCGCTGACTAATGCACCTAACACTATGGGCAAGTTAGCATGGCCAATTCACCTGACCCGCACACCTTTGGATTGTGGTAGGAAAGCGGAGCACCCGGAGGAATCCCACACAGACACAGGGAGAATGTGCAAACTCCACACAGATAGCCACCTGAGGCTGGAACCAAACCTGAGTCCCTGGCGCTGTGAGACAGCAGTGTTAACCACTGAGCCCCTTGTCAATTTACCCTACCCATGCCCCTCATGATTTTATAAACTTCTATAAGATCACCCCTCAGCCTCTGACGCTCCAGAGAAAACAACCCCAGCCTATTCAACCTCTCCCTATAGCTCAAACCCTCCATCTCTGGCAACATCCTTTTCTAAATCCTTTCAAGTTTCACAACATCCTTCAGCGAGACCAGAAATGCACACAATATTCCAATATTGGCCTAACCAATGTCCTGTACAGCCACAACATGATCTCCCAACTCCTGTATTCGATGCACTGAATCTAAAGTTGCGGGGGAAGAAGTGTGAAGGTAGAGACTCCGATGGATGCGTTAATTGAATTAAATTGTGCTAAGTGAGATAAGGACAAGAGAATTCTCTCTGATGTCTAAACCATTGTTTAGTTTTCAACCTTGTTTTTCCTCAACAAGGCCATTAAATCATTCACCTTCACCCAAACTGGCATATACAGCCTTCATTTAACTGAAAGATGCAGCCCTGACAGTGCAGCATTCTCTGAGTACTGTACTGGAGTTTCAGCTGGGAATACACACTGAGTTAGAGACAAAAAAACTGCGGATGTTGGAATCCAGGCAGGAGGCTGAAAGAACACAGCAAGCCAGGCAGCATCAGTAGGTGGAGAAGTCTTCAGTACTGGGAATACACACTGATGACTCTCGTGTGGAATTTAAAATCATAAACCGGTGAAGAAAGTACAATACAATAGATACATCTGGGAGAGAGAAGGCAAAGGGAACTTAGGAGACAAAACAGTCATTGACATAATTGTAGTCAGCTGCAGTATGGATGTGAAACTTAATCCATGGCTAATTAATAGAGAAAGATCCCAGAAAGAAATCTCCTCTCCATCTCTCTTTAATTATAATTCTTTGCTGATTCAGAGAAGGTTTAGTTGGGCTCAGCGCCTGAGGGGATGGTAAATATTTGACAATGGCCCAATTGTTGACCTGTTTCCTTCCCTTGAAGAGGCCTTTCCTGATGAGTTTTAATTTGGACAATGAGATGTTTGCATTGATGCAATATTCCCAGTCACTGGGGAAAGTCAGTAATGCTTCCATCTGTTACCAAAGGCAGGGGTGGGGAGGAAGGAACTCTGTGAGCTCAGTATGTATTTTAATATTGGTTTTTTGACACAGATAAGCAATTTAAAATAAAACCCAGAAGAAATTCACTCTTTTCCACTTGTGGAGCCAGATTCTTCATGAGTCTTCAGCAATAGAGGTGACGGGTAAATATCCCTGTGAGAGGGGAAATCACTCCTTTGGTGTAGTCTAATCAGTGACTATTTCCTTTTTGTGGATTTTGGCTCTTTACATCCCTCAGTTGTGAGGGAAAAATGCTGAAGCTTAGACATTCATGATCCATAGCTCCAAGCGACATCTTTATGAGTGACACTACCAGCTCCAGCACACTGCTCACTCCTTACCCTTCCTGTTATTTATCTGTTAGTCTCACCCACTCTGGTTTCTTCACATTCAAGTTCAGCTCTGAATTGGAGGATTTGAAAGATTGGTTCTAAAATGTTGCAGCAACCTGGATTGCAGTGATGTCTGAGCTTGGAGTGTGAATATCAACTTCCTTTACTGTAATCATCACCCTGGAGTCTCTCCTATCTGGTCCCTTGCCTTTCACTATCTGAAGCTCACCTGAATCTCTGCTGTCCTGTGTCCTCACACTGGGTCCTGTTCACCCATCACCCCTACATTCACTGACTACATTGTCTCCTGGTTGAGGAACGTTTTCATTTTCAAATTCTCATCCTTGTTTCAAATCCTCCCCTTGCCTCACCCTTACCTATTTCTTTAACATAGCTTCAAATCTCTTGTGTTCCTCCAAATCTGGCCTCTTGCACATCCTCGATTTTAATTGTTTCAGCATTGACATCTGCCTGCTGGGGGTCCAAGCTCTGGGATTCCCTCCTTAAACCTCGCCGCCTGTCTCTCTCTTCCTTTCAAATACACCTTAAAGCCTATTTCTTTCATCAAACATTTGGTCACCAGATTGAGTATAACTTATATGGCTTGGAGTCAGATTATGTTCAATAATTGCTGCTGGGATGTTTTAAGGATGCAATGTAGATATTTTCTAATCACCGGTTCAGGTAGGGAAAGGATGCCATGTAAATGCAGGTTACTAAAATGCCCCAGGAGTATTGAGCTTATGCTAGGTAGTGGAAATCTAACTGAACAAAACTGTGTCTGTCATATGGAGAAAGTGAGGACTACAGATGCTGGAGATCAGAGTTGAGAGGGTGGTGCTGGAAAAGTACAGCAGGTCAGGCACCATCCGAGGAGCAGGAGAATCGATGTTTCGGGCATAAGCTCTCTCCTCATTCCTGATGAAGGACTTTTGCCTGAAATGTCGATTCTTCTGTTCCTCGAATGCTGCCTGACCTGCTGTGCTTTTCCAGCACCCCACTCTCGACTGTGTATCATTAACACTCTTCCCCCACATTATGCCATTGGATACTGGAAGAGAACAAATTCGTAAACTCTTTGGCTTCATTCACCCACAGAAGAGATGAGAGCAGGGAAAGAGTTGAGTCAAACATTTAATGACAGGGCAGTTTAGAGATATTTCACCATTCACTTCATGATCACGACTCAAGATGTTTGACATGTAATCCAATTGGTCTTCAGTCTCTGTTGACACCATCAGCTGCTCCAGTAAGAGAGGAGGCTCATATTGAATGAGTGTCAGTGAATCCACTCCCACCATCAGTAACCAGGTGGCTGGCCAAGGCTGGGAGAAAACACAGCAAAATCTAATCACATTACAAAGCAAATGGTTTGCAATCTGTTTCGCTCCTGGTCTGGAGCCAGTCATTCAGGTAATTACATTTGCAATCTAAGGCTAATTCGATTAGTGTCCCACTTCACTGCTGGTGTCAACTGGCTTTTATTCTGGAAGATCATTTCCAACGAAGACTGAGGGGGAGAAATTGTGGGTTTCATTATGAATAAGAAAAGCATCTATTGTGCCTTTCAATTATTTTTTGTGCAGTTTGGAGCCAGATGATGGAGCCTTGTTAACAGATGTTTACACTGGCTCTGTTTCTCCTCCAAAAGGAAGTTTTGGTTTCTTTGCAACAATTGGATTTCGAAATTCTTATCATGGTTTTCAAATCCTTGCATGGCCTTAACCACCTTCTGATCTCTGGAAAATATCCAGCCCTGTGACCCTTCAAGATCTCAGTGCTCATCCAATTCTAGCCCCTTGGAAATACCTCATTTCCCTAACTGAAAACGAATTATTTAATTTCCTACGTACGATGTTCTGGAATTTCTTCCCCAAAATTCTTTGCCTGACTCTCCTCCTTTAAGACATTCCCTAAAAACTATGTCTCTCTCTACAGGAATTTGCCTTTTCAAACGTCACATAGTGCACCTTGTGCCAAATTTTGCTTGATAGTAGTTCCCTGAAGTGCCTTCAAATGTTTTGCTAAAGTAAAGGTGCTATATAAATGCAGATTGTTGTTGAAGTACTTCCCTGTATCAGCATTGAGCTCATTTTATGAACCCTTTTATGTTCCTCCAATCTCTCCACATCATTTGATTAGCTTCTTGCGAAATGTAAATCCCAATATTCTGAACCAGGTCCAGATTGGAACTTGTGGACCATAGCAAAAGGTTACAGTCTAACCCATTCAGAGGAGATGACTTCCTCATCAGGATTAATAAAAATATGTGCACTGTCAAACATTTTCTCCCAGCCTGATGGGAAAGGAATGAGAAAAATCAGGTGGTCTCTTTATATAAAGCGTTTGATGTTGTTTCTATTGATCTAAAGAGTTTTGGATATAAGGAACAAATTTTTGTTCTTTGTTTTTTTATGTTGAGCTTTTCCAAACTAGGTGTAAAACAGGCTCGATACACAGTCAGCTCTCTCTACACCATCCCTCATCAAACACTACAGCATAGGGACAGCACAGGGTTAGGGAGTAAGCAAGTAAGCTGCCTCTATACTGTCCACATCAAACACACCCTTTTATTTAAAATTGCAATAGATCTTTCCTTAACCTTCTCTGCTCCAAGAGAGTTGTCACTTCTTCTCCAACCTGTCTACAGAACTCCCTGATCCCTGGTCCCATTCCAGTAAATCTTCTCCGCAATTTCTCCAACGGTCAACATATTTCCTAATTTTTCACCATTCTCTTCCCTCCATTACAGACATTTACACCACACTCTGCATCCGAAAGGCTAACAGCATTGTGGAAGACCCCATACACCTCTCACTCAAACTCTTCTCCCTCCTGCCATTTGGGAGAAGATACCGGAGCATTCAGTCTCTCACGGCCAGACTGTGCAGCAGTTCCTTCACCCAAGCCATCAGGCTCCTGTATGATCAGACTCTATTCCATCCTATACTCTTTGCACGACTTCAAATTGCTGCTCGAACAATGTTGTATTAACTATCATTCATTTATTACACTGTAATTTATACATCGCTGTGCCTATTGTCTTGATGTGTCAGGAATTACTGTGCTGTCTTGCATGTCTTGCATTTCTTATGCACCTTATGCCGCCCTGTGTATGATCATGTGGTTTGTGCTGTCCATGTAGCACTCTCGGTCCTGGGGGAACACTGCCTCGTTTTTACTATATCAGTTGTATTTGGTAGAAATGACAAATAAAGCTAATCTTGACTGTTGACTCCAGCTGAGACTAAACCAGTATCCATCCAGGTGTAGGATAGCTTGCTTGTCTTTCTGATCCATATCCCTTTAATGAAACCATGGATTCCATATATAGTCCCAACTGATCCTGCTAATCAAAGATTTCTATACATACACCTCCAGATTCCTCTACACCTGCACTCCCTCTAAAATTGTACCTCTCCATATTTATTGCTTCTCCTGCCACTTCCTAACAAATGTACAATATTACAGTTTTTTTTGTGTTAATTACATCACAATTAATTATGATTAATTATGATTCACCAGGTTTGTCTACGTTTTCCTGTTGCCTGACACTATCCTTGCGGTTTATATTTCAACGTTTTGTGCTATCTGCAATCTTCAGAATGATAGGCAGGTCCAAGATTAATAGGCATCAAAAAACATGGTGGTTCCAAACTGAAACCTGGTGAATCCCGCTCTAACCATCCCCTCTCCACACTCCCCACTCTCTGCTTTCTGTCTGTGAGCCATGTTGTATCAACGCACTGATGCAATTTGATTTAATTTATTGTCACGTGTACCTAAGTACAGTGAGAAACTTTGTTTGTGAGATCATAGTAAGCAAGGACATAGAGATCATAGGGTATTTGCACAGAATGACGCACTCGGGTTCCAGTTGGAGCACAAAGCAGGATCAGCATTAACAAGATCAACATTACCTGACATTCGATGGTAACTGCCCCTTAATGCTTCAGTCCTGATAGCAAGTCTACTTTATCAAATGTGGAGAGAAATGAGAGATAATGTTTCAGTTCCTGTGACCCTTCCTCAGAACTGAAGGAAGAAGTGTCACAGGACCCGAAAGGTTAACTCTGATTTTTTGTTACGGAGGCTGCCAGACCTGCTGAGCTTTTCCAGCAATTTCTGGTTTTGTTTACTTCAGTTTCTATTTTATCAAATGTCTTCAGAAGTACCATATATACAACACCATACTAATCCCATCCACCATATATACACCATACTATCCCCATCCAGCATATATACACCATACTATCCCCATCCACCATATATACAACACCATACTATCCCCATCCACCAGAGATACACCATACTATCCCCATCCACCATATATACACCATATTAATCCCATCCACCACATACACAACACTATACTATCCCCATCCACCAGATATACACCATACAATACCCATCCACCATATATACAACACCATACTATCCCCATCCACCATATATACACCATACTATCCCCATCCACCATATATACACCATACTAACCCCATCCACCCACATATATACACCATACTAACCCCATCCACCATATATACAACACCATACTAAACCCATCCACCATATATAAACCATACAAACCCCATCCACCATATATACACCATAATAACCCCATCCACCCACATATACAACACCATACTATACCCATCCACCATATGTACACCATACTAACCCCATCCACCATACATACACCATACTATCCCCATCCACCATATAAACACCATACTAACCCCATCCACCCACATATACAACACCATACAAACCCCATCCACCATATATACACCATACTAACCCCATCCGCCCACATATACAACACCATACTAACCACATCCACCATATATACACCATACTAACCCCATTCACTATATATACACAATACTATCCCCATTCACCATATATACACCATACTATCCCCATCCACCATATATACACCATACTAACCCCATCCACCGTATATACACCATACTAACCCCATCCACCATATATACAACACCATACTAACCCCATCCACCATATATACAACACCATACTAAACCCATCCACCACATATACAACACCATACTAACCCCATCCATCATATATACATCATACTAACCCCATCCACCATATATACACCATACTATCCCCATCCACCATATATACAACACCATACTAACCCCATCCACCATATATACACCATACTATCCCCATCCACCATATATACAACACCATACTAACCCCATCCACCATATATATAACACCATCCTAACCCCATCCACCATATATACACCATACTAACGCCATCCACCATATATACAATATCATACTATCCCCATCCACCATATATATAAAACACCATACTAATCCCATCCACCATATATACACCATACTATCCCCATCCACCATATATACACCATACTAACCCCATCCACCATATACAACACCATACTAACCCCATCCACCATATATATACCATACTATCCCCATTCACCATATATACAACACCATACTAACCCCATCCACCATATATACACCATACTATCCCCATTCACAATATATACACCATACTATTCCATTCACCATGTATACAACACCATACTAACCCCATCCACCATATATACACCATATGAACCCCATCCACCACATATACAACACCATACTAACCCCATCCACCATATATACACCATACTATCCCCATCCACCATATATACATCATGCTAACCCCATCCACCATATATATAACACCATACTAACTCCATCCACCATATGTACACCATACTAACCCCATCCACCATATATACACCATACTAACGCCATCCACCATATATACAACACCATACTAACCCCATCCACCATATATACACCATACCATCCCCATCCACCATATATACACCATGCTAACCCCATCCACCATATATATAACACCATACTAACCCCATCCACCATATGTACACCATACTAACCCCAACCAACATATATACAACACCATACTAACGCCATCCACCATATATACAACATCATACTAACCCCATCCACCATATATACACCATACTATCCCCATCCACCATATATAAAAAACACTATACTAACCCCATCCACCATATATTCCCCCTACTATCCCCATCCACCATATATACACCATACTATCCCAATCCACGATTTATACAACACCATACTATCCCCATCCACCATATATACACCATACTATCCCCATCCACCATATATACACCATACTATCCCCATCCACAATATATACACCATACTATCCCATTCACCATATATACAACACCATACTAACCTCATCCACCATATATACACCATCCTAACCCCATCCACCATATATACACAATACGAACCCCATCCACCATATATACAACACCATACTAACCCCATCCACCATATATACCATACGAACCCCATACACCACATATACAACACCATACTAACCCCATCCACCATATATACACCATACTATCCCCATCCACCATATATACACCATGCTAACCCCATCCACCATATATACAACACCATACTAACCCCATCCACCATATGCACACCATACTAACCCCATCCACCCACATATACAACACCATACTAACCCCATCCATCATATATACACCATACTATCCCCATCCACCATATATACAACACAATACTAACCCCATCCACCATATATACACCATACTATCCCCATCCACCATATATACAACACCATACTAACCCCATCCACCCACATATACAACACCATACTAACCCCATCCACCATATATACAACACCATACTAAACCCATCCACCATATATACAACACCATACTAACCCCATCCACCCACATATACAACACCATACTAACCCCATCCATCATATATACATCATACTAACCCCATCCACCATATATACACCATACTATCCCCATCCACCATATATACAACACCATACTAACCCCATCCACCATATATACACCATACTATCCCCATCCACCATATATACAACACCATACTAACCCCATCCACCATATATACAACACCATACTAACTCCATTCACCATATATATAACACCATACTAACCCCATCCACCATATATACACCATACTAACGTCATCCAACATATATACAACATCATACTATCCACATCCACCATATATATAACACCATACTAATCCCATCCACTATATATACGCCATACTATCCCCATCCACCATATATACACCGTACTATCCCCATCCACCATATATACAACACCATACTAACCCCATCCACCATATATACACCATACTATCCCCATTCACCATATATACAACACCATACTAACCCCATCCACCATATATACACCATACTATCCCCATCCACCATATATATACCATACTATCCCCATCCACAATATATACACCATACTATCCCATTCACCATATATACAACACCATACTAACCCCATCCACCATATATATACACCATACTATCCCCATCCACCATACGTACTCCATACTAACCCCATCCACCATATATACAACACCATACTAGCCACATCCACCATATATACACAATACTATCCTCTTCCACCATATATACACCATACTAACCCCATCCACCATATATACAACACCATACTAACCCCATCCACCATATATATACCATACTAACCCCATCAACCATATATACACCATACTAATCCCATCCACCATATATACAACATCATACTAACCCCATCCACCAAATATACACCATACTATCCCCATCCACCATATATATAAAACACTATACTAGCCCCATCCACCATATATACATCTTACTATCCCCATCCACCATATATACACCATACTATCCCAATCCACCATATATACAACACCACACTATCCCCATCCACCATATATACACCATACTATCCCCATCCACCATTTATACACCATACTAACCCCATCCACCATATATACAACACCATACTAACCCCATCCACCATATATACAACACCATACTAGCCCCATCCACCATATATACACCATACTAACCCCATCCACCATATATACACCATACTAACCCCATCCACCCAAGTATACAACACAATACTAACCCCATCCACCATATATACACCATACTAACCCCATCCACCATATATACAACACCATACTAATCCCATCCACCATATATACAACACCATACTAACCCCATCCACCATATATACAACACCATACTAGCCCCATCCACGATATTTACACAATACTATCCTCATACACCATATATACACCATACTAACCCCATCCACCATATATACAACACCATACTAACCCCATCCACCATATATATACCATACTAACCCCATCCAACATATATACAACACCATACTAACCCATCCACTATATATACACCATACTAACCCCATCCACCATATATACAACACCATACTAATCCCATCCACCATATATACACCATACTAATACCATCCACCATATATACATCATACTAACCCCATCCACCATATATACACCATACTATCCCCATCCACCATATATATAAAACACTATACTAGCCCCATCCACCATATATACACCAAACTATCCCCATCCACCATATCTACACCATACTATCCCAATCCACCATATATACAACACCACACTATCCCCATCCACCATATATACACCATACTATCCCCACCCACCATATATACAACACCATACTATCCCCATCCACCATGTATACACCATACTATCCCCATCCACAACATATACACCATACCATCCCATTCACCATATATACAACACCATACTAACCCCATCCACCATATATATACCATACTATCCCCATCCACCATATATACACCATACTAACCCCATCCACCATATATACAACACCATACTAACCCCATCCACCATATATACACCATACTATCCCCATCCACCATATATACACCATACTAACCCCATCCACCATATATACAACACCAAACTAACCCCATCCACCATATATACAACACCATACTAGTCCCATCCACCATATATACACAATACTATCCTCATCCACCATATATACACCATACTAACCCAATCCACCATATATACAACACCATACAAACCCCATCCACCATATATACACCATACTAACCCCATCCACCATGTATACAACACCATACTAACCCCATCCACCATATATACACCATACTAACCCCACCCACCATATATACAACACCATACTATCCCCATCCACTATATATACACCATACTAACGCAATCTACCATATATACACCATATTATCCCCATCCACCATATATACACCATACTATCCACACCCACCATATATACAACACTATACTATCCCCATCCACCATATATACACCATACTAACCCCATCCACCATATATACAACACCATACTAACTCCATCCACCATATATATAACACCATACTAACCCCATCCACCATATATACACCATACTAACGCCATCCAACATATATACAACATCATACTATCCACATCCACCATATATATAACACCATACTAATCCCATCCACTATATATACGCCATACTATCCCCATCCACCATATATACACCGTACTATCCCCATCAACCATATATACAACACCATACTAACCCCATCCACCATATATACACCATACTATCCCAATTCACCATATATACAACACCATACTAACCCCATCCACCATATATACACCATACTATCCCCATCCACCATATATATACCATACTATCCCCATCCACAATATATACACCATACTATCCCATTCACCATATATACAACACCATACTAACCCCATCCACCATATATACACCATGCTATCCCCATCCACCATACGTACTCCATACTAACCCCATCCACCATATATACAACACCATAATAACCCCATCCACCATATATACAACACCATACTAGCCACATCCACCATATATACACAATACTATCCTCATCCACCATATATACACCATACTAACCCCATCCACCATATATACAACACCATACTAACCCCATCCACCATATATATACCATACTAACCCCATTCACCATATATACAACACCATACTAACGCCATCCACCATATATATACCATACTAACCCCAACCACCATGTATACAACACCATACTAACCCCATCCACCATAAATACAACACCATACTATCCCCATCCACCATATATACACAATACTATCCTCTTCCACCATATATACACCATACTAACCCCATCCACCATATATACAACACCATACTAACCCCATCCACCATATATATATACCATACTAACCCCATCCACAATATATACACCATACTAATGCCATCCACCATATATACAACATCATACTAACCCCATCCACCAAATATACACCATACTATCCCCATCCACCATATATATAAAACACTATACTAGCCCCATCCACCATATATACATCTTACTATCCCCATCCACCATATATACACCATACTATCCCAATCCACCATATATACAACACCACACTATCCCCATCCACCATATATACACCATACTATCCCCATCCACCATTTATACAACAACATACTATCCCCATCCACATTATATATACACCATACTATCCCAATCCACCATATATACAACACCATACTAACCCCATTCACCATATATACACCATACTATCCCATCCACCATATATACACCATACTATCCCCATCCACAATATATACACCATACTATCCCATTCACCAAATATACAACACCATACTAACCCCATCCACCATATATACACCATACTATCCCCATCCACCATATATACTCCATACTAACCCCATCCACCATATATACAACACCATACTAACCCCATCCACCATATATACAACACCATACTAGCCCCATCCACCATATATACACAATACTATCCTCATCCACCATATATACACCATACTAACCCCATCCACCCAAATATACAACACAATACTAACCCCATCCACCATATATACACTATACTAACCCCATCCACCATATATACAACACCATACTAATCCCATCCACCATATATACAACACCATACTAACCCCATCCACCATATATACAACACCATACTAGCCCCATCCACGATATTTACACAATACTATCCTCATACACCATATATACACCATACTAACCCCATCCACCATATATACAACACCATACTAACCCCATCCACCATATATATACCATACTAACCCCATCCAACATATATACAACACCATACTAACCCATCCACTATATATACACCATACTAACCCCATCCACCATATATACAACACCATACTAATTCCATCCACCATATATACACCATACTAATACCATCCACCATATATACATCATACTAACCCCATCCACCATATATACACCATACTATCCCCATCCACCATATATATAAAACACTATACTAACCCCATCCACCATATATACACCAAACTATCCCCATCCACCATATCTACACCATACTATCCCAATCCACCATATGTACAACACCACACTATCCCCATCCACCATATATACACCATACTATCCCCACCCACCATATATACAACACCATACTATCCCCATCCACCATGTATACACCATACTATCCCCATCCACAACATATACACCATACTATCCCATTCACCATATATACAACACCATACTAACCCCATCCACCATATATATATATACCATACTATCCCCATCCACCATATATACACCATACTAACCCCATCCACCATATATACAACACCATACTAACCCCATCCACCATATATACACCATACTATCCCCATCCACCATATATACACCATACTAACCCCATCCACCATATATACAACACCAAACTAACCCCATCCACCATATATACAACACCATACTAGCCCCACCCACCATATATACACAATACTATCCTCATCCACCATATATACACCATACTAACCCAATCCACCATATATACAACACCATACAAACCCCATCCACCATATATACACCATACTAACCCCATCCACCATGTATACAACACCATACTAACCCCATCCACCATATATACACCATACTAACCCCACCCACCATATATACAACACCATACTATCCCCATCCACTATATATACACCATACTAACGCAATCTACCATATATACACCATATTATCCCCATCCACCATATATACACCATACTATCCACACCCACCATATATACAACACTATACTATCCCCATCCACCATATATACACCATACTAACCCCATCCACCATATATACAACACCATACTAACCCCATCCACCATATATACACCATACTAACCACATCCACCATATATACAACACCATACTAATCCCATCCACCATATATACACCATACTAACCCTATCCACCATATATACAACACCATACTAACCCCATCCACCATATATACACCATACTAACCCCATCCACCATATATACCCCATACTAACCACATCCACCATATATACAACACCATACTAATCCCATCCACCATATCTACACCATACTATCCCCACCCACCATATATACAACACCATACTATCCCCATCCAGCATATATACACCATACTATCCCCATCCACAATATATACACCATACTATCCCATTCGCCATATATACAATACCATACTAACCCCATCCACCATATATACAACATACTAACCCTATCCACCATATATACAACACCATACTAACCCCATCCACCATATTTAACACCATCCACCATATATGCAACACCATACTAACCCCATCCACCATATATACACAATACGAACCCCGTCCACCATATATACAACACCATACTAACCCCATCCACCATATATACACCATACTATCCCCATCCACCATATATACACCATACTAACCCCATTCACCATATATACACCATACTAACCCCATCCACCATATATACAACACCAAACTAACCCCATCCACCATATATACAACACCATACTAGCCCCATCCACCATATATACACAATACTATCCTCATCCACCATATATACACCATACTAACCCCATCCACCATATATACAACATCATACAAACCCCATCCACCATATATACACCATACTAACCCCATCCACCATATATACAACACCATACTAACCCCATCCACCATATATACACCATACTAACCCCATCCACCATATATACACCATACTATCCCCACCCACCATATATACAACACCATACTATCCCCATCCACAATATATACACCATACTATCTCATTCACCATATATACAATACCATACTAACCCCATCCACCATATATACACCATACTAATCCCATCCACCATATATAGACTATACTAACCCCATTCACCATATACACAATACGAACCCCATCCACCATATGTACAACACCATATATCCCCATCCACCATATATACACCATACTAACCCCATCCACCATATATACAACACCATACTAACCCCATCCACCATATATACACCATACTATCCCCATCCACCATATATACAACACCATACAAACCCCATCCACCATGTATACAACACCATACTAACCCCATCCACCATATATACAACACCATACTAACCCCATCCACCATACATACACCATACTATCCCCATCCACCATATATACACCATACTAACCCCATCCACCATATATACAACACCATACTAACCCCATCCACCATATATATACCATACTAACCCCATCCACCATATATACAACACCATACTACCCCCATCCACCATATATACACCATACTATCCCCATCCTCCATATATACACCATACTAATCCCATCCACCATATATAGACTATACTAACCCCATTCACCATATACACAATACGAACCCCATCCACCATATGTACAACACCATACTACCCCCATCCACCATATATACACCATACTATCCCCATCCACCATATATACAACACCATACAAACCCCATCCACCATATATACAACACCATACTAACCCCATCCACCATATATACAACACCATACTAACCCCATCCACCATATATACACCATACTATCCCCATCCACCATATATACAACACCATACAAACCCCATCCACCATATATACAACACCATACTAACCTCATCCACCATATATACAACACCATACTACCCCCATCCACCATATATACACCATACTATCCCCATCCACCATATATACACCATACTAACCCCATCCACCATATAAACAACACCATACAAACCCCATCCACCATATATACAACACCATACTAACCCCATCCACCATATATACACCATACTATCCCCATCCACCATATATACACCATACTAACCCCATCCACCATATATACAACACCATACTAACCCCATCCACCATATATACAACACCATACTAACCCCATCCACCATATATACACCATACTAACCCCATCCACCATATATACAACACCATACTAACCCCATCCACCATATATACACCATACTAACCCCATCCACCATATATACACCATACTATCCCCACCCACCATATATACAACACCATACTATCCCCATCCACAATATATACACCATACTATCTCATTCACCATATATACAATACCATACTAACCCCATCCACCATATATACACCATACTAATCCCATCCACCATATATAGACTATACTAACCCCATTCACCATATACACAATACGAACCCCATCCACCATATGTACAACACCATATATCCCCATCCACCATATATACACCATACTAACCCCATCCACCATATATACAACACCATACTAACCCCATCCACCATATATACACCATACTATCCCCATCCACCATATATACAACACCATACAAACCCCATCCACCATGTATACAACACCATACTAACCCCATCCACCATATATACAACACCATACTAACCCCATCCACCATACATACACCATACTATCCCCATCCACCATATATACACCATACTAACCCCATCCACCATATATACAACACCATACTAACCCCATCCACCATATATATACCATACTAACCCCATCCACCATATATACAACACCATACTACCCCCATCCACCATATATACACCATACTATCCCCATCCTCCATATATACACCATACTAATCCCATCCACCATATATAGACTATACTAACCCCATTCACCATATACACAATACGAACCCCATCCACCATATGTACAACACCATACTACCCCCATCCACCATATATACACCATACTATCCCCATCCACCATATATACAACACCATACAAACCCCATCCACCATATATACAACACCATACTAACCCCATCCACCATATATACAACACCATACTAACCCCATCCACCATATATACACCATACTATCCCCATCCACCATATATACAACACCATACAAACCCCATCCACCATATATACAACACCATACTAACCTCATCCACCATATATACAACACCATACTACCCCCATCCACCATATATACACCATACTATCCCCATCCACCATATATACACCATACTAACCCCATCCACCATATAAACAACACCATACAAACCCCATCCACCATATATACAACACCATACTAACCCCATCCACCATATATACACCATACTATCCCCATCCACCATATATACACCATACTAACCCCATCCACCATATATACAACACCATACTAACCCCATCCACCATATATACAACACCATACTAACCCCATCCACCATATATACACCATACTATCCCCATCCACCATATATACACCATACTAACCCCATCCACCATATATACAACACCATACTAACCCCATCCACCATATATACACCATACTATCCCCATCCACCATATATACAACACCATACAAACCCCATCCACCATATATACAACACCATACTATCCCCATCCACCATATATACACCATACTAACCCCAACCACCATATATACAACACCATACTACCCCCATCCACCATATATACACCATACTATCCCCATCCACCATATATACACCATACTAACCCCATCCGCCATATAAACAACACCATACAAACCCCATCCACCATATATACACCATACTAACCCCTCCACCATATATACAACACCATACTAACCCCATCCACCATATATACAACACCATACTAACCCCATCCACTATATATACACCATACTATCCCCATCCACCATATATACACCATACTAACACCATCCACCGTATATACAACACCATACTAACCCTATCCACCATATATACAACACCATACTAGCCCCATCCACCATATATACACAATACTATCCTCATCCACCATATATACACCATACTAACCCCACCCACCCAAATATACAACACAATACTAACCCCATCCACCATATATACACCATACTAACCCCACCCACCATATATATAACACCATACTAATCCCATCCACCATATATACAACACCATACTAACCCCATCCACCATATCTACACCATATTAACACCATCCACCATATATGCAACACCATACTAACCCCATCCACCATATATACAACATCATACATATCCCATCCATCATATATACAACACCATACTAACCCCATCCACCATATATACACCATACTAACCCCATCCACCATATATACAACACCATACTAACCCCATCCACCATACTAATCCCATCCACCGTATATACAACACTATACTAACCCCATCTACCATATATACAACACCATACTAACCCCATCCACCATATATACAACACCACACTACCCCCATCCACCATATATACAACACCACACTACCCCCATCCACCATATACACACCATACTAACCCCATCCACCCTCATATACAACACCATACTAATCCCCTCCACCATATATACAACACCATACTAACCCCATCCACCATATATACAACACCATACTAATCCCATCCACCCATATATACAACACCATACTAACCCCATCCACCATATATACAACACCATACTAATCCCATCCACCTATATATACAACACCATACTAACCCCATCCACCATATATACAACACCATACTAATTCCATCCACCATATATACATGATACTAACCCCATCCATCATATATACAACACCTTACTAATCCCATCCACCCAAATATACAACGTCATACTAACCCCATCCACCCATATATACAACACCATACTAATCCCATCCACCCATATATATAATATTATACTATCCAATATACATTACACCATATGCAGTACACAACACCATACTATCCCCACCCACCCATTCTGTTACTTCATTGCATTGTCACAAAACATTTGTCTTTGATCAATCCATATTAGATATCTTTTATTAAAGCTTGGATTGTGAAGGGTGGACAGTGACACTGTAGTACATTATTGGACCAGCCTGAAAGGAGAGAAACTGCACAAAGTTGCAACGTAAAGGGACTTGGGGAACTTGTGCACAAAACGCAGAAAGCTAGTACACAGGTGCAGCAGGTAATTGGGAATGCTCATGGAATGCTGGCCCTTATTTCGGTGGGGGGGAGAGTGATGGTTGGGGTAGTGTAAGGAAGTCTTACTGCAACTGTACAGGGTGCTGGAGAACTGTGAGCAGTTTTGGCCCCCTTATTTAAGGAAAGGTATTACTTAATTGGAGTTAGTTCAGAGGATGTTCACTAGGATGACCCTGGTATGGAGGGACTGTCCTATGAGCGAAGACTAAACAGGTTGGGGCTCTACTCGCTGGGACTTAGAAGAATGAGGGGTGACCTCATTGAAACTTATCGGGTTCTGAAGGGGCTTGGCAGGGTCAGTGCTGAGAGGATGGTCCCCCTCATGGGAGAGTCTAGGACCAGAGGGTACAGTCTCAGAACAAAGGGGCACCGATTTAAGACTGAGATGTGGATGGGCATCTTCTCTCAGAGGGTTGTGAGACTTGCCACAGGGAGCTGGGTGGAAGAGTCCTTGCGTATATTTAAGGGGTGAGGTAGCTAGATTCTTGACCAGTTAGTGAATCAAGGATTACAGGGGAAAGGCAGGAAAGTGGACATGAGGAATATCGGATCAGCCATGATCCTGTTGAATGGCGGAGCAGACTTGAGGAACTGAATGTTCTATTTCTATTCCTATTTCTTATGATGAGGGTGTATTTATCTAGTTTCTCTTTTAAGGTGGATGCAACACTGACCTTTGACACATAGTGACCAGAATCTCTTGGAATGAGGCCAGAAATAATGAAGGTTCCTGTCATTATGTTCTTGTATTGTCAGAGAACTGGGGGGTTTCTAATGTTTGACCCCTTAAAAAGGGAGATGGTCAACTTGATGTTATAGAGATGTTAGCACATGACTTTGGCTCCACAACATTCTAAAGCAGTTCCAGGAGTTTTTAATGTGCTGAATGGACTGAAGCGGTTCAAGGATATAATTCATCACCATCTTCTCCAGGGCAATTATAGATAGGCAACAAATACAGGCCCAGCCAGTGAACACACACATCCTGGGAGTGAATAGATTATTCTC
This sequence comes from Chiloscyllium plagiosum, assembly GCF_037043375.1. Classification (NCBI taxonomy): domain Eukaryota; kingdom Metazoa; phylum Chordata; class Chondrichthyes; order Orectolobiformes; family Hemiscylliidae; genus Chiloscyllium; species Chiloscyllium plagiosum. Next base: position 3,640,644 of record NW_028270170.1, read on the forward strand.
ATTGTTTGAGAATTTGACTTGGAGCAACATAAGGAAAAAATAAGACAGGTACTTTAAAGCTTGATCAAAGATGTAGGAGCATTTTAAAGAGAGTGGAGTACAAGAGATATTAAGGGAATAAATTCCAGAAAATTGGGCCCAGGCATCTGAAAGTACAGCTGCCAATGGTGCAACAATAAACCTGGGAATGTGTAAAGAATGATGGTTAGAACATTACAGAGAACTCAGACAGGTGTAGAATCATAGAATCCCTGCAGATTGGAAGCAGGCCATTCTGCCCATCAAGTCCATACCGACCCTCTGAAGAGCATCCCACACAGACCCACCCATCCCTATCTCTATCCCTATAATGCTGCATTTCCCATGGTGAATCCACTTAGCCTGCACATCCCTGGACCATAGAATGATCAGGGTCCACAGCATGGAGAGTTGTGAGGCTGGAGAAGGTGACAGAGATAAAGGGAAAGGGTGAAGTGATGGAGGGATTTGATAAGAAGGGTGAAAATGTTAAAATCCCAGCATTACTGGATAAGGACTTGCTGCTGGTCATTGAAGATGGAATCCTGAGTGAATCAGACTTGGTGGGATTAAGGACACAGGTAGCTGAGTTTCAGATTGATTAAAGGTTACTAAGAGTAGACACCAACCAGGAGAGCAGTGTATCTGAAGTGTGGGCACAAAGGCATAAAGGAAGGTTTCATAGAAACATAGAAATTAGGTTCAGGAATAGGCCATTCAGCCCTTTGAGCTGCATCACTAGTCAATATGATCATAACTGATCATACAATCTCAGTATCCCAGTCCCAGACTCTCCCCATATTCCCTGAGCCCTTTAGCTGCAAGGACCACGTCCAGCTCCCTCTTGAATATATCGAATGAACTGGCCCCTACAGCTCGCTGTGGGAGGGAATTCCACAGATTCACAACTGTCTGGGTGAAGAAGTTCTTCCTTGTCTCTGTCCTAAATGGCTTACCCCTTACTCTTAGACTGAGTCCTGGCTCTGCACTTCCCCAACATTGGGTTTCAGCAGCAGGTGAGCTACAAACCGATGACCGTGAAGTGTAGGAGCAGAAGTAAGCCATTCAGTCCATCGAGTCCCAGCCCCCATTTGCTGACACCATCGCTGATCTGATAACCCACCTTCCTGCCTTTTCCTCACCCCATCCTGATTAGACATCTGTCGGCCTCAGCCTTTGAAGTGGGGCGTGGATAATGAGAGGTGATGTCTAGGTGACAGCTAAGGAGGGACAGAGAGTGGTTTGTATTAAAGGATTGAGATGCACCAGAATTGGATGGAGCTACGGTGGGGGGAGGGGAGGCACACCTGAGCTGCATGAGGGGATGAGGGGATGAGGGGAAGCTTCATTTATTGTGTTTGATGAACGAATCTCCCAGTGCCGTGTGTTAGCCTGTGAATTCTGGAGGGTCGGAATAGGAACCAGGACTGGAGAGGAGGAAGAGCTGTCTGCACACCTCCAGGTTTCTCACTGTATCATCTTTTATTGGCACCTGAGTCAGTTATCAATGTGGAAAGATGTTTCTTCTGGCCCTGAGAATCTAAAGAGAAGATTATCCTGCATTTCACATTCTCCAGTAACCACTAAAAAAATAACAACGCCTCAGAAAGACGCTAATGACACCGGGACCATCCAATCACCAGGCGAGCAATCCATCAAGTGTGACAGACAGCAGACGCATGAAACAACAGAAGGCAGTTAACACCAGTCCCCATTGCTTTGTTTTCAGAGAAGCGATACAGTGGACTGACAGGATGAAGGCTGAGAGATTAATCAATTCACCCAGCGGATCAACCTTTCACTAAATTTAATAAATAACATTTTCTGTCCCTCACTGGGCAGCTGGCTTAAACTATTCCTTTTTTTCTAAGGGGCAGGTTCACCCTCCCGTGCTGTCTCAGGCCCTGCTGTAGGAAACAGATGCTGCCTTTACTGAATTCCTAGCAGCTCTCTCCCTGAGCTGTCAACAGGACTGTTCTTTCTGAAGCCCCTTGCTATGGTAACAGTCTCTATCTGCCTCCTGCTGTCACCTTTTACAGCTTCCCTTTACTCTTGATTACTGCCAGCACAGCCCAGATCCACATCCTTTAACATCAGCTCCTGGGAGCCCTCCACACACAGACACAGACACACTTGGACACACACATACATACGCACATAGACACACAGACACACACACATAGACACGCAGACACACTTAGACACACATACATACGCACATAGACACACATGCATACACACTTGGACACACACACAAAAACAAGCACACTCATACTCTCTATCATACACACATAGATACACACACAGGCACACACAGACACATGGACACACACAGATACACACACATATAGACACACACACAGATACATACACAGACACACATATAGACACACAGATACACAGATGCACACACACACATATAGACACACAGATACATACACGCACACAGACACACACATATAGACACACAGACACACACACATATAGACACACAGATACATACATGCACACAGACACACACAGACATATAGACACACAGACAACACAAATAGACACACAGATACATACACAGACACACACACAAATAGATACCAATACACACAGACACACACACACATATAGACACAGACACACACACATATAGACACACAGATACATACACGCACACAGACACACACACATATAGACACACAGACAACACAAATAGACACACAGATACATACACAGACACACACACAAATAGATACCAATACACACAGACACACACACACATATAGACACAGACACACACACATATAGACACACAGATACATACACACACACAGACACACACACATATAGACACACAGATACATACATGCACACAGACATATAGACACACAGACAACACAAATAGACACAGATACATACACAGACACACACACAAATAGATACCAATACACACAGACACACACACACATATAGACACAGACACACACACATATAGACACACAGATACATACAGACACACACACTTATAGACACACAGATACATACACGCACACAGACACACACACACATAGACACACAGACATACACAAGTAGACACACAGATACATACACAGACACACACACACATATAGATACCAATACACACAGACACACACACACATATAGATACACAAAAACACACACAGCGCGTGTAACTCTCAGCAAAGTAGAAAGAACATGACCAGGGTGGTCTCCATGGTTACTGCCTTGTAGTAACCAGAAGGAAAGCAGCTAGCAAAGTGCAAGAAAATGTACTGGACCCATGGAATGAGATTGCTACAAGTGCAATGTTAGTTTACAAACTGTCAGGATCAGACCAGTGAGTGCCTGGCCCAGTATTTAATGCTCAAAATCACATTCACTTAACCATTAATCATTTGCTGCCTATGGGATCATGCTGTGCTGAATTGTCTGCCATACGTTACAACTACCACGGCGCTCTGAGAACCTTCACTGGCTGTGAATCTCTTGCGACATCCTGGGGGTGTGAAAGGGACTGTAGAAACGTACGTTTTCTCTATGTAATCTTGCAATGTCGTACACTTCGTCAAAGAGAGATACTTGCATTCATATAGCGCCCTTCCCAATCTCAGGAAATCCCATAACCCTTAGCAGGCATTTTTTTTAAAATGTGGAGTGTGATCACTGTTGTGACATAGGCAACAGTGAGTCAGGATCCCATTAGCAACTGCACAGCAAGCTCCCACAAGACAGCAATGGGATCAAGTCCAGATTGTTATGTGAACAACGTTTGTTGCAGCCCAATCATTGACCAGGCACCCACCATGGATAATTCCCCTGCTCTGCTTCAAAAGAATCCCATGGGATCTTGCACATGCATCAGGGAGGCGGCTGGGGGCAAGGTACCAGAATTGAAACAAGAACTGTTTCCCCTTACTTCTGCAAAGTTTGGAAGATGTTGCCCAGGGGTTAGAGATAAACTTCGACTGCCTCTTCAACAACAAAAACTTGCGCTGGGGCAGATTGGGAATTTGAATTGGGTTCAATGTAAATGTCATAAACATCTACCCAATATACTCCTGTTCAATATACACCCACCAATGTACACCTGCTCAATAAGCTTCCACCCAGTTTATGTCCACCAATATCTCCACTCCCATCTCTAAATGCCCAATTTCAAGCAGCAATATACAAATGTCAATATATACCCATTCAATAAACACCCACCAATATATATCCACTCAATACAGACTTGTTTAATATACACCAACTCAAATACAGCATTCCAATATACACCTGTCCAATATGCACTCAGCCAATTAATACTGACCGATGTACACCAATCCAGATAGATCCTCCATTATGCACTATTCTGATATACATCCACCTGATATACACCTTCCAAAATACACTCCCCTAAATTACCTAAATCCATGAATACTTCTGCCAATATACACGCTCTCAAAAAACAATCACCCAACAACCACCTGTTGAAGAAGCGACGCTCCGAAAGCTGGTCCTTCCAAATAAACCTGTTAGACTATAACCTGATGTTGTGTGATTTATAACTTTGTCCAACCCAGTCCAACACCGGCGTCTCCAAATAATGTTTAAAAGACATTTGAATAAGTACATGAATAGGAAAAGTTTAGAGGGATATAGGCCAGGATCGGGCAGGCGGGACTAGTTTAGAGGGATATAGGCCAGGATCGGGCAGGCGGGACTAGTTTAGAGGGATATAGGCCAGGATCGGGCAGGCGGGACTAGTTTAGAGAGATATAGGCCAGGATCGGGCAGGCGGGACTAGTTTAGAGGGATATAGGCCAGGATCGGGCAGGCGGGACTAGTTTAGAGGGATATAGGCCAGGATCGGGCAGGCGGGACTAGTTTAGTTTGGGATTATGTTTGGCATTGACTGGTCGGACCAAAGGGTCTGTTTCTGTGCTAAATGATACTACGACTCTATGATTCTATGACCACTGTACTTTCACCCAATATATACCATGTCCAATACACACCTTCATGAAAGGGAATACATTTGGGGTGATCGTTTCAACCAAAATGGTTTAAACCTTTTTGTTTCTTGTTTAATGTTAAATTGTGACTTGATCTGTACTCAGTTCTCTGTGGTGTGATCAAATTCCCAGACAAGGCCGGTCTGTAAGTGTGTTGTGAGGAAGCATTAACATGCCGCAGACAGATAGAGATACAATGAGTGAGCAGGCAAAAATCTGGCAAGAGGTGTATAATGTGGGAAAATGTGAGATTGTTCACTTCGACAGGAAGATTTTAAAAAATGCAGTGTATGACTTAAATGAAGTCAGAGATCACACGACATCAGGTTATAGTCTAAAAGGTTTATTTGAAATCTTCACCTGAAGAAGGGACTACGCTCCAAATGTTTGTGATTTCAAATAAATTCGTTTAACTATAATCTGGTGTCATGTGATTTCTGATATTGTCCACCCCAGTCCAACACCAGCACCTCCATATCATTATTGCAATGAAGAATGATTGCAGATTTCCAGGATGCAGAGGGATCTGGGTGTTTTGGTGCATGAGTCACAAAGTGCTCATAAAAAGATATGGATAATCAGGAAGGCAAACAGGATGATAGTGTTTATAACGCGATGATTTGAACATTCAGATATACAGGGCACTGGTGCGATCCCATCTCGAATACTGTGTGAGGATAGGTCTCCTTATGGGAGGCAGGATGTAAATGTATTGGAGCTGGTCTGGGTGGAGGGATGGGCTAAATGGATTGACACCTGGAATGAGTGCGTTGTCTCATAAGGCAAGTTCAGATAGACTGGATTTGTTTCAGCTTGAGCTTGGAAGAGTGGGGGGGGGGGGGGGGGGGGGGGGTGACTTAATTGAAGTGTCTAAGATTCTGTATGGTCATAGCAAAGTGGGCATGAAAAGGGTGTTTTCTCTTGTGGGACAGTCCAGGACGTGCGGGCACTGTTTAAGTCAGGGGTCGCCCTTCCAGGACAGATTCTTTGTTTCTCTCTGAGGGTTGTGTATCTTTGGAACTCTCTGCCTCCAAAAGCAATGGAGGTGGATCATTGAATAAGGTAGAGCTGGATAAACGCTTGTTAGGAATGGGAAGGTTATCCTAGATAGATGGGAATGTGGAACTCGAAATAGCAGCTTATCAGCCATGATCTTATTGAATGGTGATGCAGGCTCAAGAAACTGAATGGACTATCCTGCTCCTATTTCACATGTTGGTAAATTCAAACTGCAATCCATTCCTGTATCCAGATTAATTCATCCCAGGGAGATGGCCAGCGTGTGAACCTTGCCTGTATGCTCACTATCATTCAACGAGACAAGGTGGAGAAACCAGGTTTCATTCTTCAATGAAACTGGTCTTGCCTCGAGATGCCTATTGCTGGTTAAATACCTGGTCACGCCTTGCCTGTGAACCTGCTGCTTGCCTGAGGTATGAAGGGCAGATTGTGGTGGGGCAGAAGGGCAGAAAATGCATACGTATTCATTTAAGTTGTTTGACCGCACAATGCAAGTGAGGAGCATACAGAAAGATTCAGAAGCAGCACTTTGAGCCTGTTCCATCATTCATCAAAATCATGGTGGATCTGGGTGCAGTCCCAACTCTTACCTGACTGCATCCCTTTACCCTCAGCTCGCTTGTCTGTCTGCATTCTGGAGAAAAGAGTTTCACAGACTAACCAATCTTAGAGAGAATCTTGTTAAAAGACCTCTCACCTGAAATCGTGCCCACTTATTCTAGTATCTGCCCTCCCATACCCCCTTCCAGGTACCGATCTTATTCACCCAGGACCTTACACGTTTCAATAAGATTACCTTCCATTGTTCCAAACTCCAGAGAGGATGAGCCCAACCTTTCGAATTTCTCCTGATGAGACAAGCCATTCAGGCTTCATCTCAGAAACGAGTTGAGTAAATCTCTGAAATGTTTCTAGAAGAATTATATCCTTTCACAAATAAGATATCCAAAGTTGTACGCTGAGTCCAGATGTGCTCTCACCAATACACTGTACAGTTGCAGTGAAAGGACATTAATGGACCAGATGGGTTTTTGTGACAATTGATGATGGTTTCATGATCATGTAGGCTTTTAATTCCAGATTTTAAAGTTTTTAAAAATTTTAATGAGTTTAACATTTCACTATCTCCCATGATACAATTTTTACTCACATTCCTAAAGCATTAGACTGAAAATGAGAGCCTGCCTGCTTAGAGTAGCATAGTGGCTCAGTGATTAGCACTACTGCCTCCCAGTACGAGAGACCTGGGTTCAATTCCACCCTTGGGTGGGGAGTTTGAGCATTCTCCCTGTGTCTGTGTGGGTCCCTTCAGGGTGCTCTGATTTCCTCCCACAGTCCAAAGATGTAGGCTAGTTGGATTGGCCATGGGAAAGGCAGGATTATAGGGGAGTGGGTCTGGGGATGATGCTCTTTGGAGAGTTGGTGTGGCCTTGATAGGCTGAATGACCTGCTTCCTCACTGTAAGGTATTCTATGACAAAGGGTGGCAGATGTTAGGAACTCTCTTCCACAAACAGCAGTGGATGCTGGATCAGATCTAACTTTAAATCTGAGATAGGTGAATATTTATTAAGCAACGGTATTAAAGGATATGAGCCAAAGGCAGGCATATGGAGTTAGGCCACGGATCAGCCATGACCTCACTAAATGGCAGAACAGGCTTGAGGGGCTGAATGGCCTCCTCCTGTCCCTATGTTCTGATCAGAGTCAAGATTGGAGTGGTGCTGGAAAAGCACAGCAGGTCAGACAGCATCCGAGGAGCAGGAAAATCCTCATTCCTGATGAAGGGCTTATGCCCGAAATGTCGATTTTCCTGCTCCTCGGATGCTGCCTGACCTGCTGTGTTTTTCCAGCACCACTGTAATCTAGCAGTGACCTCCAGTATCTGCAGTCCTCACTTTTGCCTATGTTCTGATTGATCTGTTGTTGCAGGATTACTGGTCTAGTGACGTTTCCCCCACCTCACTTTGTGGGCTCCTCTTCACAACATACCCTTACCCATGTGTTGCTTAGTAATTTAGCACCATTCAGTCCTTATATCTCAGGCTCTGATCCGACTGGGAATAGTTGAGGTTGCAGCCTGGATCCCTATGGCACTCTATCAGTTATAAACTTGCCTGCCTGAAAAAGAACTGTTTACCCATGCTCCCTGCTTCCTGTTAGTGACTGCGTTAACACTCTACACCTGGAAGCAGATTGTTTTACTGAGGGAGGAGGACTGAATGCGGATTCCCACAGATCATTTCACAGCAGTCACCATGGAGAGAGTTACCATAGTAACGGCCAGCATTTGCTGCTGGGGACAGCCGATGAGCAAGACTTTGGGAAATGTCATTGTGGCGGAGCAACTGTCTGATTGCAGCCTGAGAGCAGGGTCAGACTATGCAGAGTAACCGAGGTCACCCTCGCTAAATAATGTCACTAAAATAATGACAGCAGCTACACAGACTGGCCTCACATCATCACGCTCACAATTCAAAACAAAATCCTGGGCTTTTCTCTCCAGGAGATGTAAAAAGGAGAAATTGCGAATGTGAGAATTCTAGAACAATCTTTTCATTGCCTCAGAACATTCCAAAGCATTTCACAGACAAAGGAGAGCCTCAGGTATGGAGTAATCACTGTCATCATGTAGAAAATACAGCAGCCAAACTACACACAGCAAATCCGACAAACACCAATGTGATAATGACCAAGTAGTTATATTTTGTGGGAGTGTACCCCAGTGAGAGTCAGTGTGTGTGGACTCTACCCCAGTGAGAGTCAGTGTGCATGGGACTGTGCCCCAGTGACAGTCAGTGTGTGTGGGATTGTACCCCAATGAGAGTCAGTGTGTGTGGGACTGTACCTTAGTGAGAGTCAGTGTGTGTGCGGGACTGTACCCCAGTGAGGGTCAGTGTGTGTGTGGGAGACTGTACCCCAATGAGAGCCAGTGTGTGTGGGACTGTACCCCAGTGAGAGACGGTGTGTGTGGGACTGTACCCCAGTGAGAGTCAGTGTGTGTGGGAGCCGTACCCCAGTGAGAGTCAGTGTGTGTGGGAGACTGTACCCCAATGAGAGCCAGTGTGTGTGGGATTGTACCCCAGTGAGAGTCAGTGTGTGTGGGAGCCGTACCCCAGTGAGAGTCAGTGTGTGTGGGACTGTACCCCAATGAGAGTCAGTGTGTGTGGGAGACTGTACTCCAATGAGAGTCAGCGTGTATGGGACTGTACCCCAGTGACAGTCAGTGTGTGTGGGGGACTGTATCCCAATGAGAGCCAGTGTGTGTGGGATTGTACCCCAGTGAGAGACAGTGTGTGTGGGACTGTACCCCAGTGAGAGTCAGTGTGTGTGGGAGCCGTACCCCAGTGAGAGTCAGTGTGTGTGGGACTGTACCCCAATGAGAGTCAGCGTGTATGGGACTGTACCCCAGTGACAGTCAGTGTGTGTGGGGGACTGTATCCCAGTGAGAGACAGTGTGTGTGGGACTGTATCCCAGTGAGAGTCAGTGTGTGTGTGGGACTGTATCCCAGTGAGAGTCAGTGTGTGTGGGACTCTACCCCAGTGAGAGTCAGTGTGTGTGGGAGACTGTACCCCAATGAGAGCCAGTGTGTGGGACTGTACCTCAGTGAGTCAGTGTGTGTGTGGGGGACTGTACCCCAGTGAGAGTTGGTGTGTGTGGGACTCTATATATTTTCTGATAAATCTGTTCAGAGATGTTATTACACACCATATTGGACTTAATCCCAGGCTTCCTAGCTCAGAGGTGGGACATTATCACTGCTCCACAAGAAGCTCCTGGTTCAGAAGCCCCAGTGAGAGTCATTGTCCCCAATTGAACAGGAAGATATGGTTCAAATGGCTTTCACCTACAGATATTTCATTAATCTGAAGGTTTCCTCCAGGACAATTCCTCGCATTTTTCAAGTCAGTGTCCCAAAAGCATTGAGACTGAGCTGCAGAACCTGATAGTCAGATGACCCAAAACTTTGATCAAGGAGATAGTTTATAATTGCTAATCTGCAACAGCTGAAATGGTCTATTTTCTGCAAGTGATTCAAAAATAAAATTGTCAACTCTGACAAATAAATAAAAGGCAGTGACATGGGATCAAATGTCAAAGGTCACTAATGTGATCAGGGCAATTAAAGTGTTGACAGCTATTGTATTATATACTGTGTCAGTCTGCCACTGCAACATGGGACTGACAGGAGTCAATGTACCAGAGCGACTGGCTGCTAGTGACTCTCCTGGACACATTAGTGTCAGTCTGAGGGAATTAACCCCTGCCTGCCCAGAACCATAAAGCATTTTTCATTCCATTGTCTTTGATTAATATAATTGTCAATCTGGAGACTGTGAGCTGGTGACACTCCATGTCAGTGTGTGTACACGCAAGGAATTGTTGGGATCTTATCAGGCCATTACATTCATAAATAATGATATCCTATGTTTGCAACTGACTTTTGCACATGTATCTGCATGTGCCTGTGTATAATTGCACATCTGTGCCCCTGTGTGTCGGTGTGCATATTTGTTTCTCTGTTCCTGTCCACTGTTTACATACCCAGCCATATACAAACATGCTTAGAACATGCTAATGGCCCACAGCAGAGCTCAGTCAGCTCCCTTACCTTTGGTCCCAGACCTTGTTCTGCTGAGATTGTCCAGTGAAGTCTGGAGGCTTGAGTGGATCAACAGGGTCAGACCGGAACTTCTGTTGTTGCTGGGATCTCAGGCACCTCACTATCACCATTGCTGCCCCTTGTTGACACACAATGAGCAGGAAAAGGCCCAACTGATGGAACAAAGAGAAAGGTCCTCAAGGGGAGGACCAATGTCTCAATGGACTGGTCCTCACCATCAAGAACAGTGGAATAAGCAAATGTCTCCTGACTAGCCCACCTTGCTCTGTCATCACAGCATACCCTCCTAGCCTCAAGGTAACAAGCAAGACTGGGGATTGGTTGTACACCAACCCTAGCCAATCATTCACCCAAGGTCCAGCACCAGATGAGATCTTCAGCACCAGAGACAGGAAGGACATGAAACTGTGGAAGGATGGGATCGAAAAAGAAGTTGGAAAGTACACTCCCACAGAGTCCTCCTTCTGAACAATGTCCAAAATGTGAACCTGTTGTAACCAAGCCCCTGTTCCTTCACAGAGCCAGAAACAAGACCTTTTGGTAGTGCAGCCTCAATGGTCTCTCTGTACTGAATGATTCTATAAAATGCCTTTGGGCCAAGAATTCCACATCAACCCTCCAAAGAGTAACCCACCCAGACCCATTCTCCTACTACTCTACATTTACCCCAGACTAATGCATCTAACCCACATATCCCCGAACACTGAGTTATTTAGCATGACTAATCCACCCTAACCTGCACAAGGTTTGGATTGTGGAAGGAAACACACACAAACACAGGGACAACATGCAGACTCCACACAAACAGTCACTCGAGGTTGGAATCGAACCCAGGTCCCTGGTGCTGTGAGGTAGCTGTGCTAACAGCTGAGCCACTGTGCCATCCCTATAATTCTAAGACTTCATAATCCTCATAATACAAAGTCTGGCACTCTCTCAATGACCTCACTGTTAAAGCATGTGGTCACAGAGAGGCCCATATTTACTGCTCCATCTCCAGCAATAACAACTACTGAACCAGTCACTGCCCTAACCATCCCACCATAACCACCAGACTGGCCCTCAAACAGCAGAAACAATCCCATAGAACATTCACACCAAAGATACTGCCACGATGGCCACTCTCATTTGGTAACTGATGGTGAACCCTTTCAACCTCTGGGCACCAAGAACCACAGGCAGCCCTGATACGTGCAGCCCTGATACGTGCGGCCCTGATACGTGCGGCCCTGATACGTGCGGCCCTGATACGTGCGGCCCTGATACGTGCGGCCCTGATACGTGCGGCCCTGATACGTGCGGCCCTGATACGTGCGGCCCTGATACGTGCAGCCCTGATACGTGCAGCCCTGATACGTGCAGCCCTGATACGTGCAGCCCTGATAAGTGCAGCCCTGATAAGTGCAGCCCTGATACGTGCTGTCAATGGAGATTCTCAGTCTCGCTCCCTCACTCTCTCGAAAACATCATGAGTGATTTGACAAAAAAAAACAAAGAGATGTGTAATGATTACAATGACGTTAGCCAAGTTAATCTGGTCTGATCAGGGACCCCTGGCTGACACAAAAGAACAGGAGTGTCAGGCATCCTGCTCACTCTGAGAGCTGGCTCTGAGGGAGCTGGATCAGTGTCAACGATTCTCCATGTGTAAATAAAGGGGGGCTTGTGACAGGATACTGGCCTCTGTGGAATTATTTCAGTGATGATGAGAGAAAAGCCCACTCCTGAAGAAATTCCCTTGCAATAGTTGCCTTTGAGTTGAGGTAAGCATCATGCCACTATTTGGGAAGCTTGACTCATTTGATCCTGCCGTCAAAACTGGGCCCAGTATGTGGGAGATTTATGTTACTTTTTCTGGGCAAATAACATTGAGAAGGATGAAAAGCAATGAGTAATTCTCCTGACAGCTTGTGGAGCTGCAGCTTTTTCAGTTATTAGGAGCCTAACTTTCATTGGGGCACCAGACACTAAACCTTTTAAGAGTTGATGGATTTAGTTAAGGAATATTATGACCCCAAGCCTCCTCTATTTCTGACATGTTATCCTGGGCAATTCGAGAACTAGGGCAATCTGTCTTGGGATTTTTGACTTGGTTACAACAACAACTGGCAGAGGCATGTGACTTTGGTTTAACCCTTAATGAGATGCTGAGAGACCGATTGCTATGTGAGATTAATAATACAAAAGCACCTACTATCTGAAGCCCAAACGAATTTCAAACAGGCACTATAACTGGCTTTATCATTGGAAAATGCAGCAAGTGGAGCATATATGTTGCAGGGTATTCCGATGGAAGTGGACACCCTCGCTAGTCTGACTGAGCTTCAGGAACACCCGCTTGAGTGAAAACAACCGCACAGCTTCACTTGGGACATATCCTGAACAGAGGGACCCCAGGTCAGCCCACAGCAAAACAAACCCGAGCCTCAGCTAAACAGTTAAAGTTTTTTTCAGGTTCTGGGTGGGCATGCCAGTATACTAGCTGCAGGTATGCAGACTCGAGGCAGCAAACAGTCCCACCAGATCGAAAGTGAGCAAGAGACTGGTATCTAGGAGAGTGCACACCCTGAAAAATCCATCTACGTCTGGTTTGGAACAGATAAATTGCTTAGCGACATCCAAATCAGAACCAATCAAAATAAACATTGTGTTAAGTGGTCACCGGGTCCTAACGGAGGTTGATACCAGTGCAACCGTTTCAATGATCACAGAATCAGTCTTTTACAAAGTTCACTCTGGACTCCAACTCTTGAGTTTGTGCAAAACCTCAGTTATACTGAGAACCGACACCGGGTAACCTTTACAGATTAAGGGGACAACTTCAGTTCTGGTCTCTTATGAGAAGCAGCTGGTTCAGTTCCACTGATTGTAGTAAAATGCTTGAGCCCAGGCTCGATGGGGTGGAATTGCTTGAGAAAGATTCACCTTGATTGTCTCAACATTTTTTGATTAGAAAATGGCTAACCAAATGAAGTCCTAATTAAATACCTGGACATTTCTCAGGAAGGTCTCAAGACTACCAAAGGAGTCAAGGCCCCCTTGCACATTGACCAGGAAGTAATTCCATGATTCTGTAAGGCCCGCCCAGTGTCACTTCCTTTATGGACAAAACTGGAGGCAGAAATCAGGAGGCTGGAAACAAAGGAATCATCAAACCAGTGGAGTTTGCAGAATGAATGGCACAGGTTTCTACTGATTGTGAAGTCTAACGGAGCCATTCGGATTTATCTTTGTGGGGATTTTAAACAAATGGTAAACTGCTTTTTGCAGCTGGATAATACCCAATCTCTCACATCGAGGATTGTTATGTAACACTGAGAGGGGGAGAGCTGCTGTCCTTTACAAAGCTGGACATGACCCATGTGAACTCACAGTTGTGGTTAGATGAGGATTCCCAAAAGTATGCTACCCAAATTAATACCCATAACAGTTTGTACCGAGACTGCCATTTTTCAGCGGACGATGGAGAACTTTTACAAGGTCTATCCCAGATCGCCATTTATCTGGATGGTGTGCTAATAATGGGGGAGACCAATAAGGAGCACTTATGGAACTTGGACACAGTCCATAGACATTTCTCTCAGGTGGGTGTACACCTTGGAAAGGAAAGGTCCATGTTCCAGGCACCCCAAGTGACCTACATGGGTCACAGAGTCGACAAGACCGGGTTACACTTATTGGAAGATAAAGTGAGGGCAATCAAAGGTGCCCTGGCTCCCATGTCTGTACCACAGCTCCGATCTTTCCTTGGGCTGGGGAATTATTACAGAAAGTTCAGACATAACCTGGCCTCCATCCTGGCACCTTCACATAAGTTCTTAAAAAAAAGGGTCAGCTATGTCAGAAATGCTCATAGCTTTCAGGGAACTGAAGAGACATCTGTCATCCTCTTTGGTTTTGGGCACAGTATGATCCTAAAGAAGATCTGGTATTGACATATGATGCTTCTCTGTATGGCATGGGGGTGGCATTAGCTCATTGGTGGCCCAATGGAGAGGAACACCTAATAGAGAGGGATACCCAATGGGGAGGGACACCCAATAGGGAAGGACTCCTAATGGAGAGGGACATCCAATGGGGAGGGATACCCAATGGGGAGGGACACCAAATGGGGAGGGACACCCAATGGAGAGGAACACCCAATGGGGAGGGACACCCAATTGGGAGAGACACCCAATGGAGAGGGACACCCAATGCAGAGGAACACCCAATGGGGAGGGACACCCAATCCGGAGGGACACCAATGGAGAGGGACACCCAATGGGGAGGGACACCCAATGGAGAGGAACACCCAATCGGGAGGGACACCCAATGGGGAGGGACACCCAATGGGGAGGGACATCCAGGACTTTGACCATTACAGAGTGTAAATACATCCAGAAAGAGAAGGAAGGTTTGGCGATTGTATTTAGAGTCAGGAAATTCCACCAATATCTTTATAGACATTCATAGTAATGGACTAAACCTCTGCTGGGTTTACTTAAAGAGGAAAAGGCAATGCTGCCCATAGCTTCAGGCTGAATTTAACGATGGGCTCTAATACTAAGTGCATATAATTACAAATTGGAACACCATCTGGGAGGCCAAGCAACAAATGTTGATGCATTGAACTACCTCCCACTGGCAGGTACCCCCACTGGGGGTAACCCCCACAGGAAGTGTATGTAATGGTATTAAATTTTCTGGACACACTTCCTATCACAGCTGACAATATCAGACTTTGGACACAGAAAGATCCAAACCTGGCAAATCTGAAGCAGCTAATGGTGATGGGGAAACCAAAGGGTCATCACAGCCAGAAGTGAAACCTTTCTGGACCCGGAGAGACCCAATCACAGGAGGGGACGGCATATTATTATGGAGAGTGAGAGCGATTGTCCTGAGCAGAGTTTACCACCAGGATCATCCAGGGATTTCCAAAATGGAAAGGTTGGTGAGAAGTTATTGCTGAACAAGCATGTGGACCGTACAAAAGCTGCAATCTCACAAATGGTGTAAGAGCAAAATCTCTTCAAGGCAGGCATCCTTGCAAGAGGATTCGCAGTAGGGTTAAAATCAACGAGGTAAAAACAATGACTGCAGATGCTGGAAACCAGATTCTGGATTAGTGGTGCTGGAAGAGCACAGCAATTCAGGCAGCATCCGAGGACAGGCAAAATCGACGTTTCGGGCAAAAGCCCTTCCCGAAACGTTGATTTTGCCTGTCCTCGGATGCTGCCTGAATTGCTGTGCTCTTCCAGCACCACTGATCCAGAATAAGAGCAAAATCTGTCCAGCTCCTTGGCAGCTGATCTCCCTCACTATTAACTGCTGAAAAAATGTTAGAAGCTGTGATGGACACAGTGAATGTTACTGCCTTTATGCCTTTTCCTCCTGAAGAGGAGAATGAATTTCTTCTGAGACATTCCAGGCATTAGAGGCAGCTACTGTGTGTTACACGCTGTCTGCATCAGTGGAACCTGACCCGGTGCTAAAACATTCCCGGAGGAACTTCAGAAAAATAACCAGCCTGTGTCCTCAGACTCAGAGGGGAAGGGATGTAGTGACTGTAACAAGGTCAGCCAGATGGACTTCATAGAATCTGAGTTCCCTGATTGGGGCTGTTAATCTGGGCCAATCAGGGTGCCCTGGCTGACAGATAAGTGCAGGAGTGTCCGAGGTTCTGCTCACTCTGAGAGCCGGCTCTGAGGGAGCTGGATCAGTGTCAGGGACTGTCCACGTGTAAATAAAGGTGCCAGGATATCGGCCTCTGTCGAGATATTTCAAGATGGAGGATCTAATCAATGGTAAGTATCAAATTTCCACTGACTAGAAACTTCACAACACCTCTCGATAAAAACACTAGTTCCACAGGGAGCTGAAGCAGTTACACAGCATAAAACCCAGGACATGGAAAACACACATGGTAGAAAAGACTTGAAGGTCCAACAATTTGCAGCAACAATGAGATCCCTGGCTTCTCACAAATAAATAAGGGGCTCACCTCTCGCAGAGACAGCAGGGATGGGTGTTTATTCAGGTCAGCAGATGGTCAGTGCTTACCTCAAACAAAAGAGTGTCTCTGACTCTACTCTCTTCCTCAATACCCTGTGCAGCGTAGTCTCATCTCAAACCCGATTCAGAACGAAGGTGAAAATGGCATCCAACAGCTGGAAACCAACAAAGCACCTGGAGCAGACAGTATCACAGCCAAGACACTCCAGTACAACCTCATATCCCTCATCGCAAAAGAGAACATCCCTGTTCACAATATCAGGGTGACTCGGTTATTGTGGATGTAATCTAAAAGGGAGATATGTCCAATTACAGTAACTACAGAGGAATCTCTCTGCTCCCCATCACAGGAAGTTCACTGCAGGGATCCTGCGCGATTCCCAGAGGTCAAAGGATCCCATCCGGAGTCACTGTGGGATTTTTATCCATTCAGGTGAGATCTTCACTCTCAGGCAAATCCCAGAGCAGCATTAACTGGTTTTCCAACATCACCAATATCTTTGACTTTGACAACCTCCACAGCTTCTGGAATATTCTCCTCACATTTGGATATCTGCAGGAGTTTCCCACCATCCATGCTTCCAGCTGGTGGGGATGGGGGGAAATGATACAAACCAACAGCCTCTTGGTGTAGGCCTGAGTCAAACAAGGGCCTGGGATCACACTGACTCTCCTCATTAGAATAATACGCCTCAGATTCAGCCTCACTTGGCCGGTCAGGAACTGGTTAATCCACACCAGCCTCACTTGGCCGGTCAGGAACTGGTTAATCCACACCAGCCTCAATTCAAAACCAAGCAACTCCAGCCTTAGTTATTGTGCTCCCCATGGGCTTTGGAGATTTGAGCACCTACAGCAGGTTCCTGGTGACACCAGAGAGATACAGCAACAACCAGCTTCCTAAATTTCTTCCGATCCAGTGGCAAGAAACGTGGCCCAATGTCAGTGACCTCTCCCAAGCTGACTTACCCATCATTGAGGCACTAATCTCTTCAAACTAACCCCATTGAGTTTGGAGGGGGAGGAGGGGGGTCGGTGGGGACTGGGTTGCTCACGTCAGGCTGATATTAGATGCCTGAAGCTACTGTGATATGAACATCCTAGAGGGGTTACCATGACCACATACTGAGCTATAAATACTCTGGCTACAAGAGCAGGTCAGAGGCTGCAGCGGGTAACTCACCTCCTGACTCCCAGAGTCTGTCTACAAGGCAGAAGTCAGGAGTGTGATGGAATATTCCCCATTTACCTGGATGGCTGCAGCTCCCACAACATTCAAGAAGTTTGACACCATCCAGGACAAAGCAGCCCCTGCTTGATTGGCACCACATCCATGAACGTCTCCTCCCTCCACCACCCATGTTCATTAGCAACGGTGTGTGCTACCTATAAGATGCACGGCAGAAGTTCACCAAAGATCCTCAGACAGCACCTTCCAAACCCACAACCACTTCCATCCAGAAGGACAAGGGCAGCAGATACTTGCAGGGAACACCACCCCCTGCAAGTTCCCCTCCAAGTCACTCACCATCTTGACCTGGTGATATATCGCAGTTCCTTCATAGTCGTAGGATCAAAATCCTGGAATTCCCTCCCTAAGGGCATTGTGGGTCTACTTACAGCACATGGACTGCAGCGGTTCAAGAAGGCAGCTCACCCCCACCTTCTCAAGGGGCAACTAGGGACGGGCAATAAATACTGGGCCCAGACAGCGACACTCACATTCATGAACAAATACAAGTAAAATTGCCCACTTGGTCAAAGCAGGAAGCTCTCGGGAGAACAGTTGGATCTTCCCAAAGCCTCCTTGAAAAGATCAAACACTCCCCCACTGAATCATGGGAGTCCCTGACCTGTGACTGGATAAAGAAGGAGAACGTTCACTTGGGAAGAGACTGAACTATCGAGGAACTTTGTCTGGAATGTTCTGAGGAGAAACCTAAAGGACAGGGACAAACCTGAAAAACAAACTCATGACCTGATCATTCAGGTAGCACCAGCCCACACAAGGCAGAGTCATGGAATGGACGGTTCCAGTTGGTTACATCCCAGTGGAACCAAATCATCTCAGTCCCAAGGGACGGCTTTAGATCACCTGCAGAGACTTATTATTCAGTCTTCAACTCCACTCACATCATTGTATGGTCTTTTGATCTCTCTGCCTGTATGCTTTTCTTCATCTGACAAAGGGGCAGTGCTCAGAAAGCTTGTGATTTCAGATAAACCTGTTGGGACTAAAACCTGGCGTTGTGTGACTTCTGACTTTGTTCACCCCAGTCCAACACCAGCAACTCCACATCGATGAATTAATGTTCATTAAGAATTCATCTCAGATTGGGACACAGTTGAAACAGTGACAGGAATTTCACATAAATCTGCAAAACTGTCCTACAATAATATTACACATAAACACACCCAGGAGGGAGGGTAACACGGAGTGGATTTCTCTCTGAAGGTGTCGTTTAAAATGTAGGAATAGCAGAAAGACTGAGAATACAAATAAATTATCTTGTGTCTGTCCTTAGAACTCTTGGGATTATATTGTAATGCAAAGCAAGCATTTCCCTTCTAATAGCTCTGCTCATGTACAGCCCACAACTAAACATCTTAAGTCAGTCATACAGTTTTGTGACAACATTTTGCCATTATTATCACGTATGTCAACATTTATAATGGAATCTGCCTATCTCAACTTGTCACGCTACAGTGGCACTTCCTTGCCAATGATGGCGCTATCGTATCTGTGTTCAGTTGGCATTGTTCCAGTCAGTTCCATTTCCTTCCTTCACTGATTTGTTGTGAATTTTGTTGATTAAATGTATCAAAACAATGTATTATATAACATGTCAAAAAACGTCAGACTCTCAAATGTGGACCTTAATCATTCTCAGAATGATGATATAATTGGTAAGGGTGATATTCACATTGCTAACAGACTGAAACCACACACAGGGACAGACAAAGAGCAAAGAAAATTTACAGCCCAGGAACAGGCCCTTCAGTCCTCCAAGCCTGAACCGATCCTGAGACTGGTTAAGATAGTCAACTTCACCTCTCTAACATGAACCTTAGATAAAGACAACTTTGTTAATAATTCATCATTTTCAAAGTCATTTTGATTGATCACAGATTGATATTTTCAGATTTCTTTTAAGTACAGTTCAAATTTTTATTCTGCCAACATGAGATTTGAAATCAGTTTCTGGTCGGCAACTTGATCTCCCAGTCATGAAAGTAAAAAAACAGGGGGAAATGCAAAATGGGCAGCTCAGTACATGGACACACAAAGATCAAATCTACTGAGAGTGTGAGATAAAATGAAAGAGAAACAGTGTGAGAGAGAGTGTGACAGAGAGAGAGTCACAGACAAGGGAGAGGCACAGAGAAAGTGAGAATGTCAGAGAGAGAGAAAAACTGGGAGACAGTGAGATGGGGAGAGTGAGAATAGGATACGAGAAAGTGTGAGCGAGAGTGAGAAAGAAATGGGCAGGCAGAGTGAGTCTGTGGGAGAGAGTGAAACAGAGTTACAGATAGGGATGGGGGTGTGCACAGAGTCAGAGAATGGAAGTGAGAGAGTGGAAGAGAGATTGAAAGATTGAGACAGAGAGTGAGACAGCGGGCAGAATAGTTTTTGAAACTGAGTTTGGAGGTGGGCATAACGAGTAACTTCTTGTGGGATTTGGTCAGGATCCTCTCAGTTCATTACCTATGTGCACACAGATAAAATGCCAAATGTTATGGTCAGGAAATTGAATGGTTGTACTCCTTGGGGTAACTACCCCTCTGCCCGCTCGATGCTTCATACCCCATGAGTGTGAGTTAACATTGTTCCCACTGCTCAGGATGAGATTTGGTGCCAGGCTTCTCCAACAGATGCCCCATGTACAGCCAATGTCTGTCACTTCATTGCAGCTGCCAACCCAGCACCACTGGGCATCACAGTGCCATCCCGTCAGGCACCTCAAACAGATGAAGGACTTTTGCCCGAAACATCAATTTTACTGCTTCTCGGAGGCTGCCTGAACTGCTGTGCTTTTCCAGCACCTCTAATCCAGAATCTGGTTTCCAGCATCTGCAGTCATTGTTTTTACCTAGGCTATTTGGCCCAACAAGTCCACACCGATCCTCCAAAGAGTAACCCACCCAGACCAATGCATCAACTCTACAATTTAGCATGGTCAATTCACCTGACCTGCACATCTTTGGACTGTGGGAAGAAACCAGAGCACCTGGAGGAAACCCACACAGACACGGGGAGGACGTGCAAATTCCACACAGGCAGTTGCCTGAGGCTGGAATTAAACCCGGGTCCCTGACGCTGTGAGACAGCAGTGCTAACCACTGAGCCACCGTGCCACTCCTTGCCTCTGTCATATTCACCTGCTCCTTAAAACATAAAAGGAGTCATTTCCCACTCAGCAGCTTCTCTGACCTGTCATTACCGTGAGGGATCGGGTATATCTGATAGCTCCTCACCAAAGATTTACACGGGACAAGGAGATTATCCCAAAACATGGATTCAGGATGGATAGCTGCCAGGAATTTCCGGCACACACATCATGTCAGACCTGACTGATTCACATTAGCTTCACATTAGCTCTTTGATGGTACCGAACCACTTTTCAATCAGAACTTTCTGAATCCTAACATCTCCCCCAATCACATTCTTCCCATTAGGATCACACCTGGACAATCCCAGCTCCAGGGAGTCCCCTCTCAGTCTGTAGCTGTCAATACAGGCTGGGCGCTCCCTGTAGCCACATTCATGTCTCACCATCTCTCTCTGCTTTTACAGGGGAAGACAATGCCCAGCCAGAGAGACAGTGGGTGGAGCTGCCTGACCATAGGTTCCTGGCAGAGGGAGCCAGAGAGCAAAGGGAACGTGCTCGTTCTGGAGGGGGATCAGATATTTACAGCTGTCCAGTGAAAACGCCTCCAAGCTACACACACACACACAGACTCACAGAGACACACACACAGACACACATAGATACACACACACAGACACACACACACAGACTCACAGAGACACACACACAGACACACATAGATACACACACACACACAGACTCACAGAGACACACACACAGACACACATAGATACACACACACACACACAGACACACATAGACACACACACAGACACACAGACTCACAGAGACACACACACAGACACACATAGATACACACACACAGAGACAGACACACAGACTCACAGACTCACAGAGACACACACATAGATACACACACACACACACATACAGAGACACACACAGACACACATAGATACACACACACAGAGACACACATAGACACACACACAGACACACAGACTCTCTCTCACATACACACACAGACACACATAGACATACACACACAGAGACACAGACTCACAGAGACACAAACACAGACACACATAGACACATAGATACACACACACACTCACACAGAGACACACATAGACACACACACAGACACACATAGACACACAGACTCTCTCTCACATACACAGACACACATAGACATACACACACCCAGAGACACAGACTCACAGAGACACACACACAGACACACATAGACACATAGATACACACCGACAAATCGATACACACAGACAGAGACACACATAGACACACACACAGAGACACACATAGACACACAGACTCACATAGACATACACACACACACAGAGACACATAGACATACAGACTCTCTCTCTCTCACACACACACAGACACACACACACACACACGAGTGAATGACACCTTGGGAAAAAGTGGTGAATTACTATCCCATGGACAGTGCCAGAACGGCCTCGGCAGTGCTTCCTGGGAATCTGGGGCATCCCACAGTGCAGAGGGATGAGGAAGATGGGAAAACGAAAGGATCATGACAAGGGAAAGCTGATAGCTATCCATCCATTCCTTATCCAGTTTCCCCCCACACCCCCCACTTCTTACAACCGCCCTTGACCTTATTTGGGCAAGATTCCCAGCCCCCCACTCCATCGAATCTCCCTTATTCTACCTACTCTCCCCCATATCCTCAGGGCGATTAAATCATGACCTTTCTATTGCCTCTCACTGTGTTTTCCATTTCTCTCTCTCTCTTAGCCTTCCTTCTTCCTGCTGCCCACAGACTTCTGAAAAGAAAAAAGAATTTTCACTTTTCACGACATCATGGTGTTCCAAAGCACTGTTGAAATGCAGTCATTGTGGTAATGGGGAAAACACATCTCTCTATTTGCTCACAGTAAGGTCTCTGAAAGGCAGCATTGGAATCAATGAATAGATAATCTTTTTTCATGGTGTTAGTTGAGGGACCAACATTGGCCAGCTCTCAGGAGGGAACTCTCCATTCCTCACTGAAACAGAACCATGATAGCCTGGCCAAACTGACCAAAAACAGGTCTAGGCAGCGGGCCGTGGAGGGGGTCGTTAGGGCCGAACTCCTGCCCCTCTTCCACGGTTACATCAGAGCCCGGGTGTCTCTGGAGAAGGAGCACCCGGTGTCCACCAACAGCCTGGAACTGTTCCCCTCCAACTCTATTTTGATTTAATCCCTGCCCTCCCCTTCACTGTTTGATCACACAGCATTGCCCTTTGATGTGAAGGGCGCTGCTTGTCACAGGCCACTCAGCTGTTTCCTTTCTTCCTGGTGGTGGGAATTGAATAAAGATTCATGCACCTTGTGTCTTTCACTGTGTCTCACACCTGCACACACACAACATGGGTGCTGGGGAAAATATAAACACTACTGCTGCTAGGCGGTAGGATGGGGGTAAAACAAAGTATAACCAGGACATTTAAGAGTCTCTGCAGTTTAGGGCACTGACTCAGTGCTGTCTGGTGCTACAGTCAATGTGTTCCTGATACTGTTGGTTTCTGCTTTTTTTTGGAGGGGGAGAGTTTTCTTTCTCTTTCTCTTTGTTTAGAGAATGCAATTCTTCTTTTGGTTTTCTTTATTGTTTTTGTATTGCTGTGTTTTTCCGAGAAAAAAAAACAGAACCACGATCCTGCATATCAACCTAAGGGACAGCATCTCATCTCCTTTTAACACCTGGTTTGAAAGATGCCCCTCTGACAGTCCAGCATTCCCTCGGTACTGCACTGAGGAATATTTACCTTTGAGGAGTGAGAGCTGCACAGGGAGTCACTGCTGTTACATTGAATAAATTGACAAACTGAGCGGTGAGAAACCTGGACAGTTTCTGACTAAGGACTCCACCTTTGCCCATCAGACCAGGTGTCTCTGTATCTGAGAGGATTCCTGGTGCCTTGCTCCACCCTGTGGTGAAAGTTGGAAGGTGCAGCAGACTAAGTGGTGACAGAAGTGATTCTGCTCTGCATCATAAGCAGCATCTTAACTTTTTGAGGGCTGAGTAATGTTTATCATCAAAAGGCTTCACGACAATTTACACAGAAATCTAACCATGAGGCCCCTAATAGTGAATGAATAATCGGTGTGGCTTTGCTGCAGGTGGAGGTGGGTACTGCAGATGCTGGAGATTAGAGTCTAGATTAGAGCGGTGCTGGAAAAGCACAGCAGGTCAGGCAGCATCCGAGGAGCAAGAAAAATCGACATTCTGAGGAGCAGGAAAAATCAATCCTGATGAAGGGCTATTGCCCAAATCATCGATTTTCCTGCTCCGAGCATGCAGCCTGACCTGCCGTGCTTTTCCAGCACCACTGTAATCTTGACTTGTACCTTTGCTGCAGTCATGTTGACTGACCAGAGCAGGGCTCCACGGTGCTGAGTCTGCATTGGGGCATTCAGTGAGGATGATGGAACTTTTGCACATTGTTTGTGGATCAGATACAGATTTAATTCACAAGACCTTTGAACCACTCACTAAGGAAGATGAGCGGAGATTACATTCTAATTACCTTCCTCAAGGTACATTCTCTGAGCCTGGCTGTGACAGCTGTTAAAAAGTCCCATTTACCCTTCACAGCCTCAGCACCGGAAAACATCACAAACCTCAGGGAGTGCCGCACAGT
Organism: Chiloscyllium plagiosum; assembly: GCF_037043375.1. Classification (NCBI taxonomy): domain Eukaryota; kingdom Metazoa; phylum Chordata; class Chondrichthyes; order Orectolobiformes; family Hemiscylliidae; genus Chiloscyllium; species Chiloscyllium plagiosum. The sequence continues at coordinate 3,665,306 of NW_028270170.1, forward strand.
CAGAGGGTCAGTGCTGAGGGAACATCGCACTGTCGGAAGGTCAGGGCTGAGAGAGCGCCGCAATGTCGGTGGGTTAGTGCTGAAGGAGTGCCGCACTGTCAAAGGGTCAGGTTTGAGAGAGTGCCGCACAGTCAGAGGGTCAGTGCTGAGGGAACACCACACTGTCGGAGGGTCAGGGCTGAGAGAGCGCCGCACTGTCGGGGGGTCAGTGCTGAGGGAGTGCCGCACTGTCGGAGGGTCAGTGCTGAGGGAGCGCCGCACTGTTGGAGGATCAGTGCTGAGGGAATGCCGCACTGTCGGGGGGTCAGTGCTGAGGGAGTGCCGCACTGTCAGAGGGTCAGTGCTGAGGGAGTGCCGCACTGTCGGAGGATCAGTGCTGAGGGAGTGCTGCACTGTCGGGGGGTCAGTGCTGAAGGAGTGCCGCACTGTCGGGGGGTCAGTGCTGAGGGGGTGCCGCACTGTCAGAGGGTCAGTGCTGAGGGAGTGCCACGCTGTCGGAGTGTCAGTGCTGAGGGAGTGCCGCACTGTCGGGGGGTCAGTGCTGAGGGAGTGCCGCACTGTCAGAGGGTCAGTGCTGAGGGAGTGCCACGCTGTCGGAGTGTCAGTGCTGAGGGAGTGCCGCACTGTCGGGGGGTCAGTGCTGAGGGAGTGCCGCACTGTCGGAGGGTCAGTGCTGAGGGAGTGCCGCACTGTCGGAGGTTCAGTGCTGAGGGAGTGCCGCACTGTCGGTGGGTCAGTGCTGAGGGAGTGCTGCACTGTCGGAGGGTCAGTGTTGAGGGAGTGGCACACTGTCGGAGTGTCGGAGGGTCAGTGCTGAGGGAACACCGCACTGTCGGAGGGTCAGTGCTGAGTGAGTGCCGCACTGTTGGTGGGTCAGTGCTGAGGGAGTGCCGCACTATCGGAGGGTCAGTGCTGACGGAGTGCCGCACAGTCGGAGGGTCAGTGCTGAGGGAGTGCCACACTGTCGGAGGGTCACTGCTGAGGGAATGCCGCACTGTCGGAGGTCAGTGCTGAGGGAGTGCCGCACTGTCGGAGGGTCAGTGCTGAAGGAGGTCACCACTGTTGGAGGGTCAGTGCTGAGGGAGCGCCGTACTGTCGGAGGGTCAGTGCTGAGGGAGTGCTGCACTGTCGGAGGGTCAGTGCTGAGGGAGCGCCGTACTGTCGGAGGGTCAGTGCTGAAGGAGTTCCGCACTGTCGGAGGGTCAGTGCTGAGGGAGCGCCATACTGTCGGAGGGTCAGTGCTGAGGGAGTGCCGCACGGTCGGAGGGTTTAGTACTGAGGGAGCACCGCGTTGTTGGAGGGTCAGTGCTGAGGGAGTGTCGCGCTGTCGGAGTGTCAGTGTTGAGGAAGTGCCGCACTGTCGGAGGATTAGTGCTGAGGGAGTGCCGCACTATCGGAGGGTCAGTGCTGAGGGAGCACCGCACTGTTGGAGGGTCAGTGCTGAGGGAGTGCCACACTGTCGGAGGGTCAGTGTTGAGGAACTGCCGCACAGTCGGAGTGTCGGTGGGTCAGTGCTGGGGGAGTGCCGCACTGTCGGAGGGTCAGTGCTGAAGCAGTGCTGCACTGTTGGAGAGTCAGTGCTGAGGGAGCACCGCACTGTTGGAGGGTCAGAGTTGAGGAAGTGCCGCACTGTCGGAGGGTCAGTGCTGAGGGAGTGCAGCACTGTTGGAGGGTTAGTGCTGAGGGAGTGCAGCACTGTCGGAGGGTCAGTGCTGAGGGAGCGCCGCACTGTCGGAGGGTCAGTGCTGAAGGAGTTCCGCACTGTTGGAGGGTCAGAGTTGAGGAAGTGCCGCACTGTCGGAGGGTCAGTGCTGAGGGAGTGCAGCACTGTTGGAGGGTTAGTGCTGAGGGAGTGCAGCACTGTCGGAGGGTCAGTGCTGAGGAAGTGCCGTACTGTTGGAGTGTCAGAGCTGAGGGAGCGCCGCACTGTCGGACGGTCAGTGCTGAAGGAGTTCCGCACTGTCAGAGGGTCAGTGCTGAGGGAGTGCCGCACTGTCAGAGGGTCAGTGCTGAGGGAGCGCCGCACTGTCGGAGGGTCAGTGCTGAGGGAGCGCTGCAGTGTCGGAGGGTCAGTGCTGAGGGAGCGCTGCAGTGTCGGAGGGTCAGTGCTGAGGGAGTGCCGCACTGTCAGAGGGTCAGTGCTGAGGGAGCGCCGCACTGTCGGAGGGTCAGTGCTGAGGGAGCGCTGCAGTGTCGGAGGGTCAGTGCTGAGGGAGCGCTGCAGTGTCGGAGTGTCAGTGCTGAGGGAGCGCCGCACTGTTGGAGGGTCAGTGCTGAAGGAGTGCCGCACTGTCAGAGGGTCAGTGCTGAGGGAGCGCCGCACTGTCGGAGGGTCAGTGCTGAGGGAGCGCTGCAGTGTCGGAGTGTCAGTGCTGAGGCAGCGCCGCACTGTTGGAGGGTCAGTGCTGAAGGAGTTCCGCACTGTCAGAGGGTCAGTGCTGAGGGAGCGCCGCACTGTCAGAGGGTCAGTGCTGAGGGAGCGCTGCACTGTTGGAGGGTCAGTGCTGAAGGAGTTCCGCACTGTTGGAGGGTCAGAGTTGAGGAAGTGCCGCACTGTCGGAGGGTCAGTGCTGAGGGAGCGCCGCACTGTCGGAGGGTCAGTGCTGAGGGAGCGCTGCAGTGTCGGAGGGTCAGTGCTGAAGGAGTTCCGCACTGTCGGAGGGTCAGTGCTGAGGGAGCGCTGCAGTGTCGGAGGGTCAGTGCTGAAGGAGTTCCGCACTGTCAGAGGGTCAGAGCTGAGGGAGCGCTGCACTGTCGGAGGGTCAGTGCTGAAGGAGTTCCGCACTGTTGGAGGGTCAGAGTTGAGGAAGTGCCGCACTGTCGGAGGGTCAGTGCTGAGGGAGTGCAGCACTGTCGGAGGGTTAGTGCTGAGGGAGCGCTTCACTGTCGGAGGGTCAGTGCTGAGGAAGTGCCGTACTGTTGGAGTGTCAGTGCTGAGGGAGCGCCGCACTGTCGGAGGGTCAGTGCTGAGGGAGCGCTGCAGTGTCGGAGGGTCAGTGCTGAAGGAGTTCCGCACTGTCAGAGGGTCAGTGCTGAGGGAGTGCCGCACTGTCAGAGGGTCAGTGCTGAGGGAGCGCCGCACTGTCAGAGGGTCAGTGCTGAGGGAGCGCCGCACTGTCGGAGGGTCAGTGCTGAGGGAGCGCTGCAGTGTCGGAGGGTCAGTGCTGAGGGAGCGCTGCAGTGTCGGAGGGTCAGTGCTGAAGCAGTGCTGCACTGTTGGAGAGTCAGAGCTGAGGAAGTGCTGCACTGTCGGAGGGTCAGTGCTGAGGGAGCACCGCACTGTCGGAGGGTCAGTGCTGAAGGAGTTCCGCACTGTTGGAGGGTCAGAGTTGAGGAAGTGCCGCACTGTCGGAGGGTCAGTGCTGAGGGAGTGCAGCACTGTTGGAGGGTTAGTGCTGAGGGAGCGCCGCACTGTCGGAGGGTCAGTGCTGAGGGAGCGCCGCACTGTCGGAGGGTCAGTGCTGAGGGAGCGCTGCAGTGTCGGAGGGTCAGTGCTGAAGGAGTTCCGCACTGTCAGAGGGTCAGTGCTGAGGGAGTGCCGCACTGTCAGAGGGTCAGTGCTGAGGGAGCGCCGCACTGTCGGAGGGTCAGTGCTGAGGGAGCGCTGCAGTGTCGGAGGGTTAGTGCTGAGGGAGTGCCGCACTGTCGGTGGGTCAGTGCTGAGGGAGTGCTGCACTGTCGGAGGGTCAGTGTTGAGGGAGTGGCACACTGTCGGAGTGTCGGAGGGTCAGTGCTGAGGGAACACCGCACTGTCGGAGGGTCAGTGCTGAGGGAGTGCCGCACTGTTGGTGGGTCAGTGCTGAGGGAGTGCCGCACTATCGGAGGGTCAGTGCTGACGGAGTGCCGCACAGTCGGAGGGTCAGTGCTGAGGGAGTGCCACACTGTCGGAGGGTCACTGCTGAGGGAATGCCGCACTGTCGGAGGTCAGTGCTGAGGGAGTGCCGCACTGTCGGAGGGTCAGTGCTGAAGGAGGTCACCACTGTTGGAGGGTCAGTGCTGAGGGAGCGCCGTACTGTCGGAGGGTCAGTGCTGAGGGAGTGCTGCACTGTCGGAGGGTCAGTGCTGAAGGAGTTCCGCACTGTCGGAGGGTCAGTGCTGAGGGAGCGCCGTACTGTCGGAGGGTCAGTGCTGAGGGAGTGCCGCACGGTCGGAGGGTTTAGTACTGAGGGAGCACCGCGTTGTTGGAGGGTCAGTGCTGAGGGAGTGTCGCGCTGTCGGAGTGTCAGTGTTGAGGAAGTGCCGCACTGTCGGAGGATTAGTGCTGAGGGAGTGCCGCACTATCGGAGGGTCAGTGCTGAGGGAGCACCGCACTGTTGGAGGGTCAGTGCTGAGGGAGTGCCACACTGTCGGAGGGTCAGTGTTGAGGAACTGCCGCACAGTCGGAGTGTCGGTGGGTCAGTGCTGGGGGAGTGCCGCACTGTCGGAGGGTCAGTGCTGAAGCAGTGCTGCACTGTTGGAGAGTCAGTGCTGAGGGAGCACCGCACTGTTGGAGGGTCAGAGTTGAGGAAGTGCCGCACTGTCGGAGGGTCAGTGCTGAGGGAGTGCAGCACTGTTGGAGGGTTAGTGCTGAGGGAGTGCAGCACTGTCGGAGGGTCAGTGCTGAGGGAGCGCCGCACTGTCGGAGGGTCAGTGCTGAAGGAGTTCCGCACTGTTGGAGGGTCAGAGTTGAGGAAGTGCCGCACTGTCGGAGGGTCAGTGCTGAGGGAGTGCAGCACTGTTGGAGGGTTAGTGCTGAGGGAGTGCAGCACTGTCGGAGGGTCAGTGCTGAGGAAGTGCCGTACTGTTGGAGTGTCAGTGCTGAGGGAGCGCCGCACTGTCGGAGGGTCAGTGCTGAAGGAGTTCCGCACTGTCAGAGGGTCAGTGCTGAGGGAGTGCCGCACTGTCAGAGGGTCAGTGCTGAGGGAGCGCCGCACTGTCGGAGGGTCAGTGCTGAGGGAGCGCTGCAGTGTCGGAGGGTCAGTGCTGAGGGAGCGCTGCAGTGTCGGAGGGTCAGTGCTGAGGGAGTGCCGCACTGTCAGAGGGTCAGTGCTGAGGGAGCGCCGCACTGTCGGAGGGTCAGTGCTGAGGGAGCGCTGCAGTGTCGGAGGGTCAGTGCTGAGGGAGCGCTGCAGTGTCGGAGTGTCAGTGCTGAGGGAGCGCCGCACTGTTGGAGGGTCAGTGCTGAAGGAGTGCCGCACTGTCAGAGGGTCAGTGCTGAGGGAGCGCCGCACTGTCGGAGGGTCAGTGCTGAGGGAGCGCTGCAGTGTCGGAGTGTCAGTGCTGAGGGAGCGCCGCACTGTTGGAGGGTCAGTGCTGAAGGAGTTCCGCACTGTCAGAGGGTCAGTGCTGAGGGAGCGCCGCACTGTCAGAGGGTCAGTGCTGAGGGAGTGCTGCAGTGTCGGAGTGTCAGTGCTGAGGGAGCGCCGCACTGTCAGAGGGTCAGTGCTGAGGGAGCGCTGCACTGTCGGAGGGTCAGTGCTGAAGGAGTTCCGCACTGTTGGAGGGTTAGAGTTGAGGAAGTGCCGCACTGTCGGAGGGTCAGTGCTGAGGGAGCGCCGCACTGTCGGAGGGTCAGTGCTGAGGGAGCGCTGCAGTGTCGGAGGGTCAGTGCTGAAGGAGTTCCGCACTGTCGGAGGGTCAGTGCTGAGGGAGCGCTGCAGTGTCGGAGGGTCAGTGCTGAAGGAGTTCCGCACTGTCAGAGGGTCAGAGCTGAGGGAGCGCTGCACTGTCGGAGGGTCAGTGCTGAAGGAGTTCCGCACTGTTGGAGGGTCAGAGTTGAGGAAGTGCCGCACTGTCGGAGGGTCAGTGCTGAGGGAGTGCAGCACTGTCGGAGGGTTAGTGCTGAGGGAGCGCTTCACTGTCGGAGGGTCAGTGCTGAGGAAGTGTCGTACTGTTGGAGTGTCAGTGCTGAGGGAGCGCCGCACTTTCGGAGGGTCAGTGCTGAGGGAGCGCTGCAGTGTCGGAGGGTCAGTGCTGAAGGAGTTCCGCACTGTCAGAGGGTCAGTGCTGAGGGAGTGCCGCACTGTCAGAGGGTCAGTGCTGAGGGAGCGCCGCACTGTCAGAGGGTCAGTGCTGAGGGAGCGCCGCACTGTCGGAGGGTCAGTGCTGAGGGAGCGCTGCAGTGTCGGAGGGTCAGTGCTGAGGGAGCGCTGCAGTGTCGGAGGGTCAGTGCTGAAGCAGTGCTGCACTGTTGGAGAGTCAGAGCTGAGGAAGTGCTGCACTGTCGGAGGGTCAGTGCTGAGGGAGCACCGCACTGTCGGAGGGTCAGTGCTGAAGGAGTTCCGCACTGTTGGAGGGTCAGAGTTGAGGAAGTGCCGCACTGTCGGAGGGTCAGTGCTGAGGGAGTGCAGCACTGTTGGAGGGTTAGTGCTGAGGGAGCGCCGCACTGTCGGAGGGTCAGTGCTGAGGGAGCGCCGCACTGTCGGAGGGTCAGTGCTGAGGGAGCGCTGCAGTGTCGGAGGGTCAGTGCTGAAGGAGTTCCGCACTGTCAGAGGGTCAGTGCTGAGGGAGTGCCGCACTGTCAGAGGGTCAGTGCTGAGGGAGCGCCGCACTGTCGGAGGGTCAGTGCTGAGGGAGCGCTGCAGTGTCGGAGGGTCAGTGCTGAGGGAGCGCTGCAGTGTCGGAGGGTCAGTGCTGAGGGAGTGCCGCACTGTCAGAGGGTCAGTGCTGAGGGAGCGCCGCACTGTCGGAGGGTCAGTGCTGAGGGAGCGCTGCAGTGTCGGAGGGTCAGTGCTGAGGGAGCGCCGCACTGTTGGAGGGTCAGTGCTGAAGGAGTGCCGCACTGTCAGAGGGTCAGTGCTGAGGGAGCGCCGCACTGTCGGAGGGTCAGTGCTGAGGGAGCGCTGCAGTGTCGGAGTGTCAGTGCTGAGGGAGCGCCGCACTGTTGGAGGGTCAGTGCTGAAGGAGTTCCGCACTGTCAGAGGGTCAGTGCTGAGGGAGCGCCGCACTGTCAGAGGGTCAGTGCTGAGGGAGTGCTGCAGTGTCGGAGTGTCAGTGCTGAGGGAGCGCCAGTGCTGAAGGAGTTCCGCACTGTCAGAGGGTCAGTGCTGAGGGAGCGCTGCAGTGTCGGAGGGTCAGTGCTGAGGGAGCGCCGCACTGTTGGAGGGTCAGTGCTGAGGGAGTGCTGCACTGTCGGAGGGTCAGTGCTGAGGGAGTGCCGCAGTGTCGGAGGGTCAGTGCTGAGGGAGTGCCGCACTGTCGGAGTGTCGGTGGGTCAGTGCTGAGGGAGTGCCACACTATCAGAGGGTCAGTGCTGAGGGAGTGTTGCACTGTCGGAGGGTCAGTGCTGAGGGAGTGCTGCACTGTTGGTGGGTCCGTGCTGAAGGAGTGTCGCACTATAGGAGGGTCAGTGCTGAGGGAGCGCCGCACTGTCGGAGGGTCAGTGCTGAAGGAGTGCCGCACTGTCAGAGGGGCAGTGCTGAGGGAGTGCCGCACTGTCAGGGTGTCGGTGGGTCAGTGCTGAGGGAGTGCCACACGATCAGAGGGTCAGTGCTGAGGGAGTGTTGCACTGTCGGAGGGTCAGTGCTGAGGGAGTGCCGCACTGTTGGTGGGTCCGTGCTGAAGGAGTGTCGCACTATAGGAGGGTCAGTGCTGAGGGAGTGCCGCACTATCGGACGGTCAGTTCTGAGGGAGTGCCGCACTGTCGGAGGGACAGTGTTGAGGGAGTGCTGCACTGTCGGAGTGTCGGTGGGTCAGTGCTGAAGGAGAGCCGCACTGTTGGTGGGTCAGTACTGAAGGTGTGCCGCACTGTCAGAGTGTCAGTGGGTCAGTGCTGAGGGAGTGCCACACTGTCGGAGGGTCAGTGCTGAAGGAGGTCACCACTGTCGGAGGGTCAGTGCTGAGGGAGTGCCGCACTGTCGGAGGGTCAGTGCTGAGGGAGTGCTGCACTGTCGGAGTGTCGGTGGGTCAGTGCTGAAGGAGAGCCGCACTGTTGGTGGGTCAGTACTGAAGGTGTGCCGCACTGTCAGAGTGTCAGTGGGTCAGTGCTGAGGGAGTGCCACACTGTCGGAGGGTCAGTGCTGAAGGAGGTCACCACTGTCGGAGGGTCAGTGCTGAGGGAGCGCCGTACTGTCGGAGGGTCAGTGCTGAAGGAGAGCCGCACGGTCGGAGGGATTAGTGCTGAGGGAGTGCTGCACTGTCGGAGGGTCAGTGCTGAGGGAGCACCGCGTTGTTGGAGGGTCAGTGCTGAGGGAGTGTCGTACTGTCGGAGTGTCAGTGTTGAGGGAGTGCCACACTGTCGGAGGGTCAGTGCAGAAGGAGTGCCGCACTGTCGGAGGATTAGTGCTGAGGGAGTACCGCACTATCGGAGGGTCAGTGCTGAGGGGGCACCGCACTGTTGGAGGGTCAGTGCTGAGGGACTGCCGCATTGTCGGAGTGTTGGTGGGTCAGTGCTGGGGGAATGCCGCACTGTCGGAGGGTCAGTGCTGAAGCAGTGCTGCACTGTTGGAGAGTCAGAGCTGAGGGAGTCCCGCAGAGTCGGAGGGTCAGTGTTGAGGGAGCACCGCTTTGTTGGAGGGTCAGTGCTGCGGGAGTGCCGCACTGTCGGAGGGTCAGTGCTGAAGGGGTGCTGCACTGTCGGAGGGTCAGCGCTGAGGGAATGCCGCAATGTCGGTGGGTCAGTGCTGAAGGAGTTCCGCACTGTCAGAGGGTCAGTGCTGAGGGAGTGCCGCACTGTCAGAGGGTCAGTGCTGAGGGAGTGCCGCACTGTCGGAGGGTCAGTGCTGAGGGAGCGCTGCAGTGTCGGAGGGTCAGTGCTGAGGGAGCGCCGTACTGTCGGAGGGTCAGTGCTGAAGGAGTTCCGCACTGTCGGAGTGTCGGTGGGTCAGTGCTGAGGGAGTGCCACACTATCAGAGGGTCAGTGCTGAGGGAGTGTTGCACTATCGGAGGGTCAGTGCTGAGGGAGTGCTGCACTGTTGGTGGGTCCGTGCTGAAGGAGTGCCGCACTGTCGGAGGGTCAGTGCTGAGGGAGCGCCGCACTGTCGGAGGGTCAGTGCTGAAGGAGTGCCGCACTGTCAGAGGGGCAATGCTGAGGGAGTGCCGGAGTGTCGGAGGGTCAGTGCTGAGGGAGTGCCGCACTGTCAGGGTGTCGGTGGGTCAGTGCTGAGGGAGTGCCACACGATCAGAGGGTCAGTGCTGAGGGAGTGTTGCACTGTCGGAGGGTCAGTGCTGAGGGAGTGCCGCACTATCGGACGGTCAGTGCTGAGGGAGTGCCGCACTGTCGGAGTGTCAGTGCTGAGGGAGCGCCGCACTGTTGGAGGGTCAGTGCTGAGAGAGTGCCGCACTGTCGGAGGGTCAGTGCTGAGGGAGTGCCGCACTATCGGACGGTCAGTTCTGAGGGAGTGCCGCACTGTCGGAGGGACAGTGTTGAGGGAGTGCTGCACTGCCGGAGTGTCGGTGGGTCAGTGCTGAGGGAGTGCCGCACTCTCGGTGGGTCAGTGCTGAAGGCGAGCCGCACTGTTGGTGGGTCAGTACTGAAGGAGTGCCGCACTGTCAGAGTGTCAGTGGGTCAGTGCTGAGGGAGTGCCACACTGTCGGAGGGTCAGTGCTGAAGGAGGTCACCACTGTCGGAGGGTCAGTGCTGAGGGAGTGCCGCACTGTCGGAGGGTCAGTGCTGAGGGAGCGCCGTACGGTCGGAGGGTCAGTGCTGAAGGAGAGCCGCACGGTCGGAAGGAATAGGTCTGAGGGAGTGCTGCACTGTCGGAGGGTCAGTGCTGAAGGAGCACCGCGTTGTTGGAGGGTCAGTGCTGAGGGAGTGTCGCACTGTCGGAGTGTCAGTGTTGAGGGAGTGCCGCACTGTCGGAGGGTCAGTGCAGAAGGAGTGCCGCACTGTCGGAGGATTAGTGCTGAGGGAGTGCCGCACTATCGGAGGGTCAGTGCTGAGGGGGCACCGCACTGTTGGAGGGTCAGTGCTGAGGGAATGCCGCATTGTCGGAGGGTCAGTGCTGAAGCAGTGCTGCACTGTTGGAGAGTCAGAGCTGAGGAAGTGCTGCACTGTCGTAGGGTCAGTGCTGAGGGAGTGCCGCACTGTCGGAGTGTCGGTGGGTCAGTGCTGAGGGAGTGCTGCACTGTCGGAGGGTTAGTGCTGAGGGAGCGCTTCACTGTCGGAGGGTCAGTGCTGAGAGAGTGCCGCACTGTCGGAGGGTCAGTGCTGAGAGAGTGCCGCACTGTCGGAGGGTCAGTGCTGAGGGAGTGCCGCACTGTCGGAGTGTCAGTGCTGAGGGAGCGCCGCACTGTTGGAGGGTCAGTGCTGAGAGAGTGCCGCACTGTCGGAGGGTCAGTGCTGAGGGAGCGCTGCAGTGTCGGAGGGTCAGTGCTGAGGGAGCGCTGCAGTGTCGGAGTGTCAGTGCTGAGGGAGCGCCGCACTGTTGGAGGGTCAGTGCTGAAGGAGTTCCGCACTGTCAGAGGGTCAGTGCTGAGGGAGCGCCGCACTGTCGGAGGGTCAGTGCTGAGGGAGCGCTGCAGTGTCGGAGTGTCAGTGCTGAGGGAGCGCCGCACTGTTGGAGGGTCAGTGCTGAAGGAGTTCCGCACTGTCGGAGTGTCGGTGGGTCAGTGCTGAGGGAGTGCCACACTATCAGAGGGTCAGTGCTGAGGGAGTGTTGCACTATCGGAGGGTCAGTGCTGAGGTAGTGCTGCACTGTTGGTGGGTCCGTGCTGAAGGAGTGCCGCACTGTCGGAGGGTCAGTGCTGAGGGAGCGCCGCACTGTCGGAGGGTCAGTGCTGAAGGAGTGCCGCACTGTCAGAGGGGCAATGCTGAGGGAGTGCCGGAGTGTCGGAGGGTCAGTGCTGAGGGAGTGCCGCACTGTCAGGGTGTCGGTGGGTCAGTGCTGAGGGAGTGCCACACTGTCGGAGGGTCAGTGCTGAAGGAGGTCACCACTGTCGGAGGGTCAGTGCTGAGGGAGTGCCGCACTGTCGGAGGGTCAGTGCTGAGGGAGTGCTGCACTGTCGGAGGGTCAGTGCTGAAGGAGCACCGCGTTGTTGGAGGGTCAGTGCTGAGGGAGTGTCGCACTGTCGGAGTGTCAGTGTTGAGGGAGTGCCGCACTGTCGGAGGGTCAGTGCAGAAGGAGTGCCGCACTGTCGGAGGATTAGTGCTGAGGGAGTGCCGCACTATCGGAGGGTCAGTGCTGAGGGGGCACCGCACTGTTGGAGGGTCAGTGCTGAGGGAATGCCGCATTGTCGGAGGGTCAGTGCTGAAGCAGTGCTGCACTGTTGGAGAGTCAGAGCTGAGGAAGTGCTGCACTGTCGTAGGGTCAGTGCTGAGGGAGTGCCGCACTGTCGGAGTGTCGGTGGGTCAGTGCTGAGGGAGTGCTGCACTGTCGGAGGGTTAGTGCTGAGGGAGCGCTTCACTGTCGGAGGGTCAGTGCTGAGAGAGTGCCGCACTGTCGGAGGGTCAGTGCTGAGAGAGTGCCGCACTGTCGGAGTGTCAGTGCTGAGGGAGCGCCGCACTGTTGGAGGGTCAGTGCTGAGAGAGTGCCGCACTGTCGGAGGGTCAGTGCTGAGGGAGCGCTGCAGTGTCGGAGGGTCAGTGCTGAGGGAGCGCTGCAGTGTCGGAGTGTCAGTGCTGAGGGAGCGCCGCACTGTTGGAGGGTCAGTGCTGAAGGAGTTCCGCACTGTCAGAGGGTCAGTGCTGAGGGAGCGCCGCACTGTCGGAGGGTCAGTGCTGAGGGAGCGCTGCAGTGTCGGAGTGTCAGTGCTGAGGGAGCGCCGCACTGTTGGAGGGTCAGTGCTGAAGGAGTTCCGCACTGTCGGAGTGTCGGTGGGTCAGTGCTGAGGGAGTGCCACACTATCAGAGGGTCAGTGCTGAGGGAGTGTTGCACTATCGGAGGGTCAGTGCTGAGGTAGTGCTGCACTGTTGGTGGGTCCGTGCTGAAGGAGTGCCGCACTGTCGGAGGGTCAGTGCTGAGGGAGCGCCGCACTGTCGGAGGGTCAGTGCTGAAGGAGTGCCGCACTGTCAGAGGGGCAATGCTGAGGGAGTGCCGGAGTGTCGGAGGGTCAGTGCTGAGGGAGTGCCGCACTGTCAGGGTGTCGGTGGGTCAGTGCTGAGGGAGTGCCACACGATCAGAGGGTCAGTGCTGAGGGAGTGTTGCACTGTCGGAGGGTCAGTGCTGAGGGAGTGCCGCACTATCGGACGGTCAGTGCTGAGGGAGTGCCGCACTGTCGGAGTGTCAGTGCTGAGGGGGCACCGCACTGTTGGAGGGTCAGTGCTGAGGGAATGCCGCATTGTCGGAGGGTCAGTGCTGAAGCAGTGCTGCACTGTTGGAGAGTCAGAGCTGAGGAAGTGCTGCACTGTCGGAGTGTCAGTGCTGAGGGAGCGCCGCACTGTTGGAGGGTCAGTGCTGAGAGAGTGCCGCACTGTCGGAGGGTCAGTGCTGAGGGAGTGCCGCACTATCGGACGGTCAGTTCTGAGGGAGTGCCGCACTGTCGGAGGGACAGTGTTGAGGGAGTGCTGCACTGCCGGAGTGTCGGTGGGTCAGTGCTGAGGGAGTGCCGCACTCTCGGTGGGTCAGTGCTGAAGGCGAGCCGCACTGTTGGTGGGTCAGTACTGAAGGAGTGCCGCACTGTCAGAGTGTCAGTGGGTCAGTGCTGAGGGAGTGCCACACTGTCGGAGGGTCAGTGCTGAAGGAGGTCACCACTGTCGGAGGGTCAGTGCTGAGGGAGTGCCGCACTGTCGGAGGGTCAGTGCTGAGGGAGCGCCGTACGGTCGGAGGGTCAGTGCAGAAGGAGTGCCGCACTGTCGGAGGATTAGTGCTGAGGGAGTGCCGCACTATCGGAGGGTCAGTGCTGAGGGGGCACCGCACTGTTGGAGGGTCAGTGCTGAGGGAATGCCGCACTGTCGGAGGGTCAGTGCTGAAGCAGTGCTGCACTGTTGGAGAGTCAGAGCTGAGGAAGTGCTGCACTGTCGGAGGGTCAGTGCTGAGGGTGTGCCGCACTGTCGGAGGGTCAGTGCTGAGGGAGTGCTGCACTGTCGGAGGGTTAGTGCTGAGGGAGTGCTTCACTGTCGGAGGGTCAGTGCTGAGAGAGTGCCGCACTGTCGGAGGGTCAGTGCTGAGAGAGTGCCGCACTGTCGGAGGGTCAGTGCTGAGGGAGTGCCGCACTGTCGGAGTGTCAGTGCTGAGGGAGCGCCGCACTGTTGGAGGGTCAGTGCTGAGAGAGTGCCGCACTGTCGGAGGATCAGTGCTGAGGGAGCGCTGCAGTGTCGGAGGGTCAGTGCTGAGGGAGCGCTGCAGTGTCGGAGTGTCAGTGCTGAGGGAGCGCCGCACTGTCAGAGGGTCAGTGCTGAGGGAGCGCCGCACTGTCGGAGGGTCAGTGCTGAGGGAGCGCTGCAGTGTCGGAGTGTCAGTGCTGAGGGAGCGCCGTACTGTTGGAGGGTCAGTGCTGAAGGAGTTCCGCACTGTCAGAGGGTCAGTGCTGAGGGAGTGTCGCACTATAGGAGGGTCAGTGCTGAGGGAGCGCCGCACTGTCGGAGGGTCAGTGCTGAAGGAGTGCCGCACTATAGGAGGGTCAGTGCTGAGGGAGCGCCGCACTTTCGGAGGGTCAGTGCTGAAGGAGTGCCGCACTGTCAGAGGGGCAGTGCTGAGGGAGTGCCGGAGTGTCGGAGGGTCAGTGCTGAGGGAGTGCCGCACTGTCAGGGTGTCGGTGGGTCAGTGCTGAGGGAGTGCCACACGATCAGAGGGTCAGTGCTGAGGGAGTGTTGCACTGTCGGAGGGTCAGTGCTGAGGGAGTGCCGCACTGTTGGTGGGTCCGTGCTGAAGGAGTGTCGCACTATAGGAGGGTCAGTGCTGAGGGAGTGCCGCACTGTCGGAGGGACAGTGTTGAGGGAGTGCTGCACTGCCGGAGTGTCGGTGGGTCAGTGCTGAGGGAGTGCCGCACTGTCGGTGGGTCAGTGCTGAGGGAGTGCCACACTGTCGGAGGGTCAGTGCTGAAGGAGGTCACCACTGTCGGAGGGTCAGTGCTGAGGGAGTGCCGCACTGTCGGAGGGTCAGTGCTGAAGGAGGTCACCACTGTCGGAGGGTCAGTGCTGAGGGAGTGCCGCACTGTCGGAGGGTCAGTGCTGAGGGAGCGCCGTACTGTCGGAGGGTCAGTGCTGAAGGAGAGCCGCACGGTCGGAGGGATTAGTGCTGAGGGAGTGCTGCACTGTCGGAGGGTCAGTGCTGAGGGAGCACCGCATTGTTGGAGGGTCAGTGCTGAGGGAGTGTCGCACTGTCGGAGTGTCAGTGTTGAGGGAGTGCCGCACTGTCGGAGGGTCAGTGCAGAAGGAGTGCCGCACTGTCGGAGGATTAGTGCTGAGGGAGTGCCGCACTATCGGAGGGTCAGTGCTGAGGGGGCACCGCACTGTTGGAGGGTCAGTGCTGAGGGAATGCCGCACTGTCGGAGGGTCAGTGCTGAAGCAGTGCTGCACTGTTGGAGAGTCAGAGCTGAGGAAGTGCTGCACTGTCGGAGGGTCAGTGCTGAGGGAGTGCCGCACTGTCGGAGTGTCGGTGGGTCAGTGCTGAGGGAGTGCTGCACTGTCGGAGGGTTAGTGCTGAGGGAGCGCTTCACTGTCGGAGGGTCAGTGCTGAGAGAGTGCCGCACTGTCAGAGGGTCAGTGCTGAGGGAGTGCCGCACTGTCGGAGGGTCAATGCTGAGAGAGTGCCGCACTGTCGGAGGGTCAGTGCTGAGGGAGTGCCGCACTGTCGGAGTGTCAGTGCTGAGGGAGCGCCGCACTGTTGGAGGGTCAGTGCTGAGAGAGCGCTGCACTGTCAGAGGGTCAGTGCTGAGAGAGTGCCGCACTGTCAGAGGGTCAGTGCTGAGGGAGTGCCGCACTGTCGGAGGGTCAATGCTGAGAGAGTGCCGCACTGTCGGAGGGTCAGTGCTGAGGGAGTGCCGCACTGTCGGAGGGTCAGTGCTGAGGGAGTGCCGCACTGTCGGAGGGTCAGTGCTGATGGAGCGCTGCACTGTCGGAGGGTTAGTGCTGAGGAAGTGCCACACAATCGGAGGGTCAGTGCTGAAGGAGTTCCGCACTGTCTGAGGGTCAGTGCTGGGGGAGTGCCGCACTGTCGGAGGGTTAGTGCTGAGGGAGTGCCGCACTGTTGGAGGGTCAGTGCTGAGGGAGCTCCGCACTGTTGGAGGGTCAGTGCTGGGGGAGTGCCTCACTGTCGGAGGGTCAGTGCTGAGGGAGCTCCGCACTGTTGGAGGGTCAGTGCTGAGGGAGTGCCTCACTGTCGGAGGGTCAGTGCTGAGGGAGTACCGCACTGTCGGAGGGTCAGTGCTGAGGGAGTGCCACACTGTCGGAGGGTCAGTGCTGAGGGAGCTCCGCACTGTTGGAGGGTCAGTGCTGAGGGAGTGCCTCACTGTTGGTGGGTCAGTGCTGAAGGAGTGCCGCACTGTCGGAGAGTCAGTGCTGAGGGAGCACCGCACTGTTGGAGGGTCAGTGCTGAAGGAGTGCCACGCTATCGGAGGGTCAGTGCTGAGGGAGTGCCGCACTGTCGGAGGGTCAGTGCTGAGGGAGTGCCGCACTGTCGGAGGGTCAGTGCTGAGGGAGTCCCGCACAGTCGGAGGGTCAGTGTTGAGGGAGCACCGCTTTGTTGGAGGGTCAGTGCTGCGGGAGTGCCGCACTGTCGGAGGGTCAGTGCTGAAGGGGTGCTGCACTGTCGGAGGGTCAGCGCTGAGGGAGTGCCGCAATGTCGGTGGGTCAGTGCTGAGGGAGTCCCGCACAGTCGGAGGGTCAGTGTTGAGGGAGCACCGCTTTGTTAGAGGGTCAGTGCTGCGGGAGTGCCGCACTGTCGGAGGGTCAGTGCTGAAGGGGTGCTGCACTGTCGAAGGGTCAGTGCTGAGGGAGTGCCACACTATCGGAGGGTCAGTGCTGCGGGAGTGCCGCACTGTCGGAGGGTCAGTGCTGAAGGGGTGCTGCACTGTCGGAGGGTCAGCGCTGAGGGAGTGCCGCAATGTCGGTGGGTCAGTGCTGAGGGAGTCCCGCACAGTCGGAGGGTCAGTGTTGAGGGAGCACCGCTTTGTTGGAGGGTCAGTGCTGCGGGAGTGCCGCACTGTCGGAGGGTCAGTGCTGAAGGGGTGCTGCACTGTCGAAGGGTCAGTGCTGAGGGAGTGCCACACTATCGGAGGGTCAGTGCTGAGGGAGTGCCGCACTGTCGAAGGGTCAATGCTGAGGGAGTGCCGCACTGTTGGAGGGTCAGTGCTGAAGGAGTGCCGCACTGTCGAAGGGTCAGTGCTGAGGAGTGCCGCACTGTCAGAGGGTCAGTGCTGAGGGGAGTGCCGCACAGTCGGAGGGTCAGTGTTGAGGGAGCACCGCTTTGTTGGAGGGTCAGTGCTGCGGGAGTGCCGCACTGTCGGAGGGTCAGTGCTGAAGGGGTGCTGCACTGTCGAAGGGTCAGTGCTGAGGGAGTGCCACACTATCGGAGGGTCAGTGCTGCGGGAGTGCCGCACTGTCGGAGGGTCAGTGCTGAAGGGGTGCTGCACTGTCGGAGGGTCAGCGCTGAGGGAGTGCCGCAATGTCGGTGGGTCAGTGCTGAGGGAGTCCCGCACAGTCGGAGGGTCAGTGTTGAGGGAGCACCGCTTTGTTGGAGGGTCAGTGCTGCGGGAGTGCCGCACTGTCGGAGGGTCAGTGCTGAAGGGGTGCTGCACTGTCGAAGGGTCAGTGCTGAGGGAGTGCCACACTGTCGAAGGGTCAATGCTGAGGGAGTGCCGCACTGTTGGAGGGTCAATGCTGAGGGAGTGCCGCACTGTTGGAGGGTCAGTGCTGAGGGAGTGCCGCACTGTCGAAGGGTCAATGCTGAGGGAGTGCCGCACTGTTGGAGGGTCAGTGCTGAAGGAGTGCCGCACTGTCGAAGGGTCAGTGCTGAGGAGTGCCGCACTGTCAGAGGGTCAGTGCTGAGGGAGTGCCGCACTGTTGATGGGTCAGTGCTGAAGGAGTGCTGCACTGTCGGAGGGTCAGTGCAGAAGGAGTGCCGCACTGTCAGAGGGTTAGTGCTAAGGGAGTTACGCACTGTTGGAGGGTCAGTGCTGAGGGAGCACCGCACTGTCGGACTGTCGGTGGGTCAGTGCTGGGGGAGTGCTGCACTGTCGGAGGGTCAGTGCTGAGGGGGCGCCACATTGTCGTAGGGTCAGTGCTGAAGGAGTTCCGCACTGTCGGAGGGTCAGAGCTGAGGGAGTGCCGCACTGTCGGAGGGTCAGTGCTGAGGGAGCGCCGCACTGTCGGAGGGTCAGTGCTGAAGGAGTTCCGCACTGTCGGAGGGTCAGTGCTGAGGGAGTGTCGCACTGTCGGAGGGTCAGTGCTGAGGGAGCAACCTGCTATCGGAGGGTCAGTGCTGAGGGAGTGCCGCACCATTGGTGGGTCAGTGCTAAGGGAATGCCGCACTGTAGGAGGGTCAGTGCAGAGGGAGAGCCACACCATTGGAGGGTCAGTGCTGAAGGAATGCAGCACTGTCAGAGGGTCAGGTTTGAGAGAATGCCGCATTGTCAGGGGGTCAGTGCTAAGGGATGCCGCACTGTCGGAGGGTCAGTGCTGAGGGAGCGCCACACTGTCGGAGGGTCAGTGCTGAAGGAGTTCCGCACTATTGGAGGGTCAGAGCTGAGGGAGTGCCGCACTGTCGGAGGTTCAGTGCTGAGGGAGTGCCGCACTGTCGGAGGGTCAGTGCAGAAGGAGTGCCGCACTGTCGGAGGATTAGTGCTGAGGGAGTGCCGCACTATCGGAGGGTCAGTGCTGAGGGGGCACCGCACTGTTGGAGGGTCAGTGCTGAGGGAATGCCGCACTGTCCGAGGGTCAGTGCTGAAGCAGTGCTGCACTGTTGGAGAGTCAGAGCTGAGGAAGTGCTGCACTGTCGGAGGGTCAGTGCTGAGGGAGTGCCGCACTGTCGGAGTGTCGGTGGGTCAGTGCTGAGGGAGTGCTGCACTGTCGGAGGGTTAGTGCTGAGGGAGCGCTTCACTGTCGGAGGGTCAGTGCTGAGAGAGTGCCGCACTGTCAGAGGGTCAGTGCTGAGGGAGTGCCGCACTGTCGGAGGGTCAATGCTGAGAGAGTGCCGCACTGTCGGAGGGTCAGTGCTGAGGGAGTGCCGCACTGTCGGAGTGTCAGTGCTGAGGGAGCGCCGCACTGTTGGAGGGTCAGTGCTGAGAGAGTGCCGCACTGTCTGAGGGTCAGTGCTGGGGGAGTGCCGCACTGTCGGAGGGTTAGTGCTGAGGGAGTGCCGCACTGTTGGAGGGTCAGTGCTGAGGGAGCTCCGCACTGTTGGAGGGTCAGTGCTGGGGGAGTGCCTCACTGTCGGAGGGTCAGTGCTGAGGGAGCTCCGCACTGTTGGAGGGTCAGTGCTGAGGGAGTGCCTCACTGTCGGAGGGTCAGTGCTGAGGGAGTACCGCACTGTCGGAGGGTCAGTGCTGAGGGAGTGCCACACTGTCGGAGGGTCAGTGCTGAGGGAGCTCCGCACTGTTGGAGGGTCAGTGCTGAGGGAGTGCCTCACTGTTGGTGGGTCAGTGCTGAAGGAGTGCCGCACTGTCGGAGAGTCAGTGCTGAGGGAGCACCGCACTGTTGGAGGGTCAGTGCTGAAGGAGTGCCACGCTATCGGAGGGTCAGTGCTGAGGGAGTGCCGCACTGTCGGAGGGTCAGTGCTGAGGGAGTGCCGCACTGTCGGAGGGTCAGTGCTGAGGGAGTCCCGCACAGTCGGAGGGTCAGTGTTGAGGGAGCACCGCTTTGTTGGAGGGTCAGTGCTGCGGGAGTGCCGCACTGTCGGAGGGTCAGTGCTGAAGGGGTGCTGCACTGTCGGAGGGTCAGCGCTGAGGGAGTGCCGCAATGTCGGTGGGTCAGTGCTGAGGGAGTCCCGCACAGTCGGAGGGTCAGTGTTGAGGGAGCACCGCTTTGTTAGAGGGTCAGTGCTGCGGGAGTGCCGCACTGTCGGAGGGTCAGTGCTGAAGGGGTGCTGCACTGTCGAAGGGTCAGTGCTGAGGGAGTGCCACACTATCGGAGGGTCAGTGCTGCGGGAGTGCCGCACTGTCGGAGGGTCAGTGCTGAAGGGGTGCTGCACTGTCGGAGGGTCAGCGCTGAGGGAGTGCCGCAATGTCGGTGGGTCAGTGCTGAGGGAGTCCCGCACAGTCGGAGGGTCAGTGTTGAGGGAGCACCGCTTTGTTGGAGGGTCAGTGCTGCGGGAGTGCCGCACTGTCGGAGGGTCAGTGCTGAAGGGGTGCTGCACTGTCGAAGGGTCAGTGCTGAGGGAGTGCCACACTATCGGAGGGTCAGTGCTGAGGGAGTGCCGCACTGTCGAAGGGTCAATGCTGAGGGAGTGCCGCACTGTTGGAGGGTCAGTGCTGAAGGAGTGCCGCACTGTCGAAGGGTCAGTGCTGAGGAGTGCCGCACTGTCAGAGGGTCAGTGCTGAGGGAGTGCCGCACAGTCGGAGGGTCAGTGTTGAGGGAGCACCGCTTTGTTGGAGGGTCAGTGCTGCGGGAGTGCCGCACTGTCGGAGGGTCAGTGCTGAAGGGGTGCTGCACTGTCGAAGGGTCAGTGCTGAGGGAGTGCCACACTATCGGAGGGTCAGTGCTGCGGGAGTGCCGCACTGTCGGAGGGTCAGTGCTGAAGGGGTGCTGCACTGTCGGAGGGTCAGCGCTGAGGGAGTGCCGCAATGTCGGTGGGTCAGTGCTGAGGGAGTCCCGCACAGTCGGAGGGTCAGTGTTGAGGGAGCACCGCTTTGTTGGAGGGTCAGTGCTGCGGGAGTGCCGCACTGTCGGAGGGTCAGTGCTGAAGGGGTGCTGCACTGTCGAAGGGTCAGTGCTGAGGGAGTGCCACACTGTCGAAGGGTCAATGCTGAGGGAGTGCCGCACTGTTGGAGGGTCAATGCTGAGGGAGTGCCGCACTGTTGGAGGGTCAGTGCTGAGGGAGTGCCGCACTGTCGAAGGGTCAATGCTGAGGGAGTGCCGCACTGTTGGAGGGTCAGTGCTGAAGGAGTGCCGCACTGTCGAAGGGTCAGTGCTGAGGAGTGCCGCACTGTCAGAGGGTCAGTGCTGAGGGAGTGCCGCACTGTTGATGGGTCAGTGCTGAAGGAGTGCTGCACTGTCGGAGGGTCAGTGCAGAAGGAGTGCCGCACTGTCAGAGGGTTAGTGCTAAGGGAGTTACGCACTGTTGGAGGGTCAGTGCTGAGGGAGCACCGCACTGTCGGACTGTCGGTGGGTCAGTGCTGGGGGAGTGCTGCACTGTCGGAGGGTCAGTGCTGAGGGGGCGCCACATTGTCGTAGGGTCAGTGCTGAAGGAGTTCCGCACTGTCGGAGGGTCAGAGCTGAGGGAGTGCCGCACTGTCGGAGGGTCAGTGCTGAGGGAGCGCCGCACTGTCGGAGGGTCAGTGCTGAAGGAGTTCCGCACTGTCGGAGGGTCAGTGCTGAGGGAGTGTCGCACTGTCGGAGGGTCAGTGCTGAGGGAGCAACCTGCTATCGGAGGGTCAGTGCTGAGGGAGTGCCGCACCATTGGTGGGTCAGTGCTAAGGGAATGCCGCACTGTAGGAGGGTCAGTGCAGAGGGAGAGCCACACCATTGGAGGGTCAGTGCTGAAGGAATGCAGCACTGTCAGAGGGTCAGGTTTGAGAGAATGCCGCATTGTCAGGGGGTCAGTGCTAAGGGATGCCGCACTGTCGGAGGGTCAGTGCTGAGGGAGCGCCACACTGTCGGAGGGTCAGTGCTGAAGGAGTTCCGCACTATTGGAGGGTCAGAGCTGAGGGAGTGCCGCACTGTCGGAGGTTCAGTGCTGAGGGAGTGCCGCACTGTCGGAGGGTCAGTGCTGAGGGAGCGCCGCACTGTCGGAGGGTCAGTGCTGAAGGAGTTCCGCACTATTGGAGGGTCAGAGCTGAGGGAGTGCCGCACTGTCGGAGGTTCAGTGCTGAGGGAGTGCCGCACTGTCGGAGGGTCAGTGCTGAAGGAGTTCCGCACTGTCGAAGGGTCAGTGCTGAGGGAGTGCCGCACTGTTGGAGGGTCAAGGCTGAGGAGGTGCCGCACTGTCGGAGGGTCAGTGCTGAGGGAGTGCCGCACTGTTTGTGGGTCAGTGCAGATGGAGTGCTGCACTGTCGGAGGGTCAGTGCTGAGGGAGCGCCACACTGTCGGAGGGTCAGTGCTGAAGGAGTTCCGCACTATTGGAGGGTCAGAGCTGAGGGAGTGCCGCACTGTCGGAGGGTCAGTGCTGAGGGAGCACCGCACTGTCGGAGGGTCGGTGCTGAGGGAGCGCCGCACTGTCGGAGGGTCAGTGCTGAAGGAGTTCCGCACTGTCGGAGGGTCAGTGCTGAGGGAGCGCCGCACTGTCGGAGGGTCAGTGCTGAAGGAGTTCCGCAATGTCGGAGGGTCAGTGCTGAAGGAGTTCCGCACTGTCGAAGGGTCAGTGCTGAGGGAGTGCCGCACTGTCGAAGGGTCAGTGCTGAGGGAGTGCCGCACTGTCGGAGGGTCAGTGCTGAGGGAGTGCCGCACTGTCGGAGAGTCAGTGCTGAAGGAGTTCCGCACTGTTGGAGGGTCAGTGCTGAGGGAGTGCCGCACTGTCGGAGGGTCAGTGCAGAAGGAGTGCCGCACTGTTGGAGGGTCAGAGCTGAAGGAGTGCCGCACTGTCGGAGGGTCAGTGCAGAAGGAGTGCCGCACTGTTGGAGGGTCAGAGCTGAAGGAGTGCCGCACTGTCGGAGGGTCAGTGCTGAAGGAGTTCCACACTGTTGGAGGGTCAGTGCTGAGGGAGTGCCGCACTGTCGGAGGGTCAGTGCAGAAGGAGTGCCGCACTGTTGGAGGGTCAGAGCTGAGGAAGTGCTGCACTGTTGGAGGGTCAGTGCTGAAGGAGTGTCGCACTATAGGAGGGTCAGTGCTGAGGGAGTGCCGCACTATCGGACGGTCAGTTCTGAGGGAGTGCCGCACTGTCGGAGGGACAGTGTTGAGGGAGTGCTGCACTGCCGGAGTGTCGGTGGGTCAGTGCTGAGGGAGTGCCGCACTGTCGGTGGGTCAGTGCTGAAGGAGAGCCGCACTGTTGGTGGGTCAGTATTGAAGGAGTGCCGCACTGTCAGAGTGTCAGTGGGTCAGTGCTGAGGGAGTGCCACACTGTCGGAGGGTCAGTGCTGAAGGAGGTCACCACTGTCGGAGGGTCAGTGCTGAGGGAGTGCCGCACTGTCGGAGGGTCAGTGCTGAGGGAGCGCCGTACTGTCGGAGGGTCAGTGCTGAGGGAGCTCCGCACTGTTGGAGGGTCAGTGCTGAGGGAGTGCCTCACTGTCGGAGGGTCAGTGCTGAGGGAGCTCCGCACTGTTGGAGGGTCAGTGCTGAGGGAGTGCCTCACTGTCGGAGGGTCAGTGCTGAGGGAGTACCGCACTGTCGGAGGGTCAGTGCTGAGGTAGCTCCGCACTGTTGGAGGGTCAGTGCTGAGGGAGTGCCTCACTGTCGGAGGGTCAGTGCTGAGGGAGCTCCGCACTGTTGGAGGGTCAGTGCTGAGGGAGTGCCTCACTGTTGGTGGGTCAGTGCTGAAGGAGTGCCGCACTGTCGGAGGGTCAGTGCTGAGGGAGCACCGCACTGTTGGAGGGTCAGTGCTGAAGGAGTGCCACGCTATCGGAGGGTCAGTGCTGAGGGAGTGCCGCACTGTCGGAGGGTCAGTGCTGAGGGAGTGCCGCACTGTCGGAGGGTCAGTGCTGAAGGGGTGCTGCACTGTCGGAGGGTCAGCGCTGAGGGAGTGCCGCAATGTCGATGGGTCAGTGCTGAGGGAGTCCCGCACAGTCGGAGGGTCAGTGCTGAGGGAGCACCGCTTTGTTGGAGGGTCAGTGCTGCGGGAGTGCCGCACTGTCGGAGGGTCAGTGCTGAAGGGGTGCAGCACTGTCGAAGGGTCAGTGCTGAGGGAGTGCTACACTATCGGAGGGTCAGTGCTGCGGAGTGCCGCACTGTCGGAGGGTCAGTGCTGAAGGGGTGCTGCACTGTCGGAGGGTCAGCGCTGAGGGAGTGCCGCAATGTCGGTGGGTCAGTGCTGAGGGAGTTCCGCACAGTCGGAGGGTCAGTGTTGAGGGAGCACCGCTTTGTTGGAGGGTCAGTGCTGCGGGAGTGCCGCACTGTCGGAGGGTCAGTGCTGAAGGGGTGCTGCACTGTCGAAGGGTCAGTGCTGAGGGAGTGCCACACTATCGGAGGGTCAGTGCTGAGGGAGTGCCGCACTGTCGAAGGGTCAATGCTGAGGGAGTGCCGCACTGTGGGAGGGTCAGTGCTGAAGGAGTGCCGCACTATCGAAGGGTCAGTGCTGAGGAGTGCCGCACTGTCAGAGGGTCAGTGCTGAGGGAGTGCCGCACTGTTGATGGGTCAGTGCTGAAGGAGTGCTGCCCTGTCGGAGGGTCAGTGCAGAAGGAGTGCCGCACTGTCAGAGGGTCAGTGCTAAGGGACTTACGCACTGTCGGAGGGTCAGTGCTGAGGGAGCACCGCACTGTCGGAGGGTCAGTGCTAAGGGAGTTACGCACTGTCGGACTGTCGGTGGGTCCGTGCTGGGGGAGTGCTGCACTGTCGGACTGTCGGTGGGTCAGTGCTGGGGGAGTGCTGCACTGTTGGAGGGTCAGTGCTGAGGGGGCGCCACATTGTCGTAGGGTCAGTGCTGAAGGAGTTCCGCACTGTCGGAGGGTCAGTGCTGAGGGAGCTCCGCACTGTTGGAGGGTCAGTGCTGAGGGAGTGCCGCACTGTCGGTGGGTCAGTGCTGAAGGAATGCGGCACTGTCAGAGGGTCAGGTTTGAGAGAATGCCGCATTGTCAGGGGGTCAGTGCTGAGGGAGTGTTGCACTGTCGAAGGGTCAGTGCTGAGGGAGCACCGCACTGTCGGAGGGTCAGTGCAGAGGGAGCGCCACACTGTCGGAGGGTCAGTGCTGAGGGAGTTCCGCACTATTGGAGGGTCAGAGCTGAGGGAGTGCCGCACTGTCGGAGGTTCAGTGCTGAGGGAGTGCCGCACTGTCGGAGGGTCAGTGCTGAGGGAGCGCCGCACTGTCGGAGGGTCAGTGCTGAAGGAGTTCCGCACTATTGGAGGGTCAGAGCTGAGGGAGTGCCGCACTGTCGGAGGTTCAGTGCTGAGGGAGTGCCGCACTGTCGGAGGGTCAGTGCTGAGGGAGCGCCGCACTGTCGGAGGGTCAGTGCTGAAGGAGTTCCGCACTGTCGGAGGGTCAGTGCTGAGGGAGCGCCGCACTGTGGGAGGGTCAGTGCTGAAGGAGTTCCGCACTGTCGAAGGGTCAGTGCTGAGGGAGTGCCGCACTGTTGGAGGGTCAAGGCTGAGGAGGTGCCGCACTGTCGGAGGGTCAGTGCTGAGGGAGTGCCGCACTGTTTGTGGGTCAGTGCAGATGGAGTGCTGCACTGTCGGAGGGTCAGTGCTGAGGGAGCGCCACACTGTCGGAGGGTCAGTGCTGAAGGAGTTCCGCACTATTGGAGGGTCAGAGCTGAGGGAGTGCCGCACTGTCGGAGGGTCAGTGCTGAGGGAGCACCGCACTGTCGGAGGGTCAGTGCTGAGGGAGCGCCGCACTGTCGGAGGGTCAGTGCTGAAGGAGTTCCGCACTGTCGGAGGGTCAGTGCTGAGGGAGTTCCGCACTGTCGGAGGGTCAGTGCTGAAGGAGTTCCGCACTGTCGGAGGGTCAGTGCTGAAGGAGTTCCGCACTGTCGAAGGGTCAGTGCTGAGGGAGTGCCGCACTGTTGAAGGGTCAAGGCTGAGGAGGTGCCGCACTGTCGGAGGGTCAGTGCTGAGGGAGTGCCGCACTGTCGGAGAGTCAGTGCTGAAGGAGTTCCGCAATGTCGGAGGGTCAGTGCTGAAGGAGTTCCGCACTGTCGAAGGGTCAGTGCTGAGGGAGTGCCGCACTGTTGAAGGGTCAGTGCTGAGGGAGTGCCGCACTGTCGGAGGGTCAGTGCTGAGGGAGTGCCGCACTGTCGGAGAGTCAGTGCTGAAGGAGTTCCTCACTGTTGGAGGGTCAGAGCTGAAGGAGTGCCGCACTGTCGGAGGGTCAGTGCTGAGGGAGTGCCGCACTGTCGGAGAGTCAGTGCTGAAGGAGTTCCGCACTGTTGGAGGGTCAGTGCTGAGGGAGTGCCGCACTGTCGGAGGGTCAGTGCTGAGGGAGTGCCGCACTGTCGGAGAGTCAGTGCTGAAGGAGTTCCGCACTGTTGGAGGGTCAGTGCTGAGGGAGTGCCGCACTGTCGGAGGGTCAGTGCTGAAGGAGTTCCGCACTGTTGGAGGGTCAGAGCTGAGGAAGTGCTGCACTGTTGGAGGGTCAGTGCTGAGGCAGTGCCGCGCTGTCGGAGGGTCAGTGCTGAGGGAGTGCCGCACTGTCGGAGGGTCAGTGCTGAGGGGGTGCCGCACTGTCGGATGGTCAGTGCTGAGGGAGTGCCGCACTGTTGGAGGGTCAGAGCTGAAGGAGTGCCGCACTGTCGGAGGGTCAGAGCTGAAGGAGTGCCGCACTGTCGGAGGGTCAGTGCTGAGGGAGTGCCGCACTGTCGGAGAGTCAGTGCTGAAGGAGTTCCGCACTGTTGGAGGGTCAGAGCTGAAGGAGTGCCGCACTGTCGGAGGGTCAGTGCTGAGGGAGTGCCGCACTGTCGGAGGGTCAGTGCAGAAGGAGTGCCGCACTGTTGGAGGGTCAGAGCTGAGGAAGTGCTGCACTGTTGGAGGGTCAGTGCTGAGGGAGTGCCGCACTGTCGGAGGGTCAGTGCTGAGGGAGTGCCGCACTGTCGGAGGGTCAGTGCTGAGGGAGTGCCGCACTGTTGGAGGGTCAGTGCTGAGGAGTGCCGCACTGTCGGAGGGTCAGTGCTGAAGGAGTGCCGCACTGTCGAAGGGTCAGTGCTGAGGAGTGCCGCACTGTCGGAGGGTCAGTGCTGAAGGAGTGCCGCACTGTTGGAGGGTCAGTGCTGAGGGAGCGCCGCACTGTCGGAGGGTCAGTGCTGAAGGAGTTCTGCACTGTCGAAGGGTCAGTGCTGAGGGAGTGCCGCACTGTCGGAGGATCAGTGCTGAGGGAGTGCCGCACTGTCGGACTGTCGGGGGGTCAGTGCTGGAGGAGAGCCGCATCGTCGGAGGGTCAGTGCTGAAGCAGTGCCGCACTGTTTGTGGGTCAGTGCTGATGGTGTGCTGCACTGTCGGAGGGTCAGTGCTGAGGGAGCGCCGCACGGTCGGAGGGTCAGTGCTGAGGGAATACCGCACTGTTGGAGGGTCAAGGCTGAGGAGGTGCCGCACTGTCGGAGGGTCAGTGCTGAGGAGGTGCCGCACTGTCGGAGGGTCAATGCTGAGGGAGCGCCACACTGTCGGAGGGTCAGTGCTGAAGGAGTTCCGCACTGTCGAAGGGTCATGCTGAGGGAGTGCCGCACTGTCGGAGGGTCAGTGCTGAGGGAGTTCCACACTGTTGGAGGGTCAGTGCTGAAGGAGTTCCACACTGTCGGAGGGTCAGTGCTGAGGGGGTGCCGCACCATTGGTGGGTCAGTGCTGAGGGAGTGCCGCATTGTTGGAGGGTCAGTGCTGAGGGAGAGCCGCACTGTTGGAGGGTCAGTGCTGAGGGGGTGCCACACTGTCGGAGGGCCAGTGCTGAAGGAGTTCCACACTGTTGGAGGGTCAGTGCTGAAGGAGTTCCACACTGTCGGAGGGTCAGTGCTGAGGGGGTGCCGCACCATTGGTGGGTCAGTGCTGAGGGAGTGCCGCATTGTTGGAGGGTCAGTGCTGAGGGAGAGCCGCACTGTTGGAGGGTCAGTGCTGAGGGGGTGCCGCACTGTCGGATGGTCAGTGCTGAGGGAGTGCCGCACTGTCGGAGGGTCAGTGCTGAGGGAGTGCTGCCCTGTCGGAGGGTCAGTGCTGAAGGAGTGCTGCCCTGTCGGAGGGTCAGTGCTGAGGGGGAGCCACATTGTCGTAGGGTCAGTGCAGAAGGAGTGCCGCACTGTCAGAGGGTTAGTGCGAAGGGAGTTACGCACTGTTGGAGGGTCAGTGCTGAGGGAGCAACCTGCTATCGGAGGGTCAGTGCTGAGGGAGTGCAGCACTGTTGGAGGGTCAGTGCTGAGGGAGAGCCGCACTGTCGGAGGGTCAGTGTTGAGGGAGCACCGCTTTGTTGGAGGGTCAGTGCTGAGGGAGTACCGCACTGTCGGAGGGTCAGTGCTGAGGGAGCGCCGCACTGTCGAAGGGTCAGTGCTGAGGGAGTTCCACACTATCGGAGGGTCAGTGCTGAAGGAGTGCTGCCCTGTCGGAGGGTCAGTGCTGAGGGGGAGCCACATTGTCGTAGGGTCAGTGCAGAAGGAGTGCCGCACTGTCAGAGGGTTAGTGCTAAGGGAGTTACGCACTGTTGGAGGGTCAGTGCTGAGGGAGCACCGCACTGTCGGACTGTCGGTGGGTCCGTGCTGGGGGAGTGCTGCACTGTCGGACTGTCGGTGGGTCAGTGCTGGGGGAGTGCTGCACTGTCGGAGGGTCAGTGCTGAGGGGGCGCCACATTGTCGTAGGGTCAGTGCTGAAGGAGTTCCGCACTGTCGGAGGGTCAGAGCTGAGGGAGTGCCGCACTGTCGGAGGGTCAGTGCTGAGGGAGCGCCGCACTGTCGGAGGGTCAGTGCTGAAGGAGTTCCGCACTGTCGGAGGGTCAGTGCTGAGGGAGTGCCGCACTGTCGGAGGGTCAGTGCTGAGGGAGTGCCGCACCATTGGTGGGTCAGTGCTGAAGGAGTGGCGCACTGTCAGAGGGTCAGGTTTGAGAGAGTGCCGCGTTGTCAGGGGGTCAGTGCTGAGGGAGTGTCGCATTGTCGAATGGTTAGTGCTGAGGGAGCAACCTGCTATCGGAGGGTCAGTGCTGAGGGAGTGCCGCACCATTGGTGGGTCAGTGCTAAGGGAATGCCGCACTGTAGGAGGGTCAGTGCAGAGGGAGAGCCACACCATTGGAGGGTCAGTGCTGAAGGAATGCGGCACTGTCAGAGGGTCAGGTTTGAGAGAATGCCGCATTGTCAGGGGGTCAGTGCTAAGGGATGCCGCACTGTCGGAGGGTCAGTGCTGAGGGAGTGTTGCACTGTCGAAGGGTCAGTGCTGAGGGAGCACCGCACTGTCGGAGGGTCAGTGCAGAGGGAGCGCCACACTGTCGGAGGGTCAGTGCTGAAGGAGTTCCGCACTGTCGGAGGGTCAGAGCTGAGGGAGTGCCGCACTGTCGGAGGGTCAGTGCTGAGGGAGCGCCGCACTGTCGGAGGGTCAGTGCTGAAGGAGTTCCGCACTGTCGGAGGGTCAGTGCTGAGGGAGTGCCGCACTGTCGGAGGGTCAGTGCTGAGGGAGTGCCGCACCATTGGTGGGTCAGTGCTGAAGGAGTGGCGTTGTTGAAACTTTATTGCTGGAACAGCACAGCAGGTCAGGCAGCATCCAGGGAACAGGAGATTCGACGTTTCGGGCACAGGCCCTTCTTCAGGAATGAGCAGAGAGTGTTCAGCAGGAGAAGATAAAAGGTAGGGAGGAGGGACTTGGAGGAGGGGAGTTGGAAATGTGATAGGTGGAAAGAGGTCAAGGTGAGGGTGATAGGTCGGAGTAGGGTGGAGGCGGAGAGGTCAAGAAGAAGACTGCAGGTCAGGAAGGCGGTGCCGGGCTGGAAGGATCCGGCTGAGACAAGGTGGGGGGAGGGGGGATGAAGAAACTGGTGAAGTCCAAGTTCATCCCCTGCGGTTGGAGGGTTCCCAGTCGGAAGATAAGACGCTCCTCCTCCGACCGTCGGGTTGTTGTGGTTTGGCGGTGGATGAGTCCAATGACCTGCATATCCTCGGTGGAGTGGGAGGGGGAGTTGAAATGCTGTGCTACAGGGTGATTGGGTTGGTTCGTCCGGGTGGCCCAGAGGTGCTCCCTGAATCGCTCCGCAAGTAGGCGGCCTGTCTCCCCAATATAGAGGAGGCCACACCGGCTGCAGCGGATGCAGTAGATGATGTGGGTGGAGGTGCAGGTGAATCTGTGGCGGATATGGAAGTTTCCCTTGGGGCCTTGGAGAGAAGTGAGGGGGGAGGTGTGGTCGCAAGTGTTGCACCTCCTGCGGTTGCAAGGGAAGGTGCTGGGAGTGGAGGTTGGGTCGGTGGGGGGTGTGGATCTGACAAGGGAGTCGCGGAGGGAGTGGTCTCTACGGAATGCTGATAGGGGAGGGGAGGGAAATATATCCTTGGTGCTGGGGTCTGTTTGGAGGTGGCGGAAGTGACGGCGGATGATGCGCTGTACATGGAGATTGGTGGGGTGGTAGGTGAGGACCAGTGGGGTTCTGTCCTGGTGGCGGTTGGAGGGGCGGGGCTCAAGGGCGGAGGAGCGGGAAGTGGAGGAGATGCGGTGGAGGGCACCGTCGACCACGTCGGGGGGGAAATTGCGGTCCTTGAAGAAGGAGGCCATCTGTGTTGTACGTATTTTGAACTGGTCCTCCTGGGAGCAGATGCGGCGGAGACGAAGGAATTGGGAGAATGGGATGGCGTTTTTACAGGGGGCAGGATGGGAGGAGGTGTAGTCCAGGTAGCTGTGGGAGTCGGTAGGTTTGTAGTAGATGTCCGTGTTGATTCGGTCGCCTGAGATAGAAACAGAAAGGTCTAGGAAGGGGAGGGAGGAGTCCGAGACTGTCCAGGTGAATTTGAGGTCGGGGTGGAAGGTGTTGGTGTAGTGGATGAACTGTTCAACCTCCTCGTGGGAGCACGAGGTAGCGCCGATACAGTCATCAATGTAGCGAAGAAAAAGATGGGGGGTGGGGCCAGTGTAGTTGCGGAAGATGGATTGTTCCACATACCCTACGAAGAGGCAGGCATAGCTGGGGCCCATGCGGGTGCCCATGGCTACTCCTTTTGTTTGGAGAAAGTGGGAGGATTGGAAAGAAAAGTTGTTCAGGGTGAGGACCAGTTCGGTCAGTCGAAGGAGGGTGTCGGTGGAAGGGTACTGGGTGGTACGGCGGGAAAGGAAGAAGCGGAGGGCTTTGAGTCCTTCGTGATGGGGAATGGAGGTGTACAGGGACTGGATGTCCATGGTGAAGATAAGGCGTTGGGGACCGGGGAAGCGGAAATCCTGGAGGAGGTGGAGGGCGTGGGTGGTGTCACGAACGTAGGTGGGGAGTTCTTGGACTAATGGGGACAGGACCGTGTCGAGGTATGCCGAGATGAGTTCGGTTGGGCAGGAGCAGGCTGAGACGATGGGTCGTCCGGGGCAGTCAGGTTTGTGGATTTTGGGCAGGAGGTAGAAACGGGCGGTTCGGGGTTGTGGGACTATGAGGTTGGAGGCGGTGGATGGGAGGTCCCCCGAGGTGATGAGGTTATGGATGGTCTGGGAGATGATGGTTTGGTGGTGGGGGGTGGGGTCATGGTCAAGGGGACGGTAGGAGGAGGTATCTGCGAGCTGGCGTTTGGCCTCAGCGGTGTAAAGGTCAGTGCGCCAAACTACTACTGCGCCTCCCTTGTCAGCTGGTTTGATGGTGAGGTTGGGGTTGGAACGGAGGGAGTGGAGGGCTGCGCGTTCCGAGGGTGAGAGGTTGGAGTGGGTGGGGGGAGTGTGGGAGTTCAGGTAGCGGTTAATATCGCGGCGGCAGCTTGAAGGAGTGGCGCACTGTCAGAGGGTCAGGTTTGAGAGAGTGCCGCGTTGTCAGGGGGTCAGTGCTGAGGGAGCGCCGCACTGTCGGGGGGTCAGTGCTGAGGGAGCGCCGCACTGTCGGGGGGTCAGTGCTGAGGGAGCGCCGCACTGTCGAAGGGTCAGTGCTGAGGGAGCACCGCACTGTCGGAGGGTCAGTGCTGAGGGAGTGCCGCACCATTGGTGGGTCAGTGCTGAAGGAATGCGGCACTGTCAGAGGGTCAGGTTTGAGAGAATGCCGCATTGTCAGGGGGTCAGTGCTAAGGGATGCCGCACTGTCGAAGGGTCAGTGCTGAGGGTGCACCGCACTGTCGGAGGGTCAGTGCAGAGGGAGCGCCACACTGTCGGACGGTCAGTGCTGAAGGAGTTCCGCACTATTGGAGGGTCAGAGCTGAGGGAGTGCCGCACTGTCGGAGGTTCAGTGCTGAGGGAGTGCCGCACTGTCGGAGGGTCAGTGCTGAGGGAGCGCCGCACTGTCGGAGGGTCAGTGCTGAAGGAGTTCCGCACTATTGGAGGGTCAGAGCTGAGGGAGTGCCGCACTGTCGGAGTTTCAGTGCTGAGGGAGTGCCGCACTGTCGGAGGGTCAGTGCTGAGGGAGCGCCGCATTGTCGGAGGGTCAGTGCTGAAGGAGTTCCGCACTGTCGGAGGGTCAGTGCTGAGGGAGCGCCGCACTGTGGGAGGGTCAGTGCTGAAGGAGTTCCGCACTGTCGGAGTGTCGGTGGGTCAGTGCTGAGGGAGTGCCGCACTGTCGGTGGGTCAGTGCTGAAGGAGAGCCGCACTGTTGGTGGGTCAGTATTGAAGGAGTGCCGCACTGTCAGAGTGTCAGTGGGTCAGTGCTGAGGGAGTGCCACACTGTCGGAGGGTCAGTGCTGAAGGAGGTCACCACTGTCGGAGGGTCAGTGCTGAGGGAGTGCCGCACTGTCGGAGGGTCAGTGCTGAGGGAGCGCCGTACTGTCGGAGGGTCAGTGCTGAGGGAGCTCCGCACTGTTGGAGGGTAGTGCTGAGGGAGTGCCTCACTGTCGGAGGGTCAGTGCTGAGGGAGCTCCGCACTGTTGGAGGGTCAGTGCTGAGGGAGTGCCTCACTGTCGGAGGGTCAGTGCTGAGGGAGTACCGCACTGTCGGAGGGTCAGTGCTGAGGGAGCTCCGCACTGTTGGAGGGTCAGTGCTGAGGGAGTGCCTCACTGTCGGAGGGTCAGTGCTGAGGGAGCTCCGCACTGTTGGAGGGTCAGTGCTGAGGGAGTGCCTCACTGTTGGTGGGTCAGTGCTGAAGGAGTGCCGCACTGTCGGAGGGTCAGTGCTGAGGGAGCACCGCACTGTTGGAGGGTCAGTGCTGAAGGAGTGCCACGCTATCGGAGGGTCAGTGCTGAGGGAGTGCCGCACTGTCGGAGGGTCAGTGCTGAGGGAGTGCCGCACTGTCGGAGGGTCAGTGCTGAAGGGGTGCTGCACTGTCGGAGGGTCAGCGCTGAGGGAGTGCCGCAATGTCGGTGGGTCAGTGCTGAGGGAGTCCCGCACAGTCGGAGGGTCAGTGCTGAGGGAGCACCGCTTTGTTGGAGGGTCAGTGCTGCGGGAGTGCCGCACTGTCGGAGGGTCAGTGCTGAAGGGGTGCTGCACTGTCGAAGGGTCAGTGCTGAGGGAGTGCCACACTATCGGAGGGTCAGTGCTGCGGGAGTGCCGCACTGTCGGAGGGTCAGTGCTGAAGGGGTGCTGCACTGTCGGAGGGTCAGCGCTGAGGGAGTGCCGCAATGTCGGTGGGTCAGTGCTGAGGGAGTTCCGCACAGTCGGAGGGTCAGTGTTGAGGGAGCACCGCTTTGTTGGAGGGTCAGTGCTGCGGGAGTGCCGCACTGTCGGAGGGTCAGTGCTGAAGGGGTGCTGCACTGTCGAAGGGTCAGTGCTGAGGGAGTGCCACACTATCGGAGGGTCAGTGCTGAGGGAGTGCCGCACTGTCGAAGGGTCAATGCTGAGGGAGTGCCGCACTGTGGGAGGGTCAGTGCTGAAGGAGTGCCGCACTATCGAAGGGTCAGTGCTGAGGAGTGCCGCACTGTCAGAGGGTCAGTGCTGAGGGAGTGCCGCACTGTTGATGGGTCAGTGCTGAAGGAGTGCTGCCCTGTCAGAGGGTCAGTGCAGAAGGAGTGCCGCACTGTCAGAGGGTCAGTGCTAAGGGACTTACGCACTGTCGGAGGGTCAGTGCTGAGGGAGCACCGCACTGTCGGAGGGTCAGTGCTAAGGGAGTTACGCACTGTCGGACTGTCGGTGGGTCCGTGCTGGGGGAGTGCTGCACTGTCGGACTGTCGGTGGGTCAGTGCTGGGGGAGTGCTGCACTGTTGGAGGGTCAGTGCTGAGGGGGCGCCACATTGTCGTAGGGTCAGTGCTGAAGGAGTTCCGCACTGTCGGAGGGTCAGTGCTGAGGGAGCTCCGCACTGTTGGAGGGTCAGTGCTGAGGGAGTGCCGCACTGTCGGTGGGTCAGTGCTGAAGGAATGCGGCACTGTCAGAGGGTCAGGTTTGAGAGAATGCCGCATTGTCAGGGGGTCAGTGCTGAGGGAGTGTTGCACTGTCGAAGGGTCAGTGCTGAGGGAGCACCGCACTGTCGGAGGGTCAGTGCAGAGGGAGCGCCACACTGTCGGAGGGTCAGTGCTGAGGGAGTTCCGCACTATTGGAGGGTCAGAGCTGAGGGAGCGCCGCACTGTCGGAGGTTCAGTGCTGAGGGAGTGCCGCACTGTCGGAGGGTCAGTGCTGAGGGAGCGCCGCACTGTCGGAGGGTCAGTGCTGAAGGAGTTCCGCACTATTGGAGGGTCAGAGCTGAGGGAGTGCCGCACTGTCGGAGGTTCAGTGCTGAGGGAGTGCCGCACTGTCGGAGGGTCAGTGCTGAGGGAGCGCCGCACTGTCGGAGGGTCAGTGCTGAAGGAGTTCCGCACTGTCGGAGGGTCAGTGCTGAGGGAGCGCCGCACTGTGGGAGGGTCAGTGCTGAAGGAGTTCCGCACTGTCGAAGGGTCAGTGCTGAGGGAGTGCCGCACTGTTGGAGGGTCAAGGCTGAGGAGGTGCCGCACTGTCGGAGGGTCAGTGCTGAGGGAGTGCCGCACTGTTTGTGGGTCAGTGCAGATGGAGTGCTGCACTGTCGGAGGGTCAGTGCTGAGGGAGCGCCACACTGTCGGAGGGTCAGTGCTGAAGGAGTTCCGCACTATTGGAGGGTCAGAGCTGAGGGAGTGCCGCACTGTCGGAGGGTCAGTGCTGAGGGAGCACCGCACTGTCGGAGGGTCAGTGCTGAGGGAGTGCCGCACTGTCGGAGGGTCAGTGCTGAAGGAGTTCCGCACTGTCGGAGGGTCAGTGCTGAGGGAGTTCCGCACTGTCGGAGGGTCAGTGCTGAAGGAGTTCCGCACTGTCGGAGGGTCAGTGCTGAAGGAGTTCCGCACTGTCGAAGGGTCAGTGCTGAGGGAGTGCCGCACTGTTGAAGGGTCAAGGCTGAGGAGGTGCCGCACTGTCGGAGGGTCAGTGCTGAGGGAGTGCCGCACTGTCGGAGAGTCAGTGCTGAAGGAGTTCCGCAATGTCGGAGGGTCAGTGCTGAAGGAGTTCCGCACTGTCGAAGGGTCAGTGCTGAGGGAGTGCCGCACTGTTGAAGGGTCAGTGCTGAGGGAGTGCCGCACTGTCGGAGGGTCAGTGCTGAGGGAGTGCCGCACTGTCGGAGAGTCAGTGCTGAAGGAGTTCCGCACTGTTGGAGGGTCAGAGCTGAAGGAGTGCCGCACTGTCGGAGGGTCAGTGCTGAGGCATTGCCGCACTGTCGGAGGGTCAGTGCTGAAGGAGTTCCGCACTGTTGGAGGGTCAGAGCTGAGGAAGTGCTGCACTGTTGGAGGGTCAGTGCTGAGGCAGTGCCGCGCTGTCGGAGGGTCAGTGCTGAGGGAGTGCCGCACTGTCGGAGGGTCAGTGCTGAGGGGGTGCCGCACTGTCGGATGGTCAGTGCTGAGGGAGTGCCGCACTGTTGGAGGGTCAGAGCTGAAGGAGTGCCGCACTGTCGGAGGGTCAGAGCTGAAGGAGTGCCGCACTGTCGGAGGGTCAGTGCTGAGGGAGTGCCGCACTGTCGGAGAGTCAGTGCTGAAGGAGTTCCGCACTGTTGGAGGGTCAGAGCTGAAGGAGTGCCGCACTGTCGGAGGGTCAGTGCTGAGGGAGTGCCGCACTGTCGGAGGGTCAGTGCAGAAGGAGTGCCGCACTGTTGGAGGGTCAGAGCTGAGGAAGTGCTGCACTGTTGGAGGGTCAGTGCTGAGGGAGTGCCGCACTGTCGGAGGGTCAGTGCTGAGGGAGTGCCACGCTGTCGGAGGGTCAGTGCTGAGGGAGTGCCGCACTGTCGGAGGGTCAGTGCTGAGGGAGTGCCGCACTGTCGGAGGGTCAGTGCTGAGGGAGTGCCGCACTGTCGGAGGGTCAGTGCAGAAGGAGTGCCGCACTGTTGGAGGGTCAGAGCTGAGGAAGTGCTGCACTGTTGGAGGGTCAGTGCTGAGGGAGTGCCACGCTGTCGGAGGGTCAGTGCTGAGGGAGTGCCGCACTGTCGGAGGGTCAGTGCTGAGGGAGTGCCGCACTGTCGGAGGGTCAGTGCTGAGGGAGTGCCGCACTGTCGGAGGGTCAGTGCAGAAGGAGTGCCGCACTGTTGGAGGGTCAGAGCTGAGGAAGTGCTGCACTGTTGGAGGGTCAGAGCTGAGGAAGTGCTGCACTGTTGGAGGGTCAGTGCTGAGGCAGTGCCGCGCTGTCGGAGGGTCAGTGCTGAGGGAGTGCCGCACTGTCGGAGGGTCAGTGCTGAGGGGGTGCCGCACTGTCGGATGGTCAGTGCTAAGGGAGTGCCACACTGTCGGATGGTCAGTGCTGTGGGAATGCCGCACTGTCGGAGGGTCAGTGCAGAAGGAGTGCCGCACTGTTGGAGGGTCAGAGCTGAGGAAGTGCTGCACTGTTGGAGGGTCAGTGCTGAGGGAGTGCCGCACTGTCGGAGGGTCAGTGCAGAAGGAGTGCCGCACTGTCGGAGGGTCAGTGCTGAGGGGTGCCGCACTGTCGGATGGTCAGTGCTGAGGGGTGCCGCACTGTCGGATGGTCAGTGCTGAGGGAGTGCCGCACTGTTGGAGGGTCAGAGCTGAGGAAGTGCTGCACTGTTGGAGGGTCAGTGATGAGGGAGTGCCGCACTGTCGGAGGGTCAGTGCTGAGGGAGTGCCGCACTGTCGGAGGGTCAGTGCTGAGGGGTGCCGCACTGTCGGATGGTCAGTGCTGAGGGGTGCCGCACTGTCGGATGGTCAGTGCTGAGGGAGTGCCGCACTGTTGGAGGGTCAGAGCTGAGGAAGTGCTGCACTGTTGGAGGGTCAGTGATGAGGGAGTGCCGCACTGTCGGAGGGTCAGTGCTGAGGGAGTGCCGCACTGTCGGAGGGTCAGTGCTGAGGGGTGCCGCACTGTCGGATGGTCAGTGCTGAGGGAGTGCCGCACCATCGGTGGGTCAGTGCTGAAGGAGTGGCGCACTGTTGGAGGGTCAGTGCTAAGGGAGTGCCGCATTGTTGGAGGGTCAGTGCTGAGGGAGAGCCGCACTGTCGGAGGGTCAGTGCTGAGGGAGTGCCACATTGTTGGAGGGTCAGTGCTAAGGGAGTGCCGCACCGACGGAAGGTCAGTGCTGAGGGAGTGCCGCACTGTCGGTGGGTCAGTGCTGAGAGAAGGCTGCACTGTTGGTGGGTCAGTGCTGAGGGAGTGCCACACTGTCGGAGGATCAATGCTGAGGGAGTGCCGCACTGTCGGAGGGTCAATGCTGAGGGAGTGCCGCACTGTTGGAGGGTCAGTGCTGAAGGAGTGCCGCACTGTCGAAGGGTCAGTGCTGAGGAGTGCCGCACTGTCAGAGGGTCAGTGCTGAAGGAGTTCCGCACTGTTGGAGCGTCAGTGCTAAGGGATTGCCGCACTGTCGGAGGGTCAGTGCTGAAGGAGTGCCGCACTGTTGGAGGGTCAGTGCTGAGGGAGCGCCGCACTGTCGGAGGGTCAGTGCTGAAGGAGTTCTGCACTGTCGAAGGGTCAGTGCTGAGGGAGTGCCGCACTGTCGAAGGGTCAGTGCTGAGGGAGTGCCGCACTGTCGGAGGATCAGTGCTGAGGGAGTGCCGCACTGTCGGACTGTCGGGGGGTCAGTGCTGGAGGAGAGCCGCATCGTCGGAGGGTCAGTGCTGAAGCAGTGCCGCACTGTTTGTGGGTCAGTGCTGATGGTGTGCTGCACTGTCGGAGGGTCAGTGCTGAGGGAGCGCCACGCTGTCGGAGGGTCAGTGCTGAAGGAGTTCTGCACTATTGGAGGGTCAGAGCTGAGGGAGTGCCGCACGGTCGGAGGGTCAGTGCTGAGGGAATACCGCACTGTTGGAGGGTCAAGGCTGAGGAGGTGCCGCACTGTCGGAGGGTCAGTGCTGAGGAGGTGCCGCACTGTCGGAGGGTCAATGCTGAGGGAGCGCCACACTGTCGGAGGGTCAGTGCTGAAGGAGTTCCGCACTGTCGAAGGGTCATGCTGAGGGAGTGCCGCACTGTCGGCGGGTCAGTGCTGAGGGAGTGCCGCACTGTCGGAGGGTCAGTGCTGAGGGAGTTCCACACTGTTGGAGGGTCAGTGCTGAAGGAGTTCCACACTGTCGGAGGGTCAGTGCTGAGGGGGTGCCGCACCATTGGTGGGTCAGTGCTGAGGGAGTGCCGCATTGTTGGAGGGTCAGTGCTGAGGGAGAGCCGCACTGTTGGAGGGTCAGTGCTGAGGGGGTGCCGCACTGTCGGAGGGCCAGTGCTGAAGGAGTTCCACACTGTTGGAGGGTCAGTGCTGAAGGAGTTCCACACTGTCGGAGGGTCAGTGCTGAGGGGGTGCCGCACCATTGGTGGGTCAGTGCTGAGGGAGTGCCGCACTGTTGGAGGGTCAGTGCTGAGGGGTGCCGCACTGTCGGATGGTCAGTGCTGAGGGAGTGCCGCACCATCGGTGGGTCAGTGCTGAAGGAGTGGCGCACTGTTGGAGGGTCAGTGCTAAGGGAGTGCCGCATTGTTGGAGGGTCAGTGCTGAGGGAGAGCCGCACTGTCGGAGGGTCAGTGCTGAGGGAGTGCCACATTGTTGGAGGGTCAGTGCTAAGGGAGTGCCGCACCGACGGAAGGTCAGTGCTGAGGGAGTGCCGCACTGTCGGTGGGTCAGTGCTGAGAGAAGGCTGCACTGTTGGTGGGTCAGTGCTGAGGGAGTGCCACACTGTCGGAGGATCAATGCTGAGGGAGTGCCGCACTGTCGGAGGGTCAATGCTGAGGGAGTGCCGCACTGTTGGAGGGTCAGTGCTGAAGGAGTGCCGCACTGTCGAAGGGTCAGTGCTGAGGAGTGCCGCACTGTTGGAGCGTCAGTGCTAAGGGATTGCCGCACTGTCGGAGGGTCAGTGCTGAAGGAGTGCCGCACTGTTGGAGGGTCAGTGCTGAGGGAGCGCCGCACTGTCGGAGGGTCAGTGCTGAAGGAGTTCTGCACTGTCGAAGGGTCAGTGCTGAGGGAGTGCCGTACTGTCGGAGGATCAGTGCTGAGGGAGTGCCGCACTGTCGGACTGTCGGGGGGTCAGTGCTGGAGGAGTGCCGCATCGTCGGAGGGTCAGTGCTGAAGCAGTGCCGCACTGTTTGTGGGTCAGTGCTGATGGAGTGCTGCACTGTCGGAGGGCCAGTGCTGAAGGAGTTCCACACTGTTGGAGGGTCAGTGCTGAAGGAGTTCCACACTGTCGGAGGGTCAGTGCTGAGGGGGTGCCGCACCATTGGTGGGTCAGTGCTGAGGGAGCGCCGCACTGTCGGAGGGTCAGTGCTGAAGGGGTTCTGCACTGTCGAAGGGTCAGTGCTGAGGGAGTGCCGTACTGTCGGAGGATCAGTGCTGAGGGAGTGCCGCACTGTCGGACTGTCGGGGGGTCAGTGCTGAAGGAGTTCCACACTGTCGGAGGGTCAGTGCTGAGTGAGTGCCGCACTGTCGGACTGTCGGGGGGTCAGTGCTGAAGGAGTTCCACACTGTCGGAGGATCAGTGCTGAGGGAGTGCCGCACTGTCGGACTGTTGGAGGGTCAGTGCTGAAGGAGTTCCACACTGTCGGAGGGTCAGTGCTGAGGGGGTGCCGCACCATTGGTGGGTCAGTGCTGAGGGAGTGCCGCATTGTTGGAGGGTCAGTGCTGAGGGAGAGCCGCACTGTTGGAGGGTCAGTGCTGAGGGGGTGCCGCACTGTCGGATGGTCAGTGCTGAGGGAGTGCCGCACTGTCGGAGGGTCAGTGCTGAGGGAGTGCTGCCCTGTCGGAGGGTCAGTGCTGAAGGAGTGCTGCCCTGTCGGAGGGTCAGTGCTGAGGGGGAGCCACATTGTCGTAGGGTCAGTGCAGAAGGAGTGCCGCACTGTCAGAGGGTTAGTGCTAAGGGAGTTACGCACTGTTGGAGGGTCAGTGCTGAGGGAGCAACCTGCTATCGGAGGGTCAGTGCTGAGGGAGTGCAGCACTGTTGGAGGGTCAGTGCTGAGGGAGAGCCGCACTGTCGGAGGGTCAGTGTTGAGGGAGCACCGCTTTGTTGGAGGGTCAGTGCTGAGGGAGTACCGCACTGTCGGAGGGTCAGTGCTGAGGGAGCGCCGCACTGTCGAAGGGTCAGTGCTGAGGGAGTTCCACACTATCGGAGGGTCAGTGCTGAGGGATTGCCGCACTGTCGGAGGGTCAGTGCTAAGGGAGTGCCGCACTGTCGGAGGGTCAGTGCTGAAGGAGTGCTGCCCTGTCGGAGGGTCAGTGCTGAGGGGGAGCCACATTGTCGTAGGGTCAGTGCAGAAGGAGTGCCGCACTGTCAGAGGGTTAGTGCTAAGGGAGTTACGCACTGTTGGAGGGTCAGTGCTGAGGGAGCACCGCACTGTCGGACTGTCGGTGGGTCCGTGCTGGGGGAGTGCTGCACTGTCGGACTGTCGGTGGGTCAGTGCTGGGGGAGTGCTGCACTGTCGGAGGGTCAGTGCTGAGGGGGCGCCACATTGTCGTAGGGTCAGTGCTGAAGGAGTTCCGCACTGTCGGAGGGTCAGAGCTGAGGGAGTGCCGCACTGTCGGAGGGTCAGTGCTGAGGGAGCGCCGCACTGTCGGAGGGTCAGTGCTGAAGGAGTTCCGCACTGTCGGAGGGTCAGTGCTGAGGGAGTGCCGCACTGTCGGAGGGTCAGTGCTGAGGGAGTGCCGCACCATTGGTGGGTCAGTGCTGAAGGAGTGGCGCACTGTCAGAGGGTCAGGTTTGAGAGAGTGCCGCGTTGTCAGGGGGTCAGTGCTGAGGGAGTGTCGCATTGTCGAATGGTTAGTGCTGAGGGAGCAACCTGCTATCGGAGGGTCAGTGCTGAGGGAGTGCCGCACCATTGGTGGGTCAGTGCTAAGGGAATGCCGCACTGTAGGAGGGTCAGTGCAGAGGGAGAGCCACACCATTGGAGGGTCAGTGCTGAAGGAATGCGGCACTGTCAGAGGGTCAGGTTTGAGAGAATGCCGCATTGTCAGGGGGTCAGTGCTAAGGGATGCCGCACTGTCGGAGGGTCAGTGCTGAGGGAGTGTTGCACTGTCGAAGGGTCAGTGCTGAGGGAGCACCGCACTGTCGGAGGGTCAGTGCAGAGGGAGCGCCACACTGTCGGAGGGTCAGTGCTGAAGGAGTTCCGCACTGTCGGAGGGTCAGAGCTGAGGGAGTGCCGCACTGTCGGAGGGTCAGTGCTGAGGGAGCGCCGCACTGTCGGAGGGTCAGTGCTGAAGGAGTTCCGCACTGTCGGAGGGTCAGTGCTGAGGGAGTGCCGCACTGTCGGAGGGTCAGTGCTGAGGGAGTGCCGCACTGTCGGAGGGTCAGTGCTGAGGGAGTGCCGCACCATTGGTGGGTCAGTGCTGAAGGAGTGGCGTTGTTGAAACTTTATTGCTGGAACAGCACAGCAGGTCAGGCAGCATCCAGGGAACAGGAGATTCGACGTTTCGGGCACAGGCCCTTCTTCAGGAATGAGCAGAGAGTGTTCAGCAGGAGAAGATAAAAGGTAGGGAGGAGGGACTTGGAGGAGGGGAGTTGGAAATGTGATAGGTGGAAAGAGGTCAAGGTGAGGGTGATAGGTCGGAGTAGGGTGGAGGCGGAGAGGTCAAGAAGAAGACTGCAGGTCAGGAAGGCGGTGCCGGGCTGGAAGGATCCGGCTGAGACAAGGTGGGGGGAGGGGGGATGAAGAAACTGGTGAAGTCCAAGTTCATCCCCTGCGGTTGGAGGGTTCCCAGTCGGAAGATAAGACGCTCCTCCTCCGACCGTCGGGTTGTTGTGGTTTGGCGGTGGATGAGTCCAATGACCTGCATATCCTCGGTGGAGTGGGAGGGGGAGTTGAAATGCTGTGCCACAGGTTGGTTGGGTTGGTTCGTCCGGGTGGCCCAGAGGTGCTCCCTGAATCGCTCCGCAAGTAGGCGGCCTGTCTCCCCAATATAGAGGAGGCCACACCGGCTGCAGCGGATGCAGTAGATGATGTGGGTGGAGGTGCAGGTGAATCTGTGGCGGATATGGAAGTTTCCCTTGGGGCCTTGGAGAGAAGTGAGGGGGGAGGTGTGGTCGCAAGTGTTGCACCTCCTGCGGTTGCAAGGGAAGGTGCTGGGAGTGGAGGTTGGGTCGGTGGGGGGTGTGGATCTGACAAGGGAGTCGCGGAGGGAGTGGTCTCTACGGAATGCTGATAGGGGAGGGGAGGGAAATATATCCTTGGTGCTGGGGTCTGTTTGGAGGTGGCGGAAGTGACGGCGGATGATGCGCTGTACATGGAGATTGGTGGGGTGGTAGGTGAGGACCAGTGGGGTTCTGTCCTGGTGGCGGTTGGAGGGGCGGGGCTCAAGGGCGGAGGAGCGGGAAGTGGAGGAGATGCGGTGGAGGGCACCGTCGACCACGTCGGGGGGGAAATTGCGGTCCTTGAAGAAGGAGGCCATCTGTGTTGTACGTATTTTGAACTGGTCCTCCTGGGAGCAGATGCGGCGGAGACGAAGGAATTGGGAGAATGGGATGGCGTTTTTACAGGGGGCAGGATGGGAGGAGGTGTAGTCCAGGTAGCTGTGGGAGTCGGTAGGTTTGTAGTAGATGTCCGTGTTGATTCGGTCGCCTGAGATAGAAACAGAAAGGTCTAGGAAGGGGAGGGAGGAGTCCGAGACTGTCCAGGTGAATTTGAGGTCGGGGTGGAAGGTGTTGGTGTAGTGGATGAACTGTTCAACCTCCTCGTGGGAGCACGAGGTAGCGCCGATACAGTCATCAATGTAGCGAAGAAAAAGATGGGGGGTGGGGCCAGTGTAGTTGCGGAAGATGGATTGTTCCACATACCCTACGAAGAGGCAGGCATAGCTGGGGCCCATGCGGGTGCCCATGGCTACTCCTTTTGTTTGGAGAAAGTGGGAGGATTGGAAAGAAAAGTTGTTCAGGGTGAGGACCAGTTCGGTCAGTCGAAGGAGGGTGTCGGTGGAAGGGTACTGGGTGGTACGGCGGGAAAGGAAGAAGCGGAGGGCTTTGAGTCCTTCGTGATGGGGGATGGAGGTGTACAGGGACTGGATGTCCATGGTGAAGATAAGGCGTTGGGGACCGGGGAAGCGGAAATCCTGGAGGAGGTGGAGGGCGTGGGTGGTGTCACGAACGTAGGTGGGGAGTTCTTGGACTAATGGGGACAGGACCGTGTCGAGGTATGCCGAGATGAGTTCGGTTGGGCAGGAGCAGGCTGAGACGATGGGTCGTCCGGGGCAGTCAGGTTTGTGGATTTTGGGCAGGAGGTAGAAACGGGCGGTTCGGGGTTGTGGGACTATGAGGTTGGAGGCGGTGGATGGGAGGTCCCCCGAGGTGATGAGGTTATGGATGGTCTGGGAGATGATGGTTTGGTGGTGGGGGGTGGGGTCATGGTCAAGGGGACGGTAGGAGGAGGTATCTGCGAGCTGGCGTTTGGCCTCAGCGGTGTAAAGGTCAGTGCGCCAAACTACTACTGCGCCTCCCTTGTCAGCTGGTTTGATGGTGAGGTTGGGGTTGGAACGGAGGGAGTGGAGGGCTGCGCGTTCCGAGGGTGAGAGGTTGGAGTGGGTGGGGGGAGTGTGGGAGTTCAGGTAGCGGTTAATATCGCGGCGGCAGCTTGAAGGAGTGGCGCACTGTCAGAGGGTCAGGTTTGAGAGAGTGCCGCGTTGTCAGGGGGTCAGTGCTGAGGGAGCGCCGCACTGTCGGGGGGTCAGTGCTGAGGGAGCGCCGCACTGTCGGGGGGTCAGTGCTGAGGGAGCGCCGCACTGTCGAAGGGTCAGTGCTGAGGGAGCACCGCACTGTCGGAGGGTCAGTGCTGAGGGAGTGCCGCACCATTGGTGGGTCAGTGCTGAAGGAATGCGGCACTGTCAGAGGGTCAGGTTTGAGAGAATGCCGCATTGTCAGGGGGTCAGTGCTAAGGGATGCCGCACTGTCGAAGGGTCAGTGCTGAGGGAGCACCGCACTGTCGGAGGGTCAGTGCAGAGGGAGCGCCACACTGTCGGACGGTCAGTGCTGAAGGAGTTCCGCACTATTGGAGGGTCAGAGCTGAGGGAGTGCCGCACTGTCGGAGGTTCAGTGCTGAGGGAGTGCCGCACTGTCGGAGGGTCAGTGCTGAGGGAGCGCCGCACTGTCGGAGGGTCAGTGCTGAAGGAGTTCCGCACTATTGGAGGGTCAGAGCTGAGGGAGTGCCGCACTGTCGGAGTTTCAGTGCTGAGGGAGTGCCGCACTGTCGGAGGGTCAGTGCTGAGGGAGCGCCGCACTGTCGGAGGGTCAGTGCTGAAGGAGTTCCGCACTGTCGGAGGGTCAGTGCTGAGGGAGCGCCGCACTGTGGGAGGGTCAGTGCTGAAGGAGTTCCGCACTGTCGGAGGGTCAGAGCTGAAGGAGTTCCGCACTGTCGAAGGGTCAGTGCTGAGGGAGTGCCGCACTGTTGGAGGGTCAAGGCTGAGGAGGTGCCGCACTGTCGGAGGGTCAGTGCTGAGGGAGTGCCGCACTGTTTGTGGGTCAGTGCAGATGGAGTGCTGCACTGTCGGAGGGTCAGTGCTGAGGGAGCGCCACACTGTCGGAGGGTCAGTGCTGAAGGAGTTCCGCACTATTGGAGGGTCAGAGCTGAGGGAGTGCCGCACTGTCGGAGGGTCAGTGCTGAAGGAGTTCCGCACTGTCGGAGGGTCAGTGCTGAGGGAGCGCCGCACTGTCGGAGGGTCAGTGCTGAAGGAGTTCCGCAATGTCGGAGGGTCAGTGCTGAAGGAGTTCCGCACTGTCGAAGGGTCAGTGCTGAGGGAGTGCCGCACTGTTGGAGGGTCAAGGCTGAGGAGGTGCCGCACTGTCGGAGGGTCAGTGCTGGAGGAGTTCCGCAATGTCGGAGGGTCAGTGCTGAAGGAGTTCCGCACTGTCGAAGGGTCAGTGCTGAGGGAGTGCCGCACTGTCGAAGGGTCAGTGCTGAGGAGTGCCGCACTGTCGGAGGGTCAGTGCTGAGGGAGTGCCGCACTGTCGGAGGGTCAGAGCTGAGGAAGTGCTGCACTGTTGGAGGGTCAGTGCTGAGGCAGTGCCGCACTGTCGGAGGGTCAGTGCTGAGGGAGTGCCGCACTGTCGGAGGGTCAGTGCTGAGGGGGTGCCGCACTGTCGGATGGTCAGTGCTGAGGGAGTGCCACACTGTCGGATGGTCAGTGCTGTGGGAATGCCGCACTGTCGGAGGGTCAGTGCAGAAGGAGTGCCGCACTGTTGGAGGGTCAGAGCTGAGGAAGTGCTGCACTGTTGGAGGGTCAGTGCTGAGGGAGTGCCGCACTGTCGGAGGGTCAGTGCAGAAGGAGTGCCGCACTGTTGGAGGGTCAGAGCTGAGGAAGTGCTGCACTGTCGGAGGGTCAGTGATGAAGGAGTGCCGCACTGTCGGAGGGTCAGTGCTGAGGGAGTGCCGCACCATCGGTGGGTCAGTGCTGAAGGAGTGGCGCACTGTTGGAGGGTCAGTGCTAAGGGAGTGCCGCATTGTTGGAGGGTCAGTGCTGAGGGAGAGCCGCACTGTCGGAGGGTCAGTGCTGAGGGAGTGCCACATTGTTGGAGGGTCAGTGCTAAGGGAGTGCCGCACCGACGGAAGGTCAGTGCTGAGGGAGTGCCGCACTGTCGGTGGGTCAGTGCCGAGAGAAGGCTGC
The DNA here is from genome assembly GCF_037043375.1 of Chiloscyllium plagiosum. Taxonomy (NCBI): domain Eukaryota; kingdom Metazoa; phylum Chordata; class Chondrichthyes; order Orectolobiformes; family Hemiscylliidae; genus Chiloscyllium; species Chiloscyllium plagiosum. The sequence continues at coordinate 3,709,871 of NW_028270170.1, forward strand.
ACTGTTGGTGGGTCAGTGCTGAGGGAGTGCCACACTGTCGGAGGATCAATGCTGAGGGAGTGCCGCACTGTCGGAGGGTCAATGCTGAGGGAGTGCCGCACTGTTGGAGGGTCAGTGCTGAAGGAGTGCCGCACTGTCGAAGGGTCAGTGCTGAGGAGTGCCGCACTGTCAGAGGGTCAGTGCTGAAGGAGTTCCGCACTGTTGGAGCGTCAGTGCTAAGGGATTGCCGCACTGTCGGAGGGTCAGTGCTGAAGGAGTGTCGCACTGTTGGAGGGTCAGTGCTGAGGGAGCGCCGCACTGTCGGAGGGTCAGTGCTGAAGGAGTTCTGCACTGTCGAAGGGTCAGTGCTGAGGGAGTGCCGTACTGTCGGAGGATCAGTGCTGAGGGAGTGCCGCACTGTCGGACTGTCGGGGGGTCAGTGCTGGAGGAGTGCCGCATCGTCGGAGGGTCAGTGCTGAAGCAGTGCCGCACTGTTTGTGGGTCAGTGCTGATAGAGTGCTGCACTGTCGGAGGGTCAGTGCTGAGGGAGCGCCACGCTGTCGGAGGGTCAGTGCTGAAGGAGTTCTGCACTATTGGAGGGTCAGAGCTGAGGGAGTGCCGCACGGTCGGAGGGTCAGTGCTGAGGGAATACCGCACTGTTGGAGGGTCAAGGCTGAGGAGGTGCCGCACTGTCGGAGGGTCAGTGATGAGGGAGCGCCACACTGTCGGAGGGTCAGTGCTGAAGGAGTTCCGCACTGTCGAAGGGTCATGCTGAGGGAGTGCCGCACTGTCGGAGGGTCAGTGCTGAGGGAGTGCCGCACTGTCGGAGGGCCAGTGCTGAAGGAGTTCCACACTGTTGGAGGGTCAGTGCTGAAGGAGTTCCACACTGTCGGAGTTTCAGTGCTGAGGGAGTGCCGCACTGTCGGAGGGTCAGTGCTGAGGGAGCGCCGCACTGTCGGAGGGTCAGTGCTGAAGGAGTTCCGCACTGTCGGAGGGTCAGTGCTGAGGGAGTGCCGCACTGTGGGAGGGTCAGTGCTGAAGGAGTTCCGCACTGTCGGAGGGTCAGTGCTGAAGGAGTTCCGCACTGTCGAAGGGTCAGTGCTGAGGGAGTGCCGCACTGTTGGAGGGTCAAGGCTGAGGAGGTGCCGCACTGTCGGAGGGTCAGTGCTGAGGGAGTGCCGCACTGTTTGTGGGTCAGTGCAGATGGAGTGCTGCACTGTCGGAGGGTCAGTGCTGAGGGAGCGCCACACTGTCGGAGGGTCAGTGCTGAAGGAGTTCCGCACTATTGGAGGGTCAGAGCTGAGGGAGTGCCGCACTGTCGGAGGGTCAGTGCTGAAGGAGTTCCGCACTGTCGGAGGTTCAGTGCTGACGGAGCGCCGCACTGTCGGAGGGTCAGTGCTGAAGGAGTTCCGCAATGTCGGAGGGTCAGTGCTGAAGGAGTTCCGCACTGTCGAAGGGTCAGTGCTGAGGGAGTGCCGCACTGTTGGAGGGTCAAGGCTGAGGAGGTGCCGCACTGTCGGAGGGTCAGTGCTGGAGGAGTTCCGCAATGTCGGAGGGTCAGTGCTGAAGGAGTTCCGCACTGTCGAAGGGTCAGTGCTGAGGGAGTGCCGCACTGTCGAAGGGTCAGTGCTGAGGGAGTGCCGCACTGTTGGAGGGTCAGAGCTGAAGGAGTGCCGCACTGTCGGAGGGTCAGTGCTGAGGCATTGCCGCACTGTCGGAGGGTCAGTGCTGAAGGAGTTCCACACTGTTGGAGGGTCAGTGCTGAGGGAGTGCCGCACTGTCGGAGGGTCAGTGCAGAAGGAGTGCCGCACTGTTGGAGGGTCAGAGCTGAGGAAGTGCTGCACTGTTGGAGGGTCAGTGCTGAGGCAGTGCCGCACTGTCGGAGGGTCAGTGCTGAGGGAGTGCCGCACTGTCGGAGGGTCAGTGCTGAGGGGGTGCCGCACTGTCGGATGGTCAGTGCTGAGGGAGTGCCACACTGTCGGATGGTCAGTGCTGAGGGAGTGCCACACTGTCGGATGGTCAGTGCTGAGGGAGTGCCGCACTGTCGGAGGGTCAGTGCAGAAGGAGTGCCGCACTGTTGGAGGGTCAGAGCTGAGGGAGCGCCACGCTGTCGGAGGGTCAGTGCTGAAGGAGTTCTGCACTATTGGAGGGTCAGAGCTGAGGGAGTGCCGCACGGTCGGAGGGTCAGTGCTGAGGGAATACCGCACTGTTGGAGGATCAAGGCTGAGGAGGTGCCGCACTGTCGGAGGGTCAGTGCTGAGGGAGCGCCACACTGTCGGAGGGTCAGTGCTGAAGGAGTTCCGCACTGTCGAAGGGTCATGCTGAGGGAGTGCCGCACTGTCGGAGGGTCAGTGCTGAGGGAGTGCCGCACTGTCGGAGGGCCAGTGCTGAAGGAGTTCCACACTGTTGGAGGGTCAGTGCTGAAGGAGTTCCACACTGTCGGAGGGTCAGTGCTGAGGGGGTGCCGCACCATTGGTGGGTCAGTGCTGAGGGAGTGCCGCACTGTTGGAGGGTCAGTGCTGATGGAGTGCTGCACTGTCGGAGGGTCAGTGCTGAGGGATGCCGCACTGTCGAAGGGTCAGTGCTGAGGGAGTGCCGCACTGTCGGAGGGTCAGTGCTGAGGGAGTGCTGCACTGTCGGAAGGCCAGTGCTGAAGGAGTTCCACACTGTTGGAGGGTCAGTGCTGAAGGAGTTCCACACTGTCGGAGGGTCAGTGCTGAGGGGGTGCCGCACCATTGGTGGGTCAGTGCTGAGGGAGTGCCGCACTGTTTGTGGGTCAGTGCTGATGGAGTGCTGCACTGTCGGAGGGTCAGTGCTGAGGGATGCCGCACTGTCGAAGGGTCAGTGCTGAGGGAGTGCTGCACTGTCGGAGGGCCAGTGCTGAAGGAGTTCCACACTGTTGGAGGGTCAGTGCTGAAGGAGTTCCACACTGTCGGAGGGTCAGTGCTGAGGGGGTGCTGCACCATTGGTGGGTCAGTGCTGAGGGAGTGCCGCACTGTTGGAGGGTCAGTGCTAAGGGAGTGCCGCATTGTTGGAGGGTCAGTGCTGAGGGAGAGCCGCACTGTCGGAGGGTCAGTGCTGAAGGAGTTCCACACTGTCGGAGGGTCAGTGCTGAGGGGGTGCCGCACCATTGGTGGGTCAGTGCTGAGGGAGTGCCGCACTGTTGGAGGGTCAGTGCTAAGGGAGTGCCGCATTGTTGGAGGGTCAGTGCTGAGGGGGTGCCGCACTGTCGGATGGTCAGTGCTGAGGGAGTGCCGCAACATCTGTGGGTCAGTGCTGAGGGAGTGCCGCACTGTTGGAGGGTCAGTGCTGAGGGGTGCCGCACTGTCGGATGGTCAGTGCTGAGGGAGTGCCGCACCATCGATGGGTCAGTGCTGAAGGAGTGGCGCACTGTTGGAGGGTCAGTGCTAAGGGAGTGCCGCATTGTTGGAGGGTCAGTGCTGAGGGAGAGCCGCACTGTCGGAGGGTCAGTGCTGAGGGAGTGCCACATTGTTGGAGGGTCAGTGCTAAGGGAGTGCCGCACCGACGGAAGGTCAGTGCTGAGGGAGAGCCGCACTGTCGGTGGGTCAGTGCTGAGAGAAGGCTGCACTGTTGGTGGGTCAGTGCTGAGGGAGTGCCACACTGTCGGAGGATCAATGCTGAGGGAGTGCCGCACTGTCGGAGGGTCAATGCTGAGGGAGTGCCGCACTGTTGGAGGGTCAGTGCTGAAGGAGTGCCGCACTGTCGAAGGGTCAGTGCTGAGGAGTGCCGCACTGTTGGAGCGTCAGTGCTAAGGGATTGCCGCACTGTCGGAGGGTCAGTGCTGAAGGAGTGCCGCACTGTTGGAGGGTCAGTGCTGAGGGAGCGCCGCACTGTCGGAGGGTCAGTGCTGAAGGAGTTCTGCACTGTCGAAGGGTCAGTGCTGAGGGAGTGCCGTACTGTCGGAGGATCAGTGCTGAGGGAGTGCCGCACTGTCGGACTGTCGGGGGGTCAGTGCTGGAGGAGTGCCGCATCGTCGGAGGGTCAGTGCTGAAGCAGTGCCGCACTGTTTGTGGGTCAGTGCTGATGGAGTGCTGCACTGTCGGAGGGTCAGTGCTGAGGGAGCGCCACACTGTCGGAGGGTCAGTGCTGAAGGAGTTCCGCACTGTCGAAGGGTCATGCTGAGGGAGTGCCGCACTGTCGGAGGGTCAGTGCTGAGGGAGTGCCGCACTGTCGGAGGGCCAGTGCTGAAGGAGTTCCACACTGTTGGAGGGTCAGTGCTGAAGGAGTTCCACACTGTCGGAGGGTCAGTGCTGAGGGGGTGCCGCACCATTGGTGGGTCAGTGCTGAGGGAGTGCCGCACTGTTGGAGGGTCAGTGCTGATGGAGTGCTGCACTGTCGGAGGGTCAGTGCTGAGGGAGTGCTGCACTGTCGGAGGGCCAGTGCTGAAGGAGTTCCACACTGTTGGAGGGTCAGTGCTGAAGGAGTTCCACACTGTCGGAGGGTCAGTGCTGAAGGGGTGCCGCACCATTGGTGGGTCAGTGCTGAGGGAGTGCCGCACTGTTTGTGGGTCAGTGCTGATGGAGTGCTGCACTGTCGGAGGGTCAGTGCTGAGGGATGCCGCACTGTCGAAGGGTCAGTGCTGAGGGAGTGCCGCACTGTCGGAGGGTCAGTGCTGAGGGAGTGCTGCACTGTCGGAAGGCCAGTGCTGAAGGAGTTCCACACTGTTGGAGGGTCAGTGCTGAAGGAGTTCCACACTGTCGGAGGGTCAGTGCTGAGGGGGTGCCGCACCATTGGTGGGTCAGTGCTGAGGGAGTGCCGCACTGTTGGAGGGTCAGTGCTAAGGGAGTGCCGCATTGTTGGAGGGTCAGTGCTGAGGGAGAGCCGCACTGTCGGAGGGTCAGTGCTGAAGGAGTTCCATAGTGTCGGAGGGTCAGTGCTGAGGGGGTGCTGCACCATTGGTGGGTCAGTGCTGAGGGAGTGCCGCACTGTTGGAGGGTCAGTGCTAAGGGAGTGCCGCATTGTTGGAGGGTCAGTGCTGAGGGGGTGCCGCACTGTCGGATGGTCAGTGCTGAGGGAGTGCCGCAACATCTGTGGGTCAGTGCTGAGGGAGTGCCGCACTGTTGGAGGGTCAGTGCTAAGGGAGTGCCGCATTGTTGGAGGGTCAATGCTGAGGGAGAGCCGCACTGTCGGAGGGTCAGTGCTGAGGGAGTGCCACATTGTTGGAGGGTCAGTGCTAAGGGAGTGCCGCACCGACGGAAGGTCAGTGCTGAGGGAGTGCCGCACTGTCGGAGGGTCAGTGCTGAAGGAGTTCTGCACTGTCGAAGGGTCAGTGCTGAGGGAGTGCCGCACTGTCGGAGGGTCAGTGCTGAAGGAGTTCTGCACTGTCGAAGGGTCAGTGCTGAGGGAGTGCCGCACTGTCGGAGGATCAATGCTGAGGGAGTGCCGCACTGTCGGAGGGTCAATGCTGAGGGAGTGCCGCACTGTTGGAGGGTCAGTGCTGAGGGAGCGCCGCACTGTCGGAGGGTCAGTGCTGAAGGAGTTCTGCACTGTCGAAGGGTCAGTGCTGAGGGAGTGCCGCACTGTCGGAGGATCAGTGCTGAGGGAGTGCCGCACTGTCGGACTGTCGGGGGGTCAGTGCTGGAGGAGTGCCGCATCGTCGGAGGGTCAGTGCTGAAGCAGTGCCGCACTGTTTGTGGGTCAGTGCTGATGGAGTGCTGCACTGTCGGAGGGTCAGTGCTGAGGGAGCGCCACGCTGTCGGAGGGTCAGTGCTGAAGGAGTTCTGCACTATTGGAGGGTCAGAGCTGAGGGAGTGCCGCACGGTCGGAGGGTCAGTGCTGAGGGAATACCGCACTGTTGGAGGGTCAAGGCTGAGGAGGTGCCGCACTGTCGGAGGGTCAGTGCTGAGGGAGCGCCACACTGTCGGAGGGTCAGTGCTGAGGGAGCGCCACACTGTCGGAGGGTCAGTGCTGAAGGAGTTCCGCACTGTCGAAGGGTCATGCTGAGGGAGTGCCGCACTGTCGGAGGGTCAGTGCTGAGGGAGTGCCGCACTGTCGGAGGGCCAGTGCTGAAGGAGTTCCACACTGTTGGAGGGTCAGTGCTGAAGGAGTTCCACACTGTCGGAGGGTCAGTGCTGAGGGGGTGCCGCACCATTGGTGGGTCAGTGCTGAGGGAGTGCCGCACTGTTGGAGGGTCAGTGCTGATGGAGTGCTGCACTGTCGGAGGGTCAGTGCTGAGGGATGCCGCACTGTCGAAGGGTCAGTGCTGAGGGAGTGCCGCACTGTCGGAGGGTCAGTGCTGAGGGAGTGCTGCACTGTCGGAGGGCCAGTGCTGAAGGAGTTCCACACTGTTGGAGGGTCAGTGCTGAAGGAGTTCCACACTGTCGGAGGGTCAGTGCTGAGGGGGTGCCGCACCATTGGTGGGTCAGTGCTGAGGGAGTGCCGCACTGTTTGTGGGTCAGTGCTGATGGAGTGCTGCACTGTCGGAGGGTCAGTGCTGAGGGATGCCGCACTGTCGAAGGGTCAGTGCTGAGGGAGTGCCGCACTGTCGGAGGGTCAGTGCTGAGGGAGTGCTGCACTGTCGGAGGGCCAGTGCTGAAGGAGTTCCACACTGTTGGAGGGTCAGTGCTGAAGGAGTTCCACACTGTCGGAGGGTCAGTGCTGAGGGGGTGCCGCACCATTGGTGGGTCAGTGCTGAGGGAGTGCCGCACTGTTGGAGGGTCAGTGCTAAGGGAGTGCCGCATTGTTGGAGGGTCAGTGCTGAGGGAGAGCCGCACTGTCGGAGGGTCAGTGCTGAAGGAGTTCCACACTGTCGGAGGGTCAGTGCTGAGGGGGTGCCGCACCATTGGTGGGTCAGTGCTGAGGGAGTGCCGCACTGTTGGAGGGTCAGTGCTAAGGGGGTGCCGCACTGTCGGATGGTCAGTGCTGAGGGAGTGCCGCAACATCTGTGGGTCAGTGCTGAGGGAGTCCGCACTGTTGGAGGGTCAGTGCTAAGGGAGTGCCGCATTGTTGGAGGGTCAATGCTGAGGGAGAGCCGCACTGTCGGAGGGTCAGTGCTGAGGGAGTGCCACATTGTTGGAGGGTCAGTGCTAAGGGAGTGCCGCACCGACGGAAGGTCAGTGCTGAGGGAGTGCCGCACTGTCGGTGGGTCAGTGCTGAGAGAATGCTGCACTGTTGGTGGGTCAGTGCTGAGGGAGTGCCACACTGTCGGAGGATCAATGCTGAGGGAGTGCCGCACTGTCGGAGGGTCAATGCTGAGGGAGTGCCGCACTGTCGGAGGGTCAGTGCTGAAGGAGTGCCGCACTGTCAAAGGGTCAGTGCTGAGGAGTGCCGCACTGTCAGAGGGTCAGTGCTGAAGGAGTTCCGCACTGTTGGAGCGTCAGTGCTAAGGGATTGCGCACTGTCGGAGGGTCAGTGCTGAAGGAGTGCCGCACTGTCGGAGGGTCAGTGCTGAGGGAGCGCCGCACTGTCGGAGGGTCAGTGCTAAAGGAGTGCCGCACTGTCGGAGGATCAGTGCTGAGGGAGTGCCGCACTGTCGGACTGTCGGGGGGTCAGTGCTGGAGGAGTGCCGCATCGTCGGAGGGTCAGTGCTGAAGCAGTGCCGCACTGTTTGTGGGTCAGTGCTGATGGAGTGCTGCACTGTCGGAGGGTCAGTGCTGAGGGAGCGCCGCACTGTCGGAGTTTCAGTGCTGAGGGAGTGCCGCACTGTCGGAGGGTCAGTGCTGAGGGAGCGCCGCACTGTCGGAGGGTCAGTGCTGAAGGAGTTCCGCACTGTCGGAGGGTCAGTGCTGAGGGAGCGCCGCACTGTGGGAGGGTCAGTACTGAAGGAGTTCCGCACTGTCGGAGGGTCAGTGCTGAAGGAGTTCCGCACTGTCGAAGGGTCAGTGCTGAGGGAGTGCCGCACTGTTGGAGGGTCAAGGCTGAGGAGGTGCCGCACTGTCGGAGGGTCAGTGCTGAGGGAGCGCCACACTGTCGGAGGGTCAGTGCTGAAGGAGTTCCGCACTATTGGAGGGTCAGAGCTGAGGGAGTGCCGCACTGTCGGAGGGTCAGTGCTGAAGGAGTTCCGCACTGTCGGAGGGTCAGTGCTGAGGGAGCGCCGCACTGTCGGAGGGTCAGTGCTGAAGGAGTTCCGCAATGTCGGAGGGTCAGTGCTGAAGGAGTTCCGCACTGTCGAAGGGTCAGTGCTGAGGGAGTGCCGCACTGTTGGAGGGTCAAGGCTGAGGAGGTGCCGCACTGTCGGAGGGTCAGTGCTGAAGGAGTTCCGCAATGTTGGAGGGTCAGTGCTGAAGGAGTTCCACACTGTCGAAGGGTCAGTGCTGAGGGAGTGCCGCACTGTCGAAGGGTCAGTGCTGAGGGAGTGCCACACTGTCGGAGGGTCAGTGCTGAGGGAGTGCCGCACTGTCGGAGAGTCAGTGCTGAAGGAGTTCCGCACTGTTGGAGGGTCAGAGCTGAAGGAGTGCCGCACTGTCGGAGGGTCAGTGCTGAGGCATTGCCGCACTGTCAGAGGGTCAGTGCTGAAGGAGTTCCACACTGTTGGAGGGTCAGTGCTGAGGGAGTGCCGCACTGTCGGAGGGTCAGTGCAGAAGGAGTGCCGCACTGTTGGAGGGTCAGAGCTGAGGAAGTGCTGCACTGTTGGAGGGTCAGTGCTGAGGCAGTGCCGCACTGTCGGAGCGTCAGTGCTGAGGGAGTGCCGCACTGTCGGAGGGTCAGTGCTGAGGGGGTGCCGCACTGTCGGATGGTCAGTGCTGAGGGAGTGCCACACTGTCGGATGGTCAGTGCTGTGGGAATGCCGCACTGTCGGAGGGTCAGTGCAGAAGGAGTGCCGCACTGTTGGAGGGTCAGAGCTGAGGAAGTGCTGCACTGTTGGAGGGTCAGTGCTGAGGGAGTGCCGCACTGTCGGAGGGTCAGTGCAGAAGGAGTGCCGCACTGTTGGAGGGTCAGAGCTGAGGAAGTGCTGCACTGTTGGAGGGTCAGTGATGAAGGAGTGCCGCACTGTCGGAGGGTCAGTGCAGAGGGAGTGCCGCACTGTCGGAGGGTCAGTGCTGAGGGGTGCCGCACTGTCGGATGGTCAGTGCTGAGGGAGTGCCGCACCATCGGTGGGTCAGTGCTGAAGGAGTGGCGCACTGTTGGAGGGTCAGTGCTAAGGGAGTGCCGCATTGTTGGAGGGTCAGTGCTGAGGGAGAGCCGCACTGTCGGAGGGTCAGTGCTGAGGGAGTGCCACATTGTTGGAGGGTCAGTGCTAAGGGAGTGCCGCACCGACGGAAGGTCAGTGCTGAGGGAGTGCCGCACTGTCGGTGGGTCAGTGCTGAGAGAAGGCTGCACTGTTGGTGGGTCAGTGCTGAGGGAGTGCCACACTGTCGGAGGATCAATGCTGAGGGAGTGCCGCACTGTCGGAGGGTCAATGCTGAGGGAGTGCCGCACTGTTGGAGGGTCAGTGCTGAAGGAGTGCCGCACTGTCGAAGGGTCAGTGCTGAGGAGTGCCGCACTGTCAGAGGGTCAGTGCTGAAGGAGTTCCGCGCTGTTGGAGCGTCAGTGCTAAGGGATTGCCGCACTGTCGGAGGGTCAGTGCTGAAGGAGTGCCGCACTGTTGGAGGGTCAGTGCTGAGGGAGCGCCGCACTGTCGGAGGGTCAGTGCTGAAGGAGTTCTGCACTGTCGAAGGGTCAGTGCTGAGGGAGTGCCGCACTGTCGGAGGATCAGTGCTGAGGGAGTGCCGCACTGTCGGAGGATCAGTGCTGAGGGAGTGCCGCACTGTCGGACTGTCGGGGGGTCAGTGCTGGAGGAGTGCCGCACTGTAGGAGGGTCAGTGCTGAAGCAGTGCCGCACTGTTTGTGGGTCAGTGCTGATGGAGTGCTGCACTGTCGGAGGGTCAGTGCTGAGGGAGCGCCACGCTGTCGGAGGGTCAGTGCTGAAGGAGTTCTGCACTATTGGAGGGTCAGAGCTGAGGGAGTGCCGCACGGTCGGAGGGTCAGTGCTGAGGGAATACCGCACTGTTGGAGGGTCAAGGCTGAGGAGGTGCCGCACTGTCGGAGGGTCAGTGCTGAGGGAGCGCCACACTGTCGGAGGGTCAGTGCTGAAGGAGTTCCGCACTGTCGAAGGGTCATGCTGAGGGAGTGCCGCACTGTCGGAGGGTCAGTGCTGAGGGAGTGCCGCACTGTCGGAGGGCCAGTGCTGAAGGAGTTCCACACTGTTGGAGGGTCAGTGCTGAAGGAGTTCCACACTGTCGGAGGGTCAGTGCTGAGGGGGTGCCGCACCATTGGTGGGTCAGTGCTGAGGGAGTGCCGCACTGTTGGAGGGTCAGTGCTGATGGAGTGCTGCACTGTCGGAGGGTCAGTGCTGAGGGATGCCGCACTGTCGAAGGGTCAGTGCTGAGGGAGTGCCGCACTGTCGGAGGGTCAGTGCTGAGGGAGTGCTGCACTGTCGGAGGGCCAGTGCTGAAGGAGTTCCACACTGTTGGAGGGTCAGTGCTGAAGGAGTTCCACACTGTCGGAGGGTCAGTGCTGAGGGGGTGCCGCACCATTGGTGGGTCAGTGCTGAGGGAGTGCCGCACTGTTTGTGGGTCAGTGCTGATGGAGTGCTGCACTGTCGGAGGGTCAGTGCTGAGGGATGCCGCACTGTCGAAGGGTCAGTGCTAAGGGAGTGCCACATTGTTGGAGGGTCAGTGCTGAGGGAGAGCCGCACTGTCGGAGGGTCAGTGCTGAGGGAGTGCCACATTGTTGGAGGGTCAGTGCTAAGGGAGTGCCGCACCGACGGAAGGTCAGTGCTGAGGGAGTGCCGCACTGTCGGTGGGTCAGTGCTGAGAGAAGGCTGCACTGTTGGTGGGTCAGTGCTGAGGGAGTGCCACACTGTCGGAGGATCAATGCTGAGGGAGTGCCGCACTGTCGGAGGGTCAATGCTGAGGGAGTGCCGCACTGTTGGAGGGTCAGTGCTGAAGGAGTGCCGCACTGTCGAAGGGTCAGTGCTGAGGAGTGCCGCACTGTCAGAGGGTCAGTGCTGAAGGAGTTCCGCACTGTTGGAGCGTCAGTGCTAAGGGATTGCCGCACTGTCGGAGGGTCAGTGCTGAAGGAGTGCCGCACTGTTGGAGGGTCAGTGCTGAGGGAGCGCCGCACTGTCGGAGGGTCAGTGCTGAAGGAGTTCTGCACTGTCGAAGGGTCAGTGCTGAGGGAGTGCCGCACTGTCGGAGGATCAGTGCTGAGGGAGTGCCGCACTGTCGGACTGTCGGGGGGTCAGTGCTGGAGGAGTGCCGCATCGTCGGAGGGTCAGTGCTGAAGCAGTGCCGCACTGTTTGTGGGTCAGTGCTGATGGAGTGCTGCACTGTCGGAGGGTCAGTGCTGAGGGAGCGCCACGCTGTCGGAGGGTCAGTGCTGAAGGAGTTCTGCACTATTGGAGGGTCAGAGCTGAGGGAGTGCCGCACGGTCGGAGGGTCAGTGCTGAGGGAATACCGCACTGTTGGAGGGTCAAGGCTGAGGAGGTGCCGCACTGTCGGAGGGTCAGTGCTGAGGGAGCGCCACACTGTCGGAGGGTCAGTGCTGAAGGAGTTCCGCACTGTCGAAGGGTCATGCTGAGGGAGTGCCGCACTGTCGGAGGGTCAGTGCTGAGGGAGTGCCGCACTGTTGGAGGGTCAGTGCTGAAGGAGTTCCACACTGTCGGAGGGTCAGTGCTGAGGGGGTGCCGCACCATTGGTGGGTCAGTGCTGAGGGAGTGCCGCACTGTTGGAGGGTCAGTGCTGATGGAGTGCTGCACTGTCGGAGGGTCAGTGCTGAGGGATGCCGCACTGTCGAAGGGTCAGTGCTGAGGGAGTGCCGCACTGTCGGAGGGTCAGTGCTGAGGGAGTGCTGCACTGTCGGAGGGCCAGTGCTGAAGGAGTTCCACACTGTTGGAGGGTCAGTGCTGAAGGAGTTCCACACTGTCGGAGGGTCAGTGCTGAGGGGGTGCCGCACCATTGGTGGGTCAGTGCTGAGGGAGTGCCGCACTGTTTGTGGGTCAGTGCTGATGGAGTGCTGCACTGTCGGAGGGTCAGTGCTGAGGGATGCCGCACTGTCGAAGGGTCAGTGCTGAGGGAGTGCCGCACTGTCGGAGGGTCAGTGCTGAGGGAGTGCTGCACTGTCGGAGGGCCAGTGCTGAAGGAGTTCCACACTGTTGGAGGGTCAGTGCTGAAGGAGTTCCACACTGTCGGAGGGTCAGTGCTGAGGGGGTGCCGCACCATTGGTGGGTCAGTGCTGAGGGAGTGCCGCACTGTTGGAGGGTCAGTGCTAAGGGAGTGCCGCATTGTTGGAGGGTCAGTGCTGAGGGAGAGCCGCACTGTCGGAGGGTCAGTGCTGAAGGAGTTCCACACTGTCGGAGGGTCAGTGCTGAGGGGGTGCCGCACCATTGGTGGGTCAGTGCTGAGGGAGTGCCGCACTGTTGGAGGGTCAGTGCTAAGGGAGTGCCGCATTGTTGGAGGGTTAGTGCTGAGGGAGAGCCGCACTGTCGGAGGGTCAGTGCTGAGGGAGTGCCACATTGTTGGAGGGTCAGTGTTAAGGGAGTGCCGCACCGACGGAAGGTCAGTGCTGAGGGAGTGCCGCACTGTCGGTGGGTCAGTGCTGAGAGAAGGCTGCACTGTTGGTGGGTCAGTGCTGAGGGAGTGCCACACTGTCGGAGGATCAATGCTGAGGGAGTGCCGCACTGTCGGAGGGTCAATGCTGAGGGAGTGCCGCACTGTTGGAGGGTCAGTGCTGAAGGAGTGCCGCACTGTCGAAGGGTCAGTGCTGAGGAGTGCCGCACTGTCAGAGGGTCAGTGCTGAAGGAGTTCCGCACTGTTGGAGCGTCAGTGCTAAGGGATTGCCGCACTGTCGGAGGGTCAGTGCTGAAGGAGTGCCGCACTGTTGGAGGGTCAGTGCTGAGGGAGCGCCGCACTGTCGGAGGGTCAGTGCTGAAGGAGTTCTGCACTGTCGAAGGGTCAGTGCTGAGGGAGTGCCGCACTGTCGGAGGATCAGTGCTGAGGGAGTGCCGCACTGTCGGACTGTCGGGGGGTCAGTGCTGGAGGAGTGCCGCATCGTCGGAGGGTCAGTGCTGAAGCAGTGCCGCACTGTTTGTGGGTCAGTGCTGATGGAGTGCTGCACTGTCGGAGGGTCAGTGCTGAGGGAGCGCCACGCTGTCGGAGGGTCAGTGCTGAAGGAGTTCTGCACTATTGGAGGGTCAGAGCTGAGGGAGTGCCGCACGGTCGGAGGGTCAGTGCTGAGGGAATACCGCACTGTTGGAGGGTCAAGGCTGAGGAGGTGCCGCACTGTCGGAGGGTCAATGCTGAGGGAGCGCCACACTGTCGGAGGGTCAGTGCTGAAGGAGTTCCGCACTGTCGAAGGGTCATGCTGAGGGAGTGCCGCACTGTCGGAGGGTCAGTGCTGAGGGAGTGCCGCACTGTCGGAGGGCCAGTGCTGAAGGAGTTCCACACTGTTGGAGGGTCAGTGCTGAAGGAGTTCCACACTGTCGGAGGGTCAGTGCTGAGGGGGTGCCGCACCATTGGTGGGTCAGTGCTGAGGGAGTGCCGCACTGTTGGAGGGTCAGTGCTGATGGAGTGCTGCACTGTCGGAGGGTCAGTGCTGAGGGATGCCGCACTGTCGAAGGGTCAGTGCTGAGGGAGTGCCGCACTGTCGGAGGGTCAGTGCTGAGGGAGTGCTGCACTGTCGGAGGGCCAGTGCTGAAGCAGTTCCACACTGTTGGAGGGTCAGTGCTGAAGGAGTTCCACACTGTCGGAGGGTCAGTGCTGAGGGGGTGCCGCACCATTGGTGGGTCAGTGCTGAGGGAGTGCCGCACTGTTTGTGGGTCAGTGCTGATGGAGTGCTGCACTGTCGGAGGGTCAGTGCTGAGGGATGCCGCACTGTCGAAGGGTCAGTGCTGAGGGAGTGCCGCACTGTCGGAGGGTCAGTGCTGAGGGAGTGCTGCACTGTCGGAGGGCCAGTGCTGAAGGAGTTCCACACTGTTGGAGGGTCAGTGCTGAAGGAGTTCCACACTGTCGGAGGGTCAGTGCTGAGGGGGTGCTGCACCATTGGTGGGTCAGTGCTGAGGGAGTGCCGCACTGTTGGAGGGTCAGTGCTAAGGGAGTGCCGCATTGTTGGAGGGTCAGTGCTGAGGGAGAGCCGCACTGTCGGAGGGTCAGTGCTGAAGGAGTTCCACACTGTCGGAGGGTCAGTGCTGAGGGGGTGCCGCACCATTGGTGGGTCAGTGCTGAGGGAGTGCCGCACTGTTGGAGGGTCAGTGCTAAGGGAGTGCCGCATTGTTGGAGGGTCAGTGCTGAGGGGGTGCCGCACTGTCGGATGGTCAGTGCTGAGGGAGTGCCGCAACATCTGTGGGTCAGTGCTGAGGGAGTGCCGCACTGTTGGAGGGTCAGTGCTAAGGGAGTGCCGCATTGTTGGAGGGTCAATGCTGAGGGAGAGCCGCACTGTCGGAGGGTCAGTGCTGAGGGAGTGCCACATTGTTGGAGGGTCAGTGCTAAGGGAGTGCCGCACCGACGGAAGGTCAGTGCTGAGGGAGTGCCGCACTGTCGGTGGGTCAGTGCTGAGAGAATGCTGCACTGTTGGTGGGTCAGTGCTGAGGGAGTGCCACACTGTCGGAGGATCAATGCTGAGGGAGTGCCGCACTGTCGGAGGGTCAATGCTGAGGGAGTGCCGCACTGTCGGAGGGTCAGTGCTGAAGGAGTGCCGCACTGTCGGAGGGTCACTGCTGAAGGAGTTCCGCACTGTTGGAGCGTCAGTGCTAAGGGATTGCCGCACTGTCGGAGGGTCAGTGCTGAGGAGGTGCCGCACTGTCGGAGGGTCAGTGCTGAGGGAGCGCCGCACTGTCGGAGGGTCAGTGCTGAAGGAGTGCCGCACTGTCGGAGGATCAGTGCTGAGGGAGTGCCGCACTGTCGGACTGTTGGGGGGTCAGTGCTGGAGGAGTGCCGCATCGTCGGAGGGTCAGTGCTGAAGCAGTGCCGCACTGTTTGTGGGTCAGTGCTGATGGAGTGCTGCACTGTCGGAGGGTCAGTGCTGAGGGAGCGCCACGCTGTCGGAGGGTCAGTGCTGAAGGAGTTCTGCACTATTGGAGGGTCAGAGCTGAGGGACTGCCGCACGGTCGGAGGGTCAGTGCTGAGGGAATACCGCACTGTTGGAGGGTCAAGGCTGAGGAGGTGCCGCACTGTCGGAGGGTCAGTGCTGAGGAGGTGCCGCACTGTCGGAGGGTCAGTGCTGAGGGAGTGCCGCACTGTCGGAGGGTCAATGCTGAGGGAGCGCCACACTGTCGGAGGGTCAGTGCTGAAGGAGTTCCGCACTATTGGAGGGTCAGAGCTGAGGGAGTGCCGCACTGTTGGAGGTTCAGAGCTGAAGGAGTGCCGCACTGTCGGAGGGTCAGTGCTGAAGGAGTTCCACACTGTTGAATGGTTAGTGCTGAGGGAGGAACCTGCTATCGGAGGGTCTGTGCTGAGGGAGTGCCGCACCATTGGTGGGTCAGTGCTGAAGGAATGCCGCACTGTCGGAGGGTCAGTGCTGAGGCATTGCCGCACTGTCGGAGGGTCAGTGCTGAAGGAGTTCCACACTGTTGGAGGGTCAGTGCTGAGGGAGTGCCGCACTGTCGGAGGGCCAGTGCTGAAGGAGTTCCGCACTGTCGAAGGGTCAGTGCTGAGGGTGTGCCGCACTGTCGGAGGATCAGTGCTGAGGGAGTGCCGCACTATTGGTGGGTCAGTGCTGAAGGAGTTCCACACTGTTGGAGGGTCAGTGCTGAGGGAGTGCCGCACTGTCGGAGAGTCAATGCTGAAGGTGTTCCGCACTGTTGGAGGGTCAGTGCAGAAGGAGTGCCGCACTGTTGGAGGGTCAGTGCTAAGGGAGTGCCGCACTGTTGGAGGGTCAGTGCTGAGGAAGTGCCACACTGACGGAGGGTCAGGGTTGAGGGACTGCAGCACTGTCGGAGTGTCGGTGGGTCAGTGCTGGGGGAGTGCCGCATCGTCGGAGGGTCAGTGCTGAAGCAGTGCCGCACTGTCAGGTGGTCAGTGCTGAGGGAGTGTTGCACTGTCGGATGGTCAGTGCTGAGGGAGTGCCGCACTGTCAGAGGGTCAGGTTTGAGAGAGTGCCGCATTGTCAGGGGTTCAGTGCTGAGGGATGCCGCACTGTCGGAGGGTCAGTGCTGAGGGAGTGCCGCACCATTGGTGGGTCAGTGCTGAAAGAGTGCGGCACTGTCAGAGGGTCAGGTTTGAGAGAGTGCCGCATTGTCAGGGGGTCAGTGCTGAGGGATGCCGCACTGCCGGAGGGTCAGTGCTGAGGGTGTGCCACACTGTTGGAGGGTCAGTGCTAAGGGAGTGCTGCACCGACGGAAGGTCAGTGCTGAGGGAGTGCCGCACTGTCGGTGGGTCAGTGCTGAGGGGGTGCCGCACTGTCGGAGGGTCAATGCTGAGGGAGTGCCTCACTGTCAGAGGGTCAGTGCTGAAGGAGTTCCGCACTGTTGGAGGGTCAGTGCAGAAGGAGTGCCGCACTGTTGGAAGGTCAGTGCTAAGGGAGTGCCGCACTGTTGGAGGGTCAGTGCTAAGGGAGTGCCGCACCGACGGAAGGTCAGTGCTGAAGGAGTGCCGCACTGTCGGTGGGTCAGTGCTGAGGCAATGCCGCACTGTTGGTGGGTCAGTGCTGAGAGGTTGCTGCACTGTTGGAGGGTCAGTGCTAAGGGAGTGCCGCACTGTCGGAGGGTCAGTGCTGAGGGAGTGCCGCACTGTCAGAGGGTCAGTGCTGAGGTAGTGCCGCACTGTCGGAGGGTCAGTGCTGAGGGATGTCGCACTGTCGGTGGGTCAGTGCTGGGGGGGTGCCGCACTGTCGGAGGGTCAGTGCTGTAGGAGTGCCGCACCGTTGGAGGGTCAGTGTTGAGGGAGTGCCGCACTACCGGAGGATCAGTGTTGAGGGAGTGCAGCACTGCCGGAGGGTCAGTGTTGAGGGAGTGCCGCACTCTCGGAGGTTCAGTGCTGAGTGAGTGCTGCATTGTTGGTGGGTCAGTGCTGATGGAGTGCCGCACTGTCAGAGGGTCAGTGTTGATGGATTACCGCACTGTCGGAGGGTCAGTGTTGAGGGAGTGCCACACTGTCGGAGGGTCAGTGCTGAGGGTGTGCCGCACTGTCGGTGGGTCAGTGCTGAAGGAGTGCTACACTATCGGAGGGTCAGTGTTGAGAGGGTGCCGCACTGTTGGAGGGTCAGTGCTGAGGTTTAAGAAATTGTGCTACATTTCAAACCTCAAATCAAGACACTGAGGGCCATAAAGAATTAAGGGCGCTTTACTATTTGCTCATGAGATGTGGGCATTACTAACTGGACCCATATTTATTACTGTGACAGTTAATATCAACCTGATTGCTGTGGGTCTGGAGTCACATGTAGGCCAGACCAGGTTAGGATGGCAGATTTCCCTCCCTGAAGGACATTGATGAACCAAGTGGGTTTTTTACAACAATGGACAATGTGTGCTATGCCATGCCATTCCAAAATCTGCAAGGGTGGGATTTGAACCCTTGTCTGTGAGTAGTAGCCTACAGCACTGGATCACACTCAGGCACCACCACCCCATGAATATACGTAAACACTCTTTTAGTTATAAAGTATTTGTTTGGGTGGTTTGAGGTAGTAGCTCATGTGATGAATTGGGATTATGCCTAACCAGAGTTGGTAAACGTGAAAATGTTTTAGGATGTGTTTTATGGCAAGGAGTTCTGACAGTGAAGGGATGCAGACTATCCAGAGAGTAATCTACTGCTCAATCATGAACTCCTCCTTTACAATCGCTCACAAAATAATCTCTCGTGGCACCTGTAATTCTGTTCCTCCAGCTCCTCCTTGCCCAGTTACATCAGGAAAAGATGAGACAGTCCTGTCCCTTTAAAACTTTACTCTAAGCTATAAGGAGGACATGCTCCATTAGGTTAGTGCGAATGTCAGTGATTAAAATCATTTTGCCGTGTAATAGATCCATTTGGTTAATGATTACATTTATTTAATTAACTGAATGGCCACATTACACAGCTGTATAATGATCATAGACACAGCAACTCCCAATGCTCGGCACCTCACAGGGGACATGAGTCCATGTTCCCTATGTCTCTATTCTGGACTGGCAGACCATGGCACTGGACCATAGGGACTGGGCCAGTGTTACATTTTCACATGAATGTTGATAACACCCAGTTCCACCCCACCCACACCTCTCTGATGCTGCAGAAATATCCAGGACTGGAACAGCAGAAATGTTCTTCATTAAATACCAATGAGACTGGAGCCCTTTTTCAAGTTGTTCAGTTACAGTGAAAACTGCTACATAAATGTACCTTGCTTCTTGTAATGCAAGTTTATCTCTGACTCACTTGGCTCCATCACAAACTGAGAGAGTTCTGGCTATGATTCTTGAGTTGAGTGCACTGATACACCTGACCCTGTCCACACTCCAATTCCCAATACATTGTTTGCTTACATATCCTGGAGTACAGCATTGAGTAAGGTAGTGGTCCTGAAAGAGTTAATACTGAAGTCTCATTAGCTCCACCCAATCTAATGTGAAACTGTCTTTGGGCAGAGAACCAGTCAGCACAGCACAAGGTCCTGCTGAAGTCAGACACGACCATCTCAGGCTCTCAATAGTTGTAATTCTGTCAAACTCTTCAATGTTAATTATATTGATTGCTATCATGCAATAAACTACACCCTCCTCAGGCTCTTGTGGTGCATGGTAACATCCATATCTCTGAGTCAGGAGGCCTAGTTTCAAGACCCACCTCCTCCAGAGGTGGGTAATGACATCTTAGAACAGGGCGGCACGGTGGCACAGTGGTTAGCGCTGCTGCCTCACAGCGCCAGAGACCCGGGTTCAATTCCCGCCTCAGGCGACTGACTGTGTGGAGTTTGCACGTTCTCCCCGTGTCTGCGTGGGTTTCCTCCGGGTGCTCCGGTTTCCTCCCACAGTCCAAAGATGTACAGGTCAGGTGAATTGGCCATGCTAAATTGTCCGTAGTGTTAGGTAAGGGATAAATGTAGGGGTATGGGTGGGTTGCGCTTCGGCGGGTCGGTGTGGACTTGTTGGGCTGAAGGGCCTGTTTCCACACTGTAAGTAATCTTATCTAATCTAATCTAAACAGGATATTTAGAACATACTTGACCTATATGCTGTACGTAAACAAATGCCTTTTCTTACTGAGACTTTGTCATGGTCTGTCCTCTGCCACTGATAAATAAACAGAGCACCAGCTTTCGACTCAGCAGAGAATGGAGGATTTGTGTCACCAATGAAAAGACATCAGTCTGGCTGGTAACCAGAGAGACAACATTCTGATGGCATCTGAAACTTTGATTTGCTGAGCAACGGCGTGAATTCAAGTACCATTTGTCGCTGAAGTAAATGTTTTTTGAAGACAGTCTAACCACTTTGAGAACATTCCCACTTTCACAAGACACAGTCAGTACTGGGATGCATCACCAGTGGAGTGGTCACAGCAGCTCTTATGGGAGCAGTGAAAGGGGGAAAGCAGTTTTCCAGAAGAACATTTGCACATTTGAGCTGCTAAGGAGTGCAGGGGAAAATAATGTGGGCTAAGACAAAGAGTAGCCACGTTAGGAAGAGATACAGATTTTAGAGAAGATGGTTTCTGGGGGGCAATTGGGTGCAATGGCAGTAAAGGTAGAATCCCTGATAGGATAGAGGGAGAACGTTTAAAAAGAAAGATTAAAAGGCCAGGCAGGAAAGGAATGGGAATGGAAAGAGAGTTCATACCTTTCAAAATTACCATCACAACCACTGCGAATAAGCTCTGCAGGAACAGCTTCAAGGGTCAGGGTCAGGGTCAGAAAAACATTTCTTTGCCAGGCTGCAGATTGTAATTAGGATAAAAGGCGAAAGTTAGAAAACTTAATGGAAGAGTCTAACAGAATAAGGTTCAAAGAATTCCAAGGCTTCAGAAGATCGTGACAGTCAAGATTTAAACCACAATTTCAGCATAAACTTTTATTAATGCCAGAGACAAAGAATTTTATTTTGAAAGTTGTGTGAGAGTTTAGTGCTGGGTTGTAAAAGGTGAGAAAACATCTATTTTAAGCAAGAGAAAATGAAAAAAAAACCTTCATTTTGGCTCCAGTTAGTGGGGAATCCCTCCAGAAGGTGGAAATCAATGTGTGAAAATCCCCAACAAGCATTATCGAGATACACTATTGTAATTAATACATTTAAAACTTGAAGGAAGTAACATTACACAGTATTTTCTGGAGAACCAAGTTTAAAATTGTGAATACAGGGTTTACAAGTTTGAAGGAACTTTAAGACAGCAGAATTTAAAAGAGCATTGATTTAATGTAAAAACACAAGTTTGAAGACAATAGATTATAAGCAGAATTGAGCTGCTGCAGATTTAAAACCAGAATAAAGGAATAAGAATAAATAAATGTTTTGAGAAGAAACAGAAGGAGAAATGTTATTCCCAAAAACTTTTAATGTCAGGGATGAGCCAAACTGACATCTTGGTGAAGACAATTCTTAAGATACTGATTTCTTAAAAATGAAACAGTAAATCAGAAACTGAATGACCCCTATTCCTATATTTCCAGACTGGGTAGTGACAAATGTAAAAGTAGTTATTTACATAATAATATCATTATTTATCATGCCATATATGGTGATATTTCTGAAAAGGTTAATGTTGAGGTTTCATTAGCTCTTCCCGAGCTGATCATGCCTCACTTTTATTTTGCAGAGAAGTAACTAATCTTAAAAAAAGCTGTCAATGAAGACAGAACGAGATACCTGGCTCCTGATAGTTCTGTGCTTAACAAGTTAATACAAACTCTGTCTATTGCTATCATGCAATAAACAATCTTGTTAACTAAAACAAGGGCTGATGCTGTTGAGATTCAGCAGTGGTCTATCCTCTACCACACACCCTTAAACTCAGCAGGCAAAGAGAATTGATAGGGGTCCTTGTCATTCAGTGATGGAGTTAGAACTTCTGGGTTCAAGTCCCACCAGCTCCATAGATGACAAGCACCTGATGAAGGAGCGTCGCTCCGGAAGCTAGTGCTTCTAATTAAGCCGGTTGGACTATAACCTGGTGTTGTGAGATTTTTAACTTTGTACACCCCAATCCACAGCTCCAGAGATATTTGACACCTCTGAACAGATTGATTAAAAATATCTACACCAGAATTCAATCTGGTATGCACTGCAGGAATAAACAAGTACTGAATAACAAATGTAAAGGAGGATTGTTGTCAGTGAACACCCCGTAAACACACATCGTGTGTGCTTGGTAACCACAAGATTGAACATGCTTGCAGCGATGTGTCTGACAGAACAACAGTCAGGTCAACTTTCAGTAATGTGTTAATAATTGATTTGTATTTTGCTGAATTCCTGTGATAGTTCAGGCGAAAGTGAGGACTGCAGATGCTGGAGATCAGAGTGTGTTGCTGGAAAAGCACAGCAGGTCAGGCAGCATCCGAGGAGCAGGAGAATGATGTTTCGGGCAAAAGCCCTTCATCAGGAATGCGGCTGATGAAGAGCTTTTGCCCGAAACGTCGACTCTCCTGCTCCTCGGATGCTGCCTGACGTCCTGTAATATTTTAACAAGTGTAACAAGATTCACTACCCAGATTTACTCCCTTTAGAAAGTCAATGAGAGACTGACCAGCATGACTTCAGGTCTGGAAGTTTGCTGTTTAAGCAAAGACCCTGTAGATGGGACTATCGACTGATGGGATCAGAAACCAGCCGCAGCACTCTATTAGAGATCAGCGTGAGAAGCACAGACCAACCTGAGACCGCTCATACTCTGAACAGGGGCAGGAAAAAGCGCATCTTTTACTCCTCCGCAGCCGATTACCTGATAATATCGTTATCGTCATTTATTTATTTCCGTGCAGAGTGCGTGGGGACAGGCTCCTATCGCCTTGAAACAGCGAAATCAGGGAATGCTCAGGGATTGAAGGTGCAGGCGGCTCAGCCTGAAATCGATGCAATAAAAAAAAACCGCTGCAATTCCGCTTTCAGAGGAGCCTGCTCAGCGATGTTATGGAAACACTTCTGGAGCAAGTAGGACTTGAGCCCAGACCTGCCAGCTCAGAGATAGGAACATTGCCACTTCCCCGCAATTCTGCTTTAACTCCACGGGAACGCCGCCCTGGACCAATAGCCAGTGCCTTTCCAAATTGATACAATGTTTCCAATCGCCAATAATATTCAGAAGAATCATCTGCATGCTCCGCCCCTCTATTGTCCCAATGACTAATCACATCCAGCCTCTATAGATCCCGCCTCTATTAATGCAAATTGTCTCAATGTTGATTGGAGCTCATGCCCTCCTTAGTTTCATAGTATGGGTGTAGCCTGCATGCTAATCAGAGAGGTTGGACAGTCATTGGTGGGTTCCAAGATCCTCATCCTTCCATATCAACCACCAAAGGGGGGGGAATTGGATAAAATTAAAAGCAGTCACATTAGTTTACTGTCCCGCAGTGGCTCTACGGAGAGCTGAGACTGTGGGTTTCCTCCCACAATCACAAAGATGTGCAGGTTAGGTGAATTGTCCACGCTAAAATTGCTCATGTTGGTCAGGGATGTGTAGGCTAGGTGCAATAGTAAGGGGTAAATGTCCCAGAGCAGGGAAATGGAGCCGAACAGCTACCTCAGCCCTGGGATGCCCATATAATTAGCTGAGGCGTCAGCAGAGCCCAAATGACTGCATGGGCCCCCTGTTCTTCGTTAGGCAGACAGACTTTACACAGTGGTCTTTCCCCACCGCGCCTTGGCGGCAGCTGCCCCAAGCTTCAGTGCGTCCCTCAACACGTAGTCCTGGACCTTGGAATGTGCCAGTCTGCAACACTCAGTCGGGGTCAACTCCTTCAGCTGGAAGATCAGCAGGTTTCGGACCGCCCAGCGAGCGTCCTTCACCGAGTTGATGATCCTCCAGGCACAGTTGATGTTCGTCTCAGTGTGCGTCCTGGGGAACAGACTGTAGAGCACGGAGTCCCGCGTCATGGCGCTGCTCGGGACGAACCTCGACAAACACCACTACATTCCTCTCCAGACTTCCTCTGCATAGGCACATTCCAGAAGGAGGTGTGTGACAGTCTCGTCCCCCCCGCAGCCACTTCGAGGGCAGCATGTGGTGTGGCTGAGAGTCCGGGCGTGCATAAAGGATCTCACAGGCAGAGCCCTTCTCACCACCAGCCAAGCCATGTCTTGGTGCTTGTTGGAAAGTTCTGGCGATGAGGCATTCTGCCAAATGGCTTTGACCAGGGAATCGCTCGATAGGATCCACCCTCTCCTTTTCCCGAAGGGTCTCAAGGACACTACGTGCTGACCACTTCCTGATGGACTTGTGGTCAAAGGTGTTTTTCTTTATAAACTTCTCCACGAAGGACAGGTGATACGGAACGTTCCAACTACTCGGAGCGTTCCGCGGCAGCGAGGCCAGGCCCATCCTTCGCAACACCGGGGACAGGTAGAACATCCACCCCCATCGTCTGCAGCAGGAGCAGGTTCTGCATACTTTCCTGGAGCTGGGACAGTTTTCCCCGCCTCTCTCTCGCCTCCTGAATACCTTTGAGGATGAAGAACCTCTTGATGTTCCCTTTTACTGCTTCCCACCAGTCCGCTGGGGACTCAAAGAGGGGCTCACGGTTCTCCAACCTGCGTAGTCCCTCTTGAGCTCCTCAATGTTTCCCGGGGTCAACAGCTTTGTGTTCAGCTTCCATGTTCCCTTACCAGCCCGCTGCTTGTCCTGTAGGTGACAGTTGGCCAGCAGGAGCCAGTGGTCGGAGAAGAACACCGGCTTGACGTCGGTGGATCTGACCGAGAGCGTTCGGGACACAAACAGGTAATCTATCCTTGAGCGGATAGACCCGTCTGCCTGTGACCAGGTGTATCTACGCTGCGCTCCGTCTGCAGGGGTGCTGAAGACGTCATGCAGCTTGGCATCTTTTACCATGTCCATCAGGGCTCTGGACGTGGGGTCCAGTTTACTGTCGCCCCCGCCGGATCGTCCATCTGCATCAATGATACAGTTGAAGTCTCAATGATACAGTTGGCCTGGACGTAGCCAGCAACAGTGGAAGCTGCTGCAGGACGGCCAACCGTTCACTCTTACCCACTGGGGAGTACACATTAATCAGTCTCAGGGGAGCATTCCTGTACATGACGTCGGTAACGAGGAGGCACCCGCCCACCACCTCCTTAACCTCGGAGATGGTGAAGTTGCCTCCTCGCAACAGGAAAGCCAGGCCGGAGGCGCGGCTATCGTTGCCCCCCGACCAAACTGACGGCCCATGGGCCCACAGGCTCAACCATCTCCTGTAGCTGCTGAGGTGCGGTATCCCAAACTCCTTTCTGGCCAACGTTAAAGCCGATGTCCTGTTTCTGCAGGAGTGTGGGATACCGCACCTCAGCAGCTACAGGAGATGGTCGAGCTTGTGGGCCCATGGGCCGTCAGTTTGGTGGGGGACAAAGATAGCCGTGTGTCCGGCCTGGGTATCCTGTTGCGAGGAGGCAACTTCACCATCTCCGAGGTTAAGGAGGTGGTGGGCGGGCGCCCCCTCGTCGCCGACGTCATGTACAGGAATGCTCCCCTGAGACTGATTAGTGTGTACGCCCCAGTGGGTAAGAGCGAACGGTTGGCCGTCCTGCAGCAGCTTCCACTGTTGCTGGGTACGTCCAGGTCGGTGGATGTCACGGAGGACCTCAAGGAGGTGAAGGGCCAGCAAGCCTCGCTCTTTCCCTCGGAGGTCTCCAAGATGGTCTTCCGGTCCAGGGTCCGCTCGAGTGGACAGGACGAGACGTGCTCACGTTTCTTCCTCCAGAAGGTGCACAAAGAGAGCTCTGTGCTCAGCAGCCTGAAGGAAGAAGATGGCTCGATAACATCATCTCAGTCTGTCGTCATGAGGATCAGTAAATCCTTCTATGCCAGTCTGTATGACGCAAAGCCAACCGACAGCGCGGCCTCCCAGTCGTTCCTGTCCTCTATCATGGAGGTCTTAGACGACAGAACACGGGAGAGGCTGGACCAGCCGCTATCTCTGGACGAGCTGACCAAGGCCCTCGAGTCCTTCAAAAAGAATAAAACTCCTGGAAGCGACGGCTTACCGGTCAAGCTCTATTCCGCTCTGTGGGACTTGATTGGCCAGGACCTGCTGGAGTTTTATGTCAGTATGCTTCGGGCAGGTACCATGAGTGAATCCATGAGGAAAGGCATCATCACCCTCGTCTACAAGCAGAAGGGGGAGAGGGAGGAACTCAGAAATTGGAGACCAATCTCACTGTTGAATGCGGATTACAAAATTCTGTCAAAGATAATCGCCAACCGGGTCAGGTCTGCTCTGGGGTCGGTGATTCACCCTGACCAAACCTGTGCTGTGCCGGGCAGGAAGATCGCTGAGAGTCTCGCACTCCTCAGGGATACGATCGCCTACGTGCAGGACAGGGGGTTGGACACCTGCCTGATCAGCCTGGACCAGGAGAAAGCCTTTGACAGGATATCACACAGGTATATGAGAGATGTTCTCTCCAAAATGGGCTTTGGGGAGGGAATCTGCAATTGGATCAGACTGCTCTCCACCAACATTGTCAGTGCAGTCTCAATCAACGGGTGGGAATCAGATAGCTTCCCAGTCAGATCTGGAGTCAGGCAGGGCTGCCCTCTCTCTCCTGCCTTGTTTGTGTGATGCAAAGAGCCATTTGCCGAGTCCATCAGGAAGGATGCGAGCCTGAGAGGGGTGACTATTCCTGGCAGCGGGGGCCTGCAGGTTAAGGCCTCCCTGTACATGGATGACGTCGCTGTTTTCTGCTCGGATCCGCTGTCCGTGCGCAGACTCATGTGCGTATGTGACCAGTTCGAACGGGCCTCAGGGGCCAAGGTAAACCGAGGCAAGAGCGAGGTCATGCTCTTCGGGAACTGGGCCGACCAATCCTCGATCCCCTTCACCGTCAGGACCGACCACCTGAAGGTGCTGGGTATTGGGTTCGGGGGCGCTGGGGCATGCGCCAATCTTGGGAGGAGCGTATCAGCAAAGTGAGGCAGAAACTGGGCAGATGGAAGCTACGGTCGCTCTCCATCGCGGAAAAAACAGGGTCATCAGGTGTGAGGCACTGTCATTGCTATTATACGTGGCACAGGTCTGGCCTATTCCCAGAACCTGTGCTGCTTCAGTCACCCGGGCCATCTTCCAGTTTATATGGAGGTCAAAGATGGACCGGGTCTGAGGGACTCGCTGTACAAAGATCTGGGCAATGGGGGAAAAAATACACCCAATGCCACCCTCACCCGGATGGCCACCTTTGTGTGTGGCTGCATCAAGCTGTGCGTGGATCCCCGGTACGCAAACACCAAGTGTCACTACGTACTGAGGTTCTACCTGTCCCCGGTGTTGCGAAGGATGGGCCTGGCCTCGCTGCCGCGGAACGCTCCGAGTAGTTGGACCGTTCCGTATCACCTGTCCTTCGTGGAGAAGTTTATGAAGAAAAACACCTTTGACCACAAGTCCATCAGGAAGTGGTCAGCACGTAGTGTCCTTGAGATCCTTCGGGAAAAGGAGAGGACGGTCCTCTCGAGCGGTTCCCTGAGCAGACTGTCAAAGCCATTTGGCAGAATGCCTCATCACCAGAACTTTCCAACAAGCACCAAGACATGGCTTACCTAGTGGTGAGAAGGGCTCTGCCTGTGAGATCCTTTATGCACGCCTGGACTCAGCTGCACCGCACGCTGCCCTCGAAGCGGCTTTGGGGGAGACGAGACTGTCACACACCTCCTTCTGGAATGTGCCTATGCAGAGGAAGTCTGGAGAGGAATGCAGTGGTGTTTGTTGAGGTTTTTCCCGAGTAGCGCCGTGACGCGGGACTCCGTGCTCTACGGCCTGTTCCCTGGGATGCACACCGAGACGAACATCAACTGTGCCTGGAGGATCATCAACTCGGTGAAGGACGCCCTCTGGGCGGTCCGAAACCTGCTGATCTTCCAGCTGAAGGAGTTGACCCCGACTGAGTGCTGCAGACTGGCACATTCCAAGGTCCAGGACTACGTGTTGAGGGATGCGCTGAAGCTTGGGGCAGCTGCCGCCAAGGCGCAGTGGGGAAAGACCACTGTGTAACATCTGCCTCCCTAAAGAAGAACAGGGGGCCCGCGCAGTCATTTGGGCTCTGCTGACGCCTCAGCTAAAAATGTAATGGTACAGACCTGTAAATAGGAATGATTACTCTGCTTTCGGTATGCAAACAAATGGAATGTTTACATATGTATGGCATGTCCAGTTGTACAGATCATCAAAGTATTTTATGAATAAAGTATATCTTTGAAATAAAAAAAAATAGGGTAGGGGAATGGGTCTGGGTGGGTTAGTCTTCAGAGGATTGGTGAGGACTTGGTCTGAAGGGCCTGTTTCTACACTGCAGGAATTCTAATTGCAGAATCAGAAGGTAAGGCAAACAGCCCTTTGACTCTGTTCCATTCAATGTTTCACTTTCCACCTCATATTCACATTCATGGTTTTCATCAGCCGGTCCAGCTGAACTATGACACACCCATGAAGCAGGTGAGACTCAAACCTAAGACTTCCAGCTCAAAGGTAGGGGTACTACCACTGCACCACAGGACTCTCTAAAACAACAGCCCCTACCTACATGGGTCTATCACCCTGACATTAAGAATCTGATGCTCTTAACACCTAAGCAGATCATCCAACAGAAAGTGCTGCAGAATGTCAGTAGGTCTGACAGCAACAGAGCTAATGTTTCAAATCCAGCAACTCTTCTTCAGAACAGATCTAACCATAGTTTTCAAATGAATCTTTTCAGAGATATTATGACATCTTCAGAGCAGAAGGGACTTGAACCTGGATTGCAGGGTTCAGAAGCAGGGACTCCACCACTGCACTACAAAAGACCATCAAATCCACTTTCCTCACTACTGTATACCATATCCATCGATACCTCAAGCAGCTGAAAATCCTTTCAAACTCAACTCTTGAATTTACTCATGGTCTGAACCTCCAGAGTTCTCTAGGGTAGAGATTCCCACCAGCTCTTTCACA
The DNA here is from genome assembly GCF_037043375.1 of Chiloscyllium plagiosum. Lineage (NCBI taxonomy): Eukaryota > Metazoa > Chordata > Chondrichthyes > Orectolobiformes > Hemiscylliidae > Chiloscyllium > Chiloscyllium plagiosum. Next base: position 3,737,840 of record NW_028270170.1, read on the forward strand.
CTGGAACAGATCAGCCACACTCTGTCCACATGTTGCTATTCATTGTGTCTCATTAGGTCAATATCCTGGAACTCCCCCCCCTCCAAAAGCACTACAGAGTATATAGGCCAAGGGGACTGCAGCAGTTCAAAAGGCAGCTCACCACCACCACCAGTACCTCAAAGGCAATGAGGGAGGGGCAGTGAACGCTGGCCCAGCCAGTGACACCCACATCCTGTGAATGAATAAGAAAGACGTTGGTCTCAACTATAGTGGAGTGGCCTACAAACATCAGGTCTATAGACTTGACTTCCTGCTCTCCCTACCCCTCCCTCATTTTTGATGTTTCACATCGTCTGTAATGGGCTTTGCATATAAATATCCAACTGGCTACACAGGTGACTTAATGTGGCAGTCAATAGTTTAAAAAAAACAAGTCACAGTGATTTAATGGTGGGAAAACTGTTTAGTTGTGTTTGATAATACTCCAGATACAAGATACAGCAGACTCAGGCTGGGAGGTAGTGGTCATGTCAGTGGACTAGCAATCTATAGCCCTCAGGTTTAATGCCCTGGGGACTGAGGTGCAAATCCCACTGGAGGGGCAGATGGTGAAATTTGAATACAACCAATATTTGGGATTTAAGAAAAGTTGGATTGACTGTAACCACTTTCAATGTTTGTAAAAACCCATCCAATTCACGAATGTCCTTTTTGGAAGGAACTCTACTGTAGTCTACACATGACTCCAGACCTACAGCACTGGGCTCGAATTAAAAAAAATAAAGCAGACCCAGGGATTGATCTGCAGAACTGTCTGTCCTGGGCTGGGCTGGGACTAACGTATGTATAGGCCGAGGTGGGACGAGGTTAGTTTAGGATATTTAGTCAGCCTGGATGAGTTGGACCAAAGAGTTGGTTTCTGTGCTGCATGTCTCTCTGGCTCTGAGTAGTAGCCCTAGTTTGGCGTTTAACAGTAAACAATGTTCCTTTCCAGTCAAGCTTCCTGAGTTATTACAGTACCACAAGAGGAAACATCGTTTCCACATCCTCCTTATCAAGATTTTATACATTTCAATCAAGTCACCCTTCCCTCTTATAAACTTCAAAGAATAACATCCACCTAGCCTACATATCCCTGGACACGATGGGCTCTTTTCTAATTAGACAACCCATTCATTCCAGGGAAAAATCAAGTAATTCTCCTCTCAGTCGTCTCCCTATGAATTTACATCCTGCTATGAAAAAGGAAACCAAACGCATACACAGTTTTCACATAGTGGCAGAGATCTGTCACCAGTAGTGGATGCCAACCAGCTCAAACATTCCACTGAGGGGGATGGGAGTGCTTGAATCCTTGCGGCCAGTGAGGAGTTACCCTGATCACTATTTTCCCAGGGACACTTTATCTATCCATCTTCATGCCTTGCTGCCTTCCTGCACCAATCAGACAACACAGTGGCTCAGTAATTAGCACTGCTGCCTCAGAGCGTCAGGGACCTGGGTTTGATTTCACCCTCAGGTAAAGGTGTGTGGAGTTTGCCATTTTCCCCATGTCTGTGGGTGCTCCGGTTTCCTCCCACAGTCCACACGATGCGCAGGTTAGATAAGATTGGCCATGGGAAATTGCCCATAGGGATGTGCAGGCCAGGTGGATTAGCCATGGGAAGTGCAGGGTGATGGGGAGGCATTCTGGATGGGATGCTGTTTGGAGGGTTGGTGTGGACTCAATGGTGAAATGGCCTGCATCCACTCTGTATGGATTCTTTGAACACAAAAACACTCATTGACAATCTGATGCTGCTTGGCTCAGCCACACAACCTTTTCCCCCCTCCCCTTTCTCAAAGAAATGTTCAAATAACAAAGCAATTCAATGTGCTGGAGTTTAATCGTCAGTCCGTGGAGGCGGAGTTGGCAATTCTATCAGGGTGAACGGCCCAGGGTGAACACTTGCGTACAGTCAGACTGTCTAACCCTGGAGAAGACAGTACAGGAAACTGTACCTGACCACTCACCAGCCTCTGACCCACATTGCCACAGGAAACAGAGAGGGAGCATACTGTTACTCGAATTCTGTCACTCAAAGCAGCCTTTCCTCATACCACCATCCCAAAAAACTTGTATAATAAATGCACTTTAAATAATAAACCTTTCCATATCCAGGTTTTTATTAAACTGAGAGATTCACAAGAGTTATACAGCACAGAAACAGACCCTTCGGCCCAATTCATCTATGCTGATCAGATATCCCAATCTGACCTAGTTCGACATGCACATATCCTTCTAAACCCTTCTGATCCATATACCCATTCAGATCCATTTTAAACGTTGCAATTGTACCAGCTTTCGTCTGGCAACTCATTCCATACACGCATCACCCTCTCCGTTAAAAAGTTACCTCTCAGGTCCTTTTCAAATCTTTCCCCTCTCACCTTAATCCTATGCCCTCTAACTTTGGACTCCCCTACCCTGGGAAACAGACCTTGGCTATTCACCCTATCCATGGCCCTCATGACTTTATAAACTTCTAGAAGGTTAACCCTCAGCTGTTGATGTTCCAGGGAAAAAGGCCCCAGCCTTTCCCTATAGCTTAAACCCTCCAGTCCTGGCAACATCCTTGTAAATCCTTTCTGCATCCTCTCAAATTTAACAACATCCTTCCTATAGCAGGGAGACCAGAATTGTATGAAGTATTCTAAAAGTGGCCTCACCAATATCCAGTAACAGCGACAACATGACCTACCAACCCTTGTACCCAAATGCACTGACCAATGAAGGCAAGTGTCTTCACCACCCTGTCAACCTACAACTCCACTTTTAAAGAACTATGCACCCACATCCCTAGGTCTCTTTGTTCGGCAACACTCTCTAGGACATTAACTGTGCAAGTCCTTCCCTGGTTTACCTTACTAAAGTGCAACATCTCGCATTTATCTAAACTAAACTCCATCTGCTACTCCTTGGTCCATCGGCCCATCTGGTCAAAGTCCCATTATACTCGGAGGTAGCCTTCTTCACTGTCATCTTGAACTCCTGGAGATTCCAGGCAGTATTGAATGGTTGGTGAGTGAGAAGGACACAAGACCCTGCACTTTGAGGTATATCTCATGAATATCAGCACCATTAGTTCACAGAGTCATCCACCCCAAAGAAGTGGCCCCATTTGGCCCATTGTTTCCCTGGTGGAACTGTCCACTTAGTCACATGTTCATTATTCTTCTCCCACAGCTCTGAAGATTGCTCCTTTATTGCTCCAATATATCTGAAATAACTCCACAGAGGCTGGTATCCCATCACGAAGGCACCCTTTATTTACATGTGGAGAGTGCTTGACACTGATCCAGCTCCCTCAGAGCCTCCTCTGAGTGTGAACAGGATGTCTGACTCTCCTGTTTTTGTCAGCCAGGGCTCGCTGATTCGGCCAAATTAACAGCCTCAAATCAGGGAACTCATTCTATGGGGTCCACCTGGCTGACCTCATTATAATCTCTACAGTATCCATTTGGTAAAACTGGCCACAACCCATCTTGGAGTTAAGGCTCTTGGCACAAGGTGCTGATGTTAAGCTTGGTGTGTCCTGACACTAACCCAAGAGAAAGGTCCTGAGAAGTTCTCTTCCTTCGCTGGGGACCATCAACTCCATGGTGATCTAGAATACTTTCTGCTGCTTGTTTCAGGCTCTGCAAAGGGTCGTCAGCCTTAAAACTAAACTTATGTTAATTATAATGTATGGTCAAGTCTGGGAGGTGGGCAATACCAGATTCACACACGCTGTTGTGATACTCGCGTAGTGTTTACAGAATTTACTGAATGGGAAAGGTGTTCCTCTGTCTGCCCAGGAACCAATAAATCTGAAAATAAAAGTGTTTCAGGAGAAAGGCAAGGCTTCAAACCCAAACTTACAAACACAATTCTAATTGCCCTGAATTCAGGCTGTAAATCTCTCCCACATCCCCAACATCACAAAAGGAAGTGACCAACCCATAATGATCAGACCATTTATCATACTGTGGGAGCTGACTGCATCACAGGCTAATTCACAGTCACAGTTCCTGCATTACAACAGTCACTACACCTTCCAAAATAAACTTTGTTGCCTGTAAAGTAGTTCAGGATGTCCTGACGCTGTGATAAAGGTGCTATATAAATACAAAGTTCTCTCTCTTTTCTTAGAACAAGCTGGTGTTTGAGTCCAGGGTGAAATCCAGGAAGTGTCCAGCAGTGGAGAAGAGGTCGTGATCAGATCTGCCTTTCTCAATTGTATGTGCCAAACACCTGTGTCACAGTTTGGATCTGGATTTGTTGGACGGGTTGGGAAGAGTAGAAAATGGCAGCTGGGAAAAGGGTAAGATTCCTGCTTCATTTTAACAGTGACCATTTGATCTGATCCTTTGCTGACTGAAGGACCTAGAAAAAGATGACAGGTTATTATTAGATTAATGCTGTTTAAATAAATTTCCTCATTCTCCTTAACCTTTGCTTTTCACCTCACTTGTATCTCTTTACTGTGCCCAGAATCCCTCTAGCACCTCAACAAATACCTTCAGCATGAAGACTTTAATAGGTGTTTGGATCCATGTGGAGATAGTTATGGTAAACAGGGAGATGGGAAAGCAACAGTACACAAATTAAACATGAAAATTACAAGAAATAAAAACACATGAGACTGTGACTGTTAGTAAAGTGACGTTCTCAACTCATTCTCCTTGAAAGTCACTCATTCATAGTGACAGAGCCAGTACTGTAGCTCAATGTTATAGTGACAGACCTGCAACCAGTGCTGTATCCCAGCGTTGTATAGAGATAGACTGAAGATTATATTTAAGCCACTAAGCTGGTCACACCTGCTGGGAAAGGTCCCAGCTCATTCTTTAAATCTCTTGGGTACAGGTGCTGCCTGTGTCTGAAAATACCGGCTTTGCTCTCACATTCTGGTGATCTGTGCTACTTATTCCATTTGGAGTAAGAGATAAACATTTCAACATGTTTAGGAATCCGACACAATGAACCATCCCTAGTAAATAGTCAGCAATAAATCTAATGGGGAATTGAGGAGAGATACCCAGACACAGACAGCAATTAGATTGTGCACCTTGCTACCATACAGGTTAGATATAGTCACTCATGAGAGAGAAAGGAAAGGGAAGAATCTTCTACTGGAGTGAGAGGAAGTGGGGGCATGAGGTGGTGTAGACTCTGGTGACAAACAGAAACACCAACTTGGAACTGTTAAATCAAGGAGGGAGACAGGATAGGCCCAAGAGCCTCTCTTTCTGCACAGTAACTGTCTGCGATTCTGTGTCCAGTTCTGTGCTATAATTCAGACATACAGATGGCAGAGAGAGAGACTTACATTGTTAGTGACTCCAAGCCTCCTGGAGATTTGCTACACAGACAAGACAGAGACATGGGATTAGAACATATAACTCAAACACATTGCACACTGCATCCAGCCAGCACTGCACCTAGAATGGAGTAAGCTGGACTGCCAATCCCTGGGAGGCTAGACAATTGGTAGACATAGAGAGGGGGAGTAGTTTTTGAGGTGGGGTGAAGTACAGAACAAGGACAATAGATTGTGGCTTCTGAAACCAGCACCACTTTCCACACAGAGCGCAGGGCAATGGAATTCTGGAATTTTCTTTCCCCAAATAGCTGTGAAGAGAGTCAATTGGAAAATGTAAGACTGAGCTAAATTTGGGGGGTGTGTCTGTGTGTGGCAGGAGGGTTACTCTAAAGACACTGGACAAAGCAGTTAGGGAGGTGCTCATTAGTCACAATCTGACTGTGAAAGACACAGGAGGCTGAGCGACCTCATCCTAGACCAATAACCCTTCCTTCAGAAAGGAATATCACAAAATAAGCTTAATATTTCCAGTTAAATTTGCATTCCCCAAACTGCAATCCAGCAACACCTGTTCCTGAAGTATTTTCTACATCTCCCCTCTACTGGAGAGTTTCTAACAGAAGGGTGCAGGGGGCGTCTCCATCAGGAAGCAATCCTGTCGTGGGAGCCCAGACAGCGGCTGTCATCTGGGGCTAGGGTGGGGTAAGAAGATCAAGCTCAGTCCCTCTCTCTAACCAGACATTTGCTCTCTGACTCAGCAAGCAGGCCTGTGACCAGTGGAGTGCCACAAGGATTGGTGCTGGGTCCACTACTTTTCATCATTTATACAAGTAATTTGGATGTGAGCGTAAGAGGTACAGTTAGTAAGTTTGCAGATAACACCAAAATTGGAGGTGTAGTGGACAGTGAAGAAGGTTATCTCAGATTACAATGGGATCCTGACCAGATGGGCCAATGGGCTGAGAAATGGCAGATGGAGTTTACTTCAGATAAATGTGAGGTGCTGCATTTTGGGAAAGCAAATCTTAGCAGGACTTATACACTTAATGGGAAGGTCCTCAGGAGTGTTGCTGGATAAAGAGACCTTGGAGTGCAGGTTCATAGCTCCTTGGAGTCACAGGTAGGTAGAATACTGAAGGTGGTGTTTGGTATGCTTTCCTTAATTGGTCAGAGTATTGAGTACAGGAGTTGGGAGGTCATGTTGCAGCTGTACAGGACATTGGTTAGGCCACTGTTGGAATACTGCGTGCAATTCTGATCTCCTTCCTATTGGAAAGATGTTGTGAAACTCGACAGGGTTCAGAAAAGATTTACAAAGATGTTGCCAGGGTTGGAGGATTTGAGCTATAGGAGAGGTTGAATAGGCTTGGGCTGTTTTCCCCGGAGCGTCGGAGGCCGAGGGTTGACCTTATAGAGGTTTACAAAATGATGTGGGGCTTGGATAGGATAAATAGACAAAGTATTTTCCCTGGGGTCAGGGAGTCCAGAACTAGAGGGCATAGGTTTAGGGTGAGAGGGGAAAGATATAAAAAGAGACCTAAGGTGCAACTTTTTCACACAGAGGGTGGTACATATATGGAATGAGCTGCCAGAGGAAGTGATGGAGGCTGGTACAATTGCAACATTTAAGAGGCATTTGGATGGGTATATGAATAGGAAGAGTTTGGAGGGATATGGGCCGGGTGCTGGCAGGTGGGACTAGATTGGGTTGGGATATCTGATCAGCATGGACGGGTTGGACCGAAGGGTTTGTTTCCATGCTGTACATCTCTATGACTGCATGACTCTAAGCCCATTCAACAGGACATTGAACAATGACATACAAGCAAAGCTTATAGGAGAAACACGTCTCGCTTTTAAAACACAGGCAGACAATGTACAAGAGACAGACACAGTAACGCAACGAGGATTGTGATCTATGGGACGAGACAGAGTTCACAACAACACAAGGAACTTTGTAGGGCTTCAGTCTCAGTAAACATCAGACAAGAACAGAGGGAGTGTTTGGTCCAGTTTGACAGTTTTCTCAGAGATGATTTCAATTTGCCCCCCCCCCCGTCTCTAGCCGTCTTTCAAATCATTCCAGGTTTTACTTTCAAAATAAAAAAGGTTAAACAGGTTAGACAGCCCCTGGTGGGTGCTGACAAAAATGTTCAAGGGGTTAAAAAAAAAAACAAATCAAAATTAAAATGTCATCTCCGTGTCAGCAGTGACGATGCCCTGCACATTCTGGGTTCGATTCTCCTTCGAAATGATTCAGCTGCCTTATCTATGACTTTCCCTCCATCATAAGGTCAGAAGTGAGAATGTTCACCAATGATTGCACAATGTTCAGCACCATTCACCAGTCCTCAGATACTGAAGCAGTCCATGTTCGAATGCAACAAAATCTGGACAATATCCAGGCTTGGGCTGACAAATGGCAAGTAACATTCATGCCACACAAATGCCAGGCTATGACCATCACCAGTAAGAAACAGAGACAATCTAACTGCTGCCCCCTGACATTCAACAGTGTTACTATCACTGAATTCCCCAATATCAACATCCTGGGGGTTACCATTAACCAGAAACTCAACAGGACCCACCATGTAGACAGGTCATAGACTCGGAATACTGTGGCAAGTGACTCACCTCCTAACTCCCCAAAGCCTGTCCACCATCTATCAGATGGAAGTCAGGAGTGCAATGGAATATTCCCCACTTGCCTGGATGGGTGCAGCTCCATTAAGAAGCTTGACCCCATCCAGGACAAAGTAACCCGCTTGACTGGCTCCACATCCACTCCCTCCACCATTGACACTCAGGAGCAGTGTGTAGAAGTTTCTGTCTAGCTTTGATAGGGTTTGATCCAGTCTCTCTGATATAGTGTTTGACTATTTAAGGGTCAGTGATGAACAAGAGGAAATGAAACGTGGGATGATTGTGGAATCAATGTGAATAGAACCCGTCTCACAAGGTGGAAGTGACTGGCATCACAAGGAGGTCCTACCTGTGCCATACTTTGCTCTGTTAAAGGAGTATCATCAACCTGGAGGGGTAGAGGAAAAAAACTCAATTGAAGTCTCAAGTCCTGAGGAGTCATAATTTACAATGCCACTCACAACAGGAATGCCAAATTTGCATCTTTCAAATAATGGAAATTATAAGTGTTTCAATTGCAGAAGTTCAGTGGAAAATGAGAGAGAAAGGAAAACAATTATATACACGAGACTACAAAGGCCAACCATGACCTCTGAGCGTCAGTGAGTGAAGTTACCTTTTGGAGTGCAGTTGCTGTTGTAACATAGGTAACTCAGCAACTAATTTGAATTAAATTGAATGGACTGTCAGGTGTACCGAGGCACAGTGAAAAGCTTTGTCGTGCGAGCAATACAGGAGGATCACAGAGTTAAGAAGCATAGACAATAAATAATGGGTAAACAGCAGCAAAAACAAAAACACAGGCTGATGTTAAGAGATAAAACAGTTATTATTAATTTTTAAAAATATGGTATTAAGTTTAAAGAGTATAGAACGATTGTAGGAAATAGGAAACTTAGATCTCCATGAAGGAGCTCGCAAGGAGTCAACCATATCCGGCAAAGTTCTCACAAACAGCAATGAGGTAAATGCTTACAGAATCATAGCAACATTATAAAGCTCACAACCACCTTCGAGGGCAATTAAGGATGGACAGTAAATGCAGGCCGAGCCAATGACACCCACAACTAATGAGCAAATGAAAGAAAGCACTGCAGGCCATTCAGTCTAGCTCTTCAAAAATTAAAAAAAAAATCCAATCATTCCTGCTCCCCAAAATCCCAGCAATTTTTTTGTTAAGTCTTTCAAATATTTATATTATTCCTTTTGCAAGCTGCTGCTATTATCTTGCCTCCAATTCCCCATCAGATAACACATTCCAAAATTCTAACCACTCATTGTATAAATAAAGTTTTGCCTTATCTCCTAATGATGTTTTGGTATAAAATTCTATCTTTTGTTACTGCTTCCATCACACTGTCAGTTCATCTTCTACAAACACTTTTAAGTTTTCTACCACATTTATTTTCTACCTCAAGCTCATCTGACTCATGCTCTCTTTCTCTCTCTCTCTCTCTCTCTCTCTCTTTCTGTTTAAATAAATCTTTCAGCAAATGCTGTACTTCCCCTACATTCTGCTGTACGACAGACAGACAGACAGACAGACAGACAGAGTGAGAGCACTTCTAGTCAGGACAATTGATAGCACACCACCAATGGACAGGAATTAAAAATCAGGGATGTGGAAATAGCCCAAATTGGACAACCAGAGAAAGATCCCAATAAATTTCTGATACTGCAGTAAAAACAAAGGGTCAGTTAGACTCGAAATGTCAGCTCTTTTCTCTCCTTACAGATGCTGCCAGACCTGCTGAGATTTTCCAGCATTTTCTCTTTTGGTTTCCGATACAGCAGTGACTGGCTATTTACATAACCCAGCCAAGCCTGGAAGAAGTCTGACATTTAAATTATATACCTTGCTGTGCCCCTTGACCTACACTGACCAACCTATCGTGAGGTCCCAACATTTACTAACTCAGTTTGGGGGTGGGTTGCTTATCCATTTCAACCTGCAATCAATACAACCAGAACAGCACACTGCATTAATGTCACACCCTTTAAAAGTGAAAAATCATATCAGCATAAACCATACAAAAAAGGTAAAAATCAGAGCATTACTCTCCTTGCTCCTCCTCATTTCAGTGGACATCATCCATGTGAGAAACCCTCAGAGGATATTTTTCCTCTACAACCTCGGGATCATTGGAAAACCCCTTAGAAAAATGTCAGCCTTTGCTCATTGGGTAACACACTCACTTCAAATTCAAGAAGTAATGTCAGACTTGAGCGCTTGATCCCGCACTGGCCAATCCCGGCCCGGGGACGAGGGGGGATCCCGCACTGGCCAATCCCGGCCCGGGGACGAGGGGGGATCCCGCACTGGCCAATCCCGGCCGGGGACGAGGGGGGATCCCGCACTGGCCAATCCCGGCCCGGGGACGAGGGGGGATCCCGCACTGGCCAATCCCGGCCCGGGGACGAGGGGGGGATCCCGCACTGGCCAATCCCGGCCCGGGGACGAGGGGGGGATCCCGCACTGGCCAATCCCGGCCCGGGGACGAGGGGGGGATCCCGCACTGGCCAATCCCGGCCCGGGGACGAGGGGGGGATCCCGCACTGGCCAATCCCGGCCCGGGGACGAGGGGGGGATCCCGCACTGGCCAATCCCGGCCCGGGGACGAGGGGGGGATCCCGCACTGGCCAATCCCGGCCCGGGGACGAGGGGGGGATCCCGCACTGGCCAATCCCGGCCCGGGGACGAGGGGGGGATCCCGCACTGGCCAATCCCGGCCCGGGGACGAGGGGGGGATCCCGCACTGGCCAATCCCGGCCCGGGGACGAGGGGGGGATCCCGCACTGGCCAATCCCGGCCCGGGGACGAGGGGGGGATCCCGCACTGGCCAATCCCGGCCCGGGGACGAGGGGGGGATCCCGCACTGGCCAATCCCGGCCCGGGGACGAGGGGGGATCCCGCACTGGCCAATCCCGGCCCGGGGATGAGGGGGGATCCCGCACTGGCCAATCCCGGCCCGGGGATGAGGGGGGACCCCGCACTGGCCAATCCCGGCCCGGGGACGAGGGGGGATCCCGCACTGGCCAATCCCGGCCCGGGGACGAGGGGGGATCCCGCACTGGCCAATCCCGGCCCGGGGATGAGGGGGGACCCCGCACTGGCCAATCCCGGCCCGGGGACGAGGGGGGATCCCGCACTGGCCAATCCCGGCCCGGGGACGAGGGGGGATCCCGCACTGGCCAATCCCGGCCCGGGGACGAGGCGGATCCCGCACTGGCAGAAGAGCTGCTACATGAAACCCAAGCACAAATGGTCATCTCAGTTGGTTGCAAAAGATCCAATGGCCACCATTTTTAAGAGTGAACATGTTATTTGTGTCCAGGACAAAATGCGTCCCTTGAAATGAACACAGCAAAGAGTGTTAATTTGGTCATTATCACATGACTGTTTGTAGGAACTTGCCATGTACAGATTGGGTGTTGTGTTTCCTACATTACAACAGTGACCACACTTTTAAAAAGTTCAACATTAGCTGTAATGTGCTGTAGAAAATCCAGAGATTGGAAATGTACTATAGAACTATTTTGTATTTATGCTGCTGTGTGCCAGAACATCCCGATGGTGGGTTGCGGCCCCCACGAGGGGCAGCTGCTGACACTTTGGGCTGGAGAGTTCCCAGACAGCACTCACTGCAGTCGACCTCTGACCGTGTGCCAACACCTGTGTGGCCCCTTTAAATCCTCAGGGTTTTTTTAAATAGTGGGCAAAGTGTAATAGGCTGTCACTGGGCTCTTGCAAAGTTCAAGGGAAAAGCAGGTCCTTTTCATTTTGGATGAAGCAGCTCCCAGTATTAGGTTTCACAGCACCCTCTCCCTCAATTATACCATCAAGCCTCATTCACGTTCTCACAGCAACTTCCAAAAGTACCAACAAAATAAAAACAAAACAGCGTCACAAAAGAGAAAAATGTTTGAGAAGAGCTGTCGTATGCTCTCCATGAGGCTGTTCGCAGCAGCACCTCATTGTAGAAATGTGGTGATGAAGTACAGGTTCCATCATGAGCTTATTGAATGAGAGTAGGAGAAAGTGAGGACTGCAGATGCTGGGGATCAGAGGTGAAAAATGTGTTGCTGGAAAAACACAGCAGGTCAGGCAGCATCCAAGGTGCAGGAGAATCGACGTTTCGGGCGTCGATTCTTCTGCTCCTTGGATGCTGCCTGACCTGCTGCGCTTTTCCAGCAACACTTTTTTCAGCTCTGATCTCCAGCATCTGCAGTCCTCACTTTCTCCTAGTTGATTTTAACCTACTGTGAACCCTCTTGCAAGGATGCCTTCCTTGAAGAAGCTCTCTTCCTCCCTTTCCTGAAGAAGGGCTTATGCCCGAAACGTCGATTCTCCTGCTCCTTGGATGCTGCCTGGCCTGCTGCACTTTTCCAGCAACACATTTTTCAGTTATTGAATGAGAGCACAGGTTTGATGGACAGAATGGCCTACCCCTACTTGTGTCCTCATGATCCAACACTCTACCAAACTCAATTGCATTCACAAATTCCTCACTGCACCGTCCTCATAACCTTTCAATTTCCTCAGTGATGGCATCAGTACTACTGCTGACGATATTGTACAAAGAGATAAATACACATCAGTCTATCAGTGGTAAACTCCTCTTCAGCTGGACATACACTTCCATGTGACAGCATGCAGGAAGGGCAGACCATGTCCACATTCTCTCCCCATACCTGCTCTAGCTGCTGTTAGTTCAGAGGCCGGTGGGACTGGTCTTCACTGTTCCCGCTGCTCGTCAGATAGTCAAACAGAACAAAGCCATAGGCTGATTCAGAGTCTGCCTGGCAGAGAGAAAAAGAGAGGGAAAGAGAGAGAGAGAGAGAGACACATACACACACAGACAGACAGAAAACAGCAAAGAACAAAAGATATAGTTGTCCCTAAACAGGAGAATGCAAACAAGGGTGTTGATATGTGGAATGTTCTGGGACAGCCACTTACCCTGAAATTCACTTTCTGAATGACCTGTTGTGGATCACTCTCCAGAATGACCCTGTCAGAGCAGCAGAGAGACAAAGTAAATTTGACACGACAATGGTTTATTTGATGTTAATCCAGCTCCCTCACCCCGGAAGACATCACATTTGTTAGGCCACTGTATTGCTGATGACACACCATCAGTTAAAACTCTACAGCCCACTATGTATAGAGTGCTTCCTGATATCACCCCCCAATAGGCTGACCCCAACTTTAAGATTTTGTTCCTAGTTCTGAATCTTCCACATCCCCCAACAACTAGAGGGAGGTTTCCCTCCATAGACCTTATAAATTACTGTTTTAATTTTAACACCTGAATTAGATTAGGTTAATCTTCTGAAAACAACATGATCGATATCAATTTACACAGTTGGTCCTTGTAACTTAACCCTCAAATAGCAAGAAACTGGCAAGCCGTGGGATGGCAATTTTTTGACAGTGAATTTCTCAGAAAAGAAATATAAAATGTATAAAAACTAGCCTCACCCGCCATCCACAACCTCATCCAAGATAAGCAGCAACCCATCCATATTCTCCATTAGAGATTTCTTCTCTACATTTTTCCTGAAATTGTAAAATTAATTTTCAACAAGTGAAGGCTAAATGCCCTAACAATCTCTGAACCAGCCACAGTTGATAACAACAATGAAAAGCCAACTATGTGCATTATTATGGCATCTTAAATACATTCACCTGAGACATTTCGCAGGAACACAAGAAAAACAAAAGTTAATGAAGCAAATGAGGAAGCCGTAGGGCAGATGACCAAGGTGTGATTATAGGAGAACTGGTGAGACAGCGACTGTAAAATAGAGGGAGTAAAAACATGAGACCATGAGCAACAACAAGATGGAGAAACAGTGAGCAAGAGAATGAGCACTATAGGGAGTTAGACTCTCAAGTTAAGGCTTAAACAATTGAAGGAACTCCAACCAGTGAGGGCACTCCGACCAGTGATAGAATTAAAGGGAGCTAGAGATACATCAAGAAGGCAAAACTGTAGGAACACCGTTGGAGGAGGCTACAGAATTGGCAAGGAGGGAGGCTTCATCAGGATCTGAATAGCTGGATGAGAAATCTTGAAACCAGGATGTTGCTGGATTGGGAACCAATGAAAGGCAATGGCCACATGGACCATGTGGTGAAAGTTAGGATGTGGACAGCAGATGTTGGAGAAGCTCAAGTATTTCACTCTCATCTAAAGGCAGCAAACCGCACGGAAAAGGGTTTCTGCCGAGGGGCCAAGGCAGGTGCTGAAGCATCGGATTTTATGTGTGTGTGAGAGCGAGTATGTATGCACGCGAGAGTGAGTGTGAGAGTTCAGAAACCTGGCTCTGGGTTAATGAGGGCCAAGGTTACAAACAAAAACACTCAAATTCAGGCTGAGACCACAGCCTGGGCAGAGCAGAAATCAAATTGATGAGAAGGGAATGGAGATGATGGGAGAAGAGAAAATAATATTTTCGTAGGCTTACACAGGTTAAAAGCTTTGACTTAAGCAAGAGTTGTTAAAGAAAAATTCTTACCGTAACATTTGGCTCAAAGAGTCGAACAGGCAGTTGAGAACGGCCATTAACATGAGCTGTAAATAGACAGGATTTTTTACACATTACACAGACCATGATATTGTAAATGAATGCCCTTTACGTAATGACAGTAATAGACTAGGAGAAAACCAGAATGCAGCTGACTGTATTTGTAGTCACACCTATGACACTGGAAAACACACTGCAACTTACATCAGTAAAAGGGTAAACTAGAGAAAGAATATAAGTGAAAGGCAGAGGCAGAATTGGGTTCTAAGGCTGGTGTTATGAAGCTGAAGGAGTGTACTGTACCTTTAAGAGAAAGTGAAAACTGTCAAACACCTGTCGTCATGTCCGTGTGCTAGAAAATTTAAAAATGTAACGTTTGGCTGTGAAGTAAATGGCTGAGCTTGATTGCTATGTTTTCACAACAATTTGAATTCAACCATCTAAATTATGCCCCAAGATACTAAAACCCAATTGCATTTGAATTTTACTGTTTTGACAATATTGAACCAATGAGATGATCCGATGTTTTGGAGTATAAAAAGCAGGCATTTTGGACAGTTAGCCATAGAGACAAAGAGCACCTACTGCCAGTACAGACTGCCTGCAACCCTTCTCTCTGAAATGTACCTTTTCACATGAAACAGCTTTGCAGCAGAAGACCAAAGACTAAACCAGGGACATCTACAGAGGATCAACACCACTGGCTGGTTTTGGAAATTGGTTTGCTGTAAGTTTAACAGGGGCTTGATTGGATTAGTATATTTGTTATAGAGTGGGAGGTAGATAACAAGTTTAAGGGAAAGGAGGCTTACAGTTGTTGTTTAAAATGTTCTCTTTTGGAGTTAAAGCAAAATTTTTTTTTTCTTTAGTGGAATTTGGGTAGTTCTCAGTCACTCATACTTTAACAGATTATAAGGCGAGGTGAGCTCTTCTGTGTGTTTAGTTTGAGTAGCAAAAGGGGTTACCCTGTGTCGTAACAATGGTTTCTTAACAGGTGTACGGTACAACACCTCAGCATGGGTAACAATCAGTTAATGACATAACCAGTGAATGAGGCAAGGGAAATTTGGGATGCACGGGAGAATACAGAGGACACAGATCTTGGAGGGTTGTGGGGTTGGAAGAGTTTACCGAAACAAGGAAAAGAAAGGAGAGATTAGAAAACAAGGTCAAAAAATGAATTAAGGCATTATAGGAAGACCATTTAAAAAATAAAATGGCAATTTGAAGCAATGAGTACTACAGAGTAAAAAAGCAAGGAGGTGATATTGAACTTTTATAAGACACTGGTTAGACCCTAGCTGGAGTTGTATATAGTTATGGCCAACACATTATAGCGAAGATGTAATTGTATTGGAGAGAGTGCAGAAGTGATCTATGAGAATGGTTCTGGGAGTGAGAAACTTCAGTGGTAAGGATGGGTTGGAGCATTTGGGTTGGTTCTCCCTGGAGAGAAGGAAGCTGAGAAAAGATCTGATAGAGGTTTTCAAAAATCCTGAGTGGCCTGAATAGAGTAGACAGGGAGAAGCTGTTCCTGCTCTTAAAGGATTTAAGAATGAGAGAGCATGGATTTAAAGTGATGTGCCAAAAAAAAATACAAGGGTGAATGAGGCAAACCCTTCTCAGCTAGCAAGTAGTTAGGGTCCAGAATGCACTGCCTGGAAACGTGGGAGAGGCAGGTTTAACTGAGGTATTCGAGAGGGCACTGGATGGTTACTTGGATAGAAACTGTGTGCAAGGATATGGGAGATTGACCCTTAGATTAGTTTAGATTCCCTACAGTATGGAAACAGGCTCTTTGACCCAACAAGTCCACACCGACCCTCAGAAGAGTAACTCACTAAGACCCATTCCCCTACCCTATATTTACCCCGGACTAATGCACCTAACATTGTGGACAATTTAGCATGGCCAATCCACCTGACCTGCACATCTTTGGACCGAGAGAGGAAACCAGAGCACCTGGAGGAAACCCACACAGACACGGGCAGAGAATGTACAAACTCCACACAGACAGTTGCCCAAGGCGGGAATCAAACCCGGGTCCCTGGCGCTGTGAGGCAGCAGTGCTAACCACAGTCACTGTGACGCCCTGGGTAATGACGAGCAATGCAGGCATGATGGGCTGAGTGGCCTTCTTCTGTGCTGTAACAATCCTGTGATAGAGAGTGAAAGGAGCTGGGAATGGGTTAGGGCAGAGTTTAGAATCTGCTCAACAATGTCCATGCTGCGTGTGTTCCACATTCCTGCCCTCCCACTGTTCACTTCACTCCTTTCCTGTCTACACATCCTTCTGTTTCTGCCTGCCTCACGAGTTCAATGTCTTCAGAAACCAGAATTTGGGAACAAACGTCGTCAATGGGTAGAAACCTCCCTGACCCCAGAAACTGATAACATACTGAGCATGACTATAGACAGACTGAGAATTCTAAATCGTGAATACTTCCATTTTCTGAAATCCCCATACTGATTGTAAACAAAAGTAACAGGAGATTCTTTCAAGGTTTGTGTTGGTGTTGTTCTGAGCTAATTCCAGCAGGAGGCAGTGACAGAGGGGTATGCAACAACCTCCACTGGAGGAATTTGGACACTTATCTTGCCACAAATCTGCAGTGTTTCATTACTCAGCGAAAGTGTTTATTTTACCTCATTTTCCTGTGAGTTCCCCACGATGTAAATGTACAAATCGACCGAACTTTTATAGATGATGGTCAATCCTTCCAGGAATGCAATGTCGCCTGTTGCAGTTGTAGGACAGGGGATAAGAATTCCACTTGGATTAAATGGTTTTTGCATGTTCAGTTTTCTCTCATTCTCTAGTCGCTGCTTTTCATTTTACAGTTGATCTATGTCTTACCTTCCATCTACCCACTTTGGTTCTGTCTCTCTCACTAGCTTTATCTGACAGAAGTCCATCAATTTCTGGTTTGAAATTTTCAATGATCGTCTGTCTCAGATTTCGGACGCAGAGAAACAGAACAACCCTGTGTGTGGGGGAAGTGTTCCTGACATCATTCCAGAGTATCCCAAGTCTGATTTTAAGGTCATGCCTGTTTGTCCTGGAATCTCAATCACCTGGGAAAAACATTTCTCTCCATTTCATAAATCATACAGTACAGAAAAGTCTGCACCAACAAAAATCTACTCTAAATCTACACTAGTCCCAAGTTCGCACTAAATTAAAAGCTTTGAATGTTATGGCAAGTGCTATTCAAATATCTTTTAAAATGTTGTGAGGTTCCCCCCTTGAACTCCCCTCCAGGCAGCGCATTTCAGATTCCCATCACCGTCTAGCTGAAAACGTTTTTCCTCAAATCCCCTCTCAACCTCCTGTCTTTCACCTTAAAACTATGCCCCTTGTTATTGACCTTTCAAATAATTGAGGAACAGCTGCTTCCTATCCACCCTATTCATGCCCCTCATACGTGATGAAGGAGCAGCGCTCCGAAAGCTAGTACTTCCAAATAAACCTGTTGGATTTTAATGTCATAATCTTATACACCTCTATCAGGTCCCCTCTCAGCTCAAAAGAAAACTATCCAAGCTTCTCCTGCCTCTCTTCATAGAGAAATATTCCAGGTGACTCACTGGTGAATCTCCTCTGTACCCCTCTCCAGTGTAATTACATCCTTCCTATAATGCAGGGTCCAGAAGTGCACACAGTACTCCAGCTGTGGGCTAACCAAAGCTCCAATATAACCTCTCTCCTCTTATAATCTATGCTGTGACTGATAAAGGCAAGTATCATGTAGGTCTTTTTAACTACACCATAAATCTGTCTTGTCACTAAAAAGTTAAAAATCACACAACACCAGGTTATAGTCCAACAGGTTTATTTGGAAGTACGTTTAACTTTGTCCACCCCAGTCCAACACCGGCCCCTCCACATCATTGTCATCCATAAGGCATTTGTGAACAAGCACGCCAAGATCCCTGTGAACTTCCCCAATGTCCTGTCCTTCACTGACCAATCCCTTGTCCATTTACTGCTTCTAAAGTGGATCATCTCATGCTTATCAGGGTTAAAATTTCATCTTCCACTGATCTACCCATCTGACCAGTCCGTTTCTATCCTCCTATAAAGTGACACCTTCCTGCTCACTGTCAACCACCCAGCCAATTCTTTCATCCTCTTCAATAACCACAATAATTCAATTCTTAATTGTCTACTGTAATCTGTACAGTAGAAAAAGTAAATACTGAAAACGTGCAGCATCTGTGAGAGAGAAAAATTGAGTTAACATTTCAGAAGTGGCTTTTTGTCATAATCAGAAAAGATGTTGCCTGGATAATTACAAGTTCAACCAGGACAAAGCAGCCCATTTGATTGGCATCACATCCACAAGCATCTACTCCCTCCACCACTGACTCTCAGCAACAGCAGTGTGTACCATCTACAAAATGCATAGCAGAAATTCAAAGATCCTTAGACAGCACCTTCCAAATTCACAACCACTTCCATCTAGAAGGACAAGGGCTGCAGATAAATGGAACACTACTACCTGTAAGTTTAAATATATCACCATTGCTGGGTCAAAATCCAGGAATTCCCTCCCTAAGGGCATTGTGGGTCTAGCCACAGCACATGGACTGTAATGGTTCAAGAAGGTAGCTCACCCCCACCTTCCCAAGGGGCATCTAGGGATGGGCAATAATGCTGGCCCAGCCAGTAATACCCACATCCCATGAGTACACTTTTTAATTAAAAAATGTGTTCAAATCTTTAAGCATTTGTTTACTGACAGGAATTTTGTGAAAGATCTTTAAAAATCTTTATTTTCTTTGGAATACTCAGTTACATTTCTCAAAAGAATTTCTAAGAATAGTAGGAAATGGCTTCCTGACCTGTTGAATATTTGCAGCATTTATTTTATTTCAGATTTAAAGTAGCCACAATAATATTGCCTCTCACTACATTAAATTTCCACACAATTTAACTCTTCTAGTCCTATTAACACACTGAATCTGCGCTGCAGGCCTCCAGTTCATCTCTGACCAGGACTACATGCAACCAAGAATAACTCACTTTTTTCTGTGACGTTTTGGAGTCTCATTGAGATATCTGCCAACATTCCAACTCATTTTTATACCTGTTTTCTTATTTCAGTGTGTGGCCCCTTCAATCTCTCTGCTTCCATACAATAGTTCTTACTATTTAGAAATTACCCTGATCTTTCTTTCCTGGTACAAGGTGGATGACCCTAATGCTTCCCTTGCACTGAAATGCATTGAGATAGTCTACTATTGTAGAAGTGAAGATTTCATGATCAGTTCAAAAAAGTTACGTTAGTTCTGAGAGTACATAAATATCTTGATAACATAACATCAGCCACCTGTTCGCAATTTGTTGCGCTCACATACTCTGTGACCTTCCCCTGAGTTCAGTAACTTTGAACAGTTTTCCCATGTATGTTGATCAGCAATAGGATCACCCATTAATAAGCTTCCAGATTAACAAGAGAATCAAAGCACATTGAAGCAGGTGGCAATGTGAGGTTGAGATCATCAGCCATATCTTACTGAATGTCTCAGTGGCCTTGAGGAGGCCAATGGCCTCCTCTTGCTCCTAATTTGTACATTTGTATGTTCAACACCTGCAGAGTTAGAAGCCTAGTTTAGGCAATGTGTCCTTGCAACTGAAGCTTGGTACCATTCTGGTTAGTCTCTGCTGTAACCCCTCCAATGTCAATGTACCCTTCCTGAGATGCAGGACCCAGGACTGAAAGGAAACTACTCAAAAGCCGCATTGGGACCAATTATCACAGCCAAAGCCACAGGTCCAATAAACCATACAGCCACCCCAAGGAGTGACAGGAGAGGGCAAGGGTGAAGGCAGAAAGATCAAACCACATTTAACAATGGCACTGGCAAAGGAGGACAAGGACACTTACTGTCACTTTTATGTGTCTTGCTAAAAATATTCTTTTCAAAGTTCCTCTGTTCCTTGGTGGAAGGATACGCATCATCATAATACTGTGGAGAGAAAGAAAGAGACAGAGAGGGAGAGCTAGGATCACTCCCATGAATGCTATAGAGGTAACAACAGCTTTAGCAAACTGCCATCCTTTAGGAGTTACCTTGGCATGTAGACGCTCCCCATCATTGTCCAGGATGATGATTGCTTTGACAGTGTAGAGAGATGGCTCCTAAAAGCAGAGACAAAGGGACAGCTTGTTTCTGAGATTGGTTGGAACTCCCCATTCCCAGCACGGTTGGAGTTGCTGTCAGTGTTTGTTAACATCACCCACAGGGAGTCTGTTAAATGGCGGAGGGGGAATCTGCCACTCTTCCTTTTATACCTCACATTGATTATTGTTCTGGGACCTTAAATGGGATCTGGAAACCCAATCAGGGGAATGCAAGCAACTCCCCAACCTAACTGTATCAGAGTCACTCTTGTGTTTCTACAGCACTGTCAAGGTAAGAAGGTAAGGAGTTAAATCTTCACTGAGACTGGAGTCGGAATCTAGATATTCCCAATGCAGAACTGAGGGAATGCTACACTTCAGGTGAGGTGAGCTGTTAAACTTGAGTGAATGAGGGAAAAATAAAGTGGCCTAAAGAAAGATAGAATTATGGTCTTATGGGTGAGGGGAGTGGGGTAAGGGCCTTTTTGTGGTATTTGATGGGACACCAACTTCCTAAAAAAGGGAACTGGACATAAAACATAAGAAAAACAAAAAAAAAACCTTACCTGCCTAGACTTGCTGTGGTATCCAAACCTCTCCCCAGGAGGTCTGGCTGGTGATGGAATATAGCTCAAGCCTCCAACAAAGGTTGTTGACTGGGACGGAGTCTGGATGTTTAAAAAAAGACCATCCTAGCTGGGGCAGTTGTATTACTTTTTTGTTCAAAGGGAAGGTTAATGTTTGAAAACTGTGAGAAGGTTGATGAGGCAGGGGAGGTGACAAAGGATTCCACTCATTTTAACTGCCTTTGCTTCCCTCCAGCTCAATTCCCACCAGATACAGAGGAGATTGTGGTTAAAGCCGCACAATCAGTGTGAAAACAATTATGCAGACTGTTGCCATGTCCCTTGGTTTTGCAATGGTCTCTTAGAGTGGCACAGATCCTGTGATATAAATGGGATGTAATTATACTGTAAGAGAAAGTCGTTCCCCATGGTTATGTCCTTCAGGAACTGCAAACCATGAAAAGCAAACATGTTTCATAACACAATATTTACTGAGCCTTTTACAGAGAGAGGACAAAAGAACAAACTTTCAAGGCCTGGTTGACAAAACAAATCAGTTTAAAGCAACACCAGAGACAGACTCAAGTTGAGGGAATGCCAGAAACATGGGTAGTTATCACTGTTCACCTTTTAGACTGATCCCAGTTTGACTGAGATACACATATTTGCTGTTACATTTCTTTAACAAATCTTTTCTCAACCAATCAAACCCCATGTGCAATATCTCAGCTTGTGGTGATCATACTGCTCACTAGCTCTAACCCTCCCATTTTAAGAATCAGAAGGCTATTGGTCCAGCCCCATTCCAGAAGACATGAGCACAAAATGTAAGCAACAGTCTCTCCAGTACTGGGAACACTGCACTTTCAGATGGGTTCCATGCAGCAACTAAGGAAACAAAGTTCTCCTCCGTGTCATGGTCAATATTTATGCTTCAAACAACACATTATCTGGTAATTACTGTTAGTGCAAGAGTTTTGTGCATAGATTGATTCCCAGTTGTCCCTTATATTACAACATTCTTTAAAACTAACTCAACTGACTTTGGGATGTTGCGAGGTTGTAGAAAGTGTTATTTATACAAATGCAAGTCTTCCTGGAAGTGGAAGCAAGGTTTTGTTTTAAAATTGGCTGAAAACAGATTTTATAGAAATGCTTTGATGCCAATCAGGAGGAACGGGTCAAACTGACATTTATTTCTCACGTGCATAATCTTTATTATATAAATCCTGAGCTGAAAATGTGTTGCTGGAAAAGCGCAGCAGGTCAGGCAGTATCCAAGGAGCAGGAGAATCGACGTTTTGGGCACGAGCCCTTCTTCAGGAATTATACTGAGTCCTGAAGAAGGGCTCATGCCCGAAATATTGATTCTCCTGCTCCTTAGATGCTGCCTGACCTGCTGCGCTTTTCCAGCAACACATTTTCAGCTCTGATCTCCAGCATCTGCAGTCCTCACTTTTTCCCTATATAAATCCTGACTTTTGCATGAGGAAACCCTGCCTTTGACACTTGAAGGCTTTAGAGTCACTTGCGGCATACAGATGTTTGAAGATCATGCGGACTTTAGCAAACAACATCAAACCACTCAATAAGGCTGCCCACCCAAAAACAAATACCAGGGAAATCACTGAAAGAAGTAAGCAACATCATAACCCGTGAATAATGTTGTTTCTATCTGTACTGCTCTGAGTTGACGGAATCCAGTGGCTATTTACAGATGTCAGGATACAATACTGAAAGACTACGTGTGTCTGCAAGACAGGATTTCGTAAAACTGTGTGCGGAGATTACCCCCATATGTAGTGCACTGGTACGTCTGGTAAATTCTCTTCAACACTTCAGGGATCACAAGATGGTGCATACAGAAATTAATCTTAAATATCCAGAAATTGGATATTTGAAACAATTACTAAATTCAGTGGAAATATTTGTGAATAAGCATCTTCAGAGAAAGTGGGTTGGTCAAAGCCCTCTGGAATGATATTTGGTCTCAAGACAAGAGAAACAAAGTGACTTGGATCCAGTCCACTCCCACCCAGAAGCCAACACCCTGCTCAAGGCCAGGGTGCCCAGTATTGGCAAATGGCTGGTTGCTGAGAGAATTGTTCAGAATTTTTTTTTAAAAATTCACAATCCCCCCCACATCCTCACCCCTGACCCCTCATCTCTGCCACCTCCTCCAATCCTGGAAACCTCAAGATTGCTGCGTCCCTTCAATTCTGAACTGTGGGTAACTTCTGATTTCGGACACTTTGGCTGCATGTTCTGCATTGGATTTCTTTCTCTAAACTTCTCAGCCTCTCTCTCACTTTAACAAAGTATTTGGTCATGGTTCCTAATGTGTGGCTGAATATCAATTGTTTGGTTTAATGTTCTAAAGTGACTCAGTTGCTTCGCTAAATTTACAAAGCATTATACAAATTCTTCAACAGCTAGCAAATGCCAATACTGGATGTAAATTTTATATTTACAATATACTGGTGACGCGGACCTGTAATGTTTATGGGTACCAAATAAATGTCACCACACCACAGCTATAACAATGTTTGGTAACTTCCTTCAAGCACTGCCGCAAGTGACTGGGATTGGTTCAAACATAGTTTGTATTCCCGTTTACCACACTCTGTTGAAGGAATCAGCCGCTTTTAATCTGCAGTTGTGGCAGTTTCAGACCCTGCTGTGCTCGCTCCAAGGCCCTGTAAACCGATCCTGCCTTCTGTAAACTGTGTCCCAGGTCCCACCCTGACTGCAACTCAGTGGCGTCTGTTTATTCTTAGACCCCTCCAGCTCAACGTGTCACATACATGAATGAAATAGAGCGACAGTTCCATATGCAAATAACCAGCCCTGTTAGGATTAATTTTGTAGTGAGTTTAAACGGCTAAGATTAAATTAGTAAAACAAATTAACAAGAATCTTCTGCCTATTCCCAAAGCAGTCGGATTTGAAGGGAGTTTAAAACTCTCTTGTTCCAAGGTCGTCATTTAAACGGACTCTCCGGGGTGCGAGTGCGTTGAAAAGTTGGAGTTCCAGTTTTTTTTAACTGCAATTCACACCAATCACCAGTCTACTGACACAGGCTGCTGCCTGGAACCTTCACACGTGTCTCTGCTAACGCCACATCACAGGTTCAGTCAGAGATCCTCGCTATTTACACAGACAGAATTACTCAAAAATCGTTCCCAGAGTAAAATACCCCCTTGGACATACCCTTATCTTTTGAAACAGTCAACTTTATAACCACGCGATTTGCATATATAAATTGTTGAATGTTGCAATAAAAAGTTAACTTTTTGATATATATATATATATACACACACACATACAGTACACACACGTAAATAACAAGTAACAAACATTGTATCAAAAGTTAACTTTTTAAAATTATATCCTGGTAAAAATTGCCTTCTGGTTAACAACTGGGAAAGTTTGCAGTATTTAGCCAGTTCGCCTGGTTTCACTTTGTAGTTGGGGTCTTTCCAAAACAAAGTTCTGTCATGCACTGACTTTTTTTCAGTTACAGAGCCAGAGTGTATGACAGAACCTTCGGCTTGGAAGACCTCTGCACGGCAGATCCTCAAGTCAAGTCTGGAATAACCCCAACAGACCGACTTTTGTTTAAAGAAATCCCATTTTGGTCGGAGCAGACTCTTTCTTTCCAAATGAACACAACATCGGCACAAATCAGATCAGCAAAAAAAAACTTTTAATTTCGTGCTCTCCTCCCCTCTTCTCCCCCCCCCCCCCCCCAAACATATGGGGATTTACATGCAAACCTGCATTTACAGGTTTAGCTGCATTTTTACTGGAACAATCTTTTCATTTCATTTTACAAAAAAAGTTAGCGACGGATTCTGGTGAAATCTGGTTCGGTTTCATCACAGAGTCGCAGACTGTGCAGGGTCTATATCTGTGCAAGCTGGTATGTGAAAAATGTCAGAGCAACACATCGGAGCCAATTCAGCGAGAAAGCATAGGGAGTCTGGGGAGGGAGACTGACTTCACCTTACTCACAATCTGTTTCACCAAGGCATCATCCACCGAAAGTGACATGACCTAAACAATGGAAGAAAGATAGTTGAAATGTACACCCCATACCAGCGCTGACGGATCCATGTTGCAGTAGTGCCGACGTGGACAAATCTTTCATCCACTCCCAGCCTCTGTGACTGGCTCCCTCGCCATAGGAGGGTTTATTTAGGCTGCAATGGTGTATGACGGGATTCTGGATGACTCCCAGCTGCTTGCTCTCATTTGGTTTGACTCGAATTCCTTGTTTCCATCCCCCCTCTTCTCCATTGCAGTTGTGTTTTTGGGTTGGAAGGCGCTGGTAAGTACTATCTTCACAGAACCCAGCTCCAAATATACAAAATCAGATTGCTGTCAATTTTTTCTCCAATCAACCTGTTCAGGGATGTTGGGATGCAACATTTGGGGTAGATGGAACCTGAATCCAGGCCCCCTGGCTCAGAGAAAGCGGCACTACCATTGTGTCCTGCATCTTTAAAGATCGAGGTGTATTCTCTAACATAATTTGCATATTTCTTAATCTGACATCCCCTCACACTGTTTTAAGACTACAGTATCACTTCCACTTTGTATTCAGGATTTCTGAAATACCTGATACGTGAAAAGTTACATTTCTATAGCACTATTAACTACCACAGAATATTCCAAAGCTTTCTGTCCAGTAAAAACTCATGAAACATACTCAAAAGGACCTGTACAGGGGACAATTATTATCTTTGTCATTGACATAATGCACCCCATCTCCCTATAGGAAACCATATCAATTTGTACACAGCAAACTCCATAAATACATCGGCACCACTCCCCACCTCTTCCTCCGCTACATTGATGACTGCATTGGCGCCACCTCGTGCTCCCACGAGGAGGTTGAACAATTCATCAACTTCACCAACACATTCCACCCTGACTTTAAATTTACCTGGACCATCTCTGACACCTCCCTCCCCTTCCTGGACCTCTCCATCTCCATTAATGACGACCGACTTGACACTGACATTTTTTACAAACCCACCGACTCCCACAGCTACCTGGATTACACCTCTTCCCACCCTACCTCCTGCAAAAATGCCATCCCATATTCCTCCGCCTCCGCCGTATCTGCTCCCAGGAGGACCAGTTCCACCACAGAACACACCAGATGGCCTCCTTCTTTAGAGACCGCAATTTCCCTTCCCACGTGGTTAAAGATGCCCTCCAACGCATCTCGTCTACATCCCGCACCTCCGCCCTCAGACCCCACCCCTCCAACCGTAACAAGGACAGAACGCCCCTGGTGCTCACCTTCCACCCTACCAACCTTCGCATAAACCAAATCATCCGCCGACATTTCCGCCACCTCCAAACAGACCCCACCACCAGGAATATATTTCCCTCCCCACCCCTTTCCGCCTTCCGCAAAGACCATTCCCTCCGTGACTACCTGGTCAGGTCCACGCCCCCCTACAACCCACCCTCCCATCCTGGCACTTTCCCCTGCCACCGCATGAACTGTAAAAGCTGTGCCCACACCTCCTCCCTCACCTCTATCCAAGGCCCTAAAGGAGCCTTCCACATCCATCAAAGTTTTACTTGCACATCCACTAATATCATTTATTGTATCCGTGCTCCCGATGTGGTCTCCTCTACATTGGGGAGACTGGGCGCCTCCTAGCAGAGCACCTTAGGGAACATCTCCGGGACTCCTGCACCAATCAACCACACCGCCCCGTGGCCCAACATTTCAACTCCCCCTCCCACTCTGCCGAGGACATGGAGGTCCTGGGCCTCCTTCACCGCCACTCCCTCACCACCAGACGCCTGGAGGAAGAACGCCTCATCTTCCGCCTCGGAACACTTCAACCCCAGGGCATCAATGTGGACTTCAACAGTTTCCTCATTTCCCCTTCCCCCACCTCACCCTAGTTCCAAACTTCCGGCTCAGCACTGTCCCCATGACTTGTCCAGACTTGTCCTACCTGCCTATCTCCTTTTCCACCTATCCACTCCACCCCCCCCACCTATCACCTTCATCTCCTCCCCCACTCACCCATTGTACTCTATGCTACTTTCTCCCCACCCCCACCCTCCTCTAGCTTATCTCTCCACGCTTCAGGCTCTCTGCCTTTATTCCTGATGAAGGGCTTTTGCCCGAAACGTCAATTTCGAAGCTCCTTGGATGCTGCCTGAACTGCTGTGCTCTTCCAGCACCACTAATCCAGAATCTGGTTTCCAGCATCTGCAGTCATTGTTTTTACCTTTTTAAACTCCACAAATAGCAGTGTGATGACCAGGTTACCTAGTTGAGTGATATTGATTGTACAGTAAGTATAAGCTCGACATTGGGGAAAATATCCTTGATCAGTTTCTTCAAAATAATTTCAATTCTTGTACATCCGAAGGTCAGCACCAGCTCCATAGCCAAGAAAGCCCAGCAGCGTCTGTACTTTTTGCGCTGGCTGAGGAAAGCCCACCCCCGACCCGCCCATCCTCACCACATTCTACAGAGGGTTCATTGAGAGTACCCTGAGCTGCTGCATCACTGCTTGGTTCAGAAATTGCACCGTCTCCAATCATAAGACCATACAACGGACAGTGAGGACAGCTGAGAAGATTATCTCCTCCGTCCATCACAGACATTTACACCACACGCTGCATCCAAAAGGCTAACAGCATGTGGAAGACCCCACAAACCCCTCACTCAAACTCTTTTCCCTCCTCCCATCTGGGAGAAGATACCAGAGCATTTGGTCTCTCATGGCCAGACTGTGCAACAGTTTCTTCCCCCAAGCCATCAGGCTCCTTAACACTGTATGATCAGACTCTATTCCATCTGAAATTCTTTGCACTACTTTGAATTGCTGCTAGAAAAATGTCTATCATTTATCATTCTTCTATTACACTGTAACGTGTATATTTTGCACTTCTTATGCACTTTATGCTGTGTACGATTGTGTAGTTTGTGCTGTCCATGTAGCACCCACTGTTCTGCAAGAATGTTGTCTCGTTTTTACTGTATCAGTTGTATTTGGTAGAAATGACAAATAAAAGCTTGTCTACTCTACTTCGGGTTTCAGTTTAACATTTTGCAGCACCAGGATACCTGCAGAGGTGTTTGTGCTCAAATCCTGGAGTCAGTCTTGAATATACACCTTTATAACTCTGAAACAAGATGATGACTGACTGACCCAGTGTGGCATGATAGATATTACAGGAAAGTGTAGATTCTGCGCAATACCCAGGAGCATCTTCAATGGCACATCTCAAATAATTCTCCCAGGTAATGTATCCCTGAACCAATGTTACAGAAATGGATTATCTCATCATTATCACATTGCTGTTTGTGATATCTTGATTTGTGCACATTCATTGCTGTATTTCCTACATTGCAGGCGGTGACTACAATTCAGAAGTATTTTGTTGGCTATAAGGTGTTTTGGGGATTCCTGAGGTCATGAAAATCATTATAGCTATGCAACAGCTTTTCTTTCTAGTTTCTATGTGGCATGTAATTGGATGAGTGTATATGTAATATTGGGAGTCTGTATATGTGGTATAGTACTGGATAAGTATATAATGAATAGGATGTGTGTATATTTTCTTAACTTCACTCGTGGGATGTGGGTGTTGCTGGCTGGACCTGCATTTATTGCCAGTCAGCAAGTTTCTCATGAGAAGATTGTGGTGAGCTGCAGTCTTGAACTGCTACAGTCTATGTGTTGTTGGTAGACCCAAGTTATCCTTAGAGAGGGAATTACAGGATTTTGACCGAGCAACAGCGAAGGAACGACAATATATTTCCAAGTTTGTGAGAAGATTTGTAGCTCGGGTGCTTGTTGTTGTGGTTCTGTTCGCCGAGCTGGGAATTTGTGTTGCAGACGTTTCATCCCCTGTCTAGGTGACATCCTCAGTGCTTGGGAGCCTCCTGTGAAGCGCTTCTGTGATGTTTCCTCCAGCATTTACAGTGGTTTGTCTCTGCCGCTTCCGGTTGTCAGTTCCAGCTGTCCGTTGCAGTGGTCGGTATATTGGGTCCAGGTCGATGTGCTTATTGATTGAATCTGTGGATGAGTGCCATGCCTCTAGGAATTCCCTGGCTGTTCTCTGTTTGGCTTGTCCCATAATAGTAGTGTTGTCCCGATCGAACTCATGTTGCTCGTCATCTGCGTGTGTGGCTACTAAGGATAGCTGGTCATGTCGTTTCCTGGCTAGTTGGTGTTCATTGATGTGGATCGTTAGCTGTCTTCCTGTTTGTCCTATGTAGTGTTTTGTGCAGTCCTTGCATGGGATTTTGTACACTACATTGGTTTTGCTCATGCTGGGTATCGGGTCCTTCGTTCTGGTGAGTTGTTGTCTGAGGGTGGCTGTTGGTTTGTGTGCTGTTATGAGTCCTAGTAGTCGCAGTCGTCTGGCTGTCTGTTCTGAAATGTTTTTGTTGTATGGTAGTGTAGCTAGTCCTTTGGGTTGCGGCATGTCCTCATTCCGTTGTCTTTCCCTTAGGCATCTGTTGATGAAATTGCGCGGGTATCCGTTTTTGGCGAATACATTGTTTCAGTGTTCTTCTTCCTCTTTTTGCAGTTCTGGTGTACTGCAGTGTGTTGTGGCCCTTTTGAACGATGTCTTGATGCAACTTCTTTTGTGTGTGTTGGGGTGGTTGCTTTCGTAGTTTAGGACTTGGTCTGTGTGTGTGGCTTTCCTGTGTACCTTTGTGGTGAATTCTCCGTTCGGTGTTCTCTGTACCATCACGCATGGGAGTTGGTTGTCCTTTTCTTCCTCTCGAGTGAATCGGATTCCTGTGAGTGTGGCGTTGATGATCCGGTGTGTGTTCTCTATTTCTGTGTTTTTAATGATTACAAAGGTGTCATCCACATATCTGACCCAGAGTTTGGGTTGAATTTGCGGTAAGACTGTTTGTTCTAATCTTTGCATTACCGCTTCTGCTATGAGTCCAGAGATGGGTGAGCCCATGGGTGTGCCGTTGATTTGTTCATATATTTGGTTGTTGAATGTGAAGTGTGTTGTGAGGCACAGGTCCAGTAGTTTGAGTATGCAGTCTTTGTTGACAGGTTCAATGTCCTGTTGTCTGTTCTGTATGTCCAGCAGGTTGGCTATTGTTTCTCTGGCTAGGGTTTTGTCAATAGAGGTGAACAGTGCTGTTACGTCGAATGAGACCATAGTTTTTCCTTGTCTATGTGTATATTGCTGATAATGTCCAAGAATTCCTGTGTTGACTATATGGAGTGTCTGGATCTGCTGACCAGGTGTTTCAGTTTCTGCTGTAGTTCTTTAGCCAGTTTGTGTGATGGTGTCCCTGGTAGTGATACTATGGGTCTGAGTGGGATGTCTGGTTTGTGCACTTTAGGTAGCCCATAGAATCTGGGGGTGTTGTTGCTTTCAGGTTTCATTCTTTGTAGGTCAAACCTGGTTATCTGTCCGTTTTTTTGTAGGTTCCTCAGTGTGTTGTTTATCCTATTGGTGAGCTGTGGGGTGGGGTCAAACTCCCTCTTTTGGTAGGTGTTGGTATCTGCAAGTAGTTGCGCTTTTTGGATGTCCTCTGTTTTGTCTAGGATGACCGTCATTCTGCCTTTGTCTGCTGGTAGTATGATTATGTTCTTATCGATTCTTAGTGATTTTAGGACTCATAACAGCACACAAACCAACAGCCACTCTCAGACAACAACTCACCAGAACGAAGGACCCGATACCCAGCATGAGCAAAACCAATGTAGTGTACAAAATCCCACGCAAGGACTGCACAAAACACTACATAGGACAAACAGGAAGACAGCTAACGATCCGCATCCATGAACACCAACTAGCCACGAAACGGCACGACCAGCTATCCTTAGTAGCCACACACGCAGATGACAAGCAACATGAGTTCGACTGTGACAACACTACTATTATAGGACAAGCCAAACAGAGAACAGCCAGGGAATTCCTAGAGGCATGGCACTCATCCACAGATTCAATCAATAAGTACATCGACCTGGACCCAATATACTGACCACTGCAACGGACAGCTGGAACGGACAACCGGAAGCGGATTTGGCGGTAAAGGAGACCAAAACCCCACCCCCCCGTGGCTGACTACTTCAACTCCCTCTCCCACTCTGACAACCACTATAAATGCCAGAGGAAACATCACAGAAGCACTTCATAGGAGGCTCCCAAGCACTGAGGATGTCACCTAGACAGGGGATGAAACGTCAGCAACACTAATTCCCAGCTCGGCGAACAGAACCACAACAACGATATATTTCCAAGTCAGAATGGTGAGTGCATGGAGGGGAACTTGCAGGGGGTGGTGTTCCCATGTATCTGCTGCCCCTTGTCTTTCTAGCTGGAAGTGATTGTGGGTTTTGAAGGAACTGTCAAAGGATCTTTGGTGAATTTCTGGATATGATGCTAATCAAACAGGCTGCTCTGTCCTGGATAGTGTCAAGCTTCTTGAGTGTTGTTGAAGCTGCTCTTATCCAGGCAAGTGATAAGATTTGAGAACTTGTAGGTGATGGACAGGCTTTGTGGAGTCAGGTGGTAAGTTGCTCACTGCAATATTCCTAGCCTTTGACCTATTTTTGTAGCTACAGTATTTATATGGTGGGTCCAGCTGATTTTCTGGTCAATGATAGCTATCAGGATGTTGATAATAGGGAATTCAGTGATGGTAACACCATTGCATGTCATTGAATGATGGTTAGATTGTTTCTCACTGGTGAAGGGCATTGCCTGGCATTTGTGTAGTTCAAATGTTACTTGCCACTTACCAACCCAAGCTTGCATACAGTCCAGATGTTGTTGCATTTGAACATGGACTGCTTCATTATCTGAGGGATCATGAATGGTGGGTAAAGTAGTGCAAACATCCCCACTTCTGACCTTATGATGGAGGCCATTGATGAAGTAGCTGAAGATGGTTGGGCTTAGGACACTACGAGAAAGTGAGGCTGGAGATCAGAGTCAAAGTGTGGCACTGGAAAAGCACAGCAGGTCAGGCAGCATCCAAAGAGCATGAGAATTGATGTTTTGCGTATAAGCCCTTCTTCAGGAATGTGATGGGGAAGGGGGCTGAGAGATAAATAGGAGGGTGGGGGTGGGGCTGGGGGAAAGGTAGCTGGAAAGATGTGATAGGTTGGAGGGGAGGATGGAGCAGATAGGTGGGAAAGATGATGGACAAGGGGCGGTGCTGAGTTGGAGGGTTGGATCTGGGATGAGTGGGGTAAGGGGAGACGAGGAAACTGGTGAAATTGATATTGATGCCATGTGGTTGAAGGGTCCAAAGGGGGAAGGTGAGGCGTTCTTCCTCCAGGCTCCGGGTGGCTTGGATTTGGCAGTAAAGGAGACCAAAACCCCACCCCCCCCGTGGCTGACTACTTCAACTCCCTCTCCCACTCTGTCAAAGACATACCACCCCCCAGCCCCACCCCCCATGGTAAGCACTGGTGCCTCACAGTGCCAGGGACCCCAGGTTCAATTCTGATCTTGGGCGACTGACTGTGTGGAGTTTGCATATTCTACCCATGTTTGCGTGGGTTTCCTCCCACAGTTCAAAGATGTACAGGTCAGCTGAATTGGCCATACTAAATTGCCCATAGTGTTAGATGCATTACTCAGAGGGAAATGGGTCTGAGTGGGTTACTCTTTGGAGGATTGGTGTGGACTTGTTGGGCTGAAGGGCCTGTTTCCAACTGTAGGGAAGTCTAATCTAATATCCTCCCAAGCCCCTCTCCACCCCATTTCTTGCCAATGGCCCACTTTACTGGTACACTGCTTTCCCATGACCAATTAGAATGGTTACCACTCCTTGTTACTTGTTGAAATCAGTAAGACTATGAGTTAAAGAAGATACATTCTCCCTCTCCTTTTTTACATCTAATAAATAAAGCAGTTCGATTGAAATGCAAAAACACTATTTGTTTATTTATAAAGTCTCCCTAATGATATTTTTCTCCTAGTTTGCTTTCGGCAGTGATTTAATTTTAAAGTTCTTCACTGGATCAGGACAACACAGGACTGTTGGTAACTTTCACCTTTCACAGGATCACTCACCCTGACATTAGGAGTCAGTGGAAGCCCTCTTCATTCCCCAAAATTTGAATGATGTAGTGTCTTTGGAAATTTGAAGGCAGAGTTAGATAGATTCTTAATAAGATCATTAGGTATGTGGACAAAGCCTGCCAGTACACCACCCCCTCACCTCCATCCTTGGCCCCAGAACTTCCAGGTGAGACAGAGGTTCACCTACCTCTCTTCCAACCTAGTTTACTGCATCAGGTGTTCCCGATGTAGTCTTCTCTACTTTGGGGAGACCAAACGTAAACTTAAGGAACGGTTTACCAAACATTGCAGCCGGGTCCGCAGGGGCCGACGAGACCTCCCAGTCGCTGCCCATTTCAATTCCCCTAACCACTCCCTTTCTGACAATGACCATCCTTGGCCTCCTCTATCACCGAAACAAACCACAGCACCTATTGGAGGAACAACACCTTATTTTCCACCTGGGCACCCTACAGCCCAGAGGACTAAACATTGAGTTCTCCAATTTCAAATAACCTCCCTCCCCATCACCCGACTCCCTTCCAAGCCCCTCCCCCTCACTGCCGCTGCTCCCTGATACCAAGCGGATTCATTCCTCCCATTGACCAACCAGGTCGTACCCGCTACCTGTCTTCACCTATCTCCACTTCACCACCCTGCCCCTGCCACTCCCTTTATCTGCAGCTCCCCCTTCACCCACCGCCAGTCCTGAAGAAGGGTTGCACCC
Organism: Chiloscyllium plagiosum; assembly: GCF_037043375.1. Taxonomy (NCBI): domain Eukaryota; kingdom Metazoa; phylum Chordata; class Chondrichthyes; order Orectolobiformes; family Hemiscylliidae; genus Chiloscyllium; species Chiloscyllium plagiosum. Next base: position 3,771,801 of record NW_028270170.1, read on the forward strand.
AAAACATCGACTTCTACACCTCCTGATGCTGCCTGGCTCGCTGTGTTCTCCCAGCCTCCTGCCTGGCTAACGTGGACTATTCAGAGCAAGCATGATCTTATTACATGATGGAGCAGGCTTGAGGGGCTTAGTTCTGCTCTTATGTTGTATCTTTATACAACATTTGGAATGAAACGGAGGGAAACAATTGAGCTTGGTGTGAAGGTGGCAGGAAGTTCTGGAAGATAGGAGTCAGAGGTTGGACAGGACTGAAAGATCAGCGATACATTAGTTTTAGGTTTTGAAGATTAATTATATGGAACTTTGTTTCAGGAGTTTCAATTAGTACAGTGGAGTTTATTTTAGGGTACAGCTGTTCCAGTATGGAATAGAAACAATAAGATTTGATTCCATCACTTGGCACCTCAACAGGTTGTACATTGTTCTGATTTTCAAGAAGTTCAGAGTGTATTGAACTGCTTCCTCTGGGGGCATTTCCTTGTTTATTTTATTTGATTTATTAATACCTGATGCTCAACTGGAGCTCAGTTGGCAGGCAGAAGTCCTGTTTGAAAAAGCATGCTTCACTGGCCTGCATTACAGTGACTCTGTATGATAGCTGACAATCATTCTGTAGGTGACATTTTTTATTCTTATTATCTTTATGGACTTTTGGTACAAATATTTAGTAAAGCAACATTTAATAGGCTCACTATTTTGATCCAACAGCCTGTTTTGGAGAATGGGTGAGCATCTGAAGGAGTTAAGCTTTTCACTGCCTGGGTGTTTAATCTGTGTGAGAAACCACACCAGTGTCTGAATCTTCACACCATTTCCCTGTCTCTTTGTGGAGATGGTTCTGATGAAAAGCAATTCTGGTCTCCCTGCTGTGGGAAAGATACTGTTAAACTTGAAAGAGTTCAGAAAAGATTTACATGGATGTTGCTGAGGTTGGAGAGTTTGAGTTATAGGGAGGGGCTGAATTGGTTGGGACTTTTTCACCTGGACTGTTGATGAGGGGCATGGATAGGGTGAATAGCCAAGGTCTTTGTCCCAGGGTAGAGGAGACCAAAACTAGAGGGTATAGGTTTAAGATGGGAGAGGAAAGATTTAAAATGGACCAAAGGGGCGACCTTTTCATGCAGAGAGTGGTGCGTGTATAGAATGAGCTGCCAGAGGAGGTTGTGGAGACAAGAAAATTGCAGATGCTGGAATCCAAAGTAGGAGGCTTGAAGAAGACAGTAAGCCAGGCAGCATCAGGAAGTGGAGGAGTAAATGTTTCGGTGTAACCTTTCTTCAGGACTGGAGGTGGGTGTAAGAGGAGTTGCAAATAAAGGGATGTTAGGGGTGGTGGTGAGGTAGGGATAAGGGAACACAGGTAGAGGGTACAATCTAGTTGGTGGATGGGAGGAATGAATCCAGTTGGTAGCTGAGGGGGTGAAGGTCGGTCAGAGGAATGGAAGGGAAGGAGAGGGGCTGGGAAGGGATGGGAAGGGAGACTATTTGAAATTGGAGAACTCAATGTTGAGTCCTCCGGGCTGCAGGCTACCCAGGTGGAAGATGAGGTGTTGTTCCTCCTATTTGCAGTCTGATTCACTGCAGCAATGGAGGAGGTTGAGGATGGTCATGTTGGAATGGGAGTGGGAAGGGCATTAAACTAGTTGGTGACTGGGAGGTCAGGGTGGCTCCTGTGGGCCTGGCTGAGGTGCTTGGCGAAACATGCCCTGAGTTTGCGTTTGGTCTCACCGATGTAGAGAAGACCACCTCGGGGGCATCTGATGCACCAAACTAGGTTGGAGGAGGCGGGTACAATTACAACATTTAAAAGACATCTGGTTTGGTATGTGAATAGGAAGGGTTTAGAGGGATATGGGTCAAATGCTGGCAAACGGGACTAGATTAATTTAAGATATCTGGCTGGCATGGGCATGTTGGGCTGAAGGGTCTGTTTCCGTGTTGTATAACTCTACGACTCTAAAAGCTCCAGCAGCCTTCATGATGTCCCCACCCTTCTCACCCGCAGCTGTAATCTGGAACTCTGATCGCTGGCTGTTACACTGCTTCCAGTGCTGACTACCCTGCCTGTGCTTTCCAGCTCATCAGTTCCCAGCCACAATGGGGTCACCCTGACCTATAATCTCTCAAGTCAAATGTTCAATTCCCACTCGCCTCACGTGTTTTGAGGGGTTACTTCTGCTGCCAATGTGTGTGACAGGATCCGCACCATCACAAGGTGAGACTGATTCAAAGTGGGCTGACTCAGGGAGGTGGTGAAGGGGGTGGGAAACTGGAGTCTTATGGTCAAAAATGGTCAAATACTTTTACCCTTAGAAAATATTAGATCAGTTTCCATGTTCACAGTAAAGTCTGAGAATTATGTTTCGCCACACCATCTTTCCAACAATGAATAAGAATGGGTTACACCATTTGTTAAAGCACAAAGTTTGACAGAAATTAATTCCATCCTGACCTTAAATTTACCTGGACCATCTCTGACACCTCCCTCCCCTTCCTGGACCTCTCCAGCTCCATTAATAACGACTGACTTGACACCGACATTTTTTACAAACCCACCGACTCCCACAGCTACCTGGATTACACCTCTTCCCACCCTACCTCTTGCAAAAATGCCATCCCGTAATCCCAATTGCTCCGCCTCCACCGTATCTGCTCCCAGGAGGACCAGTTCCACCACAGAACACACCAGATGGCCTCCTTCTTTAGAGACCGCAATTTCCCTTCCCACGTGGTTAAAGATGCCCTGCAACACATCTCGTCCACATCCCGCACCTCCACCCTCAGACCCACCCCTCCAACCGTAACGAGGACAGACCCCCCTGGTGCTCACTTTCCACCCTACCAACCTTCACATAAACCAAATCATCTGATGACATTTCCACCAGCTCCAAACAGACCCCACCACCAGGGATATATTTCCCTCCCCACCCCTTTCCGCCTTCCGCAAAGACAATTCCCTCTGTGACTACCTGGTCAGGTCCACGCCCCCCTACAACCCACCCTCCCTCCTGGCACCTTCCCCTGCCACCATAGGAATTGCAAAACATGCGCCCACACCTCCTCCCTCACCTCCATCCAAGGCCCTAAAGGAGCCTTCCACATCCATCAAAGTTTTACCTGCACATCCACTAATATCATTTATTGTATTCGTTGCTCCCGATGCGGTCTCCTCTACTTTGGGGAGACTGGACTACTCCTAGCAGAGCGCTTTAGGGAACATCTCTGGGACACCCGCACCAATCAACCAAACCGCCCCGTGGCCCAACATTTCAACTCCCCCCTCCCACTCTGCCGAGGACAGGCAGGTCCTGGGCCTCCTTCACCGCCGCTCCCTCACCACTCTATACCTGGAGGAAGATCCCGTCATCTTCCGCCTCGGAACATTTCAACCCCAGGGCATCAATGTGGACTTCACCAGTTTCCTCATTTTCCCTTCCCCCACCTCACCTCAGTTCCAGACTTCCAGCTCAGCACTGTCCCCATGACTTGCCCTACCTGCCTATTTTCCTTTCCACCTATCCACTCCACCCTCCTCTCTGACCTATCACCTCCATCTCCACCTTCATTAACCTATTGTACTCTATGCTACTTTCTCCCCACCCCCACCCTCCTCTCATTTATCTCTCCATCCTGCAGGCACTCTGCCTCTATTCCTGATGAAGGGCTTTTGCCCGAAACGTCGATTTTCCTGCTCCTCGGATGCTGCCTGACCTGCTGTGCTTTTCCAGAACCACTCTAATCTAGAAATTAATTATGTTTGGAGCATAATGTTATACACTATAATTTTTAAGTTTCATATTCCTACCAAATTTGAGTTTGTAAAGCAGCTGATTCTGATGTTAGAACAATGATTAGACTTCAAAGGTACTTCACTGCAAGCACCAAAACATAAGTGAGGACATCTCAAAGTCATAAAGGGCAATATAAATGTAAATTCGTCCACGGCTGGAGTGTCCTGTTCAGATCTGAACACCACACTTCAGGAAAGATAATTGACCTTGCAGAGGAATCGTACAGATTAATGAGAATGATGCTAGGCTAGTAGTCAGAAAGGGGTCGAGAGTGTGGTGCTGGAAAAGCACAGCAGGTCAGGAGCAGGAGAATCTACATTTCGGGCATAATCCCTTCATAAGGAAGGTTCTCATGAAAGATTACAGACTTCCAGTGCTGACCAGAACTGTTGTGTTGTCAGCCTTTTCTGCTCTAATTTCAGATTTCCAGCAACTGCAGTATTTTATTTCTGCAAGAAACAAAACTTGAAAAGTCAATCATTACTTGATTAAAAGAACACGGAATAGTACCTTCATTAACTAGTGTCAGCGAATACTTAACAACAACAGCTTGAAGGCATGCATCCTTTATCAGCCAAACTGCAGTTTTTGTCCGAGGTGTAACTCAAAGTATTTTTATTTTATGCCCATGTGTGTTTTGTTCATCATTACAAAGAATGCTGGTGCAATGCAATTGAACACATTTCATTTTGCCCACATAGCACCAAAAATAAGAATCGCTAGGGTATACAATACATTACAGGCAGAGTAAAAGTCCTTTTAATTAAACCAAAGTACTGTTGATCTGAAATAAAAACAGGAAGAGTCTGAGAAACTTAGCATCTGTGGGGGTGAGAGTGCTAATAGTAGAAGAGGAGAGATATTGATGCATAATAGGTATTAATGGTAGGTGTGAATTGTAGAAAATAGGTCAGGTCTATTGAGAGCAAACCCATTCAAACAAGGTAATGGGGAGTGGGGTGGAAGGTCATATAATCAAAATCAAGGGCAGCGTTCATGGTCTGAAGTTGTTGAACTCAATGATGAGTTCTGAAGGCTGTCAAGTGCCTAAGTAGAAAATGAGGTGTTGTTCTTCTACCTTGCAATGGGCTGTACTGTAGCACTGTAGCAGCCCGAGGACAGAAATGCGAGTTCTTTCTTTCTTCCTCAAACATTACAGATGCTGTACACAAACTGTGGAAACCTTACAGGGCTACACAGCACAGTATATCTTAAACAGCAATGGTGCCTGGACAGGGAGGGTGCTAATGTTAATGCTAGGTAGTGAGGTTGTAAAATAGTCTCCATTCATCAACTGATGAGCACAAAATTAGAAACAAGATCAGAAATTGCTGGAAAAGCTAAGCAAGTCTGGCAGCATCGGTGGAGAAAAAGCAGAGTTAATGTTCCAGGTCCAGTGATCATTCTTCAGTTCCATTGTTGTGTATCTGACCCAATGGTTGGGAATATCTTTTGCATTAATTAGATGCCATGAGTACTCATTAACACCCCAGCCATTAGAAATTCATTCAGAGGTACAATCTTGTTGGGTAAAGATGGGCAACAAATCCAACTCTATAGATGAAGTTTGTACCTAGCATGGTAGACATCATTCCAGAAACGATCCAGAAGACAATTTTGATGGTCTGGAATACTTAATACTGTACTGTAACCTATTATGGATACAATTGTTTCCAAGAAAAATGAACGCTTACACATTAGAATTGCACGTTACAACCATCCTAAAGCAAGTGATGTTAATGACTTTCCTCTTACCCTTTTTGTGGGCAGTAGACAAGAATCATAGAATCCATAGAGTGCAGAAAGAGGCCATTCGGCCCATCGATTCTGCACCGATCCTATGCAGAGCATCCCATGATGTTGGGCTGAACATGATGCCAAATTAAACTAATCCCTTCTGCCTGCCCTTGGTCCATGTCCCTCAATTCCTTGCATATTCATATGCTTACCTAAAAATCTCTTAAAGCCCCCTTTGTATCTGCCTTCTCCACCATTCTTGGTAGTGTGTTCCACAATCCTACCACTCTCTGTGTAAAAACACTTGTCTCTCACATCTCCTTTGAATTTTCCGCCTCTCACCTTAAATGCATGACCCTTAGTTTTAGACATTTCAATTCAAGAAAAAAAGATTCTGACTGTCAACCCTATCTTGACCACTCTATGTACTTGTGTGACCACCTTCAGGGAGCTAGAGACTTGGACCCCAAGATCCCTCTGTACATCAACGCTGTTCAGGCTCCTGTTTTTAATTCTATACTCTTCCTTAACATTTGATCTCCAAATATCTCCACACTGGCATAGATTAAACTCCATCTGCTATTTTTCCACCCATATCTGCTACTGACCTATACTGCACTGTATCCTTTGACAACCTTCTACACTGTCCACAAATCCACCGATCTTTGTATTGTCTGCAAACTTACTAACCCATCCGTCTACATTTTCATCCAAGTCATTTATATGTATCACAAACAGCAGAGGTCCCAGTACGGATCAACATTAGTCACGGACTTCCAGCCTGAAAAAACCCTTCCACCCTCTGCCTTCTATGGGCAATTTCTGATCCCATGCATCTTAATCTTCTGGATGAGTCTACCATGAGGGACCTTGTTGAAAGCCTTACTAAAATCCATGTGGACAACATCCACTGCTCTACCCTCATTGATCACCTTCGTCACCTCCTCTGAAAATTCAATCAAGTTAGTAAGACATGACCTGCCCTGCACAAAGCAATGACGACTGTCCTAATTAAGCCCTTATTATCTATGCCCTTCATAATTTTACAAACCTCAATAAGGTCACTCTTCAACCTCCTACACTCCAGTGAAAAATGTCCCAGCCTATTTGTATAACACAAATCTTCCGTTCCCAGCAACATCCTCATAAACCTTTTCTCCAATTTAACCCCCACCAATTTAATAATATCCTTCTTATAGCAGGATGACCAGAACTGCACACAGTACTCCAGAAGAGGCCTCACCAAAGTCCTGAACAACATCAACATGATGTCTCAACTCTTACACTCAAAGATATGAGCAATGAAGGTGATTGTGCTAAATGTTTTCTTCACCATCCTGTCTACCTGGGACATAAATTTCGAAGAATTACATACCTGAACCCCTAGGACTCTCTGTTCTATAGCACTACCCAGGGCCCTACCATTAATTGTCTAAGTCCTGCCCTTGTTTATTTTACCAAAATGCAACACATTGCATTTATCCAAAGTGAACTCCATCTGCCACTCCTCAGCCCATTGACCTAATTGATTCAAATCTGTTTGAAATCTTAGATAACCTTCTTCACTGTCCACTATACCACTAATTTTGGTGACATCTGCAAATTTACTAACAATGCCTCCTGCATCCTCATCCAAATCATTTACATAAATGACAAACAAAAGTGGAACCAGTACCTATCCCTGTGGAACACCGCTGGATACAGGTCTCCAGCTCAAAAAGCAAGCCTCTACCACAATCCTCTGTCTCCTATTGTAAAGCCAACTTTATATCCAATTGGCAAGTTCCCTGAAAGCCATGTGATCTAACTTTACTAATTAGTCCATCACGCAGAACCTTATCAAAGGCTTTATTAAAGTTCAAGTAAATAACATCTACCGCTCTGCCCTCATTAACCCTTTTGGTTACTTCCTCAAAAAAGTCAAGTTTGTGAGACCCAATTTCCCACATACAAAGCCATGCTGACTTTTCCTAATCATACTGAGCCAAACTTCTACCTCTTTCCAAGGAGCGTCCACACTTACTCTCAAACAACAAGATTCTGTCTGTGCTTTCTGATAAGATGCAGCAAATTGATGAGAAATAGGATGAGAGTCGAGGATAGATCCTGGTGGGATACCACAGGAATACATTAGAATAATACATGTCCTCATTTTGTTTGTTTTCCCCTCCCAATTTATGCTGTGAATTGTGCTGAGTGAAGAGAGGGTAAACGTTGCAGGACCTCATCCTGAGGTAATAGCTACTGTGTTTCCAAACAACAATCCGCTTGTTGCTCTCATTGAAATTATTAATTGTCAAGTGACAATATTGTCTTTCTTCTTGTTTAAGAAACCAGCAAACCTGGAGCCACATAAGTTGAAATCATTACAATTCAAACAACCTTTCTATAACTATGCATTCAGACTTGACTATAAATCACAGAAAATAATTGGGAGCCATCTACTTACACAAGGAACCAGTCACTGTCAGCCTTACTTGAGTTATGAACTCCTGTTCAATTTCCTCTGAATATTCGCTCCCATGTTACATGAAAATGAATGAAAAGAACATGCATTTATATAGCAACTTTCAAACCTTCAACACATTCCAGAAGTTTTTACAGCTAGTTTTTTTTTGAGTATATTTAGCTTAAAATGAGGCAAACACCACGCCCAATCCGTACACAACAAGTTCCCAAACAGCAGTGAGATAGTTTCCCAGTTTTGAATGAAGGTTCCATGTTCTAGAGGAACTTTCTTGCAAAGCTGGCATTCAGTGAGTAACACTCTTGCCTCTGAATTGGAAGGTTCTGATTTCAAGTTCCACTCCACAGACTTGAACACATAACTGACTCTGACAGTTCAATGCATACTGAGTGAGGGCTGCACCAGTGTGGGTGCCACCTTTCTGATAAGATTAGGTTAGACTTATTTATTTATTGTACAAATACAGTGAAAAATGTTGTTTAGTGTCACCACTGTCCAGCACCTTCTTGAAACACAGACAAAAAAAAAGCAAGCTGCCAAAAAGTGATGAAAATACTTAATTTTTACATTTCCTTCTTGCTATGGCTCACAAGTATCATTGTCTCCACAGTCACTGCCACAGTCACTGCCACATGCTGGCACTCTGTGGGCTCCTCCAGTTTGCCATGCACCTGGAGCTAACCACCATGTCACCACTGTTGCCATACATCCTGAGTCAGTTCTTCCAGCATCATCATTGTTGCTGCGGACGATAAGATATTATACCAAGGCTCTATCTTTCCTCATTGATGAAATAGCTATTTCAAAGTGAATTGGAGGTGTTCTTCCTGATGTCATGGTCAACATATAACTCTGAACTAACCTACCAAAGCACGATACACTGTATATGCTTATGAGATTTTGCTGCTTATAAATTGGCAGCTATGTTTCCCATATTAAACAGTGAATGTACTTCACAGGTATGAAGTATTTTGGGATGTGTTTAATACTGATGACTGCAATACTTTCTTTTTCTTTTGATTTTTATATAATTTTTTGCACATATCTGATCAGGTACGAGGCCCTACTTTATTTTGATCCATTCTGACTGAAAAGAATGATTGGCATTTTTGCTCACCATCTTGTTGGCCTGGATGGAAACCTTCACCTCTGAATCAGAAGATCAAGGATGAAAAATCCACTCCAGCCAGTCCTAATGGGTGGAGGCTAGTGCTTAAAGTTTTGGATTAATGCTCATTAAGATTCTTGCCAATCCTCCTGTTCCCCACCTGCTTCAATACATAGCTTGAGGGAGTCCTTAATATTCTCCTGTCATCCAGTTTATCAATCTATCTGTTACCATAATGATCATTACGGTCATAAAGAATTTGTCATGTCAGTCCATGTTCATATGGGGATCAAGGAAATAACAGAGGAGTTAAACAGATATTTTCCATTGCTCTTTACAGTGGAAGATACTTTGAATATACCAGTACTAACAGAGAACACGGGGGAGGAATTAAATGCAATTGCCATTGCTAGAGAAATAATATTAGTCAAACTAAAGGCTGATAAACCCCTAGCTCTGATGGCTGGCATCCAGGATCCAAAAGGAAGTTGCTCCAGAGATAGTGTGGTTGTAATTTTCCAAAACTCTTTTGGGTTCTGGAGAGGTACCAGCGGATTGGAAAAATGCCAGTGGATTAGTGACTATGGACCATTAGCTTAATATCTATTATCGAAAGATGTTGGAATCAATTATGAAGGAAGTAATAGCAGTACATTTGGAAAATCATAATCGAACCAAGCAGAATAAGCAGAGCATCATAATGTCTGACTAATTTATTAAAGTTCTTCAAGGAAGTCTCAACGAGAGGAGAGCCACGGGTGTATCATATTTGCACTTCCAGAAGTTATTTGATAAGGTACCTCACAAAAGTCAAAAGATAAGAGCCCATGATGGTGGAGGTAGTATATTGATGTGGATAAAGAATTGGCTCACGGGCAGGAAACGGCGAGTGGGGAGAAGGGCTTCTTTTTCAGATTGGCGACTCGTGACCAGTGCAATTCCACAGCGATCACTGCTGGGACCACAACTGTTTACCATATATATTAATCACTTGAAGGAAGGAAGTGAATGTACCATAACCAAATTTGCAAACAACACAGAAATAGATGGAAAGACAAGTTGCAAGAGGGAATAGCTTACAGAGATACTGACAGGTTAACTAAGTGGGCTACACATTGGGAAATGGAGTATAATGTGGGGAAAATGTAAAGTTGTTCATTTTAGAAAAGAGAACAAAAGAACAGAATATTTTTTAAATAGAGAAAACTGTAGAAATCTGCAACACAAAGGTACTTGGAAGGACTTGTGCACAAAACACAGAAAACTCATACACAGATGCAGCAGGTAATCAGGAATCTAATGGAATGTTGGCCCCTAATCTCAAGGGTGGTGGAGTACAAGAGTAAGGAAGGCTTACTGTACAACGTGCAGCTGAGGCCACATTTGGAGAACTGTGAGCAGTTTGGGTCCCCTTATTTAAGGAAATGTATTTGGGCGGCACGGTGGCACAGTGGTTAGCACTGCTGCCTCACAGCGCCAGAGACCCGGGTTCAATTCCTGCCTCAGGCGACTGACTGTGTGGAGTTTGCACGTTCTCCCCTTGTCTGCGTGGGTTTCCTCCGGGTGCTCCGGTTTCCTCCCACTGTCCAAAGATGTGCAGGTCAGGTGAATTGGCCACGCTAAATTGCCCGTAGTGTTAGGTATAGGGGTAAATGTAGGGGTATGGGTGGGTTGCGCTTCGGCGGGTCGGTGTGGACTTGTTGGGCCGAAGGGCCTGTTTCCACACTGTAATGTAATGTAATGTAAAAATGTATTATTTAATTGGAGTCAGTTCAAGTAATGTTCACTAGGATGATCCCTGGTATGGAGGGACTGTCCTGTGAGCAAAGGCTAAACAGGTTGGGACTTTATTCCATGGGGTTTAGAAGAGTCGGAGGTGACCTCATTGATACATATAGGATTCTTATTGGGCTTGGCAGGGTCAATGCTGAGAGGATATTTCCCCTTGTGGGAAAATTTAGGATGAGAGGGCATAGTCTGAGAATAATGTGGTGCCAATCTGAGACTGGGGTTAGGAGAAATGTGTTCTCTCAGATTGTTGAGAGTCTTTGGAGCTCTTTGCCACAGAGAGCTGGGTGGGCACTGTCTTTGTGTATATGTAAGGCTGAGATGGATTGATTTTAGATCAGTCTGGGAGTCAAAAGGCCTGCTCCTGTGCTGTAATTTTCTTTATTCTTCGAGTCAAAGATTATAGGGAAAATGCAGGAAAGTGGATGTGAGGAGTGCCAGATCATCCATGGCCCTAATGAATGACAGTTTCGGGCATAAGCCCTTCTTCAGGAATTGGCTTACGCCCGAAATGTCGATTCTCCTGTTCCTTGGATGCTGCCTGACCTGCTGTGCTTTTCCAGCAACACATTTTCAGCTCTGATCTCCAGCATCTGCAGCCCTCACTTTCTCTGTAATGAATGACAGAGCAGACTTGAGAGGCTGAATGGTCTACTCCTGTTCTTTCCTGTTATGGTCTTATATATGTGGATAGTGTTGTGATTGTAACAAGGTCAGCCAGGTGGACCTCATAGAATATGAGTTCCTTGATTGGGGCTGTTAATCTGGTCCAATCAGGGAGCTCTGGATAACAGTTAAGAACAGCAGTGTTCGAAAGGTGTGTCAGGGCGGACTGAGAACTGGAAGGGGCATGGGGTGGACCGAGAACCAGAAGGTGGGTAGGGGCGGGCTGCCTTAGAGTGGTCGGAAGGTGGGAGGGATGGGGGCTTGCTGGGTCTGTATTGTCTGCACTTTTGTATGTAACAGTACTGTCTAATGTACAACTCTCACTGCTGTTGTCTCCTTATATCTTTGTGAAACTGGGATTTGAGGTTTGTCCTCATGTCCCTGTAAACTGTTTGAATGGTAGGGTTTGGGGCCTGGCTTTGCTGCTCCTCTCCCTTGTAAAATTGCTGTCTCTTGTATGTAGCTGTAAATGTAACTGCTTGTTGTAAACTGTTTTTGTAATTTGTTTAATAAAATAAAAAAAAAAGAACAGCAGTGTTCAACTGCTTGTTCTGTGGCGCTGTGGAGTCCGTGGACCATGTATATATTGGGTGTGGGCGTTTGCACTCCCTTTTTGATTTCCTGAAAAACCTTCTCCTCTGTTTTTGGCTGCACTTCAGTCCCACGCTCCTGATCTTTGGGCACCCGGTACGGAGGAAGGAGGGCAGGTCTGAAGACCTCCTCGTGGGTCTGATCCTGGGCCTGGCCAAACTGGCCATTAACAGGTCCAGGCAGCGGGCCGTGGAGGGGGTCGTTAGGGCCGACTGCCTGCCCCTCTTCCGCGGTTATGTTAGAGCCCGGGTGTCCTTGGAGAAGGAGCACGCGGTGTCGACCAACACCCTGGAGTTGTTCAGGGAGAGGTGGGCGCCGCAGGGAGTGGAGTGCATCATTTCTCCCTCCAATTCTATTTTGATTTAGTCCCTACCCTCCCCTTCACTGTTTTAATCACACAGCACTGCCCTTTGATGTGAAGGGCAGTGTTTGTCACTGGCCACCCGGGTGTTTTCCTATCTTCCTGGTGGTGGAAATTGAATAAAGATTCGTGCACTTTGTCTTTCACTGTGTCTCACACCTGCACACACACACCATGGGTGCTGGGGATAAAATAAGCACTACCGCACTTAGGTGGTAGTGTGGGGGTTAAAATAAAAAAAAAGAAAAAAGAAAAAAAAAGAAAAGAAAAAATATAAACAGGGGATGTTTTCCTATCTTCCTGGTGGTGGAATTTGAATAAAAAGAAAAAAAAAGAAGAGGAAAAAAAAAGAACAGCAGTGTTCAACTGCTTGTTCTGTGGCGCTGTGGAGTCCGTGGACCACGTATATATTGGGTGTGGGCGTTTGCACTCCCTTTTTGATTTCCTGAAAAACCTTCTCCTCTGTTTTTGGCTGCACTTCAGTCCCACGCTCCTGATCTTTGGGCACCCGGTACGGAGGAAGGAGGGCAGGTCTGAAGACCTCCTCGTGGGTCTGCTCCTGGGCCTGGCCAAACTGGCCATCAACAGGTCCAGGGCAGCGGGCCGTGGAGGGGGTCGTTAGGGCCGAATGCCTGCCCCTCTTCTGCGGTTACGTTAGAGCCCGGGTGTCCTTGGAGAAGGAGCACGCAGTGTCGACCAACACCCTGGAGTTGTTCAGGGAGAGGTGGGCGCCGCAGGGAGTGGAGTGCATCATTTCTCCCTCCAATTCTATTTTGATTTAGTCCCTACCCTCCCCTTCACTGTTTTGATCACACAGCACAAAAAAAAATAAACAGGAGATTCCGCAGGGAGTGGAGTGCATCATTTCTCCCTCCAATTCTATTTTGATTTAGTCCCTACCCTCCCCTTCACTGTTTTGATCACACAGCACTGTCCCTTGATGTGAAGGGCAGTGCTTGTCTCTGGCCACCCGGGTGTTTTCCTATCTTCCTGGTGGTGGAAATTGAATAAAGATTCGTGCACTTTGTGTCTTCCACTGTGTCTCACACCTGCACACACACACCATGGGTGCTGGGGATAAAATAAGCACTACCGCACTTAGGTGGTAGTGTGGGGTTAAAAAAGAAAAGGAAAAAAAAATAAACAGGAATGTGGTTAAATTTAAAAGAAAAATAATCAGGGGATTCGACAAAAAAAAATCAGGTGATTGTCAGGTGGTAGTGTGGGAAGAAAAACAAGAAAAAGAAAAAAAAAAGACGGTTAGAGAAGCCAGAAGGTGGGTAGGCTGTCCTGATTGCTGTTGTCCTGGAGGGGGGTTTGGGGAAGCAGGACGGGCTGCCCTAGAGGTGGCCGGAAGGTGTGTCAGGGTGGACCGAGAACTGGAAGTGGCATGGAGTGGACCGGGAGCCAGAAGTGGTGTAGGGGAGGCTGCCTTAGAGTGGCCGGAAGGTGGGAGGGATGGGGGGATGCTTGCTGGATTTCTGGGGAACTGTATTGTATGCACTTTTTTTGTGTAATTGGACTGTCTTGTCTGTAAAAATGTAATTGTTACTGTCTTGTATTGATTGAAACTGGGATTTGAGGTTTGTTCACATTTCCCCGAAAACTGGTTGGACGATAGGGTTTGGGGCCTGGCTTTGCTGCTCCACTCCCTTGTAAAACTGCTGCTTTTTTATATACAGCTGTTAATGTTAATTGTTTTGTAAACTGTGAATTGTTTAATAAAATATAAAAAAAGAACAGGAGTGTCAGACATCCTGTTCACTCTCAGAGCTGGCTCTGAGGGAGCTGGATCAGTGTCAAGGATTCTCCACAAGTAAATAAAGGATAACTTGGTGACAGGATACCTGGCCTCTGTGGAGTTATTTCAGTGACGATGAGAGTACGATATAAGGACTCCAGAAGTGTTGGTCATGGACAATGGGAGGTCATTTATCAGCAAGAAATTTGACTATTTCCTAAAGTCGAATGGAATTCAGCATGTTCAAAAAAACAGGAGTGTCAAAAACCCTGTTCCCTCTGAGAGCTGGCCCGGAGGGAGCTGGATCAGTGTCAAGGATTCTCTGTTTGTAAATAATGGGTGACTTGGTGATGGGATACTGGCTCTGTGGAGGTATTTCAGATACATTCCTTGTAACTAATTTTATGAAACATTATTGGGGGTTGGCAGTAATGTGGTGTAATCAGATCAGCCATGATCTTATTGAATGGCAGAGCAGACCTATCTACAGTATAGGTCTTCGTCGATCAGTATGGAATTGAAGTGCCAATCTAGATTTCATGCTCAAGTCTCCAATGTGGGATTTGCACCCTAGCATTCAGAAAAACAAGGAAGTATTCTACTTACTGAGCCATTGACACGACCTTAGTAAACCTCATCTTGTTTGTATTCACCTCTGTTTTCCCAAGCTTGACATATTTAGACATGTCAAAGGTCCCCTGGGATTGAAGCATCACCCTTCAATGTAGCATCAAACATTGGTCAACAATAGCCATTTTCCATGCAATGTAGCTGATGGAGCCAGCAATTAAACTACATGTACTGTCAAGTCAAGTCCAGGAGCATGTATGCAAACTTCAGCGTGAATTAATACTTTCAGGAGCTCCTTTCTAGGAAGGTTTCACCATCATGAAATGTGAGCTGAAGAAACATTCTCCATTCCAGAACACAACTTCAATCCATCATTACCAGTGACTACAATAGGCTGCTACCATAGGTCTTAATACCTGGTATACATTTAGCAACAAACATCACCATCTGTTTTTATTTGGGTACACACACACCCTATTGGTCCAGATTGTTTTCAAGAGCTAAAATTCAGGGACTAAGATCCAAGTCTTGGACTTATCCAGAGCAGTGAATGCTCTAAATATCTCTGAGGGAATTGCTGAAACAGATAGTGTGACAGAGTTACTGAGCTTGATTATGAAAGGATTTTATTGATAGGGTGAGGGAGTTACAACGTCCAACTGTGCACTGAATCCCAATGGACTGAATCCATTCCCATTCACTGGACTGAATCCATTCCCATTCACTGCCATTACAAAGAATTTCAATGAGTCATACCCTTTTTCTGCATTCTTTGCAGGATTGCAATGGACTAAACTTAATGCCATTGTACCCAATCTGTTCTCCAATAATACTGAAACAAGACATCCTGTGTCAAGAATAAAACATTCCTCAGTTGTCCCGTGCTTTCTGAAATGGCCTTAAGAGCTGGAGGTGCAGTTCTCTGTACAATGTTGGAATCACATGACCTTCCTTTGTACTTCACATGGGTGTAGTTGCCTGGCAGGAAGGTAATGATTTATAAAAGGATATCACGTGAGATTTCTTATTTTATGTACTGTAAAAGAAGGTGTTTTAGTCTTTTGATGCTACAAGCCATGTGTAAAACAGTAATGGGATACCAGAACTGTGCAGATTTGTGTCACAGTTTGATACGGTGCTATAATAATTACAAACTAATTACTATAGGGGATGCACTAAATATTCTCACAGTTGTTCATCAGCCATTGGAAGGGCTGTGATTGTAACGTTTAGGAAATATATAATTTTCAAACCTTGGTATACAGCTCCTTTGAAGGAATAATTGGTGCCTATTGAATAAGACGTTAAACTGAGGCTCTTCCTGTCCTCTGAAGTTCCCATGGCACTACTCAAAGAGCTGGAACATGCTCCCAGACTCCTGGTCAATGTTTATCCCTCAGTCAACATGACAACAACAGCTTGTTTGGTCATTTATCATATTGCTGTTTCCTTGCTGAGAGTGAATTGCCTGCCACATTTCTTACAACACTGACTTCAGAAACGACTCTACTGGCTGTAACACACTGTAGATGCCCTCAGGCCATGAAAAGTACTATATAAATGTGATTTACTTTATCCACAGTTCAGCGAAAGCCAGCTTCAACAACACAAAAGTTGTGATTTTTAAAGAGTATACTGACTTTTTTTATATGAGTGATGCGTATAATACAACTCAAGTACATTCCTTGGATTTATTGACTTCAGGCTTCTCACTCAACTACAGTAACCATTTTCTTTAAATGAAGACTTTTGTTCCTTTTTCTTTCCTGATACTGCCCTATGCTGGACATCACCCCTTTGGTGCTAACTGGTTTCTAATGCCTCACATATGTCCATCCTTGTTGCTCATGGCTAATTAGCATGTAAAAACACTAGTCACTACCTCAATTGTTAATCAGAGATTTATCTTTCATGTTTTACAACCAATAAAAGGTATCATTTCTAGGAAGTTTTGTTTTTATACAGCGCTATATAATAAATCATTAATGATAAATAAATTGTTAAATCCTTCTGTTTTCAATATGTAAACATCTAACCAAGATGGCGGCACAGTATTAGGGCTGTGTTTGGCCTTCTGAGCCTGGTGCCTGTCCGCTTTCCTTTATTTTTGTTTCATTCTCTTTAAAGCCTTCTGCGACAGGGCCATCAGCACCAGCACCAGCACAGCAGCGAGAGCGGGCCATTTGCAGAATGGTGGCCGTCTTCTGGCATATGGAAGGGGCGACAGCATGTTCGTGCCTCCTCCCATCAATCGGCGGCGGTAAAGCTCCTCCTGAAAATTGGCGCCATTGGAATCGGCAGCATGTTTGTGCCTCCTCCAGGGGATGGAAGTGCCGGTTGTGGCAGCAACAGCAAATCTCTCCCCTGCAATCGGAGTATGGCAACTTTGTCCACTTTTCACTGTACTTGAACACGTGACAATAAAATCTAATTCTGGTAAGATACAACATAGAAGGCTATTTAGCCCATCATGAATGAGTGCTCTAATTTTTTTCCACTCCCTTGCACTTTCCCCACAGCCCTATTTTTTTTCCCTCCCTTTCAAGCATTTAATTGAATTGTCTTTTGTAATGTAACTAGAGAATTTGCTTTTGTTCTGTCAGGCAGTGCATTCCAGATAGAGGCAGGAGTAGGCTAATTAGCCCCTCAAGCCAAAGCCTAGTCAGATCATGTATCTTCACTCCATCTATCCATTTTTGCCATTATCACAATCTTAACAAACAGAGAAGATGATAGCCCAAGTGGCAATATGGCTACCCTATTAATCTAGAGACTCAGGTTCAAATCCAACCATAGCAGATAGTGGAAACTGAATTCAATAAAAATCTGGAATTAAGAGTCTAGTGAAACAGTTGACTATTATTGGAAAAACCTATCTGGTTTTCTAACATCCTTTAGGGAAGGAAATCTGCTGTCTTTACCTGGTCTGGTCTACATGTCACTCCAGACCCAGAGCACTCAACCAGTAAATGTTGGTCCAGCCAGTGATGCCCACGTCCTGTGAATACATTAGAAAAATCTATCAAAACACTTATTGCTCATCCCTAATTGTCCCTGGTGAAGGTAGTGCTGAGCAGTCTCCTTGAATCAGTGCAGTCTTTGTAGTATAGGGACATCCATAGAGCTACTGTACTGTATAAAATAAACTTTTGTCAGGGGTTTAGTCAACTCAGAAATAGCTATTTTTGTTAGAAGCAAACTTATTCTCACAATAAGTGGAAAGGCTGGTTAAAAAAATAACGTATAATGTGCAATTAAACTGTATCCCCTTGATCCCAAACATACAACACATTCACATGAAAGGTGAGATAGTGTAGCTGTGCAGAAATGATACGGCTTTTTAAAACAAAACACAAAGGGAAGTTCAGTGGGTAATAGAATGCTAGCTTTTTATCTCAAAAGCTATGGGGTTTAAAAATAGGTCTTGTGAAAAGTGTACAAGTAACTAGTTACACCACAGCTGGAATATTGTGAACAGAAATGACCCCCTTATTTAAGGAGAGATATACTGGAATTGGAGGTATTCCAATGAAGGTTCACTAGGTTGATTCTGAGTACAGAGGGATTTTCTTCTGAGATGTTGAATAGGTTGGCTTATACTCATTGGAGTTTAGGAGGAGAGGAGACCTTACTGAAGCACATAAGGTACTTAGCAGACTTCACTGGAGAAATCTATAGAGGTTGCTTCTCCTGAGGGAGAGGTTAGGATCAGAGAGTATCATCTCAGAGTAAGCAGTTGCCCATTTTTGATAGTTTTTTTTAGAGGATATTGAATATGTGGAATTCTTTACCGCTGAGGGCAGTCAAGGATGGGTTGTTAAGTATATTCAAGACCAAGACAGATTTTTAATCATGAATGGAATCAAAGGTTATGGTGGTAAGGCAGTAAAGTGGAGTTGAGGATTATTGGATCAGCTATGAACTTTCCGAATGACGGAGTGGATTTGAGGGGCTGAATGGCCTGCTTTGCTCCTACATCTTATGGTCTTATCTCAGACTTAAAATTAACAATTGAGTAATCAACTGCCATTTGCATTGGAGTGTTTCAAACTTCTATCAGCCTTAGAGTCATAGAGATGTACAGCATGGAAACAGACCCTTTGGTCCAACCCGTCCATGCCGACCAGATATCCCAACCCAATCTAGTCCCACCTGCCAGCACCCGGCCCATATCCCTCCAAACCCTTCCTATTCATATATCCAACCAAATGCCTCTTAAATGTTGCAATTGTACCAGCCTCCACCACATCCTTTGGCAGCTATTCCATACACATACCACCCGCTGCGTGAAAAAGTTGCATCTTAGGTCTCTTTTATATTTTTCCACTCTCACCCTAAATCTATGCCCTCTAGTTCTAGACTCCCTGACCCCAGGGAAAAGACCTTGTCTATTTATCCTATCCATGCCCCTCATAATTTTGTAAACCTCTATAAGGTCACTCTTCAGCCTCCGACGCACCGGGGAAAACAGCCCCAGCCTGTTCAGCCTCTCCCTGTAGCTCAGATCCTCCAACCCTGGCAACATCCTTGTAAATCTTTTCTGAACCCTTTCAAGTTTCACAACATCTTTCTGATAGGAAGGAGACCAGAATTGCACGCAATATTCCAACAGTGGCCTAACCAATGTCCTGTACAGCTGCAACATGACCTCCCAACTCCTGTACTCAATATTCTGACCAATAAAGGAAAGCATACCAAACGCCTTCTTCACTATCCTATCTACCTGCGACTCCACTTTCAAGGAGCTATGAACCTGTACTCCAAGGTCTCTTTTTTCAGCAACACTCCCTAGGACCTTACCATTAAGTGTGTAAGTCCTGCTAAGATTTGCTTTCCCAAAGCAGATGTTTTATTCCAAAAGGCCTAGTTCTTACTTGAAAGTCCTGACCCTAATCCCAGACTCCCTAGTCAGTGAAACGATTTTCCCACGATGAGCTCTAAGGATTAGTCCAACAGCAGTGTCATTATGCCAGTATATCAGCTCAAATCTGTCTTGTTTACAACTCAGCATTATTTTTACAGAGAGATTTGGTTTATTGGTTATTGAACATATTCAAGACACAGTTTGATTAATTTTGGGTAGCAAGAATTGAGGATATGGAAAAGTGCAGGAAGGTAGAGCTGAAGTTGAAGGTGATGATGGTGTAGGGGCAATGTCACTGGACGAGGAATCTAGAGACCCAGCTAGTGGAATTTAAATTCAATTAATTATAATCTGGAATGTAAATTTAGTCTCCGTAATGGTCACCATGAAACTATCACTGATCATGTTGAAACACATCAGTTTCATTAATATCCTTTTGAAAAGGAAGAATGCTGTCCTCACTCACTCTGGCCTACATGCGACTCTTGATCCATTACCGTCACATTGACTCTTTACTGCTCACTGCCTTGACACTGGCAAGCCACTCAATTTAAAGGCAATTAGGGAGAGGCAACAAATGCTGGCCTTACCAACGATGCCCATATCCCAAGATATGACTTGTTAAAATCCATGATCTTATTGAATGGGAAAGCTGCTGGCTAACAGCAATGTGGCCTTCTCTTTTACATTATATCTTATTTACCATTCATTAGCATTTGCTACTACTATGGGGGAATATTTAAATGAGAATGGTGAGGTGATAGGAATCTGTCCAGTGAGATAAAATTGATTGAACTGCAAATGGAAATTAAAGATAGAGAAGTAGAAAGCAAAAATGAAAGGCAGGGGAAAATAAGGACCAGCAACAAATTAGGCCATAGTACAAATAAATGTAGAAAATTGTTAAAGAGACAAGTCTAGAGATACTACTTCTAAATACTCAAAGTATTAATAAGGTATACAAATTAACATCATAAGTAGTTGTAAAGGGGTACAATATGATTGTGGCTACAGACACGTAGCTGTGGGGTGACCAAAGCTATGAACTGACCATCCAAAAATATTCAGTCTTTAGGAAGGACGGGGAAAAAAGAAACAAGAGGTGGAGTGGCGTTGTCAAAGATGAAATAATAGGAAAGGATATTGGCTCAGAAATAAGAATCAGACTGGATGGAAGTAAGAAGTAACAAGGGGCATAAAATGTTAATCAGAGTTGACTATGATCCTCCAAACAGTAGAGATAAGATAGGAAAAACAGTAAACAGGAGAACAGAGATGCATGCAATAAGGATGCTCCAGTAATCATGGGTGATTTTAATCCACATGTAGGCTGAGCAAACCACGTTATCAAGATTTTATTGCAACAAGAATATTGAGACACTAACTAGGGAACAGGTTATCCTATATTTGATTGTGCAATTTGAAGGGGTTAATTAATAACCTTGTAGTGAAAGGGCCTTTAGGAAAAAAGTGAACTTAATATGATATAACTCTTCATTTGGATAGAAAGTTGAATCCAATATGAAATGATGGTCCTAAATCTAAACAAAGTAAATTACATAAGCTTGAGGGGTGAGTTGGATGTGATAGATTGGGTACCTTCATTAAAAAGCAATGGCTACTACTTAAGGAACAAATATATGCATTACAACAGTTAGTCATTCTTTTTGGGTGAAAGAATACCACGGGAAAAATGGCCCAACAATGGCTATTCAAAGAAACTATTGCTAGTATAAGACTCAAAAATAAGTCATATAAAGTTGCCAGAAAAGTTGAAAACCTGAGGAGTAGTTGAGCAAAGGAGAAA
This sequence comes from Chiloscyllium plagiosum, assembly GCF_037043375.1. Lineage (NCBI taxonomy): Eukaryota > Metazoa > Chordata > Chondrichthyes > Orectolobiformes > Hemiscylliidae > Chiloscyllium > Chiloscyllium plagiosum. The sequence continues at coordinate 3,793,289 of NW_028270170.1, forward strand.
GGAAAAGTAGAGTATGGAATAAACTTGCAAGAAACATAAAATGGACTGCAAGAGCTTAAGTATGAAAACATTAAAAGGTTATTCAAGTCAAATATTCACTCCTTACAGTCTGAAATGGGAAAATTGATAATGGAGAACAAGGAAACAGAGGCACAATTAAATAATTACTTTACAGAAAAGAAAAGTCCCATAAATACTCAGGATGCAAGCATCTAGTGGGAAGTAGGAATTGAAAGAAAGTAACACTAGTTTAAAAAAAAATGAGGACATTAATGGGACTGAAACCTGAGAAGTCCCAAAGGACTACACACAAGGATAGAGGTGGCTATGGAGATAGTGGATGTGTTGGTTGTCAGCTTCTGAAATTCTCTAAATGACCTGTCAGTCTGGAGGGTGAAAAATATAATTATTATTTAAAAACAGAGGGAGGAAATAATAGAAAATTGCTGATTGGTCTCACACCAATAGTACAGAAATGCTGGAGTTCATCATGTAGGATGTGATAACAGAAGACTTAGGAAATGCCAGTGGGTTTACCCAAGGTCTATATGAATTTATGAAAGGGAAATCACATTTGACAAACGTAGTGGAATTCTTTTGAGAACATGATCCAGAATAGATAATGAAAAACAAGTGGATGGGGTATATTTGAATTAATAGAAAAACAGAATGACAGAGTCAATGGTGACTGGTTGGGAAGGAGTGATGTCCAAAGGGACCTGGGTGTCATTGTACACCAGGCATTGAAAGCAAGTGCCACAATGAGTTAGAAAGACAAATGGTCTGTTGGTCTTCATTGTACATGGGATATTATACAGGATTATAAATGTCTTACTGTAGCTGTACAGGGCCCCTAGATAAGACCACAGAGTCATAAGATTTGTATAGCTGAGAAACAGATCGTTCAGTCCAACTCGTCTATGCTGATCAGATATTCTAAATGAATCTCGTCCCATTTGCCAGCATTTGGCCCATATCCCTCCAAACCCTTCCTATTTATGTACCATTCCAGATGCCTTTTAAATGTTGTAATTGTACAGGCCTCCACCAGTTCCTCTGGCAGCTTATTCCACACGCATACTATCCTTTACATAAGAGTGTTGCCCCTCAGGTGCCTTTTAAATCTTTTCCTGTTCACCTTAAAACTTTACCCTTTAGTTTTGGACTCCCCTACCCTGGGAAAAAAAAAGATGTTGGCTATTGATTCTATCCATTCCCTCATGATTTTATAAATCTCTACAAGGTGACCCCTTAGACTCTGATGCTTCAGGGAAGAAAGCCCCCTGCCTTTTCATCCTCTCCTTATCACTCAAACCCTGCAACTCTGGCAACACCATTGTAAATCTTTTCTGAACCCTTTCAAGTTTAATAACATCTTTCCTATAGCAAGAGAACCCAGAATTGTACACAGTATTCTAAAAGTGGCCTAACTAATGTCCTCTACAGTTGCAACATGATACCTTAACTCCTATGCTCAATGCACTCCCAATAAAGCAGAAAGTGACTCTCCAGCATCTACAATCCTCAAAGTCAAAAAGGCTAGTGCTGGAAAAGCACAGGAGGTCAAGCAGCATCCGAGGAGCAGGAGAGTCAACATTTTGGGCATGAGCCTTTCACCAAGAATGTTGCCATTGACTCTCCTACTCCTCAGATGCTGCCTGACCTGCTGTGCTTTTCCAGCACTCACCTATAAGGGCAAGCATACCAAATGCCTTCTTCACTACCTGTGACTCCACTTTCAAGAAAATATGAACCTGTACCCCAAGTTTGCTTTATTTAGCAATAGTCCCCAGGATCTTACCATTAAATGAGTAAGTCCTGCACTAGTTTGCCTTACCAAAACGCAACACCTAACATTTATCTAAATTTTACTCCATCTGTCTCTCCTCAGCCCATCTGATCATGGTCCCATTGTATTAGGAGATAACCTTCTTCACTGTCCACTACACCTCCTATTTTGGGGTCATCTGCAAATTTACGAGTCATGCCAGAATATGTTTAAGATATGATTTGGAGACGCCGGTGTTGGACTGGGTGTACAAAGTTAAAATTCACACAACACCAGGTTATAGTCCAACAGGTTTAATTGGAAGCACACTAGCTTTCAGAACGTCGCTCCTTCATCAGGTGGTAGTTTAAGATAGATTTCTAGAGGCTAAAGGTATCAGTTCTGACAGTTTCTCTCTCTATAGATGCTGCCAGACTTGCTGAGTTTTTCCAGCAATTTCTGCTTTTCTTACAGATCTTCAGTATCACGTTTCACTTCACCGTATCAGAATCTGTGCCTGCTCAGAACAGCAGTGTCAGTGATTAACCTTGCAATTCTGTGCAGAATCCAGGAACTGAAAGTAAACAGGCTGTTTCCCCTCTCCAACATGGCCACCTTCCTACCCAACACCTCAGGTCACATAGCAGCTGCTCGCTCCTCAGCTTCGCGGAGCCCATGGTCATGCGCCTCGCTCCGTCCCACCCCTGGAGCGGAAAAAAATCTGCAAGTCATGGTGTCACGGGGCAGGGGGGTGAGGGGGAGGGGCAAAGCAACCGTTAAACTCCAGCCCCGCCGCCAACTGCGACGCTTCCCACGACCAAACAACCGTTAATTCACTCAACAAACGCTTGAAGTGCGGCCCAACCTTCATCGATCAAACAAAGGAGACAAAAAAATAACATTCGAAGCCGCCCCACGCTCGAAGCCGCCGGCTCCCGGGAGCCTAGGCCATCCTTGCCGCATAGCAACAGGCCACGCCCTCCTGCCCGGCGCCGATTGGCTGGTACCAGAAAGGCGGCACCCAGTCCGTTGACATGCGCCGTGGGATTGGTTAGAGGAGCTGTCCACCAGGAGGCGGGCGGGTGGTCCGGATGCGGAAGTGGTGGTGTTGCTGCTGTTGCTCTTCTTCCCGTCACAAGTTGAAGTGGAGCGGCCCAGTCCAGTCACAACAAACAGATAAAACCCCGCACATGGAGTTGACCGGCGGCCACCGCTTGGGGCGTCTGTAAGAAAGAACCTGCCGACCGCGTGGGGCCTAACCAAACCGGAGCCTGGATCCAGAGGGAAAGGCTCGGGGGGGGCTTTGGACCAGGAAGAGGAATGAGCAGGAGACTGCGTTAACGTTAGCGCCCGACGAAGGAGGAAGTGATTCCCTTCACAAAACAGACCCGGCGCGGGTCAAAAGGGCTGGGACTTGCCATACGTTTTTTTAAACTAGTGTTTTTCTTTGTTTTTTTTTTAATTTGAAAGTCGGACGGAGAGAAGAGTCCGTTAGCCGGGGATCTGTAGATTTCACCTCCCCCGCCTGCTACTTTTAAAAACAATTTGACTGTAATTATTGGAAGGGAAGATGCTCCCCCTGAAGAAGTATTTCACAGAGGGTCTTATCCAGTTCACTATCCTCCTGAGTCTGATGGGGGTCCGGGTGGACATTGACTCTTATCTGAATGCTCAGCTGCCCCCTTTCCGCGAAATTATCTTGGGCCAGAGCTCGGCTTATACCCAGACTCAGTTCCACAACTGGAGGAACACGCTGGACGGCTACGACCTTCACCCGAAGAGCGTGGACCTGGACTACTACTTCACGTCCAGGAGGCTGCTGAACGACGTGAGGGGCTTGGACCGGCTGCTGGTGCCCAGCACCGAACTCAGCGCCTGGCTGGTGCACAGCAGCAGCGGCGGTGGCAGCCGGGAGGCGGACAGCTCGGTGGCCGCCCCGCAGCCCAGCCTGCCGTTGGACAACCCGAGTGGGGTGAACGAGGTGACCGATCCGGAGAGTGGGAACAGAGACAACGGTTCCTCTGAGCAGGTCGAGGAGAACTTGGGAGCAGTGGGATTGCCATTAAGTAGCGAGTTGACCAAGGAGGTATTTTAAACCTAGTGAACATCACCATTTAACTCGAGTGCTGACCCGGATATCTTAAAACTGCATTGTCTTGTTTTCAAGTAGCAAACAGCTAAAAAGGCGAAATAAATACGGATGCTGTAAATCAGAAACAAAAACAGAAGCTGTTGGAAAAGCTGAGCAGGTCTGGTAGCATCTATGAAGAGAAATCAAAGTTAACGTTTCGGGTCCGGTGACCCTTAGAAACAAAATAACTGCCCAAGATAGAAACTCCACCCTCTTATGTACAGATGTAATCTACACGTGCTTTCCTGTTAAATCAGAATTTTGCCTCATCTGTTAGGTTACAACTTGACGTGAAGCATTTAATCTCTATCATTGTGAAACAATGCACCACCTTTAACTTAAGTTTGATTTAGTTTCACAACATTGCTCGTTAAAAGGAAGTAAACATCAGTGATGAGGTAATGCTCAGTTTAAAAGGTAGAGCTTGGCTAAAATGGCTGCTCTTAGTATCTGCAGAATGGTAGATAACCCAAACTGAATCAAATATAAAATTCATCACAAAAGTGATAACATGAATGTTATCATCCTGCAACTTAAACTTGATTTTCATTGTCCCAATTCAATAGGCTGCCTAAAAGTTCTAAACTTTACAACAGGAGCTCATTTGTTCCCATGTGCTCGGACACAAATGGGGACTATGGTCTTTGAGGCTTTGCAGACTGAGGTTATAAGAAATAATAACTATATTACCTTTCTCAACCAACTCTATCATTCTGAAGAAGGGTCACACTGGATTCCATGCTAACACTTTTTCCCCAAAAGTACCAGATATGTTGAGTTACTCCAGCATTTGTGTATCACCTTCCATTCTCAACATCTCTCTCTGCCTTAAACGTTTTATTTAGAATCTGAGAATTATGTCCTTAACCTATTAAGGCATAATCCTTTGTCTATGGACTCTCAATGGTTGGCGTTTATATGTTGCCTGTTCTAATAGTATGACAGCTCAAGGACTGTTAACATCAACAGGATGCTGACAACCCAAATTTGACTCCAACTGTCAGAGATGTTGGGACAAAAGCTTGATGGAAGATAGGCTTGAAGGGGTCTATAAAAAATGTCAAGAGGGTTTTTTTTTGGGACAAGTTTATTGAGACCTATACAGGCCCCAAGTATCAATGTGAACTGAGGCGATGTACAAGAGGCTAGAATTATAAGACTGTGGAGGCCTCTTAAGGTTTTAGGAATATTGCAGAGTTTGAGAGAGAGAAAAGTGGTGAGTTAGGAATGATAATTAATTAAAACTTGCAGTTCACAACCACAAGACAGTATAGATTGCAAGCACTGGGGATAATCAAAACTATCAGGTGCATCAAACAGTAGTATTTCCATTGATGATAATCTGGTAGATCTGACCTGGGATAGAATTGTCTGTGGTGGGTCTTGTGGTGCAGTGTTAGTATCCTTGTATCTAGGTCAGAAGGCAGGGTTCAAGTCTCACCTGCCCTGGAAGAATATCTGGAAAGTTTTCTTTAAAGTTTTGACTTTTTAGAATCATCTGTGCTCCTTTTAGATTGCAAGTATTTCTAGAGTTGCATGAACGGATGGATTATGGATTGCAGCCGCTGTCACTGGTGTAACAGATGCCCATCACATGTCCCAGTGGGATCAAACCACCATAAGGGACCATTTGAGAACAAGGCATGTGATATTTGGAAGTTGGTGAGAGTGAGCAAATTATCAGTTGTATTTTTTTTATTTTGTTTTGAGAGCACTGAATGTTTGAGGGGGTGGGGGCGGTGAAGCTAGGAAGAGGGATTCATATTAGGAAATGCTCTTTAGGTCATAAAACAACAATACAGTTAAGGCAAGAGCGAAAGATTACTGTCTGTATCAGTTGTGATATTGATTAAACATCCCTCTTGCTTTGGTAACTTCAGCCAAGTTTCCTAACTATGTTACTGAAATCTATATATTCTGACCAGGTATGATCTAAAGTTCGATCATATTTTTTTCCAAGCGTCAGTCCTTTTAAAATAGATCCTTGTGCAGCTCAGTCTTGGGGTAGATGTTTCATGCCCAGGGCTTCAATCTAAAGCACTGCTACTTTAGGCTGTGACATGCCTGTGCTTGAAATTCACAATATGATATGTTCCTGTTTTAATTTCTGCTGTGGAGAAAGTGAGGACTGTAGATGCTGGCGATCAGAGCTGAAAAATGTGTTGCTGGAAAAGCAGGTCAGGCAGCATCCAAAGAGCAGGAGAATTGACATTTCGTGCATAAGAAGGGCTTATGCCCGAAACGTTGATTCTCCTTAATTTCTGCTGTGACCATTGCTAAATGAAGAAATTTCCTTCCCCACGAGAAAGGGAAAGCAAATTGGAGAAGAAAGGAACTGAAACTGCAGGCCCTACTGTGTTCTGTTAAATCTCCTCTTTCACTTTTTCTTTATGGATCATGGAATAATTCAGTCTCTCAATTTTCCCTTACTTTGTTCACCATCAATATCTAGTTCACTTAATTTTAAAAATAGCGCATTTACTTAGCAGCTTTGATAGCCATTGGGCATCTTAAAGGACTCTGTTGCCATTAATGTACCTTTTTAAGTGTAGTCATTGTTGTAATTTAAGAACCATGGCAGCCAATATACACAGCCAGCTCCCGCAAACAGCTTGATGTTGACTAGATTATCCATTCTTGTCAAGCTTAAGATGACAAATATTGACCAGGGCAGTGGGAATAACTGCATCATTGTTTCAAAGAGTGCCATCTAATTTTTTGGGCATGAGTTCAGGTGGGGCCTTGATTTAGTTCATAGTTCATGCAAGTTTGATTCTGCCCAGTGGGGTGCAGTGGCTTCAGATGTGTGCACCTTGCTTTCTCCCTTAATCACTCTGTTTCCCTCTTTCCCACTGGGCAGTCAATGAGGGGTCTGACTTTGGCCATCTCCCCCAGTGGTCTGTTTGTTTACTTATTCAAGTGCTGTACAAGGTTAGAGAGCTATAAATATATAAACACAAGTTGTTTCTATACTGAACCCATTAAGCAACATGACAAACACCAAATTCCAATGTAACTTCCGACAGCTGCTCTGCAAGCTATGAATGGAAACAGCAGCTTTACTGAAGATCAGGGGTGAATGTGAGGTGTGAAATGCCTAGGAATGTTTTACTACATTAAAGGTGATAAATGTAAGATGTTGCCAAAGTGGAGGAAATTATTACCATTGAGTTTAAACAGGTATCTGTTTAATCTTTGCAAAGGATTTCAAATGTATAGTGAGGCAGAATGGGAAACTCTGTTGGTTGACTAGAGACCTTGGTAAGGCACATGTGGCAATGCTGAACCGATGAGAGAAAAAAATCAGCTAAATCAGTGACTGAGGTGCGGAGAGAGAATCATGGCAGCCAGTCTGTACTCTGTACAGTTCATGAAAAAGCAATAAATCCCAATTTAGTTTTACTAATGGTGTTGATTGAGGGCTGAATGTGAGCCAGGGTACCACAGTGCCATGGAATCCCTCTGTGTCCATGTGAGAAGGCAATGTTTTCTCAAGTTTAACGTCTCAGCAGGAAGATAACTGTCACAATTCTTCCTCAGTGCTCTATACTAGGAATATCAACCTGGATTAAATGCTTAAGTCTTTTGAATGGGACTAGATTAGCGAGTTTTGAGAAGATTTGGAGCTCAGGTTGAGGTTTTGGATGTAGGTTTGCTCGCTGAGCTGAAAGTTCATTTCCAGACGTTTCGTTACCTTACTAGATAACATCTTCAGTGGACCTCATGCGAAGCAATGCTGAAAATTCCTACTTTCTATTTGTTTGTTTCTTTGGGTTGGTGATGCCATTTCCTATGAAGTCACTTCCTGTTCCTTTTCTCAGGGGGGTGGTAGATGGGGTCTAATTCGATGTGTTTGTTGATAGAGTTCCGTTTGGAATGCCATGCTTCTAGGAATTCTTGTGCGTGTCTGCTTGGCTTGTCCTAGGATGAATGTATTGTCCCAGTCAAAGTAGTGTCCTTCCTCATCCGTATGTGAGGATACTAGTGAGAGAGGGTCATGTCTTTTTGTGGCTAGTTGGTGTTCATGTATCCCGGTGGCTAGTTTTCTGCCTGTTTGTCCTAGATCATGGACTAGATTCCATGATCCTCGAACTGATTTAAGTATGTAACCATTAAACCATAACTGACTCAGAGTTCTAAACTTTGCCTAAACCAGAGCTGCTGTCCACTGGGTGATAGTGGAGCATTTTTTAGGCTACCCCTGTGCTCAGCTCAATTTTGTACGGTACCATTGGATTAGCTTTCACATCGGTAATTCAGTAGCCAAGTGCAGGAAGTCAAACCTAAGCTTCGTTATATCCTTGCCTCATCTTATCAAATTTCAATTTTTTAAAAAGAAAGGAACTTACTGATCACCTGAGAAGCTTAATAGATCTGTTTCCAGATTTCTGCTGGGAGATAGTGAGGACTGCAGTTGCTGAAGAGTCTGTCGATAAAGTGTGGCGCTGCAAAAGGCACAGCAGGTCAGGCAGCATCTGAGGAGTAAGAGTCGTCATTTTGAACATACCCTTTAGCTCAATCCTGATGAAGGGTTATGCCTAAAACGTCAGCTCTCTTGCTCCTCAGATGCTGTCTGACCTGTGCCTTTTCCAGTGCCAACCTTTCAGACCAGATTTTTACTATCCATTCTGTGTAGTTGTACTTCCCTAAACAGTCTTGTTCCAATTTAAGGTTTTTCCCTTTATTCCCAGTCAGAGGAAAATGTTTCTCTTTATAGATTTATTAAATGCTTTACATAATATGTTCAGATATAATGGAATGTTTTGCTTTTTTGAATATACTAGCCTTTTGTATGTGGTGATCAAGATTAGACCAATGCGCTGCTAGTTGGCTGTGTTGGGTTTGTCTTGCTTTTTATGAACGGTATATACCTGACTATATGAAAACTTGTAGGAGAAAGTGAGGACTGCAGATGCTGGAGATCAGAGCTGAAAATGTGTTGCTGGAATAGTGCAGCAGGTCAGGCAGCATCCAAGGAGTAGGAGAATCGACGTTTCGGGCATGAGCCCTTCAGTATGTGAAAACTTGACCAGGTATATACTGTATGTGAAAAGCAGGACAAATCCAACCAGTTCATTGGTCTAATCTTGATCATGAGCAAAGTGAAGGAACTGATGCATAATTTTGGTTCTGCCAGGGCCATTTGGCTCCTGACGTAATCGCAGCATTAGTCCAAACATGGGTAAAACATTGAACTCCAGAGGGAGGTTAGAGTGACTGCCTTGACATCCAGACACTATTTTCAGTCAAATAGTATCAAGGAGTCCCAGTAAACCTGCAGTCAGTGGGAATCATGCCACTTAACTGCTAGACAAGGCCATCTCCAATAAGAAAAATATTTAACCATTGCTCCTCAGTGTTCAATGGCATTATGATTACTGAGTCCTACTATCAACATCCTGGGCATTACTGTTGACCAGAAATTGAACTGGATTAGCTTGATAATTACTGAGGCAACAAGAGCAGCTCTGAGGTTAGGAACTCAGCAGTGTTTCATTGAAACCTGTCCTTGAGTCAGCAGCATGATGCAATAGTCTCCTCTTGCATGAAATATACAGCTCCAACACTATTGAGGCTTCCCACCAGTCAGGGCATAGCTGCTTGATTGGGACTTTGTCCACCATTCGCTTCCTTCATTTCCGATGAATTGCAACAGCCGTGTTTACCATCTACCAGATGCACTATAGTAAATTGCCAAGTGTCTTTCGATAGCACTTTACAAATCTGTAACTTGTACCACCTAAATCAAGGGCAGCAGATGCATGGGAACACCACTCCTGCAAGTTCCTCTCCAAGACTTCTCTATCTGACTTGAAACTTGCTTTTGTGTGGGGAAGTAAAGAATGGGCAGTTATTGTTGGCAAACCCCACTGTGCCTACATTTCATTGACTGGGGAAACAAATTGCCTGTTTGTGTATGCCACATCATGTTAGTGCTGTTATGTAACAATGTGCTTGAGTTGCACAAGAAAAATTGCACCTTGCCTCACCCAAAGAAAGCTTCATTGTCAGATTGCAGAGGCTAAGAACTGACTGACTTAAACTGCACAATTTCCCTCTTATATTTTGACCTCCAAGTAGGGTCAGAGATGAAGCACGCATCTAATCTGCTTGTGTTGTCAGTTCTGATGGGTATCTTAAACTTTGTGAAATCATAACCATTTCCAGCATTTATACTCAAATATGTGAGATACCTTTAAAGTTGGAATGATCCTAGTAATGCAATGAGTCAGTCTTTGACTTTCTCAACCCCAGCCATTAATTTGTTTCTGCTTTGGAGTCTTTGTGAAATCTTGCAGAATTGCTTGTGGGCTTCAGTGGATCCAGGAAGTCTGCATCTAGTGTAACATCTCTTAAGGAAGTTACCTCCCATTAAATTTTCCATATTAGAGTGATGGGTGATCTCTAAATTCTGTGCAACTACATTGTGTACCATCCCTTTCACAAGGACCCTCTTCCTATTCTCGAAACATTCAGTCTTGCTGAGGTGCAGCCAACCAGTTCTGGTCACTATGAAAGTGCTTCCCAAGGCTGGATTGGGATAACCAATGGGATCATGAGCTGAAATGTTGGACTCCTAAGCTCTGAGATGACAATGGCTGATGTGAACAATGAATCTAAGCGAGTTATAACAACCGTGCTCCTACTCGAACAGGCCCCTGCTTTCATGGCCTTCCTAACACACAGTTCTCATTAAGGGGTTGTGACCATTTAAGTGTCACTGTAGGATCACAAGTGGGAATTAAACTTGGAAATCACTGCCCTGTGTCTCTCTCTCTCTCAAGGTGCTTTGTGCATGAGATAATGTATTGAGTTTTTTGATCTCTCTAAGGCCTTGATCCCTTTCTGTCTGTGCTAGCTCCAGACTTTATAACTCTGTCCTCCTTCAACTTTGACCTCTTGCACATCCTCATTTTCATTGCCTCATTCATGGCAGTCATGCCTTCAGCTGTAAAGGCCCTTAAATCTGGAATTGCCTCAGTAAATGAGGCAGCACGGTGACTCTGGTTAGCACTGCTGCCTCACAGTACCAGGGACCTGGGTTTGATTCCAGCTTCTGATGACTGTCTGCATGGATTTGCATATTCTCAAGTGTCTGTATGGGTTTCCTTCGGGTGCTCCGGTTTCCTCCCACAATTCAAACATTTGCAGGTTAGGTGAATTGGCCATGCTAAATTGCCCCTAGTGTTCAGGGATGTGTAGGTTAGGTGCATTAGTCAGGAGTAAAATGTTGACTAGTGGGGTATGGGAATGGGTCTGGGTGGGATACTCTGGAGGGTTGGTGTGGACTTGTTGGGCTGAAGGGCCTGTTTCCACACTGTAAGGATTCTATATAAATTTCTCTGCTTCTCTACCCATGTTTTCTCCTTTAAAATAAACTTGATCAGAGGCAGATTGCAAGGGTTTTGGTGTCATCTGTTCTTATTCTGTGCAGCTTAATACTTATCTGATAATGCTCCTGTGAAGTTTTTTGGGGAATGCTTTGCTAAAGGCACTACATGTATGCAAGTTAGTTTATGGAGCTAGTGATTCAATAGTGTGGTGATTCATGTAACGCTATGACTGAGAAGATCATCCCTAGGCAGGCATGAGAGTGCACTGATTGCAGCGTGGGGCAGTTACTTGAATGTTTCTGGGTGTACACTGTCTTGAAGTTTAATTTAGTTATAACATGTTCTGTCAAGTACAGCAGGTCTACTGTAATGAAACCGAGCCGCCAAAAGTTCTCTGGAAAATTCCAGTTGTTCCAGTTGCATACTTAGCTGTGGGTTTACACATGATATTTGTTACATGGGAAGGATATCCAGATACTTAATGTCACCTTAGACTTTAACTGTCTGTACACTGGTAACATAGGAACAGGAGGGGAGGGAGGTTATAAGGAGAGAGTAAGCAAATTTCTATTATAATGCATTGTAAGTGATCAGGAATGGGTTGATTTGATCAAAGCTTTCAACATATTAAAGGGGAGCAGTAGGACATAAGAATAAAAGTTTAAAAATTAGTGAGACCTCACAATTATAATTAGGAAACATCTCAATGTAATTGTTAATAGAAAGTTCACCCATCTGCACAACAGGAACCAAATTCAAAGGCTGCAAATTTTAAACCTCAGTTTAATAGCTTTCTGTAGACCCAAAGTAAGGTTTTGAAAGATAAGAGTATCAAGTCACAGATCTGTCATGATCTCTTAAAATTGCATCAGGCCTGAGGGACTTAATAGCACCCTTGAAGGTCAGGTATCACTTTGGTAAATGTACAAAGTATCCTGTCCAAGCAAATAGATATCTATTCTAAGGTGAGGGGCCCAAAGCTCATTATTCTTAGCAGGACCTAACCATGAAAGCTCCCTTTCTATTGGCCATGTGTTCTAAGGCATTAGATTCACCAGGTATGATCTATTCTTTAAATGCTAGTGACTCCCTGCATTCGCTAACGTTTTAAGGTGTTCAAGTACACTGTCCTTAATTACAGGACCGTAGATGTTAGGCAACCTGGTCTCTAATTTCCCTTACATTTTTTTAAGTGGAGTAACAAACATTTTTCCAATCCAATAGAATAATTGCCAAGTCTAAAGATTTGGAAAATTTTAAATAAAAGTCAAAAGAACTGCGGATAAATCAAACAAAAATACCTGGAAAAGTTGAGCAGGTCTGGCAGTATCTATGGAGTGAAATACGAAATCCGAACTGAGGAGTCACTCAAACCAAAATGTTAACTCTGACTTCTTTCCCCAGGCCGTGCCAGACCTGCTGAGTCTTTCCAGCAATTTGTTTTTATTTGGAAAGTGTTTAGTTGTAGATGATCTTCCATGTCCTAATGGCTTCATTTAAAGCTTTGGGTGGAAATGATCCTGTCCTAGGGTTTTGTCCCTTTGCTTTCTTGTTCCCCTGTTCCAGGCAAATTTGGTATTTGAGATTTTCTATTTATTTTTAATTGTTTTGTCTGTAATCTTTGTAAAGTTGGATATGTTCTCCCCATCTCCTCCCCTGGCATCACTACCATTGAATACATTAGCATGATTGTGAGAGATTTCATTTGGGCCACTTACCTTAGTATTTGATTGTCTTCCTGTCTCTCTGAAATTGTCTTTGAGATCAGTGAGGTGTGGTGACCAGGGTTGAGCTTTGTGCTGTGCTGGGCCACATTGGCAGTATGCTATTTCGTATTTCTACTGCCGTTGAGAATTTTGATTTACCAAAACAACGGATGTTAAAACCTTTTGAGATGTTCACAAGCCTTGACTTTGTAAAGCTCATCCAGTAAGCCACAGAGCAGATAGGGCCCAGATTGTGTCGCTGATCAGTGTAGAATGATGTAAACCATGATCATGTTGAGCTTGGATTGGAGCAAGAGAGGCGAGTTGGAATCCCTGCATTTGATTTCAGCTGGAGGATATGACCATTGACCACACTTTGCTGCTCTCTCGATTTTATGCTTTGTGTTGATTAAGAAAATGCATCCCTCTAGTGCCTTTGACAAGATAATCAATACTCCTGAAATTTGTTAAGTAGGAAACGTGGTTTCCAATTAATGCACAGCAAGATACAACAAACAGCCATCTGACCAGATAACATAGGCTTTTAAAGTGATGGCTAATGGATAAATGTGATGGCTAATGGATAAATATTGGTCAATATATTGGGGAGAATTCATTTCCTCTGATCTCAAAAATTGTAGCATGTTAATTTCCAGAGCAATGTCTGCACAGATCTCAGGGCATCTGGTGTCTCTGGGACTTTTCTCTAAGTTGTTGGTTTCGTACTGGAGTTTAGGAGTGGGATTGAAAAGATTTGTTTCATTTTCCTGGTATGGGCTTAAACATGAGTTGAGTGCAAATCCTACCAACAAGCTTGTTGCTTTTTGTTTCTGTTGTGACTTTAACAGGGCTGGTCAGGCACCATTCCCCCCCATGTTTATCTGTTTTGAAGTAGTGGAGGTCAAGCAGCTGCCAGTCATGTGCTTTTCAAAAAGAAATACCACATCATCAACAACATTTTGTTCCTGGACTGATTAAAAATAACTGTTTGTTCCAATATCGAGTGATGGAAGTTCACCCAAGCATGTCAGTAACTCCATCTGGAGCCGGCCTATTTCTGTCAGCACCACTTCCAGGGGATTTCTATAGCCAGCTACTATTCTAACCTGCTACATGCAACTGCACGTGGCTGGCTGGGAGTATTGTCAACATCTCTATATTGTACACTAGTCAGAGTCCAGTCTTGCATCTTATCCTGACTTTTGTCTTGTGCAGGTGTGTTCTTGCTAAGTATTTAGCTCTGTGGATACTGTTTGTGAATGTAAATTAATTGTATACGGACAGATAATCTGGGAGCTAAACCTGTGAAATTTACTAGTAAATATAATCTTTCCCACGCATGCTACTTTTAATCAGTTACCGTATGTAAGTAATCAGCTTGCTATGTGCTGGATTTTGTTCAGGTTCCATCAGTATAGGCAGTGGGGTAAGCTGCACTGTGACTGACCTTCACCTGAGGTTCCAGGGCTTAAACCTGACTGCTGGGACCACTAATAGTGTTGATGCCTCATCTGACGTGGGGCTTGCTGATCTGCTCAGTTTATGGAGAAAGTTACGACTGCAGATCAGAGCTGAAAAATGTGTTGCTGGAAAAGCGCAGCAGGTCAGGCAGCATCAAGGAGCAGGAGAATCGACGTTTCGGGCATAAACCCTTCTTCAGGAATGAGGAGGGTGTGCCACGCAGGCTAAGATAAAAGGTAGGGAGGAAGGACTTGGTGGAGGGGTGTTGGGAATACGATAGGTGGAAGGAGGTTAAGGTGAGGGTGATAGGCCGCAGAGGGGGTGGGGGTGGAGAGGATGGGAAGAAGATTGCAGGTCAAGAAGGTGGTGCTGAGTCAGAGGGTTGCGACTGAGATAAGATGGGGGGAGGGGAAATGAGGAAGCTGGAGAAATCTGCATTCATCCCTTGTGGTTGGAGGGTTCCTAGGCAGAAGATGTGGCGCTCTTCCTCCAGGTCTGCCAAGGGCCTGCATGTCATTGCTGGAGTGGGAGGGGGAGTTAAAGTGTTCAGCCACAGGGCGGTTGAGTTGGTTGGTGCGGGTGTCCCAGAGGTGTTCTCTGAAATGTTCCACAAGTAGGTGGCCTGTCTCCCCAATATAGAGGAGGCCACATCGGGTACAGCGGATGCAGTAAATGAAGTGTGTGGAGGTGCAGGTGAATTTGTGGCGGATATGGAGGATCCCTTGGGGCCTTGGAGGGAAGTGAGGAGGGAGGTGTGGGCGCAAGTTTTGCATTTCTTGCAGTTGCAGGGGAAGGTGCCGGGAGTGGAGGTTGGGTTGGTGGGGGCAGTGGATCTGACGGAGTCGTGGAGGGAGTGGTCTTTCCGGAACGCTGGGAGGGGATGGAAATATATCCTTGGTGGTGGGGTTTGTTTGGAGGTGGTGGAAATGACGAAGGATGATGCGATGTATCTGGTGGGGTGGTAGGTGAGGACCAGTGGGGTTCTGTCCTGGTGGCGACTGGAGGGGTGGGGTTCAAGGGCGGAGGAGCGGGAAGTGGAGGAGATGCGGTGGAGAGCATCGTCAACCACGTCTGAGAGGAAATTGCGGAAATTTGAAGAAGGAGGCCATCTGGGTTGTTTGATATTGGAATTGGTCCTCCTGGGAGCAGATGCGGCGGAGGTGAAGGAATTGGGAATATGGGATGGCGTTTTTACAGGGGGGCAGTGTGGGAGGAGGTGTAATCTAGGTAACTGGGAGTCAGTCGGTTTATAGTAAATGTCCGTGTTGAGTCGGTCGCCCGAGATAGAAAAGGACAGGTCTAGGAAGGGGAGGGAGGAATCTGAGATGGTCCAGGTAAATTTGAGGTCAGGGTGGAAGCTGTTAGTAAAGTGGATGACCTGTTCAACCACCTCATGGGAGCACGAGGTAGTGCCGATATAGTCATCGATGTAGCGGAGGAAAAGGTGGGGGGTGGTGCCAGTGTAGCAGCGGAAGATGGACTGTTCCACATATCCTCCGAAGCGGCAGGCATAGCTGGGGCCCATGCGGGTGCCCATGGCTGCTACTTTGGTTTGGAGGAAGTGGGAGGATTGGAAAGAGAAGTTGTTCAGAGTGAGGACCAGTTCAGTCAGTTGAAGGAGGGTGTCAGTGGACAGGTACTGGTTGGGTCGGCGGGAAAGGAAGAAGCGGAGGGTTTTGAGGCCTTCGTGATGGGGGTGTATAGGGACTGGATGTCCATGGTGAAGATAAGGCGTTGGGGGCTGGGGAAGTGAAAATCATGGAGGAAATGAAGGGCATGGTGGTATCCCGGACGTAGGTGGGGAATTCTTGGACTAAGGGGGACAGGACCGTGACTAGGTATGCAGAGATGAGTTTGTTGAGGCAGGAGCAGGCTGAGACAATGGGTCAGCTGGGACAGTCAGGTTTGTGGATTTTGGGCAGGAGGTAGAAACGGGCGGTGCGGGGTTGTGGGACTGAGGTTGGAGTCGGTGGATGGGAGATCCCCTGAGGTGATGAGGTTATGGATGGTCTTGGTGATGGTTTGGTGGTGGGAGGTGGGGTCATGGTCAAGGGGGCAGTAGGAGGAGGTGTCCGCGAGCTGGCGTTTAGCCTCAGCAATGTAAAGCCCCTCCAGTTGCCACCAGGACGGAACCCCACTGGTCCTCACCTACCACCCCACCAACCTCCAAATACATTGCATCATCCTTCATCATTTCCGCCACCTCCAAACAAACCCCACCACCAGGGATATATTTCCCTCCCCTCCCCTATCAGCGTTCCGGAAAGGCCACTCCCTCCACGACTCCCTCGTCTGGCCCACACCCCCCACCAACCCAACCTCCACTCCCGGCACCTTCCCCTGCAACTGCAAGAAATGCAAAACTTGTGCCCACACCTCCCCCTCACTTCCCTCCAAGGCCCCAAGGGATCCTTCCATATCCGTCACAAATTCATCTGCACCTCCACACACTTCATTTACTGCATCCGCTGCACCCGATGTGGCCTCCTCTACATTGGGGAGGCAGGCCGCCTACTTGCGGAACGTTTCAGAGGATGCCTCTGGGACACCTGCACCAACCAACCCAACCGCCCTGTGGCTGAACACTTTAACTCCCCCTCCCACTCCAGCAATGACATGCAGGTCCTTGGCCACCTCCATCGCCAGACCATGGCAACATGACGCCTGGAGGAAGAGCACCTCATCTTCTGCCTAGGAACCCTCCAACCACAAGGGATGAATGCAGATTTCTCCAGCTTCCTCATTTCCCCTCCCCACACCTTATCTCAGTCTCAACCCTCTGACTCAGCACTGCCTTCTTGACCTGCAATTTTCTTCCCAACCTCTCCACCCCCACCCCCCCCTCCAGCCTATCACCCTCACCTTAACCTCCTTCCACTTATCACATTCCCAGCTCCCCTCCTCCCTATCTTTTATCTTAGCCTGCTTGGCACACCTTCCTCATTCCTGAAGAAGGGCTCATACCTGAAACATCGATTCTCCTGCTCCTTGGATGCTGCCTGACCTGCTGCGCTTTTCCAGCAACACATTTTTCAGCTTATGGAGAATAATGTTTGTAAAAAGCAAAGCTTCCAGAATGTTAAAGTGGAGGAAAGAGTTAATGATTATTCAGGAGGTATAACTCCAAAAGAAAATTGCTTTTTGAGCAGTTACTCACGAGCTGGAATTTTCTTTTATACCAACATCCTTTACACATTGATCAAGCATGATCTCTAATGTTACCCCTAACTGGACTTGTAGAATGAGCAGCCACTAGTTCCAAAACTAGGGCAGTTTGGAAAGGGGCTTCAGAAACGCCAAAGCACTTTACAGCCATTGTGTTTTTCTAAGGTTACCTTATTGCAGACCAGAAAAAGGATGCACGATTTAGAACTACTGAATCCTTCATTATTCCTCCAATAATATATTTCTAGTATAATTGCTTATCTTTGGCTTTATAATCCAATGGGCAAGACTCTCAGGATCCTTTCATCCTTTAAGTTCAGAATGGAGAAACTGAATAGGTTAACAATGAACAGCCAGTTCTCCCTTTTAACCTGTATGGGTTCGGTTTTCATTTGAGGCAAGAATCTGGGAATCTCCTATGTCTTATTCATACTTCACTCTTGAACAACAGTGACAGAGCTGTGTCTTTTGTCGACTGTGTAAGGGACACAAGCATGGAGGATGCTTTACTGGAAATCACTACACCGTCTTATCAGCAATGCATTCTGCTGGGAAGTATTGACTTTTTAAAACCTGATATCAAACATGTACTCGGTCTTAATGTCGCATTATCTTGTAGGACCTTCAAGGCATCAATATTTCCAGTTAACTTGTCTCCTTTTGATCTTGTGTCTGCAACTCTGAGGTCAGTGAAAACAGTTACCTGTATCCTAACCTGCTTATTCAACTTGGATTTCCTTCCCTTGTCACAAATTTCTTTTGACACTTCAGTTCTCTAGAACTCTCTTATGCCAATTTGGCTTCTTGAGTATTCCCAGTTTTGGGTGGTAACACCTTTTGCTTAGGCCCAAAGCTCAGAAATCTCCTCCCTACAGCACTCTGCCTTCCCTGGTTGCTTTCCTTTTTGAGCCATCCTTAAATCCTCCCTCATGCTTGATATATTTAGTAAGCAGACATGATTTCCACTAATAATTAATTTAAAAGGGCAAATAAATCCACAGACAGGCTTGTCTTTTACAAACCAACTTTTAGAAACATATCCCCATAGTCTCCCAATGTGGTTTGTTCTCAAATTTTGTTCGAGAATCCTCCTGCAGCATGCTTTGGAATATTTTATTATATTAAAGGTGCTTAGAAATATAGAAGTTGTAATTTGGATGTGGCAAATTTGGTTTTTATAAAAATCTGGCAAATGTCCTCTGGATTTGTTTGCAAGGGTTAGATCAGTAAATATGTATGGGAAGCAATTGCAAGGCAAAATGGAAATGTCTGGAATACCCTTACCCATTCTGTTCCTCTTTCTTCCTCTCCAGCCACTAAAACCCATAAATGTATCCATGCTTCCTGATCTTTTTTTCCCTTGAGATGGTGGGGATTCCAATACTGAACCCGAGAGGATCCTCTTTCTGGAGAGTCTGCTGGTTTTTGTTGCTTTTCTTTGTCTCTGGATATTCAAATCTTGTCTTCATAACTAACCATTTACATGCTATTCTGTTATTACATTATGACAGTATCTTCACTTCAAAAATAACTTATTGGTCATAAAGAGCTTTGAAATTCT
Organism: Chiloscyllium plagiosum; assembly: GCF_037043375.1. Classification (NCBI taxonomy): domain Eukaryota; kingdom Metazoa; phylum Chordata; class Chondrichthyes; order Orectolobiformes; family Hemiscylliidae; genus Chiloscyllium; species Chiloscyllium plagiosum. The sequence goes on from NW_028270170.1 coordinate 3,812,415, forward strand.
GTATGAAAGGTTCTACATAAATGTACATCTCTTTCCCTTTCAAACTGACCATTACAATAATCAGTTGTATTTCTGTAGTGTCTTTAACCTTGTAAAACAAACCATGGCATTCAGATGTTTTCATTTGTCATGCAGGTCTCCTTTCTGGAGAATGTTGTCAGCTTGCTTTGCATGCTCTTGCATTCTCTTTCGCTGCCCTCTTCATCCTTTATCCCACTTCCCTGAAACCTGAAGGTGCAAAAAACATGCATCACTGTTCTGTGACACCTCATGTTGACATCTAATCTGATGTGTTGGTGTTTACGTGAATAATTACAAACTGGCAGTGAAAGCCCTACTTGTTCAGTTTTACTTCTGATTGTCTTGGTTTGTAAAAGACAAGCCTGTCTGTGGATTTATTTGCCCTTTTAAATAAATTATTAGTGGAAATCATGTCTGCTTACTAAATATATCAAGCATGAGCTACCAACAAAGCATGTGGTTGACTGTTGAACAATCCGTGTCAAATGCAGGCATGTTCATGGGCATAGAACTGCGGTGCTTATTTAATCTTTAGTAATGAGCATTGAGGGAGTACAAGAGGATAGGTAACGCAAGGGGGATGGTTATTGGTATTATGTTGCTTGACTAGTGTTATGACATTTGCCAGGAAATACCGACAGACTATGGATTTAATGTCACATGAAAGACAGACTATTTTTCTATAGTAGTCTCTTGGCCCCGACATGAACTGAATGGGGTTGTAGGAAAGGAGTGGCATGGTTAAATGCTATGCTGACTGAAGACTTAAACAACCTTGCAGACACCACCACACTTTCTTTTCTCCACCCAACACACAATAGGATCGAAACACTTTCAGATTTTGAAATCGATTAGTCAGCTCTATGTTTAGAAGTCTTTCTAATTGTATTGCCTCGTGAATTTGCATGTGGCTTGACTGAGCTATCTGCTCCTCTGAATAGCTTGAACGGTTTAAGCAAATGCTGTGCTTTGCCTTAATGACATTGGTTTGCATAGAGGAGGGTTGGAGGTTGGGCTGAATGTTTTGGGGATGATCTTGGAGTACAAAACGTAACGTGACCTTGAAGAGGGAAATAAGCCCAATTGCTCAAATTCAGTAATTCAAGAAATTATCACAAAAACAAATTATCGGAAAACTTAGGTCTGGCAGCATCTGTAGCAAGAAAACAATATTAATGATTCTGGTCCAGTTACTCCTCTTCAGAACTGATTTTTACCTGAGAAAAGGTTGATATGCTGAAGATGGGACAGAGGCAGAGTAATTGATAGGTGTAGATGGAGCAGAGAGAGAGAGAGAGAGAGAGAGAGAGAGAGAGAGAGAGAGAGATGTGTAGACAAAGGAATGGGTGAAGGGTAATGGTGATTGGATTAATGGTGACCATTAGTAGCTAAAGATGGATGTTTGTGGTAGCAGTCCATCTGATAAGGTCTGGTGTTTGGGGGTTGGAGCAAGGACATGAGGAAAGCTGCTCAAGCCCTTCAATATTGAGTCCAGATGGCTGCAGGGTTCTCCGGAAAATGAAATGCTGTTCTTCAGCTTGCACTGCGCTTCACTGGAGCGCTGCAGCAAGGCCAGGACATATTAGTTAGGCAACACAGTGCTGTGTTGAAGAGGCAGGCAACAGCAAACTCGGGGTCCTTTTTGGGGACAGAGCTTAAGTATTCTGCAAAGCTGCTTTGAACAGCTTCTCCTTTTAACTTCCCTCTTTTTCAGGTCAAAGGTGTAGCCACAGATACCCGGCTGGGCCCGTTATGCCTGTCTCTTTGAAGGGTTTATGGAACATTCCTAGTTCCAATTCTAATCCTGCCCTCCCCCAAACTCTTCCTGCTGTACATTTAATGATATCCTCGCTGCTGCTTTATACTCTTGTCTGGAATTGGAAAAACTAATCCGTTTTGCTTCTAATTTCCACCTGCCCTCACCTTCACCTGATTCATCTGACTCTCCCCTTCCCTTCCTCGGCATCTGTTCCCATTTCTGGGGCTAGATTGGTAACTGATATCCATTACGAAAGCACCACCTCATACAGTTACCTCAACTATACATCCTCACAACGTGCGTCCTGTTAACACTCTATTCCATTCTCCGTTTTTTGGTCTTGTTGCATCTGTTCCCATGATAACTGCTTCGACAAGGCAGCCTCTGAAATGTCCGCCTCCTTCCTCAACCAAGGTTTCCTCCTCCATCCTAGTTGATAGAGCCCTCAGTCGTCATGTAAGATCCATCTCCTGTACTTTGGTCCTCATCCCTTCCTTCCCACAACGAGAAGATTCCCCTTGCCCTACTACCCCTCCAGCACCCACAATCAATGGATCATTAGCCAACATTTACAATTTCTCTAGAGGGATGCCACCACCAGATGTGTATTCCCCTCCTCTTCCTTGTCAGCCTTTTGTAGGGACCATTCCCTCTGGACACCTTGAACCACTCCTTCACTCCCAACACTCTCCTACAGCCCCTTCCCCTGCAATTGCAAAAGATGTGACACCTGTCTGTTTCCTCCCTCCTTAGTATCCAAGGTCCCAGATATACCTTCCTGGTGAAGCAGTGATTTACCTGCACTTTACTCAACTTGTCTGCTGTGTTCACTGGGGAGATGAAATGTAGACTGACTACTTTGCAGAGATCCTACATTCTGAAAAATGAGCCCGAGTTTCCTGTTGTCTGCCACCTCAACACCCCACCCTGTTCACTGGCTAACATTTTTGACTCCGACTTGCTGCAGTGCTCCAGTGAAGCTCAGCGTGAGTTAGAGAAAAGCACTTCATTTTCTGCTTGGGGACCCTGCAGCTTTCTAGACTCCATATGAGTTCAATAATTTTAGGGTCTGAGCTGCTGCTCCCATGTCCTTGCCCTGACCCCCGCATACTAGGCCTTGCCATCCCATGGGCTGCTACCATAAACAAGCAGTTGCTTGCCACTAATGGTTCCCATTAATAGTTATTCATTCTCTCAGACTTAGCTTTACCTCTTCCTTTGTCTGGTGAATGGTTTTCTTTCTCTGGGCTCCACCTCCACCTATCATTTACCCTTTCTGTCCTCACCCAACCCATTTTCAGCATTTATACCAACCCTTCCCCAGCTGAAATAAATTTTGAAGAAGGGTCACTGGACTTGAAATGTTAATTCCGTTTTCTTTTCACAAATGCTCCAGACCTGAATTTTTCCAGCAATTTCTTTTTGTTTTTGATTCCCAGCTCATGCAGTTCTTGGTCTTTGTCATGTGTTGGATCTTGGTTGCAAGGGGTTGGACGTTGGTTACAATTTGTTGCACCTTTGGGTTTTCATTATCTTATCAGACCTGGTATGTGTACTTTCTCCAAAACAGCAAACTCGAGCATGAACACCATAAAAAGGTTGCTCAAAACTGGCAGCTCCTTTCTTCATTTGTGTGGATAACACATGTTTTCTCAGCAGTAACAAGCATTAAATGATGATTCCATATGAACAAACAAATTAGAAAGAGGATCAAAAGCTGCCATTTCTGCCACCTCTAGTGGGATGCCACCATCAGACACACTTTCTCCTCCCTTGTCGGCATTCTGCAGAGACTGTTCCCTCTGGGACATTCTGGTCCACTCGTCCTGCATTCCCAATGCACCTTCCAGCACTTGCCCATGCAATCACAGAAGGTGGAACACACAACGTTACAGCACAGTACAGGCCATTGGGCCCTTGATGTTGTGCTGACTTGTGAAACCAATGTGAAGCCCATCTATCCTACACTATTCCATTCTTGTCCATATGCCTATCCAGTGACCATTTAAATGCTTGTAAAATTGATGAGTCTATAACTGTTGCAGGCAGTATGTTCCATGCCCCTACTACTGAGTAAAGAAACTACCTCTGATGTCTGTCCTATATCACTCCTCAATTTAAAACTATGCAGCCTCATGCTAGCCATCGTCATCCGAGGAAAAAGGCTCTTACTGTCCATCCTATCTAACCCTCTGATTATCTGATGTGTCTCAATTAAGTCACCTCTCAACCACCTTCTGTCCAACAGCCTTAAGTCCTCAACCTTTCCTCGTAAGACCTTCCCTCCACACCAGACAACATCCTAGTAAATCTCCTTTGAACCCTTTCCAAAGCTTCCACATCCTTACTATAATGCGGTGACCAGAACTGCATGCAAAACTCGTGGCCGTACTAGAATTTTGTACAGCTGCAGCATGATCTCATGGTTACGAAACTCAATCCCTCTACTAATAAAAGCTAACACACTGTATGCCTTCATAACAATCCTGTCAATCTGGGCGGCAACTGTCAGGGATCTATGTATGTGGACACAGATCTCTCTGCTCATCTACACAACCAAGAAACTTACCATTAGCCCAGTACTCTGCATTTCTGTTACTCCTTCCAAAGTGAATCACCCCACACTTTTCTGCATTAAACTCCTTTTGCCAGCTCTGCAGCTTATCTAGTCCCGCTGTAACCTACAACATCCTTCGGCACTATCTACAACTGCACCGACCTTCGTGTCGTCTGTAAATTTACTAACCCATCCTTCTATGCCCTCATCCAGGTCATTTATAAAAATGACAAGCAGCAGTGGACCCAAAACACATCCTTGCGGTACACCACTGGTAACTGAACTCCAGGATGAGCATTTCCCATCAACCAGCACCCTCTGTCGTCTTTCAGCTAGCCAATTTCTGATCCAAACTGCTAAATCACCCTCAATCTAATGCCTCTATTTTGTGCAGTAGCCTACCACAGAATATCTTATCAAACGCCTTACTGAAATCCATATCCACCACATCAATGGCTTTACCCTCATCCACCTGTTTGGTCACCATCTCAAAGAACTCGAGGTTTGTGAGGCACGTCCATTCCTTCACAAACCTAATCATCATATTCCGACCGAGATGATTATAAATCCTATCTCTTATAACCTTTTCCAACACTTTCCCCACAACCGAAGTGAGGCTCACTGTTCTATAATTACCAGGAGTCTGTACTCCCCTTCTTGAACAAGGGAGCAACGTTTGCTATCCTCCATTCTTCTGGCACTATTCCTGTGGACAATGACAACATAAAGATCAAAACCGAAGGCTCAGCAGTCGTCTTCCTGGCTTCCCAGAGGATCCGAGGATAAATCAGTCCGGTCCAGGGGATTTATCTATTTTCACATTTTCCAGAATTGCTAACACTACCTCCTTGTGAACCTCAATCCTATCCAGTGTAGTAGCCTGTTTCTCAGTATTCTCCTCAACAACATTGTCTTTTTCCAGTGTGAATCCTGGCAAAAACTATTCGTTGAGTGCTTGCCCTATCTCCTCTGACTTCATGCACAACTTCCCATTAACTGTCCTTGATTGGCCCATTACCTTCCCACTCAATTGTTCAAGGCCCTAGACACACCTTCCAGGTGAATCAGTGATTTTACCTACACTTCACTTACAGCATCCAATGTTGTGAGCAGCGAATACGGCAGTATGTTGGGAAGATGAAATACAGACTGGGGTACAGCTTTGTGGAACACCTACATTCTGTCCATAAAAATTACTCGGTGCCAGTTCAACATACCACCTTGTTCCCATGTTCACATATTTCCCTTGGACATGCTGCAGTGTTCCAGCAAGCCTCAGCGTAAAGTGGAGGAACAGCTTGACATCATCTCCAGTTCTGAAGCAGGGTTCTGCTGGAAACGTAGACTGCTCCTGCTCCTCGGGTGCTGCCTGATCTATGTATTTTTCAGTGTCACACTGACTCTCCAGCATCTGCAGTCCTCACTATCTCCTGTCTTCTCTTTTGGGGATCCTGTAGCTATCCATATCAAGTTCAATAATTTTAGAACCTGCATACCAGTTGTCTTTCATCCATCTTTAAAATGTAAGTCTTGTCACAACATTCATTTAATCCCTTCAGTGTGGGGTCAGGCCATTGAGTACTTCAAGTCCACTCTGACCCTCCAAAGAGCATCCCACCCAGACCCATCCTCCTGCCCTGTCCCTTTAACCCTGCATTTCCCATGCCCAGTCCACCTAACCTGCACATCTTTGGACTATGGCAGGAAGCTGGAGCACACAGACTCTGGAGAACTTGCAAATTCCACGCAGTCAGTTACCCGATGGTGGAGATGAACCTGGGTTCCTGGTGATGTGGTCACTATTAGCAGTGTTGATCACTGAGTCACTGTGTTGTCCAAAATGTGCTTTCAGCACAACCAAACCATTATCGCCTGTTTGTAGTCCCTATTTTTACCCATCCACCTTTTCCTCTTCCATGTCTTGGTGTTAATGATGCCTTTGTGAACTGTTTTCTCTCCATGTGGTACTAGCACCAATCACATCTTGACAACCTGAAAATGACCCATTCATGCTTAGTCTCTGCTTTGTTAGTTAATTTTCTCTTCATTACTTACCTCCCTTCAATGAGCAGTTAAGTAACCCCATTAACGTAGAGACTGTTTACTAGTAAGCACTGGGTCTTTGGACCAACATTTATTGACTATAAATCTGTGAACTTGTTTGCACTGTACATCTGACCAAATCCAAGCCAGATGACTGCAAACAGAGGAATCTAACTTGTATTCAGTATGGATACCTCTGTCGTTGACAACTTTGTTATTTGTTTTGAGGGTTTTCCTTAGTTTATTTCCTTCACTTATTTTTCTTCTATCACCATCGGTTATTTTCTGCGGAACACTGCGTTCAAATGCCTGGTGGCATAGAGGCATTTGAAGCCGATCTTTGATTTCCCCTCTTAATACATTCTTCTCATAGTCTCCCCCATTTTCCCCTCGCATCAACCCAAAAAAAGCCTCACCATTTCCTTTCCTAACTGGGTCGGTGCTCATTGCATCAGAGTAACGGAGACGGTCTAGTTGACCGAATAAAGCTGTTCACAAATAGATGGTCATCACTTCTATCTAAACATGAAAGCCTGGATTAATATATTTAATAAAGAATAATGAGGGCTTTAGTTTAGATTGCTCTGCTGTGGTTAACTGAACCAATACAACTGGTTAACCTGTGATCTAGATTTTGCTGAACTGTCCACTCATGCTTGCCATAACCTGTAAAGGGTTGTGAATCTTCAAACCAGCAGGTCACATTGTAAGCACAGTTCAAAATATTGGATTGTGTAACTTATCGCCATATCTATTTTAAAAGGATTGTACCATTCTGATCTGCTGACTAACAGCGAAGGTATTAACTACGTTGGGTCTCATGCTGAGGAGATCGAGGGGGGACCTGATTGAGGTCTACAAGATCGTGAAGGGTATAGACAGGGTAGATAGAGATTAGCTTTTTCCCAGGGTGAGGAATTCAATAACGAGAGGTCACACTTTCAAAGTGAGAGGTGGAAAGTTTAAAGGGGATATATGCGGCAAGTACTTAGCGGGTGATAGGTACCTGGAACGTGTTGCCAGCAGAGGTAGTAGAGGCAGGCACGGTAGATTCATTTAAGATTGTGTCTGGACAGATGCATGAGTAGGTGGGGAGCAGAGGAATACACATGCTTAGGAATTTGGCGATAAGTTTAGACAGTGGATTTGGATCAGCTCCAGCTTGGAGGGCTGAAGGGCCTATTCCTGGGCTGTAAATTTTCTTTGTTCTTTTATATGTTTTAAAAATAGCTTGCATTTTTAATAATTGCAACAAAGATCTGTTGATCAATGATCTGTAATATTCATGGTGATTGTACGTTGTGGAATCAATTTGTGCTTTTAACTTGATCAATGACTGTTACAAATGCCAATTCTGTAGGGGTTGTCACCACTGGACTGTACTTTGCTCTACTGTGGGAGTTTTACTTTATGTTGCGATGTAGCTTTGGAAGTTGATGACAATGTTCTCTGCTGGCCAAGAACAGCAGGTTAGTCAGACAGTAGTGGTTCTAATAAGAACAGAAATACTGGAGAAGCTCACCAGGTCTGGCAGCATCTGTGGAAAGAAACCTGAAGTTGCATTAGGCAAGGATTGAGCTTTCTTCTTTTTTGTGTTAATGTCCATGCTCTCAATCATTCTAGCCTGTTCTAATTCTATCCACACTGTGCTACTTATACTCAATGATGTGCAGCTCTGTGACATGGCAAGGTTACTTCAGTGTCCCAGATCCCTTAACACGACAGATTCTGTTGATTATAACATGTATTGCAAAACGATTGTCAATTTCTGTTCAGATTTTTTTAACCAACCTGTTCAGACATGTTATGACACACTTATGGAGCAGGTGGAACATGAAGCAGGTCTTCTGTTCAGAGGTAAAGACACTACCACTGTGCCACTAGAGCCTTCACTGACTCCATTTCAGTTAATCAAATACATGTAGTAATGGAAGTAGTAGTTCTGTAGAATGGGAACTAATTTTGTTTAGTCTCTGATCAGACTAGTTTCTTATGCTGACTTGCAAAATTTTCCTGTGTGGAGTGATTACAGTAGTAATGGTACCTTTATTATTTCCTCCCAAAAAGATGCCAATCTCTTCTTTCCCTCTTATTTTTCTTTCACCAGTTGTTTTGCCCCTTCATTTCAAAATGTGTAGCCTCCGTTGTCTGGTAAGGTTCAGAGGGTAGTTGATGGCATAATGGTAATGTGACTAGATTTATAATCCCAAGCGCCCTGGCTAATGTTCTAGATCATGCACCATGGCAGATGGTGAAATTTGAATTCAGTGAAATCTGGACTTAAAAGCTAGTCTAATAGAGACAATGGAACCATTATTGATTTTGAAGAAAAGAAATCTAGTTGCCAGTTTTCCTTTAGGGAAGGAAATCTGCCTGGTCTGGCCAGGGGACATCAATGTGGCTGACTCTTAACTGCCCACTGAAATTGTGACCTGGGGTGCCAGTCAATGGACAATAGGTGCAGGAGTAGGCCATTCTGCCCTTTGAGACAGCACCACCATTCATTATGATCATGGCTGATCATCCTCAATCAATATCCTGTTCCTGCCTTATCCCCATAACCCTTGATTCCACTATCCTTAAAAGCTCTATCCAACTCTTTCTTGAAAGTATCCAGAGACTTGGCCTCTACAGCCTTCTGGGGCTGAGCATTCCACACACTCACCACTCTCTGGGTGAAGACGTTTCTCCTCAACTCTCTTCTAAATGGCCTACCCCTTATTTTTAAACTGTGTCCTCTGGTTCGGGACTCATCCATCAGCGGAAATATGCTTCCTGCCTCCAGAGTGTCCAATCCTTTAATAATCTTATACGTCTCAATCAGATCCCCTCTCAGCCTTCTAAACTCAAGGGTATACAAGCCCAGTCACTCCAATCTTTCAACGTAAGATAGTCCTGCCATTCCAGGAATTGACCTCGTGAACCTACGCTGCACTCCCTCAATAGCCAGAATGTCTTTCCTCAAATTTGAAGACCAAAACTGCACACAATATTCCAGGTGTGGTCTCACTAGGGCCCTGTATAGTTGCAGAAGGACCTCTTTGCTTCTATACTCAATTCCTCTTGTTATGAAGGCCAGCATGCTATTAACTTTGTTCACTGCCAGCTGTACCTACATGCTTGCTTTCATTGACTGATGTACAAGAACACCCAGATCTCTTTGTATTGCCCCTTTACCTAACTTGACTCCATTGAGGTAGTAATCTGCCTTCCTGTTCTTGCCACCAAAGTGGATAACCACACATTTATCCACATTAAACTGCATCTGCCATGCATCTGTCCAGGTCACCCTGTAATTTCCTAACATCCTCCTCACATTTCACCCTGCCACCCAGCTTTGTATCAGCAAATTTGCTAATATTACTTTTAATACCATCATCTATATCATTAATGTATATTGTAAAAAGCTGCAGACCCAGCACTGATCCCTGCGGTGCTCCACTGGTCACCATCAGCCATTCCGAAAGGGAGCCGTTTATCACTACTCTTTGTTTCCTGTCAGCCAACCAATTTTCAATCCAAGTCAGTATTTTGCCCCCAATACCATGCGCCCTAATTTTGCTCACAAACCTCCTATTTGGGACTTTATCAAAGGCTTTCTGAAAGTCCAGGTACACTACATCCACTGGATCTCCCTTGTCTATCTTCACAGTTACATCCTCAAAAAATTCAAGAAGATTAGTCAAGCATGATTTCCCCTTCATAAATCCATGCTGACTCTGACCTATCCATTCACTGCTATCGAGATGTGTCGTAATTTCATCCTTTATAATTGACTCCAGCATCTTTCCCACCACTGAGGTCAGACTAACTGGTCTATAATTCCCTGCTTTCTCCCTTCCTCCTTTCTTAAAAAGTAGGGCAACATTAGCCACCCTCCAATCCGCAGGAACTGATCCTGAATCTATAGAACATTGGAAAATGATCACCAATGCATCCACGATTTCTCGAGCCACCTCCTTCAGTACCCTGGGATGTAGACCGTCAGGTCCTGGGGACTTATCAGCCTTCAGACCTACCAGTCTCTCCTACACCAATTCCTGGCAAATATAAATTCCCGTCAGTTCAGGTTCTTCAGCCACTATTACCTGTGGGAGATTGCTTGTGTCTTCCCCAGTGAACACAGATCTGAAGTACCAATTCAACTCTTCCATTTTTGTTCCCTGTAATATATTCACCCGTTTCTGTCTTCAAGGGCCCAATTTTAGTCTTAACCATTTTCTTTTTTCCTTTCACATACCTGAAAAAGCTTTTACTATCCTTCCATATATTTTTGGCCAGTTTACCTTTGTATGTCATTTTTTCTCAGTCACTTCAAGGAGAGCTGGGATTGGACAATAAATGTTGGTTTTGCCAGTGACACCCACATCCCATTAAAGAATAAGCAAATATGATTTCCTGGTTACGTTCACAAATAAAACTTTTAGTATAAGGTTGTCTGTAAAATTGTTTGGAGACCAGTTCTGCCCCTTTCTCACAGAAATGGAATGAGTGTAGATTGAGTAGCTTTTGTCAGGGCAGATTTGATGGATTGAAGGGCCCCCTCTGTACTGTGAGATTCGATGATCCAACTCTTAACATCAAATTTTATTTGGTTGGAGTGGAAATCTTGATAAGGTGTGAACTTCCTTACAAAAGGAGGACCAGCAAGGTGATAAGCAGAAATATTCACAAAAATGGAAATGGTTTAGGAGTGAGGATAGAATAAAAACAGGAAGAGTGGCATAGTGGTTAGCACTGCTGCCTCACAGCACCAGTGACTTGGGTTCTGAATCTATAGAACATTGGAAAATGATCACCAATGCATCCACGATTTCTCGAGCCACCTCCTTCAGTACCCTGGGATGTAGACCGTCAGGTCCCGGGGACTTATCAGCCTTCAGACCTACCAGTCTCTCCAACACCAATTCCTGGAGTTTCGCATGTTCTCCGTGTCTGCTTGGGTTTCCTCCGGGTGCTCCGGTTTCCTCCCACAGTCCAAAAAAAGTGCAGGTTAGGTGAATTGGCCATGCTAAATTGCCCGTAGTGTTAGGTGAAGGGTTAAATGTAGGGGAATGGGTCTGGGTGGGTTGCTCTTCGGAGGGTCGGTGTGGACTTGTTTGTCCGAAGGGCCTGTTTCCACAGTAAGTAATCTAATGTAATCTAGTTGCATTGGTCTTTTAGCTCAGTGTAATTCCCCCTCTTTACATTTCACTGAAATTATCATCCTTTGAGAAAGGGTGTGGGCCTTTATAAGAACTAATGTGGACAGTAATATATATTGGATGATAACTGAGACATTGGTAGGTAGATAAGGATTGTCTACTTACCATGTGACTCCCTGCAACACAATTGGGCCAGTCTAGACAGACTGCTTCCCCCTGCTCCTCACTCTTGGAGTGCTAAGGGATTACTAGCAGCCTAACCCATTGCAGCGTTCTGGAACACGCTGGCTGCCAGAATAGCACACAGCTTATGTCAAGTCAAAAATAGCTATGACCCATTATCCATGAGGACAGAAGGAAGCACTGAAGATGAAACGGGTACTTAAAAATTAAAACATTATGCTCGTAGCCCTTGTCGTACAAGGTAGCAGGGATCATCGGGAGCTGTTTGTGTGAGCTGCATTTTAAAATTTTATTGCTACAATCTTTCAAACTACTTTGTATTTAAAAAGAAAAGTGTAAGATTCGTTTCACCATTGCAGTGTTTTAGTCCGACCATTTTAAAGTCTCCACTGGTTTTCAGGGGTCACCTTGATCTAAGCAGTCTGCTGGTTTAAGAAGCCATTTTTCTCTGAAGTGACCATGCTTCGAAGTTTAATTAAATGTGTCATCTGTCCACCTCCAGACTGGGCTGAGGCCACTAATCAGCCGAGCCTGTGACTGAGACCAATAGGTTGCAGAGGCTGCCTATTTAAAACAGTCATCCCTCCTTCTATTAAGCTGGTTTCAAGGCCTGATATTTAATGATAAACTGAATCGCTCTGAATTCATTGGCGTCTACTGGGTTGTGACAGTGATAATCTGCTTCACTCTACATTTCAAACTGAAATCCTAGTTTGTTGTAGAAATGTTATAGCTGTGATTGCGTGCAGTTTAAATCCACTGCAATGACCTGGCTTTATCTGCTGAGAGTCCTTTCGAACAGGGACAGCTGGGCGTGCCTTTAAAGGGACAGGTGGGTCAAGCAGACCATCAAACAGCCACTCAACAAAACTGCACACCCGAGAATACAGTAACAGCTTGTATTTATATAATGCTTTTGAGCAGGAAACAGTCAGATGTTTTGCAGAAACCTTAAGACTACATTCTGAGAGCAAGCATATCTGATATTCAGATTTGTTTTCCTCTTGCCTCTTCCTCTCCTCCCTCCCTCCGCCATCCCTGCCCTATGTGCATCTTTCCAATGCTCCATTTGACTGCCAAATGGAGCTTTAATGGAAAGAAGCACTCACAGCACCTTTTGAGAAGTGTATATGCATGTTACAGCTTATCAAACTTGTCTTGCAGCTTGAGACTGATGTAGTGAAGAAACTGTTCTTGCTACAGCTGACTGCTACTGTATGTAAATCAATGTGGTACCACTCTGTGACGTGGGCAGAAGGGAGGGGAATTGGAAGTGAATCGAACATTACTGCTAGGCAGTGCCTGACTGGAGCCTTTATCCAATATATCTAATCTCCAGTTTCTGCCCGTAATGCATTCTAATTTGTCCAGAATTTAAAATGGTAAACAGTAATTGGTTTCAAACTTGCTCAAATATGGTCATGTCAACAGGAATTGCTTCTTCTGGCCTTCCCTTTTTTTTTTTTGGAGAAGTGTTACTGTAGACCTGCTATCTGTTTGCTCTGTTAATCTTATTTGGAATGAGTGGGTCTGTGACTGAGTTAGGAGCTGATCCAGAAATGCTCTTCAGAAAAATAAGCTAGAGCAGTGGGAAAATCTTCTGAATAAGAAACAACACCTCCCCTTTTCTCTGCTTTGTATGCCTCTTCCCCCTTTCAAAATGGCTTTATAAATTTCGGGTCCTTATTACTTACAGCTGGACAGAGATGCATTGTAGCTTTTTGTTTGCTTTGTTGCTGACATGAGCAGCAAGGTAGTAACATACAAATGACTAAATTCTCAGGCCAGGTGCCATCCACAAGGAAGAAACCAACTTGAGGTTTTTGTCATTTCTTTTGTTAATACATTGACCAAAACATTAAATCTATTTCTCTCTATTATGAGAATTTCCAAAATGATGATTGTGTTTCAGATTGCCAGAATCCTCCCTGTTTTCCTTTGCTTCTGGCCATGTAGTATTTAGTGTCTATCTGTGGTGAACAAAGTGCTTTAAGAACCAAGTGGTAGTGTATGACTGGAATCAGACTGGGTAGGGGACAAGACATTATCATCTGTAGTTTTAATTTAAAAGATAGTGGCTTTCATGGTCAAAATACAATTTCACAACTTGTCAGTACTAACTGCACTAAACTGTCATCCATTCTCTGGCTGAAAGAATACGCTACAATGCGTTTCTAGTGTTAATTGTTACTGTAGAAAAGTGTCCCTGGGCTGCCAATCTCCTTTGCCCTCTAGTCCACACTGATAAAACAATGCTGAATTCTGAAAATTGGAGAGCTTGCAGGTCAGTGATGGGGGTGGCTGAAACACTAAAGTTAGAATAAGAGGTATTCCTGAGTTTGTAAATGGAAAATCTATTTATTCTGGTGGGTAATTGCTCCAGTATGTTATAAAGAGAAGTTGCATAACCTCAGCTTGTTTCTTATTGAATATGAAAAATGTGGGATGATCTTACTGAATGTTCAGGGAGTGGATGGGATAGATAGAAACTACTTGAGATGAGTTCAGAATGAGGGCCAAACAAACCATTAGATTTGAGCCATGTTATTTGAGAGTGATGTCAATGAGTACTTCACATAAAAGGTAATGGAGTCCTGAAACACTGTTCTCTAAAGGTAATGGAGTCTTGAAACACTGTTCTCTAAAGCTGTTTGGGGGGTGGGGGAGTAGAAAATTTCAAAACTGCAATTGATGGAATTTTGTTAGATCAACAATGCTAAGGGTCTCTGAACCAGTGGGGATAGAGATAACTGACAAACAGATCAACCATGGTGGATGGTGGATGGGTTTGATGGGCTGAATAACCACCTCTTATTCCTAGATACACTATCACGTTTGGTGCTTGCTAGTGAGAATTGAAACATTTCCACCTTGCTCTTATGAGGCTGGTTATTTTACTATGAACACATCTTGTTTTGTTGTTGAAATAAACATTGGCTACAGATGGAGTTATTGGAATTCTCTGGTTCTAGGACATTGATCTGATTGATATCCTGTGGAGGCAGGACATAGATCTGGGCGCTGGGAGAGAGGTTTTCGACTACAATTACAGACAAAAGGAAAATGAGCAAGAAGACGAAGAGCAGAGCCAGAAGAATGAAGAGAAAGACAGAAATGAGAGGAGTGGATTGCTGCCTGGGACTGTTCAAGTGGATGGGGAGACAGGAGAACATGTTCCCAATCAGGTACTGGCTTGTAGTTCAGGATTGATAGTTTACCCTCCTCAATAGCCTGCTATCTAATCATGGATGTTCATGCAATCCTGCAGCTCAGGGTGGACATTCAGTCCACTGTGGTACACTCTGGTTTCCAGCATCTGCAGTCCTCACTTTTTTGCCTATTCAGTCTACTGTGCCTAGGCCAGCACTTTGAAAGAGTTATTCAGTTGGTGCCATTTCCCTACTTTTTCCTTATAGACTTGAAATGTTTTCCCAATTTAAGAATTTATCTAATTCGTTTTTTGAAAGTTACAGTTTGATCTGCTTTCACTTTACATACAACACATTCTGGATTGTTATAACTTTTTTAAAATAAGGTTTCTTCTAATTTTCCTTGAGATTCTGTTACCAATTATCTTAAATCTGCATCTTATTTCCTGACCTTTGTGCTGATGGAAACTTTCGTGACTGTACAAAGCCCCATCATTTTGTATACCTATATCAAATGTGACCTTAAAGAGAATGATCCCAGCTTCTCCAGTCTATACGTAACTCAAGTAATGCACTATAGGGAATGCTGGATGACTAAAGAAATTGAGGGTTTGGTTAAGGAAAAAGAAGCATGTGTCAGGTATAGACGAGAGAGATCGAGTGAATCCTTGGAGTATGAAGGCAGTAGGAGTATATTTGAGAGAAATCAGGAGGGCAAAAAGGGGGCATAGCTTTGGCAAATAGAGTTAAGGACAATCCAAAGGGTTATTACAAATACATTAAGGACAAGAGGGTAACTAGGCAAGGCTGCCTTTGTGTGGAGCTGCAGGAGATGGGGGAGATACTAGTATTTACTGTGGAAAAGGTCATGGAAGATACAGAATGTAGGGAAATAGATAGTGACCTCTTGACAAATGTTCATATTACAGAGGAGGAAGTGCTGGATGTCTTGAAACATAAGTGGATAAATCTCCAGGACCTGATCAGGTGTACCCTAGTCCTTTGTGGGAAGCTAGGGAAGTAACTGCTGGGCCTCTTACTGAGATATTTGTATCATCGATAGTCACAGATGAGATGCCAGAAGACTGGAAGTTTGCTAACGTGGTGCCACTATTTAAGTAGGGTGGTAAGGACTAAGCCAGGGAATTATAGACCAGTGAGCCTGACGTCTGTGCTGGGCAAATTGTTGGAGGGAATCCTGAGGGACAGGATGTACATGTATTTGGAAAGGCAAGGACTGATTAGGGACAATCAACACTGCTTTGATCGTGGGAAATCATGTCTCACAAACTTGATTAAGTTTTTTGAAGAAGTAACAAAGTGGATTGATGGCAGAGTGGTGGACTTCAGTAAGGTGTTAGACCAGGTTCCCCATGGGAGACTGATTAGCAAGGTTAGATCTCATGGAATACAGGGAGAACTAGCCATTTGAATACAGAACTGGCTCAAAAGTAGAAGACAGAGGGTGGTGGTGGAGGGTTGTTTTTCAGACTGGAGGCCTGTGACCAGTGGAGTGCCACAAGGATCGGTGCTGGGTCCACTACTTTACATCATTTATATTAATGATTTGGATGTGAGCATAAGACGTATAGTTAGTAAGTTTGCAGATGACACCAAAATTGGAGGTGTAGTGGACAGCGAAGAAGGTTACCTCAGATTACAACAGGATCTTGATCAGATGTGCTAATGGGCTGAGAAGTGGCAGATGGAGTTTAGTTCAGATAAATGAGAGGTGCTGCATTTTGGGAAAGCAAATCTTAGCAGGACTTATACACTTAATGGTAAGGTCCTCAGGAGAGTTGCTGAACAAAGAGACCTTGGAGTGCAAGTTGATAGCTCCTTGAAAGTGGAGTCATAGGTGGATAAGGTAGTGAAGAAGGTGTTTGGTATGCTTTCCTTTATTGGTCAGAGTATTGAGTACAGGTGTTGGGAGGTCATGTTGCGGCTGTACAGGACATTGGTTAGGCCACTGTTGGAATATTGCGTGCAGTTCTGGTCTCCTTCCTATCGGAAAGATGTTGTGAAACTTGAAAGGATTCAGAAAAGATTTACAAGGATGTTGCCAGATTTGGAGGATTTGAGCTATAGGAAGAGGTTGAATAGGCTTGGGCTATTTTCCTTGGGGTATCAGAGGGGTGACCTTGTAGAGGTTTATAAAATCATGAGACGCATGGATAGGAGAAATAGACCAAGTCTTTTCCCTGGGGTGAGGGAGTCCAGAACTAGAGGGCATAGATTTAGGGTGAGAGGGGAAAGATATGAGATACGGGGCAAAGTTTTCACACAGTTGTACGTGTATGGAATGAGCTGCCAGAGGAAGTGGTGGAGGCTGGTACAATTGCAACATTTTGAGGCATTTAGATGGGTATATGAATAAGAAGGGTTTGGAGGGATATGGGCCTGGTGCTGGCAGGTGGGAGTGGATTGGGTTGGGATATCTGGTCGGCATGGAGGGGTTGGACTGAAGGGTCTGTTTCTGTGCTGTACCTCTCTATGACACAATAATCCACCACCAATATTTGCATTTTGTTTTTGGTTTTGTTACTTTGTGATCAGCATTGAGTTGCAGTTCATAGTCTAGGCAGCATGACTGGCCAGATGTAGGGACCTGCTAACACATTTAACAACCACCTAATCTCAATATTTTTGCCATCTGAGTAAAATGTGAATTTTGAAAGCTTCCTTTTAATCTGCATTCCAGCTTTCCCAAAGGCTGGGAGACATTAAAATGGAATAATCAGAACATGTCAAGGACATTTTGAACAACAATTTCTTTGCATTTGGTTTCTCTCTGTCAAGCCAAAGTAAAAGGGAGTTCCTAAAAGGCGTATGGCAAAGTGCTAACTGAAATTCCATCCATGTTCGTCCTTCACAGACTGTGCAGTATTCCATGAGCCTTCTAATTTCAATCTATCTTAATGAACGATGGCAGACATTTAAGAAAATAGTTCATGACTTAGGAGAAAATGTGTCCCAGTGAGGAAGAAGCATTCTTCCAGTGAGGACAAACTAACCATAATTAACTGAGGGAGTTAAGGACAACATCAACTTTAAAGAAGTAGTATTGAATATGGAAAAAGTTAGTGGTAAGCCAAAGGAATGAGAGTTTTAAAATCCACAAAAGATGCCTAAGAAAATAGAAATGGAAGGTAAACGAGCAAGTAATACAAAAATGGAAAGTAAAAGCTTTTCATAATTGACTAGCAAATAGAGAACAGCGAATTAGGGTATGGGGAGATTGTCAGGATGGTAACCTGTAATGCATGTTCTGCCTCTGGTCAGTCCACAATTACTCAGTGTGAAAGTGCCTCGGATGCAGAAGTGAGTGTGTTATCGTCAGGTTTGTGGAAGACACAAAAACCGGTGGAAAGTCAAGTGGGTGGGAATGCCAGACCCTATGGAATTCTTTGCAGCAGAGCACTGTAGGGCTGGGCTGTTAAGTATGTTCAGGGCTGATGTAGAGATTTTTATAAGGAAATTAGGGGTTATGGGGTGAAGTCAAGACACTGAAGTTGAGGATTATCTGATCAGTTATGATCTCGTTGAATAACAGAACAGACCTGATGGGCAGAATGGCCTACTTCCGCTCCTTACAAAGGAAAGGACTGACTGGTCAGGTTGCTCCTATCCAGTTTTACTTGAGATAGCTAATTTAATTTGTCTGGGAAGCAGTAGTGTTTTAAGCTGTTTGAGGATAGATTGTGTGGTTGTTTAGGTAGGAACTGTGGTATCATTCATCCAGCCATTTGAATATATCTTACCTCTGTACCCACAATACAAATTTTTAAAATCATTTGTTCTGTAAATTTGCACAACTGCACAGCTATTTGCCTGCCCTGATTGGCAACACTGAATGACATTGATGAAAGTTGTAGATCTTTTGTTGATTCGTGCTGTATAATCCAGAACAGGAAAGGAAAATGTTTACATCAGAATTTAGAACGTAACACTCTAGAGTACAAATCTGCTTCTATTCATTCTGCCAAAGTGGCGAAGTACACATTTTTTCAAACACTTTACTCCATCTGCCAATGTTTTGCATACTTGCACACTTTTATCTCCTTTTATCTTGTTGTCATTGGCAATTATAGCTACCGTATGCATTGTCTCTTTATCCAAGTTGTTGATATAATTTGTACATCATTGAGGCTCCCAACTCTGATCCTTGTGGGGTTCCACTGCTTGCAGCTTGAGAACCCAAAAAGCATCCAGTTAATCCTGACTGTTTCTTGTAGCAAACCAATCCTCTTTAAGGAATACCTTTTTAAAGGTATTGACTTGAAGGGAATGTGGTGCTGGTTTACCAGAATGATACCTGGGCTCCAAAGATTACATTGTAAAGAGTGATGACGCAAGCTGGACTTGAATTTGCTGGAGTTTAGAAGCTAAGGTGTGAATGGATAAAGGTTTAAATATGTTAGGAGCAGGATGGAGAGATAGTATTTCTGTAAGTTGGGAGTACAAGGCAAGGGAATGTAGGTTATATACAGACCTTTGAGTGAAATTGGGAACTACATTGACTTCATAAAGCAGTAGAACATTAGAATTCTCCTCTTGTAAAGGATATTAACTGATATGGATTGATATTTGATCTCTGAAGGTATACATTGTTTAGTATTTGTGTTGCATTAGGACATGGATTTGAATGAGCTGGATTTGACGTAATGGGAATGTAGCTGAATGTGGGCACATTTTTGTCGTACATGAATTTTGTTTTACATGATGCCAAAATGAGTAGCAATAACGATTTCAAAAGTTGCAAAAATGCACAAAACTAAACTGCATTAGTTTGTTGCTAGTCTATTGCCGTGTCCATTGCTCTATTCTGGCCTTTATCTTTAGTTGTTTCGGTTGCCTATTTTCCTAACATTGATGTAACATTTTACATAACACTCTCAAACAAAATGCTGGAGAAAAACTCAGGTGTGGCAGCATCTACAGAACGAAACAGAGTTAATGTTACGAGTCCAGTGAGGCTTCCATCGGCAAAGTAGCCTTTTGCAGACCAGGAAAGAGAGGATATCCATGCCCTTAGAAAACAAGATTGAGGAATGCTTTATTTGTTTGGAGTGAGACTTTGAATTTGCTGGATCTAATGTTTGGAAATAGTGCAAAGAGGTTATTCACAAAACAAATCATGAATGATGCAAGATTTTCAGAAAACTGCTTGACGATTGTTAGCTTCTCATTATTTATACAATTCCCCAGTTTATTTTTCTTTCTTCCATAAAACTTTTTCAGTACAGTAATGGGCCATTCAGCCCCTCAGTACATGCTGGACTACAGTCTCCCCCTTGCCTGGTTCTAAACCCTTCAAAGGGTTTAATGCTTTAACTTTTGTCAGCATTAAACTTTGCGTCTTACATAGGTTTGTTCACTCCGTTAAATTGCAGGTATGCTTTGCAATTTTCTGTTCCTGTGTGCCCCACACTAATCCAATGTTGTCATCCAACTTAGGGAAGTTTTCATCCAAATTTTTAAATATGGTGAAAAATTGAGGCTCCCGAACATTAAGCCTCCCAGTCATTGCCCCAACTCTTTTATTTTTTCCCTCTTTCTCTGTTTCCCATCCAATATCTAGCTCCAATCAATAGCGGGCTTATTTTTGCCCAGCAGTTTTATGTAATTTTAAGGAAGCTTCCTTTAGTAAGGAAGCCAGTCAGACTAATATTTCCAACATTGCTCCATTCATTTGACTATATTTTGATCATAAGTTTAACTCGATGTCTCAAAGCTATTATTAAAATTAGCTTTACAGCTGATAATTTGACCATGTGGTTTTCATAACTGTTTCTGGGGCCCTTTTTATTTCAGCTTTGTGTGCTTGATCTGATATTGAGAGGCAGTATTGACCCGTGTTGGCTAAAGCTAATCAGATCTGGCATTTTTTATCACGCCAGGTGGCAGACGTGGCGGAGCAGACTGCACCTTCCTTTGAGGAATGCTTGAGGCTTCTGGATGAAACATTCTCATTCGGGGAGGATTCAGAGGTGAGTGAGTGAATTATGGTAATGTCATTTTTTCAGATTTAAATTAGACCCATATATCAGTGTGTCTCAAATGCTCCACCAGGGTAAATGGTCACCCTGGTTTTTGACATTTTATGAAGTAGATACCTGGCGCAGCAATAAAGCTGCCCTCTCCAGGGGTAGAACTCCTCATTAAAGTGGTGTATGGTCTTTGGATGGAATAGGAATTTGCAAGTTAGGATTGTTACCCAAAATTCAGACGATGAAGGGAGTGATGTTAGGGCTAACAGGGCGGATGATGAGGAAGAGCTGCTTTTGGTTGAGGAGTAGGGATG
Organism: Chiloscyllium plagiosum; assembly: GCF_037043375.1. Taxonomy (NCBI): domain Eukaryota; kingdom Metazoa; phylum Chordata; class Chondrichthyes; order Orectolobiformes; family Hemiscylliidae; genus Chiloscyllium; species Chiloscyllium plagiosum. The sequence goes on from NW_028270170.1 coordinate 3,833,575, forward strand.
TAGGATTGGGGAATATAGCGTTATGCTGTCTATGATTAAGACCAGGGATTGGTGGTTGGAAAGTGCCAACAGACACAAACAGGGCTGAGGCATCAGCCAGTTGATTAGTGAGGCAAATCTGAAGAAAACCTTGATGTTAATTGGCATCAGGTGCATCTCCAGTAACTGCCATGGCAAACATTGAGAACATTAAATCCAGAACACTACTGAGTGAACATGGTAGTGAGGGATGCTTTCCCCATCAAGGGGAGCACTGGCTAGTTGTAGCAAAATGAGAACAGGCACCAGGGGCTTGTCAGTGATGAACAGAGAATTTCCAGTTCAGACAATGGAGCCAAAACCCCTGGAATCTTGTGTTGTGTTTGTATGTTTTACTTGGGTCCACTGATGTGCTTCATCTAAGACCATGAGAAAGATGGTGTTACAGTGCCCCCCATCTAGTTGGGCACTATAACATCGCATCTTTCAGCTGAGCCCTCATTGTGAACATCATTGTCAATTGTATCAAGCAAAGCATAGTTTTAATCCGTGCAATAGACTCTAGTTACATAGCCAGAGGTAGGATTCTTTGATGTTACATGATGCTAAGCTTGCTATGGTCCTAAACCTGAGTTTGGGAGATGCAGAGCAGATCCTTGTTACTGTGGTGAATGCAATAAATCTTGAGTAAAGTAACTAATGCTTTCCAACCTAGAATCTCCCATTGAGGCAAGTGTTGTACACTCTTATAAGCCTTCTACTTAAGAACGTCCTGAGCTACAGTGACAGGGCACAGCGCAAAGACTGAATTTCATGTCTTCTGTTATCAGTTTCCAGCAGCAGTGTCCTCAGTGCTGAATGAAGCTCTTGACAATGCTCTGCCCAGCACCAGCGACAGCCTGACTGCAGGCTCACAGATGACCCTCCTTCCACCTCTCTTGAGGCCCGAGACTCCTTTAGACTTAGAACAACAGTGGCAGGATCTTCTGTCCCTCATGGAGCTACAGGTGAGCATGTTCAGAACTGTGTGCACGGTTTGTTTACTCTGCATCAGCATTTGCTGGGACAGGTGCATCGGGTTGGTGTTGAGGATGGGTTTTCCTAATTGTCTATCACTTCTGTGTGGTGCAGAAAGCTCAGTACAGTTCCTACTCTCGCCACATGCTGCCTGTTTGCCTAAGGCAGTGTACACAATGAACTGCTTGGGCTTTGTGGGTAAAATATGCAACTATGTGAGGCACAGCCAGCAATACCTATTCTAAGTTGGCTAATGCAAATGAAGAGTGAATATTGATCTCTGTGCCCCTTGATCCAGGGAGTTGCTGCTTGACTGATGTCTAATCATTGTGCATGTGTGTTGCATGAGGCCAGTTAAAGCTTTAAAACTAATGGTGTCTCAGCCTTCAGCACTTACGATCTTGGCTTGTACAGACCAGATTTGGGCCAGGTATTGGAGGGCTCACAAATGCTCATGGAGCTATACTAATGCATGAGTCCCCCTCTTCCAGGATAGTTACACTTGCATTGTTGGATTTACTGCAGTATGTTTTGATGGAACCTCTTCATCAGTGGAGTTTCTGGATTAAAGTTGAATGCTCCCACTAGGACTAAGCAAAAGAACAAACGTCTGAGTTTGTTCTTCACCAGTACACATGCTTATATCAACTGCTTTACCATTGGCCATCAGAAGTTGAGTACAGCTGATACAGGCATGATAATAGATTCTGGAGTTTGCTCATTACCTGTGTAAATACTATAAATATATAGCTAACTTTTTAAATCTACTTTTGATCCTCCTTTGCAGGACATGGAGGTGACCAACAGTAATGACTCTGGCAGCAGCAGTGCTGATGTGCCCACAAACTATAACCAAACTCCAGTCGCACCCATCAATCAAGATGTGAGTCTGCACAATGCCACCTTGCCTCCTTGTGGCCAGGATTTCCCTCCCTTCTTCAACTCGAACTTGGAGAACCCTTCTGTGAATGGTGGTCCCAGCCTCCAACAACTGGCAGCCACCAACTCCACCAACTTTGATGCCACCTTTGGTTCCACCAATTTCACAGGGTTGTTCTTCCCCCCTCGGATTAATGGAACCAGCAATGAGACTTCTGGCTGCAGCTTCCCGGACCCTCTGTCTGGCCTGCTAGATGAGGCAATGCTTGATGAGATCAGCTTTATGGACCTGGCCATGGAAGAAGGATTTGGTCCGATGGAGGCCTCTCAGATTGAGGAGGAGCTGGACTCTGATTCTGGCCTCTCTCTTGATTCAAGTCACAGCCCTGTATCTCCAAGCAGCTCTGAATCCTCAACCACCTCCTCATCCTCTTCCTCCTCCTCCTCCTCCTCCTCATTTTACCAGGAAGGGGCTGTTGGATATAGCACTGATTCAGAAACTGCAGACTCTGAACAACCTGAAAGAGAGGGCGCTGTGGGAGGTTATCAACCAGAATACAGCAAGTTCTGCCGAATGAGTTACCAGAATCCCAACTGTTTCCACTCCCTGCCTTGCTTGGATCAAGTCAACCACAACCACACCTATAACCTACCAGCTGGACCATCCATCTCCAGTCAACAGTATCACCCTGGCCCTGGAAAGAAAGCGCCAATAAAGGAAACACGTTCCAATCACGTGGATATACATATGGGCCGTGATGAGCGAAGGGCTAGGGCACTGAAGATCCCATTCTCCAATGACAAAATCATCAACTTGCCTGTTGACGAGTTTAATGAGCTTCTATCCAAGTACCAGCTCACTGATGCCCAGCTGACCCTGATCCGTGATATCCGGCGCCGGGGGAAAAACAAACTGGCGGCTCAGAACTGCCGCAAGAGGAAGCTGGACACTATCCTGAATCTGGACCACGATGTGGATCACCTGAAGAAGCAGAAGGCCAGGCTGCTGAAGGAGAAGGTGGAGTTTGTCAAGTCCTTACGGCAGATGAAGCAGAAGCTGCAGGAGCTTTACCAGCAGGTGTTTGGCCGGCTGCGGGACGAGGAGGGAAGGCCGTACTGCCCCAGCCAATACTCCCTGCAATACACTAATGACGGCAGTGTGCTCGTCATGCCTCGGGCCCTGATTGCTCAGCAAGGAAGATCAGATAAGAAGAAAAACAATAAGAAGAAATGAAATCTACAGCCAGCCCTGGTGTCTGGCTTTGAACTGAACTAGAGAAAGGAACTCAGCGAGAGGCAGCGCCTCCAGAAAGCTGCTGCTGACTTTTACAAATAGACACCTGACAATTCGCACCTTCTTGTATTGAAAATATCTTGCAAATCTGACACCTGCAGGTCAGTTAGGATGGAATGGTAACCCAGGAGGGTCAGTGACAGGGCTTTATGGATTGAGTTGGTAGTTTGCTTTTTGACCACAGCTTGAGAATCAACAAGTGTCTCCACTCCAGCTGTGACCCTATTGGGATGGATCGGTGTGTACACTTGTGTGTCTGGTTCGAGGGAGGGGTGGAAGAGTTTGAGATTTAGCTGTCTCTCTGATTGAGACACCCTGGCTGTGGGTAACAAACTGCTTGGCAAAATCAATAAGGATTTTTTTTAAGAAAAAGCCTCTGCTCCACACAAAGTTTACAAACACAAACTAGAAACTGAGTTCAGTTGTTACTTGAATAAGGATGTTTGTTCACTTTTCATTAAACAGCTTTAAGACAACTTCAAAATAACATGGCTGCACGTGCTTTGAAATCAAGGTGGGAAAGGTTTCTGGTAGAGGTGGTATGGATGAGGTGCAGTTGCATAGAGATCATTTTCTGGCTCAGGCACTGCTGCTTGCAGTCTCTGGCCTGCCATTCATAGCATGACATTGCTGTGCAGGAATCTTTGCTAAATGGTAAATTTCTGGCATGGTTTGAAGAGAGAATCCACTTTGAGCCCTCATGTAATGGCTATGTCTATTAAGTGCAGAACTCGAGCCTTGCAAATTTAGTCGTATTTATATCAAATGCACTTCACCCTAACCCTAACCCTAACCACCTTGCTCTTCCCACAGTCTGGAGCAGCTGAATGGAAATTCTTGCAATTCCTTTCTGTAAGAGGCTATTAAGAAATTTAAATTGAGGTGGGGCCAGGCAATTGCTGGGCTTGGTCCATCAGCCAGAGCCCAGTCCTCCACAGCTCCTCAGTTCAACTTGATTAGATGGGGCAATTGACAAGTAGGATTTGAGATTTAAAGCAGTTGGTTACTTGCTAATGCGTGATGCAGCTATGGTGCAGGTTATTAAACAGAACAAAGGTTATTGCAGGAGTACTGTGAACAAGGAAACAATGTGGCTACTCAGATTTTCAAAGTATGATGTAAGTGAGATGAATTTTTTCTCACTGCTCTCCTCCAACTCCTTCCCAACATCAGGTATTTTCTGGCTAGTTGTGTGGAAAGAGGAAGGGAGAGTGTCAGCTGGAGATGGGAGAAGGGATGTGGAAAAAGAGATGGTTCCTAGATATTTCTCAATGACTTAATAAAATTATTCTGAGGAGCAGTGGGGCTGTACTTTGTCTTCCCTAGATAGTTACGTTGAAAATCTGGAAATCTTTGTCAAGGGAACCTCTACAGTTCCCTTTCCTCCATTCTGTGCTGTGATTTAATGGGCAATTAGTAGGTGTCTCCAGGTCCCCATTTTTGTGCATCGAAAGCATTGAGTGCAGCTCTTCCTTAATGGATTCTTGGTGCATTATGTAACCTATTTAAAGGTTGATGCTTCGTGTGTGCCTCTAAATCATAGCCTTTTCCATCTTTGCCTGCTTTCGTTTAGTTTTTTTGTGCCTGGTTCATCAGCCAAGATCTGTTGTCCTGCTGCGTTCAGCAAGTCACTACATGGGGATCTGCAAGACTGAAGCACAACATTTTGATTTTAGTCATACGTGTTTTTGAAATATAGTATGTTGGGTTTAGAGTGGGGATGGGGGAACTGTCTAGACTAGATTAGCTCTAAAGCTGAAATCAAATGGTTAGTGCAGATTTTATAAACTCGCTTGGTCAGGACACTTATCGCCTTTCATATTAATTCCTGGCACTTGCAGCCAGATCAGAATGAAGGCTAACACCATTTGCGGTGAAAACCTCTTTTAACAGAGGGTAAAATAAATGGATTACTATCTTTAATGCAAGAGGCACTCTACAAACGGGAAAGGTATTCAAAGAGCTTTTGGGTTTATCCAGGAAATCTGAGTGCAGTTTAATCTGCATTTATTAGTCACGGAAAATAGTTCAGGTTGGAATTATTATTGCTTTGCAGAGTGGAAAACATTTTACACTTTTGATCATAAACTGTGTTATCAAACTAACTAGCTCAGGGTTGTAATGTCATGGCGATTTAGAGAATGCAGAAAATGAGAGAAGTATTCTCTGATCATTCCCATGGTTTATTGATTAGAATTGGAGATGGGAAAAATGATTCATTTACAACAAAAGGATGCTGCGAATCTGCAGGATGTGTGCTTGAGTGTGCGCTGAGATGTTCTGGTTGCATTTCTGACCTGAATCCTGTCACCCTGCACCTCTAAAGCTGACTTTGTTTCTATGAATAAGCACTGCATTCTGACCTTTCTGACTGACAGTGACTAGTGTGGAGATTCTTAAGAACCGGCTTTTGGCTGCAGCTCATGTTAATCATACTCCAAATAGAGAAACCTATAATCTTCAGGCAGGTTGGCCACAACTGTCTGTATGTTGACAGTCGATGCACCCAACCTCCACTATTGACTGAGCCATTTATATAATCTCTGTGGCCCTACAATCCCTGCATTGCATGATCAGTATGATGCAGTAAACATCCAAAACACTGGAATTGAACATTCAGCTCCTCATTCATTTTGCCAAGACTAATGGGTAAGCAGTGAGAAGGGAGACTTGTGAACAATAGGCAGACAGTAACAGAAATGGCATCCTCCACCTGCTGCAAACATATATCAATCTCCTATGGATCTCAAGAAATGCTGACAAAGTCTTGGGTCAGGTGATGCTGCAGTTTTCCATTAACTTGTTAGTTTACTTCATATTCAGTGTAGCATTTCCAACATGCACAACCTCCCCTTCATTTGTGTCTGAAAATACAACTTAAATGAACAGATTTGAAGTTCACAACCAATATTATTTTTACAGGGAATGTACCAAGTGTGACTGCATTTTTAATTACAGCTAATATCCAGTCATCTCTTGATTCTTGAGTAAGATCAGTGTACCAAGTGCTCAGTCCTTTAGTCCCTGTGGCTGGGATGTGATTAGAGTCAGCTGGGATGTGTTGGTGTCTGACAATCCTGAGCTGCCTCTAATGCTGCATTGGGTGTTACAACTGCTGCAGCCTTACCTGAAGTTGGCTGCTGGGGCCTTTTTAATCAGACTCTGGCTCCCTCTACTGTTGCTATTTTAAAATTTACATGCACTGCATTTTTCTCCTTGCCTGAATGCAATTTATATCTCTCTGGGTTTTTGAGTTCGAGACTGACTGACTGACTGACTTGTCAAGAAAGCTCACACAGGGGAAACGGGCTCTGACTGGGAGAGGAGATGGATTGCTGTAATTTAGCTGGATCAGATGCATTAAGAATTGGCAATGCCATAATAGACTGAAGTTCAACTTTCCCCATAATGTGTTTGTGCCTGATGTATTGCAGTCTCCAGTGTTGTCCGGCTACTGTAAGATTGAGAGTAGCACAGGTTAAAATCCCTGCTGTATTTTAGGCAAATGTGTAAAATGTACTACCGGGGCTTATACTCCGTATCAAGATCTTCCCATTTCCCCCTTTCTTCATATCCTTCAATTCTTCCTCAATGGTTCTAGCTTCCCCTTTAAAGGCATCATGACTTTAATCAACATAACACTGGAGTTGCTAAAATAGAAGAACTTTGAATGCTGAAGATCTGAAAGAGAAAGCAAAATTGCTGGAGAAACTCAGCAGGTCTAGCAGCATCTGTGGAGAGAGAAACAGTTAACATTTCAAGTCCAGTGACCCCTTCAGACCCTTCCTCTGAAGAAGGGGCACTGGACTTAAAACATTAACTCTGCTTTCTGTCCACAGACGCTGTCAGATCTGCTGAGCTTCTCCAGTGATTTGTTTTCCTCTGTAGGAGTTGCGAAGTATGATAGGCAACTTACTTCAGATTTTTGACTGTTTGGTGTCTGGCTTTCCATAAGGCAGGTGAGTTTAATTTGGGACAACAATTTGTTGTTTTAATCTTTTTTTAAGCAGAACATTACAGTCAGTGGATGGACAAGTTCTCAACTCTTACAAACAAAGGCTAAATGAAGCTCAAAATTCCAAATGCAGGTTCAGTACCTGGAGAGATGCAGACAAGATGACAACCATTGTTGCTGTACTCTGCCTGCAGGTCTCCATTCTAAAACACTGCTAGCATTTACTTGCCTGGAGTTAAAGCAGGTTTCTAACCCTTTTCACATGTTCCCACTTGCTTAAAAATGAAACAATCAAGGTTTTGAATGCTCAAAATTGTGCTGAGAGGTCATAAACTGTAATGAGGTGTGTCAAACCTGTCTGTTAAAATTAGCATATCCTCTGATCATAAATTCCAAGGTTCAGTACCCAGGGACAACACTGGTCTGCCATTGTTCCCAGGTGTCAATTGCCAAAGAACAGGGGCAGTGTTTCTAGAAACTGAAATCATGGCTAAAGCTGACTCTGCACATCTGGTTAGTTCTGAGGAGGTTTCTAACAGCACCTACTCCATGTTTGCTCAATAGAGATTACTGAGGAGCCTTGTACTCCCAGCTGTGTGTGATTGTTTCCTACCACCAGCCTCTGCAGAATAACCAGTAATCTCTTGTCTTTTTGATTTTTGTACTTATTTATGTTAAGTTATAGATGATGGAGTCTCTTCTATTTAACTGTTTTAGTTTCCTGTCAGATTTGTGCAGATATCTAATGTTGCCTGTAACTAATGTCTTTTTCTCTTGGCTTGGCAGGGAATCTCTCAAATCTGTTGTATATTTTTCTTTACATGGAAACTTGCAGCAAACCAGGATTGTTTGGGGAGGGAAATTCAATAAATTAATTCTATTTTCACATGCTTCTCAGGCTAACTTTATTTATTTATTTATTTAATTAATTAATTAAACACTTGATGGATAAATATGTAAGTTATTCTACCAGGTGTGGTGTTGATATTAAGAACATTTGGAGCAGAACAGGCCAATCAACCCTTTGTACCTCCTCTGCCATTCCAAATCATGGCTGACCATTTCCCCACACTATCCCATATTGCTAGACATTAGCACTGAAATCTTATCAATCTCTATCTTAAATATGCTCAGCATCCAAGTTTAAAACTCCCTTGGAATAGAAACTTCCAACAATTAACTATATTCTCTACAACACAAAATACCTCCATCTTAGTCCCCAAATAGCTTGCCTCTTTGAACTGACAGCAGGCTGCAATTTTATCTACTTTCTACAAGGTGGGTGGAGGGCGAAAGAAAGATGTTTGTCTCTGCCTGAAGGTTTTGGCAGTGTTTCTGGATTGGTGATATGGTTTTGCACATGCTGTCTGTATTGTGCTGGTAAGGAGAATGAGATGATCATTTCTTTGATGAAACTGGGTAATAAAGCTCAAGATGCTTTTTTCTCACCATCCTACCAGAGGTGGCAGCACAGTCCTGCCCCTTTGTTTTGACGACAAAATTAAAGTCCTGCTCATTCCTCTATCTTACCTGTTGATGACAGAGGATTCCTAATAAGTCAATAGTCTTTTGTTCTGTCCCAGAGTCCTTGATTGAAAAAGCTGTACGCCTTGACATTGTCTGCTCTTCAACCTTTTTCAAGTATACTTTGAAATAATCAAGATTGGTTTTCGCAGAGTCAGGCCAAATATTGGAAACCTTTTTAAATTGTAGGTCTGACCCAGATGGAGTCTAACACACATTTCCAGCAATCCTGTTTGTGCTGAAGGGTTCGGGGGATGGGGTGTGAAAACCACTCCGTGGAGTCCTTCAAAACTTAGGATATCAGTTATGTTGACAGAATTGATGTTTCTGGGCTCAATGTAAAATGACCAATGTCATGCAGGGCCCTAGGAGGCTTGAACAATGACTCAAGCTGCCATAAAGCCTCATACATCAGCTCAAATGTAAGCATGGAAACTTCCTGCTATTGATCACCTATATTCCCTTGCTTCTGCATTGTGTTCAGTTGAAAACCATCTTGGACATTCCAGGTGAAGGTCATTTTTTGATCTGCTAAATGAGTGATCAAGGCTTGGTTTGTACCTGAAATACTTATAGGAAAAAAACTCCTTGGCTGTCTTGATCCTAATCCCCACCCCCACCCATGCTGGATTCTCTTTTGATGGGTTTCCATTCCACCCCCTTAATGATCAGAGTGAACTGAATGAGGCTGTGGAGCAATACAAATATGCCGGATACTCCACTGTGCTCCAGTGACAGTGGGAACAAATAATGTGGGAGATAAAGCATTAGAGTTCCATGTGGAGTACTAGAATCAAGCGGATCTATCAAGACTTTACTCTGTTAACACTTCTTGTGACCCCAGGAATTGCAACAATTGATCTGCTGTACTTTTCCTTCACCACTGATCTAAACTCTGGTTTCCAGCATCTGCAGTCCTCACTTTTGCCTAAGGTCTTTTCCTTGGGTTGGTGAAGTCTAGAACTAGAGGGCATAGTTTAGTGAGAGGGGAAAGATTTAAAAGGATCGAAGGGGCAACTTTTTCCACACAAATGGTGTGTCTAGCATGAGCTGCCAGAGGAAGTGGCATTTAAAAGGCATCTGGGTAGGTATATGAATAGGAAGGGTTTAGAGCAATATGGGCCAAGTGCTGGCAAATGGGACTAGATTAATTTAGGATATCTGTTCGGCATGGACAAGTTGGACCAAAGGGTCTGTTTCTGTGCTGTACAGCTGACTGTTAGTTACCTGTAGGGGAGTTTTTGTCTGCTTGAACACTATCTATAGCCCAGAAATAATACACACCAATTTCACCAACCCTCAGCAATTTAAGCAAAGCAAAAAGAAGCTGAAAACTCGAGTAACTGACCTGAAACATGTCATTGTTCAAGTTTTTGGATGTGTGGTTAATTGTGAGGAATAAAGGTCACAGGATATAGGTGGGTTGGTCAGATGAAATTTAATCCTGAAAACTAAATGGCAGAACAGTAGGAAAGACTGGAATCTTGGGTGCTTGTTCAAATCCATGAAAGTTGCAGGATCAGTTATTGGATGGTGATGACATTTGGGACAATTGCCTTTCAGTTGTGGTGTAGGTTACAAAAGCAGTTAGGTCATATTGGAGCTGGCTAGGCCAGAGCTGGAATACTCTGTGCAATTCTGGCCACCACACTTGAGATTCACAGGATGTTTGCCCAGATTGGTTATTTCCTTTACAGCAGAGGTGGCTGAAGGGAGACCTAATTGAGTTGTAAAAGATTTGAGATCTATAGATGGATCACTACCAAGAGGACATCAATTTAAGGGGAAAGGCAGGAGGTTTAAAAGGGAATTGGAGGAAAATGTTTTTTACCCAGAAATTGGCAGTAATCTGGATGAGACTTAATGTCACAACATTGCAAGGTATGGGCTGAGGTCATGAAATGGATTCTAGTGTAGTTATGTTGGTGCAGGATTGGACTGAAGGGCCGCTCTGTGCTCTGTGACTATGACTGTTGTTGGCAATGTTTCACTAGCATTCTCCATATATTGTATTTTGATTAATGCTGTCCAGTTATTAAAAGAAATTCACACAATTGTGTTTTTCCTGTTTTATTACATAATATTTGCGTTCCTGTTAAACAACAGTGTAATGTTGCAGGAGCAGTTATCACAATACTTAATAGGAATTCTACAAAAACAGATCCTTTAAAACCAGCTAAAATCAGTTCTCCCCCTCTAAAAGACAACATTTGATGATTAAATGCGAATCAGACAGAAGAGCTGCAACGTATGAAAACTAGGAAAGTGGCACTAATACTTTAGTTTCCATGCTTGTATTTTTTCCTTCCACAAATACCTGAAATGTACCCATATCATTTCCCACTCCCCCCACCCTGACCTGACCCCCCCCCCCCCCCGCATCACGTTTAATAAGATTACGAATGAGAACATAATCAGTCTTACCCCAGTTACACAAACACTGTCAAAGCAATACTTTTCCTGCATTAGGACACTGTTGAATTGATGTTGCAGCCAGTTGGGAAAGGCCACTGTGGAAACAGCAGCCACATCCCTTTTCCAGGTCTACGGCATGTGGATTATAATCAAACAACACACTTCTCTTTCTCCTCTCCTCCCTCCTCTCTCCCCCCCCAGATAGACAAAACACAACCAGTAGTCCGATAAGAATCTCAATTCTACAGGGGAATTTTTAAAAAATAGGTAGTTTCTTTTGGTTTGATTTGTGACTTGGGGCAGGGAAAGCCTCATCCACTCCCAATTGCCATCCACAAGATCAATGCCTTAGGAAAAGGAGCAGATGTAAATGTGATACACACTTATTTGCTACACAATGTCCCTCTCCTCCCAAACAGGTTGAACATATAATTGTTCAGTAAGAGGTTTCACCAATCAAACAACTGAGGCAACACTAAAACAGTATCCTGGGACCAAATGAGCTTAAAAGAGATCCTTGGAATATCCACCAAACATTCCCAGAGTGATAATTACACTTAGTACCTACTCATGTGCTCCTCAGCTGGGGAATGAGTTCGATGACCTCTGGCCATAAGGTGTCATGCTTTACACAGCTGTTTGGAAATAAAGATGGAATTATTAGAGCACTACAATGCATACCTTCAAAGGTCACCGGGCCAGGGATGGCAAGATAATGGAGAATATGGTGCTGCACTGGGATATGGTAGTTGGGAATCTCAACCTATACCCTCATAACCAGCTGGTCGTGCAATATGAGCAGGAAATGTGGGAAAGGCACAGTGAAGCTGTTGGGATAAACCTCTTCCTGACCACAGTAAAAAAACCAAGTGTCTCTTTGTTCTGACGCTGAAAACTGCTAGGTCTTTCTGCAGTTTGTTTGTGGTACACACCTGCTTTCTCCTCACATACTCGTGGGTGGCAGCAGCAGCACAGATTCTATCACTGGGCAGTGGAAGTTGAACAATGAGCAAGTATTAACGTTTAAAAAAAAATGAAGTTTAAAACTGCCTAAGCCACAAGAACAGCAAGTTGCTCTACCTCACAAGACTGGAGTCTTTTGCACCCATCAGCAACCTCAAGAATTTGACCCTTTAAGAAAGCCTGTCCAATATCATTTGACCTTTTAAGAACACCTTTCTCACGAACTGAGGTTTATTGTTTAATAGTAGAGCAGCCTGCACTAGCCAACAAGAGGAGAGTCTTTCACTATAACTGAAACACTACCTTAAAAACAAAGAGAAAAGAAATCCAGGGGAGCGAGGCTCACAATGGCAGGATACTCAGGAGCAGCCTCACTCCAATAGGGGTGTGACTACAACCATTAGGCAGCCACACAGGGCTTTCTAAAGTAGTTGTCACACCTCAAGACACAAGACAGATAAATTTTATCCAAGCTGCCCTTCAGATCTGGAACATGTGAAGGAGAAGGCTGAGGAGAGGGAGGAATTTCAACCAAAACCATCAGACATATTAAAAAGAGGCTACTGTTTAAATGGCACATCAGCCCTACAGACTCCTTTCCCCTTTGAGGACTCAAACCCTATCCTACAAGCCAAGGTAACTAATCTACAATTCACTGGCTTCTACAGTTGTTATCCAAAATCTGGAGGAAAAAAATCATGCTGCATTTAAAAACACAACCTGTCCCATCCCCTCTCAAATGCTGACAATGATATGGGTCTGAAAGAATTGAGAAAAGGTACACCCGGAGAACTATACACCTGTACAACTGAAAACCACTTTCTGAAAAGTCGGGATTATTTTCTCGTCTTGTAAAGTTGTAATGGGAGATGCTTAAGCCCCTCTCCCTCGGTTACTTTTCCTCCTTCTTTTCTTCCTCTTCAGATGGGTACGAATGCCACGTCAGACGTTCCTCATAAAATGAGATAACCACCTGGGGACACTTGACATTTGCCTCTTTTGCTGGAACCAAATCAGCTTCATCAGAATTTTTCCTGGGTGGAGGATAGAAATGCATAAATGTATGAACAACATTTAATCTGACTTGGTCTGGAATCTGCAAATACATAACACATGCAAGCAGATCAGTTAAGCTCGCATCAACAGCTCCTACCCAGACAGATTATTTTTGGTGAAAAACTTTGTATCTCATTTTCTGGGTTGGGGGCAGAAGTGGTGAAGACAAGAGTAACTGGATAATTCTGTCATAGTTCATACAGGCACGATATGCCAGACAGCCTACTACTAAACTTAATGATTCCATTCTACGAGGTTTTTCTTCCACCCTTCTCTACAGCCACTCTTTAGCTCTTGGGTGCTAATTTAGTGCTAGTTAGGGACTGGTTTATGTTCCCATCCATAGATTGAGCTCTCTAGCCAGAGTAACTTTGTTCGGCAAGAGGTTTAAATTCACAAATCAATTTTAAAAGCTAAAACTCACCACTTCATGAGGAACATGAGCTCTCCGCTGGAGTCCGTAGCCCCAATAATACGCTCTGGCTCCAATCCTCTGGCAAAACCTCTTGGTTTCTCCTGCTGCAAGAGAAACAGATTAGACCTCAGCCAGGGAGGAGGGGTGGGAAGATGGTGTGTCATCACTGTGACAAGCCAAGAAATCCACAGAGAGACTGTGTTGAGCAAACTCAAGGGATGAGGGTGACTCTAACTCAACAAGTGATGTGGAGAATTCTAGAGTTTAACTCTCCAAGTCCTATGGAATGTCCCACATTAACTTGGCCAATAAACAGTCATCCGGGTACTAAAATATAGACAAGATCTGGCACAATCCGTACCAGAGAAATCGCCAAGAATTATTGTTGAGCACCTTGATCCACAGTATCTGACTACTCCCCTAGAGGCTATGAGCTTGTTTCTCACCAAGGGACAGTAGTTTAAGTAGCTGTTTTGCACACTTGCGTTTGCTCTCATGGTACATGATCTAGACTGTCCTCTGTCTTGATTCTAACTCTGCACATTGATTTGATGGGAACCCAGGGCAAGGAACAAGAATTGAAGGGCAAATGGATTCATAATTCTATTGCTACACTATACAGCTAAACTTGGAAGGAATGGCCAATTACAGACTCTCTCCTCACCAGAATAATTCTAGAAAGCCACAGATTACAGCAAAGGAGGTCATTTATCCCTTTGTAACAAAACAGATTAGATTAGATTAGATTAGATTACTTTACAGTGTGGAAACAGGCCCTTTGGCCCAACAAGTCCACACCGACCTGCCGAAGCGCAAAAACCACCCATACCCCTAATCTAACACTACGGACAATTTAGCATGGCCAATTCACCTGACCTGCACATCTTTGGAACTGTGGGAGGAAACCGGAGCACCCGGAGGAAACCCACGCAGACACGGGGAGAACGTGCAAACTCCACACAGTCAGTCGCCTGAGGCGGGAATTGAACCCGGGTCTCTGGCGCTGTGAGGCAGCAGCGCTAACCACTGTGCCACCGTGTTGAAAATGTTCCTAGGAATTTACTTTGTAATAAACACTGTTTACTCAGTTCAAGGTTAGAGTATGTGCTCAATATGGAAGAACAGGTAATATTGAAAAAAAGCATACTCACTGACCTCCTCTCGCCTCTTCTTGTTTTTATTTTCCTCAGTTTCAGTATCAGACTCTGCTTTCCGTTTGGGCCCCTCTGTTTTATCTATTCCATCATGTGCTATTTTCTGGGACTGTAAAAATTCTGCGATGAGATCAGGACAGTCAAGATTCTCCTCAGGTTCCCATGTATTGTCATCACTGAAAAAAATTAGTTCACTTTATAGACTGCAGTCTGCCAACAAACAAGCAAACAACTATTGCCCCCTTTCCCTCCATCCCGGCACCCACCCAAAAAAAGCTCAGCTCCTAATCACCAGTCTCAAATAGGGACAACATGGATATAACTGCTGCTGGGCCACTGGGGCAAGATTAGATGGGACAGGGATTTTCATACAAATGCTTAATTGGGACTACATTAAGTTTTCTGTCCAGCATCACTCAGCATAATATAGAATACATCAGATCTGCAATCAAATATATACGTTCTACACATATTTAGGAATATCTAACACACTCCAGGCTGTGGAAACTGTGCAGTCTCCTGCATTGCAAGTGATGCAGCTGAAACACAGCAGATGTTGAATGGAGGAGGACTTCTGAGCCGTACTTTGGCATAATTCACTGTAGGCGAAAGTGAGGACTGCAGATGCTGGAGATTAGAGTGGTGCTGGAAAAGCACAACAGGTCAGGCAGCATCCGAGGAGCAGGAAAATCTGATGAAGGGCTCCTGCCCAAAACATCTATCTTCCTGCTTCTCGGATGCTGCCGTAATTCACTGTAACCCACAATGATTTAGCCTGTACTCTCCTAACAGTAAACCACAAACACAGATAGAGAAGCTCATAAATCAGTGCCCCAACACCTAAGTGTGTGTATCCCCTGTTTATAGAGATCGTCAAAGTTCCAATATGAACTTTAATCTTCTTAAAAAACACTTTCAGAAAATAACCAATTCATCGTATCACTTTTGTTCATTGCGCTACAACATTGCATAGAATTGAAGACAAAGAAAGAGGGGGTGTGGGGGAGACAGCACACAAGGGAAGGGCCTCACCTTAACTACTGGACTGCAATGAGACAGGGGATACCACTTTGGCTGGGTTATGGGACAATACAGAGGGCTTTGGCCATTCAAATTTATTTCTGGAGACTAAATTAAGGAAATTTGACTGCTCTTTTCTGCTTCTTTTTTAACTTGAGAATCACATGCCAATGTGATTAAAAGATGTTAATGGGGTGGTTAAGAAGGCAAAAGATGTAATCTAATTGCTTCGTGAAGATATTAACTATTAAGTGATTATTTCACAGTTCCAAAATGAAACTCATCTGATAGCTTTACTGCATAGTGTCAAAGGATTCTCTCTGTCCCACTCCTTATGTGGTGACCAGGAATGGTAAATGTGTATGTGGCACTTGGACATGATCCGGCTTGGCCACGATACTCCACATGATGGTTACTGCCTTCTGTAAAAATACCTCTTATAGGAACAGGCATTCAGGAACCAGCCTCTTTCACCATTTCAGAAAGACATGGCTGAATTGGACTTTGGCCCCACATCCATTAACATCCTGTGTCTATACTTAATCTCAAATTTTAAAATGATGAATCCAGCGCGCACATACTGCTTTTTGTGGAAAACAATTCCACATTTCCATCATCTGTGGTGGGAAGAAAAGTGCTTGCTTAATTTCCTTCCTGAATGGCATGGCTCTGATTTGATCAGGTTATGCCCCTTCATCTGCCCTAACCATTCCTTTCAAAAATCCTAAACTATTCATTAAATTACCCTTTAACCATCTAGATTCCAGGGAAATAATACATGGAAATGAACACAAAACAGGCCAATCGAATCAATCTCTACTGGTATTTATTATTCAAACAATAGTTCTAATCAAATTTATTCATCTTTTTCCGTACGGTTTCATTCAATCACCTTCTCAGTCTCATCCTAACACTGTCCAGTAAACACTGATGGATGCCAATTCTGTAGCTTTAAAATTCTCCTGACACCAGTTCTAAATCTAAACTTCCTTTCAGTGACCAGGGTATAATTTATGTGATCTCTCCTCATTATCTAACCTGGGTAGTATTCTACTGAATCTGTATTACACGCCTTCCAAGGCCGACATGAAGAATGGACAGTTACCTGGGCCAGAATTGTTACTGAAGCTAACATGAAGTTAGTTAAACACTCACTCCGAGAATCCTTTCCACTTCAGCAGATATTCCACTTTCCCTTTCACGATACGCCTGTCCAGTACTTTTTCCACGACGTACTCTTCCTCCTCCTCTTCTAGAACCTCCTCCACTTTTTTCTTGTTTTGCTTTTTCCCCATTGTGTCCAGTCTTAAATTCAGAAGTGAGGCTGAGGCTGTTTAAAAAATAAACATGGTGAACTAAATTTAAAATTTGTAAAATCAACAGAAACAATATTCTGATCAAAACAGAATTCATTACTTACTGCCCCCTCCCAGACACACTCTAAAAGGACAGCCTACCACACTGATGGTGTACAGTTCATAATGAGCGTCAACTGAAAGTTTGCAGGATGTAAAAAAAATTGATGATTTTGAAATTCTTATTATTTTCACACACTTGCATTGTCTTGCCCCTCCCAATCTCTATAGTCTCCTTCAATCTTACACTTTCAATTTGTTTATGGGAGGGATGTGGGCATTTCTGGCTGGACCAGCATTTATTGCTCTCCCTAATCGTAATTTCCTCCCTTAAAAAGGACATTAGTGAACCAGATGGGTTTATATCCGAGAATTGAGAAAGGTTACATTGTCACCATTAGTGTAGCTTTTTTTATTCTAAATTTTCTATTGAGTTCAAATGTGACCATAATTGGATCTGAACTAACATCCCCAGAACATTACAGACTCGAACATCATTCTAGTGATATTACCATTGCATTCCACTTCTGGCCTCTTATACCATTTCTTATAACTCCACTATTGGTATATTTTCAGCTGTCTGGGTCTTAAAAGGAAGTTCTTCCTCAAACTTCAGACTCTGCCACTCCCTCTACCTTTAAAGGTGCTTCTTAAAACCTACTTCTTGGATCAGGTTTTGGGCACCTGCCCTAATATCTCCTTACCTGGCTTGGTTTTTGTGTTAAACAAAGACACTCCCATAAAGCAGTATCTTACCACATTATGTATTATACAGATGTAAGTGATTGTACGTGTGTAATAGTATGTGGGGGAGGTGAGAGGTAAAGAGTTAAAAGAGCATGGTCAGGGATGTAAGGCAGTTTCGCAATGGTGCAATTTAAAACAAAAATGATCACCCTCTTTAAAACCTCAATGACCAAACAAAGGACAAAGTAAAGTTACATCAACCAGAGCCATGGTGATGTCTGGAACTGAACGTGTACAACTGCCTCGTTTGCATACAGCCTAGAGAACTGTTGATACCAGATCAACAGGGCTTAAACAAAATGGGTTTCAACATTTTCAACTTATCACCAGGACCAGTCAAACTCCCAACCCTCAGTCGATTCCTCTAGTCTAGCAAATTCCATTTCTTTTCCCTATGCATTAACTTCTCAGCTGTTGTGATAGGCAATCTCACTGTGGAAAATAAGTTCATAACATCTACTTATATTTCAACGGGAACAGAGTCCGAGTCAGATATTCGATTTAAAAATAAAGAAATTGTGGATTTTTTTTGGCTACATAAAGTGAAACTACAAGCTCCAGGCAAAATCGAGATGATAGGGGAATTCCCGTTTGACACAGTACTGTAAATGACTGATTTTCATAATAGTGTTCACGCAACTATTTCTGCTGTCACTATTTTGCTGGAGATTTATTCCTATTTTTAGGATCGAAAGATTCTCATTACAGAAGTCCAAGATAGTCTTGGGAGAAACAGAGGACCGCAGATGCTGGAGATCAGAGTCAAAAAGTATGGTGCTGGAAAAGCACAGCTGATCAGGCAGCGTCCAAGGAGCAGGAGAGTAGATGTTTCGAGCATAAGCTCTTCATCAGGAATGAGTCTTGCCAGGGTCGTGTGAATGCTCACACCATACTAGGTTGGGGTTTACTATAAAATTCCAAGTTATTTGCACCCCTGACTTAATACTGTATTCTACTTCTGTAGTCATTTGCTAGAAGATGGACTAGTCTAAGGCTTGGTGTGGCTTGTGACAAATATGAGTAAACTTGTGTATTGCACAGCTAGTGGTTAATTCCACAGACCAGCTGCATAGAATTATACAAAGGGCAGGTAGCTGTGACTTCTTAAAAAATATAAAGAAACTTCAGCAAGTAAATCTTTATTAGCAGAAAATCATCATCGCACGAAAAGAATAAGATTAGATATCCTCTTGGGTAATTCAGCAAAACCGTCTGATGGGGTATTTGAGCACAGACTTGCCGGTAATGAAAGCACTGAGCTTCATATACCACATACAGAAACCATACGGGAGAAAACAAATCAACCTTACTACAGTTGCAGGGTAAGGAATTTAAGGGCCTTAAATCAGAACTGTGATCATTGCAATAGCAAAGTCTCAGTATTTTGTGTAAAATAGACTGAGCTTGGAAAAAGTTGTCCAAATCCATGGAGTTTAAAGGTGTAGTATCATTGTCAAACAAGCAGACTAAGTCTTCTCAGGACAGCCAATGAATGTGATGCTGAGAAAACAGGGGGGAAAAGGAAACATCTGCACCATGTGGGCTTCATCAACAACCAGATAATACTCCTTGCTCAACAGTGTTAAATGATTGCAAAGGTAGCTCAACTGTTTGCTGAAAAACCTACAACTAGAAGTCAGTCTCTGTGGCCCTATGCTAGCCCTCCCAGCAAGTTGGAAGGCAGCAAGCATCACATGAATCAGATTGCATCTACATCCCACAACCTCTTAAAGCAGCATCCTGACCATAAATCTATATCGAGTTCAGGTGCAAGAAGGAATAAGGCGAATATCACGTGCACAGATGCAATAACAGGAGGCTCTTTAACCAGTCTGTTCCAACTTTACTTAGTCTTCCACAACTCACTTACCCATAAACATCAATCCATCAATGCTGCACACGCCAATTGTTCCCTAGTATCCACAGCCTGTTGGAGTGTTTGAAATTTTCACCATCCTGTGACTCTAATAATCTGTTCATTCACAGGGCATGACATCACTAGCTAAACACACTTATTGACCATCCCAGATGTGGTGAACCTCCTCCTCAAACCACTCCAGTCCATGTGGTGTAGGGACAAGTCCCAGGATTTTAACCCAGCCAATCAGCCAGTAAAGGCATTCCTAAGGGCTTTTGCCCAAAATGTTGATTTTCCTGCTCCTTGGATACTGCCTGACCTGCTGTGCTTTTCCAGCACCACTCTAATCTAGACTCTGATTTCCAGCATCTGCAGTCCTCACTTTTGCCTATTCCTAAGCTATTACAAAGGTCAATTCAGGGTCACCCACATCATTGGGAGTCAGAGTCACAGGAGGTCAGACTGGGTAAGGATCGCAGGTTTCCAAATCTACAGAAATTTGATGAATCAGGTGGGTTTTTACCACCACCCCACACAATTGTATCCTTTAGTTCTTTGTTTCCACCACTAGAGGGAGGTTTCTACATGTTGGATCCTTTTAACATTTAAGCACCTGATCTGATTAATCCTCTAAACTCAGGGGAATACAAACTGAATGTATGTAACACCACCTCTTCATTTAATTACTGCACCCCCTCCAAGTCCAATATATTGTTTCCTGAGGTACAGTGTTCAGAAATGAATGATTACTCTAAATAGAGCCTTTGTCAGACTCTACATAACAGGAGCATCACTTGGGCTAAAGGCCAATATTCCATTAGTTGTTTTGACTGCTTTCCAATCTCCAATCCTCTGCTGTTGATGGTTTCTAAACATTTAGAAAATGCAACTTTTTTCTGCTTCTCTCCTTTAGCTGTTCCTGCAGGAGGTTCAATTTCTTGAAAATGGTTGGCAAAAATCATTGTTTCTGTTACTTAGAAGAAAGTATTTGGCACATTTTGCTGTTTCAAAATTGTTTTAATATTATCAAAAAAGTCTACATTTAAAAAGTACTGCAGGGATTTTTTTCCCCAGAACTATTTGTAAAAATACTTTGCAGCAAACTGCCTCAACAAACAGGAGTATCAGCACCACTGGCCTTATGCATCTTGGCCAGCTTCCACGTTCAGTGTTCCAGCCCCATGATGCTGTGTGGAGAAGGACTGCACCTGGTCTGCTGTCTGCTCCCTTTAGCTTTCAGATGTCTTGACTTATTATGCATTTCCTGTGCGTTTTTTTCATCTGCATTTAATATAATGTGGTTTGCTGAAGACCTCTTCTTTGTTTAAACCTTTGCCTATGTTTGTGTTTACAAGACCAGAGAAATCACTCCACGCATAAAATTGTTTTAGATATCACATGCCAACTCCACCTCACCAAAAGAAAACAAGGTCATTATTGGTTCAAGTACCTACTAATTAGAAGGTTGCGGGTTCAAGTTCCACACCAGAGACTGAGCCTATAAGCCATGCTGCCGCTTCAATGCGGTACTATAAGACTTCTGCAATATGGAGAATATTTCAGATATGTTAAATTGAAGCCATAGTCTGCCCTCTCACGCAGGCACAAAGGATCCCATGGCACCATATCAAAGAGCAGGAGCATTCTTCCCAGTGACCTGACCATTATATCTCTTTCAGTCAGTATCACTAAAATTGAGTTGCTTGTTGGTAATCAGCACATTACTGCTTATGGGATCTTACTTCACACAAATTTGGCCACGGTGTTTTCTACAACATAACCATGATTACACTTCAAAGCAGGATAACCTCATTATCTATATGGCATTTTGGGGCATCCTGCAGTCAGGAAAGGTGATATACTATCAAAAATATTTCTTTCAATTGCATCAAACTGCTTATTGGCAAGTAGGGATGTACAGCTTTGTCAGTGAATGCTCCCATGTGCCAAGAATGGTTTAAGAATGATGAGATATTCCCATTCTCCTGGTTCCATTCATTAACAGCGATGAGAGTATATTTAATTCTCATTGCTCCTCCCCCTACACACCCAGGACAATCACCCAAGCTCAAAATGTTCACTGACAAACTAATGGACTGACAGAAGGCTGGATCCTTTGAAGAACAAATGTGTAGGCTGAAGATTTGAGAAGAGTTAGGGAACTAAGAAATACTAGGTATGGAGCAGTAGCAGCAACCATAATTTTATAAACACTTTCACAAACACAGGACTTCCAAAAGTTCCACTGCAGGTAATTAAATACCTTTTAGGTAATCACTGTTGCAATACAGAAAATAGTTATAGAATATATTTTAATAATTTTCACTGAACATGGCCAAATGTTACATAAGCCAACATAAAAATAAGAGCTTACTGATCCAACTAATCGTGCAGGTTTATAGTGAACACTGAAAATAAAAAACATTCGAAGGACTAAAATTTTAGACAGACACACACATTGAAGTGAAAGTCAGCTTCAGAAGAATCAGAAGATGCTCTTGAAAATTGCATCCATCACCAATTCATGGGTTTCAGTATCATCTTGCGTAAAAAGTTAAATCCCTCATAATTCTAGACAGCAACAAGCTTCATATTCTGTACATTACACTGCAAATCCCTTCCCTCCAAAGTTCTTCAGTGTGAAATGTGAACATTTACAGTCCCAGGCTGGGTAGTCAACAGTTTGGATTATCTAATCAACTACTTAGAACATTTTTCAAAAACTAGTTTAAAACATCTTGTTTTGCTTGAGATAGATGTTTAAAGAATAGGAATTGGTTAAAAAGCAATGTTAATTCAAACATGGAGATCCTGAGGAGCTGCAACAGTCAGATGAGGAAAACTGAGATTACATGTCTGAGTAAAAGTCTGCAACCCACATAACACGTCAAGCGCGTTGCCATGTCAAACCTGCAGTCCAGTTTAACATCAGGCTTGCTGGCAGCAATTTACAATAGAGAACCCAGTTTTAACCGTTCACAGCTTGCAACTGCAGGGAGGCAGATCTGAGGTCAAACTGACTAATCACAAAATGAAACCTATGAAATTTTTAGTCCTGTATCACAAGTAAAGAAAATTCTTATAAACAACAGTGGGACTTTAAGGTGAAATTATTTGAGTCATAGTTGACTGGAACCAAACGATATTGCCATTCCCCAACAAAAAACCGTCAGGATGTAACCTCCCTCAGAACATAACTTGGCTAAGGCCCATATGCCTGGACTCCATTCAGTATGAACTAGTGGTTTTACTAAATCTTTGTGTCTGACACCATTATAACTTGTCTGGGAGGCCTATATTCAAAATCCTTCATTCACACTATTGACCAATATTTGCACTTACACAGTGCATTAACTCTTGGCAACATTATTACTGATTGTGGACTCATGAGACAATGAATCTGTTACTGGAATGTGAACCAGGTGTTAACACAACCTTGGAAACAAGCTCAGAAACCAGATCTCCTGGAATTAGAATTAAAACAGCAGCAATGGAAAAGCAGCGTAAATCTAAACTCCACTGCTCTGCAGAGATTTCTCATTAAAAATCAGCTCACATTCTCCCCACTTTCTCGTCCTTCAAAGGATTTTAAAAAATATATAGATTTAGTCTTTCTGGATGTCATTCTATTTTCAGGAAATTTTAACTGCCGAGTACCAATCAGTGCAAGAGACCTGAAGTCAGTACCAACCAAAATACTGGTTTCAATGAGACCCTGTACCGCATCGCAGCCAGTTTCACAGTACTAATACTGCCTGGCACATTTCACTGTATCCTGGCAACACCTTCACCTAGTATGCCTCTTCAACAATATGAACTACAGTAACAGGTGCATCACTTCATTCAGGTCAACAACAGGTTATCCTGCAGAACTGTCACCAGAGGCCTTGATTAAAGTGTCAGCTAAGTCTCAGTGGCAGAATTTTCACCTTACAGTTAGAAGATTGTGGGTTCTAATCCCCCCCACATACGTGCCTTGTAACATATTTTGGATAGTACATCTGATGAGACCTTAAGTGCCATCTGCCTTCTTAGATAAATGCAAAATATCCACAGCAACCCAGAAAAACAACAGGGGAGTTCTCCCTGGTGTCTCCACCACTTATCCTTCAACAAATAAGACTAAACATTTGTTCTGAAGAGTTTATAGCAGACTTGAAATATTACCCGATTATCTCTCCACAGAAGCTGCCAGTCTTGTTGAGTTTCAACATTTTATTTAAAATCATTACAGATCTGACCACTGCTACATTACTGTTTGAGAGAACTTATGGTGTCCAAACTGGTTGCTACATTTCCCACATTAAACAGTGATTACACTTCAAAACTACTTCTTGATTGAAATCTGAGTTTGTGAAAGGCATGGCATATTTTGGCATTAGCTGAAAATGTGTTGCTGGAAAAGCGCAGCAGGTCAGGTAGCTTCCAGGGAACAGGAGAATCGACGTTTCGGGCATAAGCCCTTCTTCCGGAAGGGCTTATGCCCGAAACGTTGATTCTCCTGTTCCCTGGATGCTGCCTGACCTGCTGCGCTTTTCCAGCAACACATTTTCAGCTCTGATCTCCAGCATCTGCAGACCTCACTTTCTCCTCAAATATTTTGGCATTAGTTGACAAGAACCTGCTGCTAAACCTTTGCCAAAGATCTGGCTGACAAGGTTGCGCCTATGAAGAAACTCTCCTCCTTCTCCTATGCTGTGGGGGTCAAAATGTGCACAAAACAAAAGACGATTCACAGCAGAGCAAATTATTGAATGAATGCTGCTGTCCAATTCTTAAAGGAAGTCACTGCATCAAATAGCAATGTGATATGATCAGATAATCTCTCTGTAATAAATAAAGTCCTTCATCGACTAGAATCATTCATTATCTCCCTCTACGGTTAAGTATTTTCAGCATTCTTTGAGATTTTAAATTTTTAACATTTGCAGTAAATTAGCAATTATCCGTTTAGATTTTCCTCATTTGGCTCCTGCGTTGTTAGTACAGGGGCAAATAACGGTCAGGACGCGACGGCGTCCCCATCTTCTGGAAGAGTGGCCACGGGATCTTTAGCAATCCCACAGCGCCTCTCCATTTAGCGTCCCACCGAAAAGATGGCACCTCTGGCAGTGCAGCACCCCCTCATTGCTGCACCACACAGTGTTGGCCTAGACTGCACGCTCAAGTCTCTGAAATGGGGCTTGAACCTTCCGACTTCAGAGACCAAACGCCACCCACCGAACCCCAACTGACGCCTTCAAATTGGGCGGCGAATGGAGGAGGATTCGGTGAAGTGGAAAAATATTTTCTAATTAATGCAACGAGTCCCCGTTAAGCTGCAGGTGGTGTTTGCAACTTTAAAAAGGTAACGTTTAAAATGCAAACCCGTACCTTTTATAAAAAGGAGCGGCCGACGGTAATAATTGTATTTTAAACCGTCTTCAAATCCCACGATTACTATAATCTAAGAAAACAAATCTTGCAAAAATACACAATCTGTTTTGGTAAAAATGCAAAAGAAACACACAAACAAAAGGCTTCTTCACAACCCGCCACGGTGACCGAGCGCCGCCAGTGCGCAGGCGCGGGAAATTCCAACATGGCGCCGCACCGCGGGGGCTGCCGGGAGTTGTAGTCTGCGCCGGCCCCTGCCGCCCGCCTTCCCGCCCGAACGGGGCACTCCACACTCGCGACCCTGGGGCTAGGGAGGGGAGGGCTTCGGCCACATTCCCGTCCGATGTCCACTCTCCTTCCCGGAGCGAGGGCGGCCTCGCCGCTTCGAAACGGGCAGGTTTTCGTCTTATTTGTGTGTGGCTCGGAGCGCCTGCCCATGCGCAGTGAGGCGCCGGACTACAAACCGCGCGCGGCACAAATACACCCGGGAGAGAGAACAAACATGAGAATTCGGTCAAAAAAAAAGTGTCCTGGTTTCCAAAGAAACATGCAAGTTCTCTGCAAAATCACGACTGTGAACTTGCATTTAAAACCATCTGCACGGAGTAAATAAATTCTCAGCTTTAAACATTCCCCGTGCTCCCGCACAGCGCACGCGCACTAATCAAAGCAAGTTCATGTTTTTTTTTGAAAAAATGACACCCTATTTTTCGCAAAAACTCGACGCGGCATTTCAAAAAAAGATTAACAACATTAAGCCTTCCGCGGCGGGGCGATGAGGATAACTTCGACTGAGGAAGGGAAGGAGACACTTTTCAATGGTCAGGCCGCGGCCTAGGCCTAGGGATCGCCACAAAAACCCCGAGACACAATAAAGCCCGAGGCCGCCCTCCCCTCACACACCACCTCCCCCCCCCCCCCCCAACCCCCCCCCAAACACCACACAAACAACAACCCTTCACCTCCTCCTAAACAACCCCTTCGCCGCT
Source organism: Chiloscyllium plagiosum (assembly GCF_037043375.1). Classification (NCBI taxonomy): domain Eukaryota; kingdom Metazoa; phylum Chordata; class Chondrichthyes; order Orectolobiformes; family Hemiscylliidae; genus Chiloscyllium; species Chiloscyllium plagiosum. The sequence goes on from NW_028270170.1 coordinate 3,859,571, forward strand.
GACCCGAAAATTACAAAGGGCGAACAAACACGAGGCAGCGGGGAATACACCCTTTGCTTTTGATTTTTGTTTGAAAGATGTTTTTTTCAAAAATAAAATAAATAAATAAAAGATTGGAAATGCTTTACCCATGTTGCCGCTAAAGATGGTGGCGTGCCGGGGAGTCGGAACCAATCTGCGGGATTGGGCGAGTAGCCGGAGCTCGGGAGGAGGCGGACCCGGGAATGGTGGGTGGGCGGCGGTTGGTGGGGGTGGGGGGAAATATGCTGCTGCTGCACTCGGCCACAACCGCCCTGAGGTAAATCAACGGCGTTTGAACGGGGGCGTGCTGCTTGAAAACAAAAACCCGGCTAATTCTTAACTGCTGTGCCTTAGCCCCGGCTTCGTGTGGTTATGTTACCGCTGCCTTGTTTGTTTTGACGTGATAAACTCAGTGGCAGGACTGCAGATTGTTAGGATCACAAAACAAAAGGAATCATTTAAACCATAGGCTATTCCAGTGTTGTCCTTAACACCTTGTCTTTCACTCAGAGGTGTCTCTATCTCTTGGTGAGGCCACACTTGGAGCACTGTGTCCAGATTTGGTCTCCATTCTTAAGAATGATGTACTGGCACTGGAGGGGGGTGCAGAGGAGGTTCACCAGGTTGATTCTGGAGTTGAGGGGGTTGGTTTGTGAGGAGAGACTTGAGTAGGTAGGGATTATTTTCATTGGAATTCAGAAGAATGGGGGCGGGCAATCTTACAGAAACATATAAAATTATGAAGGGAATTGATAAAATAGAAGTAGATAGGATGTTTCCCAGGTAGGTGAAGCTCGGACAAGAGGGCATAGCTGAAAAATGTGTTGCTGGAAAAGCGCAGCAGGTCAGGCAGCATCCAAGGAGCAGGAGAATCGACGTTTCGGGCATAAGCCCTTCTTCAGGATAAAAGGTAGGGAGGAGGGACGTTGGGAATGCGATAGGTGGAAGGAGGTTAAGGTGAGGGTGATAGGCTGGAGAAGGGGTGGGGGTGGAGAGGTCGGGAAGAAGATTGCAGGTCAAGAAGGCGATGCTGAGTCCGAGGGTTGAGACTGAGAAATGTTGGGGGTAGGGGAAATGAGGAAACTGGAGAAATCTGCATTCATCCCTTGTGGTTGGAGGGTTCCTCGGCGGAAGATGAGGCGCTCTTCCTCCAGGCGTCGTATTGCCATTGTCTGGCGATGGAGGAGGCCAAGGACCTGCATGTCCTTGGCAGAGTGGAAGGGGGAGTTAAAGTTTTCGACCACAGGCGGTTGGGTTGGTTGGTGCGGGTGTCCCAGAGGTGTTCTTTTTAGATTAGATTACATTACAGTGTGGAAACAGGCCCTTCGGCCCAACAAGTCCACACCGACCCACCAAAGCGAAACCCACCCATACCCCTTACCTAACACTACGGGCAATTCAGTATGGCCAATTCACCTGACCCTGCACTTCTTTGGACTGTGGGAGGAAACCGGAGCACCCGGAGGAAACCCACGCAGACACGGGGAGAACGTGCAAACTCCACACAGTCAGTCGCCTGAGGCGGGAATTGAACCCAGGTCTCAGGCGCTGTGAGGCAGCAGTGCTAACCACTGTGCCACCGTGCCGCCCACCAAACGCTCTGAAACGTTCCTCAAGTAGGCAGCCTGTCTCCCCAATATATTATACATTGGGGAGACAGGCCGCCTACTTGCGGAACGTTTCAGAGAACACCTCTCGGACACCCGCACCAACCAACCCAACCACCCCGTGGCTGAAAACTTTAACTCCCCCTCCCACTCCACCAATGACATGCAGGTCCTTGGCCGCTTCCATCGCCAGACCATGGCAACACGATGCCTGGAGGAAGAGTGCCTCTTTTTCCGCCTAGGAACCCTCCAACCACAAGGGATGAATGCAGATTTCTCCAGCTTCCTCATTTCCCCTCCCCTCACCTTTTCTCAGTCCCAAACTTCGGACTCAGCACCGCCTTCTTGACCTGCAATCTTCTTCCCGACCTCTCCGCCCCCAACCGCTCTCCGGCCTATCACCCTCACCTTAACCTTCTTCCACCTATTGCATTCCCAACGCCCCTTTCCCAAGTCCCTCCTTCCTACCTTTTATCTTAGCCTGCTTGGCACACCCTCCTCATTCCTGAAGAAGGGCTTATGCCCGAAACGTCGATTCTCCTGCTCCTTTGATGCTGCCTGACCTGCTGCGCTTTTCCAGCAACACATTTTTAAGCTCTGATCTCCAGCATCTGCAGTCCTCACTTTCTCCAAGAGGGCATAGCCTCAAGATTAGAGGGAGCAGATTTAGGACTGAATTCAGAAGGAACTTCTTCACCCAGATGGTTGTTAATCTATGGAATTCCTCGTCCAGGGAAGTAGGTGACACTGCTTCAGTAAACGCTTTTAAAGCTAAGGTACATTTTTTTGAAAAATAAAGGAATTAAGGGATATGGTGAGAGTGTGGCTAATTGGAGCTGAGTCCACAAAAAGGTGAAAGTGAGGACTGCAGATGCTGGAGATTAGAGTCAAGAGTGTGGTGCTGGAGAAGCACAGCAGGTCAGGCATCATCTGAGAAACAGGAAAATCGACGTTTCGGGCAAAAGCCCTTCATCAGGAATCTAAGACCATGAAAAAATTAGCAATGATGTTATTGAATCGTGGAGCAGGCTCAAAGGGCCAGAAGGCCTACTCCTGCTCCTAGTTATTATGTTCTAAGCCAGTGAACCCTGGGTTTAAACCCTGCCTGCTCCAGAGGGTGTGCCTTAACACCTCTACTCAGGTTGATTAGGATAACATGTATCTTCCGTTTACATCTAAGCTCAAGTTCATCCAAAACCTTGCTGTCTGCAACTCGCCTACATTTTTGCTGGACGAGGCATCATTTAGATTTTGAAATTCTTATTCATGCTTTCTTAAATCTCCCAGTGGCCCTTTTCCTTCTCTATTCCTATAATCTCCAGCAACACAATCCTGTAGGATTTCTAGGCACCTCCCAATTCGTGCCTTCAGAGTTTCCTGATCTTCATCATTCTACAGGTGGAATTTATGTAAAGCTGTGTGGACTGCCACCACATTCTGAACTTTCCTCTCTAAACCTCTCCACCTCTGTTGCCTCCTTTAAGATCCTCCTTAAACCAACCTATTTGACTGAGCTATCTCAATATTTCCTTTTGTGATTTGGTGTCAAATTTACCATGATAAACTTATTAAAATTGCAACTTTGTTAGAATCCTCATTTAAAGATGCATGAACAATAAGTGATTATGAAACATGCTGGTCTGGTCAGCACAAGAGCATGGATTTTTTAAATACTGACATGAAATGTGAATCTTACTATCGAGGCTAGCATTTATTACTTAACCTAACTGCCATTGAGATGGTGACACTGAGCCACCTTCTTGAATTGCTGAAGTTAATCTGGCCTTTTTAAATCCAATTTGCCCCAGAATCATCAAACAAAAGACCCCTTTTTTAGGTGGTCATACCTACTTCTTCAATTTTCTGCCCAAAGACAAGTTTCACTCACAAAACTGTGAAATCTACCATGGCTAGGTGAAGGTCCCGAATTCACCCCAATCAGAAGGGGGATTGAATCCAATGCTGTTAGTAGATATTCGATCCATACTGGCTGCTTGGTCATCAATCTAGATCAACTTTCATCTAATGGCAGAGGTTGATGAGCTTCTCTGAAATAATGATTGCTGGTGAGATCTGGTGTAAATCCATGTCATTTACTTGCTGACCAAACGTAGATCTCACTTTCAGCAGTGGCAAAGATGTCACTGTAACTGAAAGGCCAACTTCTATTTTTTATGTTCTTATTTTTATCAAATTGAAAGCTAGTTTGGATTCTGGGTGTGCGATTGCAGATGTTAAGATTGGCCGTCAATTACTATATCAGCCAATGAAGAAAATCTGATTTGAACTGAAGTCCCAGGGTTGAAAGGTAAAATTCCAACTTCAATTATTCAGTCCTCATATCTATTTTTTAAAATAGTCCTCTTGTGAAAGATTTCACATTTTGGTGCAACACAGCTCCTTGGACTCCAGTCATGTTCAGTTCTCTCTTTAATTGCTAATACCTTTGTGTGATTATGACAGTAACTGTTTGATCATGCTGGGACTTGGGTTGAGGTGGGGTAAGGCACATCAGAGTTGAGCCCATTGTCCAAACATGCCCCACCTAACAATCATACAAACAAATGAATCTGGTGCAGAAATAGGCCATTCAAATCTTCAAGCTTGTTGTTTCATTCAGTAAAATAGTGGCTGATCAATTTATGTTCCAAATTCCATGTAGTAATACAGCACAGAAACAGATCTTTCAATTCAATTCATCTGCCCTGACCAATATCCTAAACCGATCTAGTCCCATTTGCCAGTGTTTGGCCTGTATCCTTCTAAACCCTTTCTATACACATACTCGCCCAGATGCCTTTTAAATGTTGTAATTGTACTTGTTTGTTCCATAAACGCACCACTGTCTGTGTGAAAACGTTGCCCCTCAGATCCCTTTTAATTCTTTCCCCTCACATCACCACACCACCCCCCCCATCCACCCATCTCCAATAACTTTGATTCCCCTGCTTAATAAGAACGTATCCAGCTCCACTTTAAAAATTTTCAATGATCCTGCTTCCACCACCTTCTGAGGCTGAAATCCATGTTTTGTTCCATCCGTCAACTTTTTGTCCACTCACCTAACCTATGGATATTGATCCGCATCTTTGATATATCATCTTCACAAAGAAAACCCTCCTACTTATCTTTGTTTCACTTGCAAACTTAGCTACAGTACCTTGAATCCCTGCATCTGTGTCAGTGATATAAATTGTGAAATGTTAAGCGCCCACCACAGACCCCTGCAGGACCCTACTTGTGACATGCTACCAAACTGAAATAAATCTATTTATGCATTTTTTTTGTTTTCTCCCTGTTAGCCAACCATTAATCCATGCAAATACTTTATCCCCTACACCATAAACTCCTACTTTGCATGATAATCTTTTATGTGGAACCTTGTTAAATACCTTCTGGAAATCCAAGTACAGTATAACAATGTACTCATCTTTATCCCCAGCACCTACTACATCTTCAGAGAATTTCAATGAATAGCTTAAATACAATTTCCTTTTCACAATTCTTTCCAGTTACCTTGAGTACCAGCTGCCTAGTTATAACCTCTTTAATGATCAATTCTAGAGCTTTCCCGCAACAGATGTCAACTAAGTATCCTCTTGATGCCTTCTTCCCTTCTTAGAGTCATACAGCATGGAAACAGACCCTTTAGTCCACACCGACCATGTTGCCAAACTGAACTAGTTCCACCTATGTATGCTTGGCCCACATCCCTGCAAACCTTTCCTATTCATAAACTTATCCAAATTAGGGGTTATATTTACTACTCCCCAATCTAATGGAACCTTCCAGAATTTAATGGATTTTGGAAAATTAACACTAACTCATCTGATATGTCATTAGTGACCTCCTCTAAGTCCCTAAGATGAAGTCCACCTGGATCTGGAGACTTATCAACCTGCAGTTCCACCAGTTTTGTTCAATCTAGTCTCCCTAATGATTATAATTTCACAAAGTTCCATTCTTCCTTCAACCTCCTGATTTATAGTGGGATGTTTTTGTGTCTTCTTTAGTGAAGACAGAATCCAAATATTTATTCAATACATTTGCCATATCTTTATTATCCACAATTAACTCCCTATTCTTCCCCTCGGGAGGACCAACACTCACTTTGGTTTTCTTTTCCAGATGCCGGTAGGAATTGTTTTTATATTTCTGGCTTTCTGATGTGCTTTATTTTGTCCTGATTAACTGTATCGTCATTCTCTGCTGTTCTTTGCGTTCTGACCAATCATCTGATTTGCTGCTCAATATATGCTTTTTCCCTGTGTTTGACACGCATTCTCCTTAATTAACTCTGGAGGTTGGTTCCTTCCCCTGGCCTTTATCCTTATGGTGGAAGTATAGTTATTTTAAGTATTCTGAAATATCTCTTTAACCTGAGATCAGCCATCTCAGATTGAATAGAAAACCTGGGACTTTCTATCTTATTCTGTCTTTACTGGATACATTTTCTGATAAATAACCAGTTTTTACTTGGTAAGTAGTCCTCTAATCTATGACTGTCTGTACTCTATACAGTTCAGTGGTTTGTGGAAATAGTCTTCCTGTGGCCTGGTCCCTGTGTGGAAGGAGTTAATCTTTCAGCAATGTCAGTGTTTCTGCACTTGAAGCTATCAGGTGATGCTGACGGTTTAAAAAAACAGGCTCAAGCGTGCAGATGCAATGTGAACAGCCATATGTTTTCGCAGTTTAAATCAAAACATCTTGAAAATGGTAAATTAACACTATCATTTTTTTGACCTGTTTACATAGTGAATGTTAATGTAAAGGGAGCTGTTTAGAAGAAGTTGCTGAAGGAGCTGGACTACAAAAGAGGCCCACCCACTGGCTTGCAGCTGAAAGCCATGCTCACAGGAAGTGCAGGTTGGAAAATCAATATTACTGTGTATGTCTGACCCACCAATCGTGCTTGTGTGGTTTTTTTTATGCTGGTACCATAGTTCTGAGAATTGATGTAATTACATTGTTGCTCCAGCTTTAACCTGTCATCCTTACAGCATGGTTGGGAGTGAGGAAAGGATTTATGGAGTCCTGCTCTGTATCTAATCTACAGTCCTTTTGAGCAGGGCTTGGTCACTGGGAGGATGTGATTGCAGAATAAACAGCGCAATGTTAATCCAGGCTGCTTTGCTCATTTTGCCATGTCAGCTATCAAACTTGTACTCTGGTGCTAATTGTGTAACCCGGTTTCTTTCTGATTTCCAACTCCAATGCTGTAGATTCGCTGTTTAAAAGGCTGAAATTGTTTGCATAATTGCAAACATGGAATTGTGCCAACTTTTATCCTAAGAACCTCCCTCAGACTATATATTCTCTCTGACAAGCCTCAGGCTTTAAAAATGTAGAAACATGGTGTCACTAATTAGTACAGTATTTCATGAATTATGACTAACAGGCAATAATGTGCATTTGAATCCAAGGTCGGGTTAGCAAGATTGAATGGAAGGTGGAGTAGACTTGAGAAACTGTATGTCTGGTCCTATCTGAGACAATTGGATGAACGTTTTCAAATTTACAAGGGGTGTGGACAGTGTAGATAGGAAGAAACTGTCAGTGTTTGTGGGAGGATCGAGAAGCATAATGCTGTTCTAAAGGAGAAACAGCAGTGGGAGGATAAACCTTGTTTTCTGCAGTGAGGATTTAGGACCTGGAATATACTGTCTGTGATTGTAGTGAAGGCAGATTCAATCCTGGAATTCAAAACAAAATTAGATAATTATTTGTTGAGGAAGAAAAAAGTTACCAGTCCATGGAGTAAAGCTGGGGAAATGAAATGAGGTAAGTTGATCTTGCAGAAAGCTAAAACAGACACAATGGACTAGATGGCCTAATTCTGTACTGTAACCATTCTAAAATTCAATGCAGCCTGGTTTGATTTGTGATATCTCCACTCCTCCTTGTTTTACCTTGCAGACATCCCGTACTATAGATCGTGGCCCTTCAACCTATTTCTTTTTTCGATAAGAAAACCATTAAATTTAGCAATTACAATCTTAAGTAAACCTGTGAAAGATTAAATAGGATAATTTTCACTTCCACTGTCCCTTCACTTTGGATTTTTTTCAAATCATTTTCCGTGAAGTACCTAGTAGCTGTGTCTCTCCCTGTCCCATTGTTGTTGTCTACTGTGGCTGAGTTGGTAATGCTGTCACCTATGAGTCAAAAGGTCATGGGTTCAATAAAAAGTGTAGTCTGGAAATTCCAATGCAGTACTACAAAGGTGCTCCACTGTCAAAGTTGCCATTTTCTTGGGTGAGAAAACAAACAGGACTCACCTGTCCTAGCAAATGGACATTAGTACTGAATTGGCTGTAAAGTGCTTTGGTACATCTTGGAAAGGACTACTTAAATCAATTCTTTTGAGTTAACATGCAACTCTTATCAGAGCTTGATGTCTGTTAATATAGATTTGTGCCCACACTATATTTGGGTTCTCTTATTGTCATTTGACACTGATCAGTAAAAGTTCTGTTTGGGCTCTCCTCCCAGTTACAGGGTATATCAAACTTTCCAGTATTTCAGTTGCTTAAGTTGCACCTAGTAGCTATTCATGAAGAGTATTTCAAGGCATAGTCTTGTATTTTTCCTGTTTCTGATCTGTAATGTTCTCCCAATCTCTGATATTGTCAGCTCTTATTGAGATATAATTGCAGGGATATCCTACATCGTTTGGTACCTTGACCAAGTGATTATTCAGTACAAAGCTGGACTATGAGTATTGATAGGCCTTGGAAGATTTCATAACTGGAAGATTTCCAATGTAGTCCTCCCAGAGGCTAGATCGTGACTGTACGATAATGTGAAATAGCTGTTACAGAATTATCTCTTGTTTATCATTTGGATGTTAACATTGGAGTTATAGTTAGTAGGTTTGCAGATTACACCAAAATTGGCATTGTAGTGGACAGCGAAGAAGGTTATCTCAGAGTACCACGGGATCTTGATCAGATGGGCCAGTTAGCTGAGGAGTGGCAAATGGAGTTTAATTTAGATAAATGCGAGGTGCTGCATTTTGCAAAAGCAAATTAGAGCAGGACTTATACACTTAATGGGAAGGTCCTGGGGAGTGTTGCTGAGCAATGAGACCTTGGAGTGCAGGTTCATAGTTCCTTGAAAGTGGAGTTGCAGGTAGATAGGATAGTGAAGAAGGCGTTTGGTATGCTTTCCTTTATTGGTCAGAGTATTGAGTACAGGAGTTGGGAGGTCATGTTGCAGCTGTACAGGATATTGGTTAGGCCACTGTTGGAATATTGCGTACAATTCAGGTCTGCTTCCTATTAGAAGGATGTTGTGAAACCTGAAAAAATTCAGAAAAGATTTACAAGGATGTTGTCAGGTTTGTCAAGGTGCAACACCTGGGCAGCTAGTGCTTCTAAATAAACCTGTTGGACTATAACCTGGTGCTGTGTGATTTTTAACTAGGAATAGGAGGATAGAGCAGATGAATGCATGGCTGAGACGCTGGTGCAGGGAAGAAGGATTCACATTTTTGGATCATTGGAATCTCTTTTTGGGTAGAAGTGACCTGTAAAACAATGACGAATTGCACCTGAATTGGAAGAGGACTAATATGCTAGTGGGAAGATTTGTGAGAATTGCTCGGGAGAATTTAAACGAGTAAGGTTGGGGGTAGTGGGACCAGGGAGATAGTGAGGAAAAAGATCAGTCTGAGACTGGTACAGTTGGGAAAAGTAGCAAGTCAAACAGTCAAAGCAGGTACGAACAAAGCAGAGAACAGGGTATGAGTGATAAATTAAACTGCATTTATTTCAATGCAAGAGGCCCAACAACAGGTAAGGCAAATCTCAGAGTCGGGTTGGGAATATGGGACTGGGATATCATAGTAATTACAGAGGCATGGTTCACGGATGGATAGGACTGGCAGCTTAATATTCCACGGTATAGATGCTACCAGAAGAACAGAAAGGAGGGCAAGAGAAGAAGGGAAGTGGCGTTTTTCATTAGGGATAGCATTACGCTGTACTTAGGGAAGACATTCCTGGGAATAGGTCCAGGGAAGTCATTTGGGTGGAACTGAGAAATAAGAAAGATGTGATCACCTTATTGGGATTGTACTATAGACCCCTCAATAGTCAATGGGACATTGAGAAACACATTTGTAAGGAGATCTCAGTTATCTGTAAGAATAATAAGATGGTTATGGAACGGGATTTTAACCTTTCAAACATAGACTGGGACTGCCATAGTGTTAAGGACTTGGATGAAGAGGAATTTAAGTGTGCATAAGAAAATGTTCTAGTTCAGTATGTGGATGTACTTACGAGAGAAGATGCAAAACTTGATCTACTTTTGGGAAATAAGGCAGGACAGGTGACTTAGGTGTCAATGGGGGAGCACTTTGGCACCAGCGATCATAATTCTATTAGTTTTAAAATAGTGATGGAAAAGAATAGACTTGATCTAAAAGTTAAAGTTCTAAATTGGAGGGAGGCCAATTTTGATGGTATAAGGCAAGAACTTTCAAAAGTTGATCGGGGGTGGGGGGGCGGTGTTTGCAGGTAAAGGGACAACTAGAAAATGGGAAGATCTCAAAAATGAGGTGACAAGAGTCCAGGGACAGTAATGCTGGTAAGGTGTAGAGAGGGCTGGATGACTAAAGAAATTGAAGTTTTGGTCAAGAAAAAGAAGATATAGACAGCAGAGATTGAGAGAAGCCTTGGAAGAATACAAAGGCAATAGAAATATACTTAAGAGAGAAATCAGGAGGGCAGAAAAGGGATATGAGATAGCTTTGGCAAATAATGTTAAGGAGAATCCAAAGGAATTTTATAAATACATTAAGGACAAAAGGGTAAGCGGGGAGAGAATAGGGCCGTTTAAAGATCAGCAAGGCTGCTTATGTGTGGAGCCAAGGAAATGGGAGAGATACTAAATAAGTATTTTACATTAGTATTTACTGTGGAGAAAGATATGGATGATGGAGAACAAAAAGAAATAAATAACATCTTGAAAAATGTCCATATTATAGAGGAGGTGTTGCTGGCCAGCTTAAAACACATAAAGGTGGATAAATCCCTGAGATCTGATCAGATGTACCCTAGGACTCTGTGGGAAGCCAGGGAAGTGATTGCTGGGCCCCTTGCTGAGATATTTGTATCATCGATAGTTGCAGGTGAGGTGCTGGAAGACTGGAGGTTGGCTAACGTGGTCCCACTATTTAGAAAGGTGGTAATGAAAAGCCAGGGAACTATAGACCAGTGAGCCTGATGTCGTTGGTGGACAAGTTGTTACAGGGAGTCCTGAGGGAAAGAAAAAGACTGATTAGGGATAGTCAACATGGCTTTGTATTTGGGAAATCATGTCTTACTATCTTGATTAGAGTTTGAAGAAGTAACAAAGACAATGGATAAGGGCAGAGTGATGGATGTCATCTATATGAACTTAGTAAGGCTTTTGACAAGGTTCCTCATGGTAGACTGGTTAGCAATGTCAGATCACATGGAATACAGGGAGAACTAGCCATTTGGGTACAGAACTGGCTCGAAGGTAGAAGACAGAATGTGGTGGTGGAAGGTTGCTTTTCAGACTGGAGGCTTGTGACCAGCGGTGTGCCGCAAGGATCGGTGCTGTATCCACTACTTTTCATCATTTATATACATGAATTAGATGTGAACATAGCAGGTATAGTTAGTAAGTTTGCAGATGACACCAAAATTGGAGGTGTAGTGGACAGCTTTATAATAGATTCCAGGATTTTCCCTACTACTGACATAATTCCCTGTTTTCACTCTCACACCCTTCTTAAATAGTGAGATGATGTTTGCTACCTTTTAATCTACAGGAACCATTCCCGAGTCTGTAAAACTTTGGAAGGTGGTTACCAGTGAATCAGCTATTTCATTTTGTAGTCACCTTCTGCAGTACTTTAGATGTAGACCGTCAGATCCTGGGGATTTATCAACGTTTAGCCTTATTAATTTTCAGGACAACCTTCCTATTAATGCTAATTTCCTTTTACTCCTCATTCTCCCAAGCCACGTGGGTTTCTAGTTCTGGAAGATTTCTGGAAATTTCCTCAGTGAAAACAGACACAAAATAATCAATTTGCTTCTCTGCCATTTTTGTATGCCCCATTATAAATTCTCCTCACTCGACCTGTAATGGACCCACTTTCATGTAAGCTAAATGTTTCCTTTTTAAGTCCCCATAGAAGCTTTACAGTCACTTTTATGTTTGTTGCTAGATTGGATTAATATTCTGTTGTCCATCTTCTTATCAGTTTCTTTGTCTTCCTTTGTATTCTGTGAACCTCCCAATCCTCAGCATTTATGTGCCTTGCCTTTTTAATCTTGTACAATCTTGAACTTCTTTTGTTTACTTACAAAGTTTACTTACTTTTTCAATTTTTGCAACATCAAAGAATATAAAGTTGTTGGATGTCATGTAACAGTTCTATAAAGATTATCCATTGTCAATTTTCCTAATTTTCCGTTTTCTAAAATCTATTTTCCCAGTCCACCTTAACCAGTTTGTATATTGTGTTTTGTAATTTCCCTTATTCAAATTGAACACCCTTGCTTCAGAATCAATTACCTCAGTTTCAGACATAGAATTTTACATTTATAATATTGTGGTCATTCATATCTACAGGTTCTGTTGCAACAAGATAATTGATTATCTCTTTTTCGTTACATGATGGTGGATTTAAAATAGCATGACCTCTAGTTGGCTCCTCAATGTACTGCTCTAGAAAACCATCCTTAAGACACTTTATAAGTTTGTCTTCTGCAGATTTAGTGCTCGGTTGGTTTACCCAGTCTACATGCAAATTGAAGTTACCCATGATGACTGTGTTACCCATGCTACAGTCTTCCTTCATCTCCTGATTCCCTCGCATTACTACTATTTGATGGCTATAAATAACTCCAATGTCTGGTGCCCTTTGCTGTTTCATAGCTCCACTCGAACAGATTCCATACATTATTTTTCGGATTTGAGATCCTCTCTTACTAATGTACTGATCCCATCCATTATTATAATTGTAGCTCCACCTCCTTTTCCTCCTGTCTGTCTTTCCTAAACTTTGAATATTCTTGATTATTCAGTTCCTGTTCCTGATCACCATGCAGTCATGTTCCTGTAATGGCAATTAGAAGATACTCACTTATCTTAATTTGTGTCTTTAGATCATCTACTTTGTTGCAAATACTGCATGCACTCAGATAGAGTGCGCTTAACTTTGTCTTTTTGACATCATTCCGTTTTCAAAGCATACTCAATAGTCAGCTATGTTTCTCCTGTTTTCTAGTCTCTCCAGTATATTTTCAACTTCCTGTTACCAACTTAACATCCTTCCAATTTTGATTATCTCTCAAATTCCCAGCCTCCTGACAAACCCATCTTAACCACGGTAGCATATCCCCTTGCAAAGATATGGGTCTCAGTCCTGTTAAGGTGTAACCTGTCCAGTTTGTACAGGTCCCATCTGCTCCAGAATCTGTTCCTATTCTTCAAAAATCTGATCTTATCCCTTCTACAGGAGTTTTCCAGGCATGCATTTCATCAATCAATTCCCTGTCCTTATGCTCACTCGCATGTGACAGTGGGAGTAATTCTGAGAATACTGCTGTTGAGGTCCTGCTTTGTAATTTGCTTCTTAACAGTCTGAAATATGCCTTCAGGTCCTATCCCTCTTCCTACCTATGCCATTGGTACCAATGTGGGCCACGACTTCTGGCTGACTCCCCCTTCCACAGCCTCACTGTGACATCCATGAGTCTGGTGCTAGGGAGGCAACACACCATTCTAGATTCATGTTTAATGCCTCAGAAACACCTGATTACACCGTAAGACATAGAAGCAGACATTTGGCCATTCAGCCCATCGAGTCTGCTCTGCCATTCAATCATGGCTGATAAGTTTCTCAACCCCATTCTACTGCTTTCTTCCCGTAACCCTTGATCCCCTTGATGCTCAAGAACCTATCTATCTCTTTCTTAAATATACTCAATTACCTGGCCTCCACAGCCTTCTGTGGCAATAAATTCTATAGATTCCCCACTCTCTGGCTGAAGAAGTTTCTCCTTATCTCTGTTCTAAAGGGTCTTCCCATGATTCTAAGGCTGTGCTCTTGGGTCCTAGTCTCTCCTACCAATGGAAACATCTTCCAAACATCTATTCTGTCCAGGCCATTCAGTATTCTGTATGTTTCAATTAGATCCCCTCTTCGTCTTTCTGAACGTCATTGAGTAAAAACCCAGAGTCCTAAAACGTTCCTCATACGTTAAGTGTTTCATTCCTGGGACCATTCTCATGAACCTCCTCTGAACATACTCCAGGGCCAATATATCCTTTCTGAGATATGGGGTTCAAAACTGCACATAATATTCCAAATGTGGTCTGACCAGAGTCTTATAGAACCTCAGAAGTACATCCCTGCTTTTATATTCAAGTCCTCTCAAAATAAATGCCATCATTGCAATTGCCTTCAAAATCCTGACTCAACCTGCAAGTTTACCTTGAGAGAATCCTGAACTAGAACTCCCAAGTCTCTTTGCACCTCAGACTTCTGAATTTTCTCCCCATTTAGAAAATAGTCCATGCCTCGATTCTTCCCACCAAAGTGCATGACCTCACACTTTCCCACATTGTACTCCATCTGCCACTTCTTTGCCCACTGTCCTAATCTGTCCAAATCTTTCTGCAGCCTCTCTGCCTCCTCAGTGATACCTGTCCCACTACGTACCTTTGTATCGTCTGAAAACATAGCCAGAATGCCCTCAGTTCCTTCATCGAGATTGTTAATGTATAAAGTGAGAAGTTGTGGTCCTAACGCTGAGCCTTGCGGCATACCACTTGTCACCTGCTGCCATCCTGATTGATCTACTGACTATGGAATCCATTACAACTATTGCTCAGCCACTCTTCTTCCTTCTCCCCTCAACAGCTAATTCACCCATGCAAATACCGTGCAAGGATTGTAACAAACACTACACTGGACATACAGACAGAAAACTAGCCACCAGGATACATGAACACCAACAAGCCGCAAAAAGACATGACTCACTCTCACTAATATCTTTAAATACAGATGAGGAAGGACACACCTTGACTGGGATAACATATCCATCCTAAGACAAGCCAAACAGACATGCGCGAGATTTCCTAGAAGCATGGCATTCCAACCGGAACTCTGTCAACAAACACGTGGACTTGGATCCCATTTACCACCCCCTGAGAAAAAGGGCAGGAAATGACATCACCAACCAAAGGAAACCTAAACACATACATAAAAAGTGGGCAATACCACCAGCGCTTCACTGGAAGCTCATTGATGATGTTACCTAGTATGGTGATGAAACGCCTGAAAACGAACCTTCCAGATCAGCGAGCAAACTTACATTCAATACTTATTGTATCTCAGTCTGACTGCAGCGAAGTCTGCCTCACTCTGACTGTGCAACTTACTGTCTATACTGGATAATGTCCAGAACACCACCTTGTTCACCAATATCCCAGCATTTCTCCTAACTCAGTGTAGTGCTGAGACCAATTGTAGCATGTTTACAGTTGCCCTAATCAAAAAATTTAGTGGGCCAGAGGTCAGTTCTAAGATTAGTGTGTAAGCCTTTGCTATCTGTAGGAAGCAAGCTTACATTTAATCAAGCTGCTGTGCGTGGTCTCCACATCCACACCCAGACTGCAGTGTATGAGATAATAAGTTGACAGTGAGGAAGTCTGAACTTTGTTGATTCTCTGCAGGGCTTCTACTTACCATTACTTGTCAGTGCCACTTGGGTGAGGAAGTGAGGAAAGAGCTCAGTTGCAGCAACTTTGGGTAGTAACCCAGTCAGTGGAATATCAACTTCAAACAAGTAGCTGGCTAAGCATTAAATTGGAGGCCCGCAGGTGAGATATAATGGTTGCTTCTCCACCTAACTCACAACTATTCATTGGTATTGCATAAGTATGACTATTATTAGTTGAATGAATGCTGAGAGTGAAGGACAGTGACCTGTCTAGTTTTGCATTTTTCTATTTGTCTTTGTGACTGGATGCTATTGTGCCATGAGTTTTCATGAGAATTATACTGGGTTATATTATGATGACAGGTTGCATTAACCTGGCTTTTGTTCTCTTGGGTAGGAAGATTGATGGGCGATCTGACTGAGATATTGCAAGGAGGATGAAATACAAAAGTTTGGATGTTTTGCTACAGGTGTACAGGATTTGGGTTGTCACAGCTGAGTGCCTTGTATAATTTTTGCTCCTCATTTAATAAAGGATATTACTGAGTTAGAAACAGTTCAGAGAAGGTCCATTTGTCTGATACCTGGTGTGGGAGGGGGAGGTGTTGTTTTATGAAGGGGAGATTCTTACTGAGACACAAGACCTCAGAGGACTTGACAAGGTGGATGCTGAAATGACCTTTCTCCCTTTGTGGAAGAGACTAGAACTAGGGCATACAGTTTAAAATAAGGCATCTTCCACTCAGACAGATGAGAAGAATTTTTTTTTCTGAGGATTGAAGCAAGGTCATGTGATGGAGGCAAAGTCATTGACTATTTTTAAAGCACAGGTAGATAGTCTCTTGACTAACAAGGGGCGGGTCGAAGATTATTCAAGACAGGGTGATGCCACAGTCAGATCAACCAAAATCTTCTTGAATGGCAGAGTAAGCTCAAGGGGCTGAATGGCCTAAACGTGCTCTTAATTCAGATATTTTTATTTTCAATATTTAAAAACATTGATAGGGTAGATGTAGACAAACTCTCTCTTCTGATGGAGGAATTAACAGCATGGGCATAACCCTAACATTTGAATTAAAATTGTCTAATAAAATGTTTAGTAGCAAATTCAAGCCCTTTTCCCACACAAAAGTAATTGAAAATCTGGAACTCCCTCTAAAATAGCATGTACAACAGTGTCAGATGGGATACATAAGTTGGAGCTTTTTAATATTACATTTAATGGATTTTCATGAAGGAAGGAAGGAATATGTAGCAGTGATGGGAAATAGAGTTAAGCTGCAGAACAATCATGATGTAATTGAATGTCAGGACATGTTAGAGGATCTGACTGGCCTCCTGTTTTATAAAATGAAGAAAGCTTTCAAAATTGTTTTATTTTTCTTTTATTCCTATCTGGGGATCTGGACTTTTGATTACAACAGAGGCTTCATGGACTTGGCAGCTAATCAGTGTCTCGTATAGCTTGGGCATTCTAAGAGTGTCGGCCTAAGTAATAAATGTCAGCAGCACATTACCCACACAAGTGGAGCAGCAATGTCACAACTCTATCCAATTCATTTCTTAGCAAACAAAGAAGCTAAAGAACTGCAGATGCTGGAAGTCAGATACAAAAACAGAAACTGCTGGTAAAGCTCAGCAGTTCTGGCAGCATCTGAGGAGGGAAAGCAGAGTTAACATTTCGTGTCCAGTTCTGAAGAAGTGCCACAGGGTCCCAAATGTTAACTTTGCTCACTCTGCACAGATGCTGCCAGACCTGCTGAGTTTTTCCATTCCTCAGTATTCCATACATCGGTATCTTCTCCTGCTCAACTCAAAGCTTCAGGATCAGAAACTTCAAAGGAATTCACAAACCTCCCTTTCCTTAGCCAAGGAAGTTGAAACTAATCAAGGCTGTGTTAACTGCTTCCTGGGCTGAGAGCTAATTAATGAAACACATTCTCTATTTGACTAAAATGTTCCATGATCTGAGATAAATTAGTGAGCTTTGTTAGACCTTGCAATGTGAGCTGAAGGTTTGCAAAGATGGTTTCAGGAGAAGCTTCTTTCAACTGAGCTTATTTTGAATGCTGTGTTTCGTTAAGCATGATACATTGTTCTGAAATTATCAAATACGCCGAGAGATTGTAGCATCAATGTGAAAATCATATCAATTTACTTTGTATGTTTTGCTCTGACAGATGTTACTCTGATTCTTCAACTGAAAACAAAATGATGAAAGACCAAGAAGAGGAGGTAAGAATTGGTTCCTGAAATTTTCGCTATGATAAGGTTTCTGTGAATGCTAGTACTTGTCTCCAGTAATCCACCTGAGTGGTTACTTTTTCATTAGTAAGCTCAGATAATAAGAATCGGGAACAGAGTGGAGCTCTTTCCTTTAGAAAAGGCTATGGTGAGGAAGATCGCCCGGAGACCCTAAGATTGATACCAAAGATGTAAAATCAATGTTTTATTCTGTGGGAGAACATAAAATAGCAATTAAGAAAATCCAATAATCAGAAAAATCCAGAGTACGATCAGAATGTGAAACTGGGAGTAGTTGAGGCAAACAGCATCAAGGCATTTAAGGGAAAGCTAGACAAGTACAGGAGGGGAAATAGAATAAAAAGATATACAGAAAATATGAGATGAAATAGGTTGCAAGGAAGTGTGTGCACAGCATGAATTGTCCTGTTGGGCTGAATGGCCTGTTTCTGGGATGTAAATACTTTGTAATTTGATATTATAATAAGCGAGCCTGATTTTGTGTTTGCTCAGTGTTATATGTACACTTTACAGTTGCTGTTATAGCAATTGTCAGAGTCCTCTGCTATGTTTTGTATTCCTTATATCTAATCCATTATTACTGGGGTTAATGGTAGTGCCCCAACTGACTCAAATCTATGCATATGTCCATTGCATCCTACTCAAATCCTTCAAAATCTAAGTCACGTTGAAAACAGAGCTATATCTAAAACCTTGCAGTCTGTACCCTAACTTGTATCGGCTGTCACATCCTCTTTGCTCACTGACCCTACACTGACCCACCAAACCCTCTAGATTACAACCTCATCCTTGTTTTAGAAGATTATAGCGCAGTACAGGCCCTTCAGCCCTTGAAGTTGTACCAAGCTGTGAAACCAATCTGAAGCCCATCTAACCTACGCTATTCCATTCTCGTCCATATGCCTATCCAATGACCATTTAAATGTGCTTAAAGTTGGTGAGTCTACTACTGTTTTGAATCTCCTTTATGATCTCACTTATCTTGGTAACCTTCTCCTGCCCCATCCAAGATCTCTGCAGCCCTCCAAGTCTGACCTCTTGAACATCCTTGATCTTAATCACTCTACTGTTGTCAGCTATACTTTCAATTGCCTGGCCCAAGGAGTGTAATAGACAGCTTTCTTATCCAGTAATCCTGCTAAAAAGGAATATGAGCTCGAATCCCACTGTGAAGATGATCTGAAGAAAAATTGGAAATGAAAATTGATAAACCGTCACATTGTGTAAGAAGTATTGGTGCGTTGTTGTACTTTAGGGATGGAAACCTAGGGGCTTCAGTTAGCTCTTAAATGTCACTGAAGTGACCAGAGAAGTTTCACCACTTTCTCAGAGGAACCAGGACTGGGTAATAAATGCTTGCTTTGCCAGAATAAAAATTGATACCTGCCACACTAAGGAGATTAATACCATGTGGGTATTCACTATAATTACAACTCAGTATCACCTTGATTCTTGTTAAGCAGCATCACAATACATGTAGGAGCACAGAATAAAGCCTATTTATTAGCAGTGAGTTGAATTTACAGGAAATTATGGGCGGCACGGTGGCACAGTGGTTAGCACTGCTGCCTCACAGCGCCAGAGACCCGGGTTCAGTTCCCACCTCAGGTGACTGTCTGTGTGGAGTTTGCACATTCTCCCCGTGTCTGCGTGGGTTTCCTCTGGGTGCTCCGGTTTTCTCCCACACTCCAAAAATGTGCAGGTTAGGTGAATTGGCCAAGCTAAATTGCCTGTAGTGTTAGGTGAAAGGGTAAATGTAGGGGAATGGGTCTGGATGGGTTGCGCTTTGGCAGGTCGGTGTGGACTTTTTGGGCCGAAGAGCCTGTTTCCACACTGTAAATAATCTAATCTAAAAGTAATCTAATCTAATCTAAAAACTGAGATTATGCAGGATTACATTTGAATTTTCTCCCTAACTACTCCTGCTGAAATCCCAATTGCAGAAATCTAACACTTAAGATTTTCCACAGCCCAGCAATTAATTATTTCTATGATCAGAATATCTCTTAATTCATGTTTTAATTCTCATGAGTAAAATGTTTTCATGGACATAGACTGATAATGTTATTTTAGTCCTGGAAGCAGTTGTTGGTTTTTCTCTCATTATGACCCCTACACCAATGTGAATATTGGCATTGTTCATGTCCAAATTTTAGTTGCATTTTAATTGTCATTTCACCTTCTACATTTTAGTTGCAATGTTTTGAGGATTTCTTTTCAAAAAATGTGTTTCAACAACATTGTTTTGTTTCACATAGAGCTCATAAGTATTGGGAAATTATCAAAGTGGATTTTATGAACATAATGATTCGGAACAGAAATAGACCATTTGGCCCTTCAAGCCTGGTCCACCTTTCAATAGAATCATGGCTGTATTCCAAATTCCACATTTCTATCTAAACCCCACCTAACCTTTGATTCTTCCGCCTAACAAGAATCTACCTACCTCAACTTTAAAAGTATTAAAGTAACGCTCCTCCACTGCTTCTGAAGGAGAGGTCCAAAGTGTCTCAAACTCTGAGAGAAAGAAAACCTCTGGTCCCTATCCTAAAAGGGCAACCCCAATTTCAAAACTTACTCTGAAGAGCCAATATCCGTTGATCATTCAGGATCTTAAAAAAAACTTAATCAAATAACTTCACATTCTTCTTGTTAGGAAAATACATCCAGCCTGTCCAGTCTTTTCTCATAAGACTACGCACTCCTTCCAGATATGAGTCTAATGAACTGTTTCCAATGCATTTGCATCCTTGTGAGAGGGAAAAGATTTAAAAGGGGCAACTTTTTCACGCAAAGGGTGGTGCTCATATGGAATGAGCTGCCAGAGGATGTGGTGGAGGCTGGTACAATTACAACATTTAAAGGGCATCTGGATGGGTATATGAATAGGAAGGGTTTAGAGGGATATGGGCCAGGTGCTGGCAAATTAGACTAGTTTAAATAAGGACATGTGATTGACATGGGCGAGTTGGACCGAAGGGTCTGATTCTGTGCTGCACATCTCTATTACTCTGTGTGGTCTCACCAGTGCCCTGTATAACTGAAGCACAATATACTTACTCTCATGTTCAATTCTTGAAGTAAAGACATGCATCCATCAGCTTTCTTATTCACTTGTACTTGCATACTGACATTTTGTGGTTTATGTACTACAATGCCCAGACCCTTCTGTGTCTTGGAATTCTGTAGTCATTTCCCATTTAAATAATACTATGCTTTTGTTTTGTTTAATTTTTCCTGCCAAAGTGACCAACTTCACATTTTCGGAAAATATATTCCATCTGTCAGATTTTTGCCCACTCACTTAACCTATCTCTATCGGTCTGCATTCTGTTATGTCATTTTAATGACATGCTTTCTTACCCATCTTTGTGCCATCTGTATATTTAGTACCTTGCCTTCAAATCCTCTTAATAAGCCAATGATATGAATTTTAAAAATTGAAGGCCAGTACAGACCCTTGTGGCACCCCACTTGTCCCAAGTTGCCAATCTGAAGTATTAGAAACATTGAAAATAGGAGTAGAAGTTTGCCATTCAGCTTCTGGATGCACAGTCTGTACAACCCAGTCAATCGATTCTCTCGTCCAAATCATTTATACATAATATGAACAGCTTGGACCCAAGCACTGATCCCTGCAGTACCCCACTTGTCACTGCCTTCCACTCTGAAACAACTCATTTATTCCCACTTTATTTCCTGCCTGCTAACCAATTCTCAATCCATGCTAATATATCACTGCCTATCCCATGTGCTTTGATTTTTCATAAAACAATGCAGTCTACTTTGATTAACCACACGTTTTCTGAGTTTTCTCAAGTGCCCAGTTACATTCTCCTTAATGATGTATTCAAACTGTTTCTTGATGAAAGATGAAAAGCTAACTGACCTAGTTTCCTGTTTATATACACCCCTCCCTTTTTGCATAGATGAGTTATATTTTCTCCTTTTAAGTCCAATAAACCCTTCCAGAATCAACAAATTTTGGAAAAGTAACACCAACATAACCACTACTTCATCAGCCACCACTTTGAATACTCTAGAATGATGACCATCAGGTCCAAGAGACTAATTAACCCACAACTCAACGAACTTACATCAGTTCTGCTTCCCTGATTATTAATTTTCCTAAATTCCTCTCTTCCTTTAACCTCCTGATTTACAGGTGTTACAAGGATTTTTTTGGTATCCTCAATAGTGAAGATAGAACCAAAATATTTATTCATCACATCTGCCATTTCTTTATTATCTACTATTAAGTCCTCATTCTCGCCCTCTAATGGAACAACACTCATAGAGTCATAGAATCATACAACACGGAAACAGACCCTTCAACCCAACTCTTCCATGCCAACCAGGTTTCTCAAATCAACCTAGTCCTATTTGCCTGCATTTGACCCATATCCCTTCGAGCCTCTCCTATCCATGTATCTATCCAAATGTCTTCTAAATGTTGTAATTGTACTCACCTCTACTACCTCCTCTGGCACGTCATTCCATACATGCATCACCCTCTTTGTGAAAAGTTGCTCCTCAGGATCTTTTAAATTTTTCCCCCCTCACCTTAAACCTATGCCCTCTTGTTTTGGACTCCCCCACTCTGGAGAAAAGACTTTGCTATTCACCCTCATAATTTTATAAACCTCTATGAGGTCACCCCTCAGCCTGTGATGCTCCAACCGAAAACATGTCCCAGCCTAACCAGCCTCTCATAACTCAAACTTTCCAGTCTTGATAACAGTCTTGTGAATCTTTTTTGCACTCTTGCAGGTGTAATAACATTCTTTCTATAGCAGGGCGACCAGAATTGTACGCAGTGCTCAAAATGTGCCAATGTTGTGTCATACTATGCTGTACAGACCATTGGTGAGGCCACTTTTAGAATACTGCATGCAATTCTGGTCTCCCTCCTATAGAAAGAATGTGGTGAAACTTGGAAGCGGTCAGAACAGATTTACAAGGAGGTTGCCAGAGTTGGAGTGTTTGAGCTATAGGGCGAGGCTAAATAGACTGGGTCTATTTTCCCTGGAGCGTCGGAGGCTGAGCGGTGACCTTATAGAGGTTTATCAAATCATGACTGGCGTGGATAGGGTGAATAGATAAGGTCTTTTCCCCAGTGTGGGAGTCCAAAACTGGAAGGCATAGGTTTAAGGGTGAAAGGGAAACGATTTAAGAGAGATCTAAGGGGCAACGTTTTCACGCTGTCAGAAGAACTGGTGGAAGCTGTTATGTTTACAACATTTAAAAGGCAGGTGGATGGGTATATGAATAGGAAGGGTTTAGAGGGATATGGGTCAAATGCTGGCAAAAAACATTTGATTAATTTAGGGTATCTGGTCAGCATGGACATGTTGATCTGAAGGGTTTGTTTCCATACTGTACAGCTCTATGACTCCATGTGGTCTTCCCAATATTTTTGCACAGGTATTACATGACATCCCAACTCCTATACTCAGTGTTATGAGCAATGAAACTAAGCATGCCAAATGCCTTCTTCACCACCCTGTCCACCTGTGATGCCACTTTCAAGGAACTATGTACCTGCACCCCCAGGTCTCTATTCGACAACATGCTCCAAGGCCTTACTATTACCTTTTGTTAGTCCTGCCCTGGTTTGCCTTATCAAAATATAACACCTCACATTTATCTGAATTAAATATGTTGGCCCACTGGCCCAGTCGATCAAGATCCCATTGTCCTCTTCGATAACCTTCCTCACTGTCTACTATACCACCAATTTAAATGTCATCTGCAAACTTACTAACCATGCTTCCTATATTCACATCTAAATTGTTTACATAAATTATGAGCAACAGTGGACCCAGCACAGATCCTTGCGGCACACCACTGGCTGCTGGCCTCTACCACTTCCTTCTGTCTCCTACTGTCAAGACAATTGTGTACCCAATTGGCTAGCTCTCCCTGGATCCCATGTGATCTAATGAATCTACCATGCGGAGTCTTGTCAAAGGCCTTGTTAAAGTCCATGTAGACAATGTCTGCTGCTCTGCCTTCATCTATCTACTTAATCAAAACTGAATCCAGTTTGTGAAACACTATTTCCCATCCACAAAACCATGCTGACTATCCCTAATCATTCCTTGCCTTTCCAAACGCATGTAGATCCTGTCTCTCAGAATCCGCTCCAAATCTTACCCATTGCTGATGTTTGGCTGACAGGTTTGTAGTTCCCAGGCTTTTCATTGCAGTCTTCCTTAAATCATGGTACAACATTAGCTACCCTCCAGTCTTCTGACATCTCATCTGTTGCTGTTGATGATACAGATACCTCTATTAGGG
Organism: Chiloscyllium plagiosum; assembly: GCF_037043375.1. Lineage (NCBI taxonomy): Eukaryota > Metazoa > Chordata > Chondrichthyes > Orectolobiformes > Hemiscylliidae > Chiloscyllium > Chiloscyllium plagiosum. The sequence goes on from NW_028270170.1 coordinate 3,883,476, forward strand.
GCTCCGCAATTTCTTTCCTAGCTTCCCACAATATCCTAAGGCTACACTAGATCAGATGCCAGGGATTTATAAACTTTTATGTGTTTTAAGACCTCCAGCAGCTCCTTTTCTGTAATATGGCCTCACTTCACTTACTCTTTCCTTTTTTGGATATGTATTGAAACTCTTATTGCCTATTTTTACACTTCGTGCTAACTTTCTTGCATGCTTTAACTTAATTGGCCTAATTAAATTTTTAGTTACTCTTGGCTATTCTTTATATTCTGACCAATCATCTGACGCCACTCATTTTTGTGCCATTATAGGTATTTGTCAAGTTTGATACTTCTTTAAGTAACTCTGGATACTGGGTCCTCCGTTGGGTACTTTCTTTGGAATGGGAATGCAACTAATAGACCTTTCAGCCAGCTCATGTTTCGTGCCCACCTAATTGCCCTCTTTTTATCATTGAAACACAAAGTCATTCATTAATTGTTTCATGTTACATAACGCCAAGTCTAGTGTAGTCTCTTATGTGGTAGTCCCTGAAAGTGATGTTTTAAGAAACTCTCACAGGAGCATTCTACAACTCCTTATCCAAGCTATTATTAACTTGATTTTTCCAGTGAATATGTGGATTAAAGTCACCATAATTATTGACTAGTTTATCTCAGTTTCCACAATCCACTCTCAGTGATACACCATCCAGACCAAAGGTTTGTTGCAATTTTAGAATTGCCTAGCTATGGCCAAGCATGCAGCAGTCCCTGTTGGTGGGGAAACTCCATACCGGCCATGAAAATCAGATCATGTTCTACAAAGTCACTCATAGAACATAGAACATTACAGTGCAGTACAGGTCCTTCGGTCCTCGATGTTGCGCCGACCTGTGAAACCAATCTGATGCTCATCTAACCTACACTGTTCCATTATTATCCATATGTATGTCCAATGCCTATTTAAATGCCCCTAATGTTGGCGAGTTTACTACTATTGCAGGCAGGCCGTTCCACACCCCTACTACTCTCTGAGTGAAGAAACTACCCCTAATATCTGTCCTACATCTATCACCCCTCAATTTAAAGCTATGTCCCCTTGTCTTCGCCATCTGAGGAAAAAGGCTCTCGCTGTCCACCCTATCTAACCCTCTGATTATCTTATATGTCTCGAATAAGTTAACTCTCAACCTTTTTCTCTCCAACGAAAACAGCCTCAGTTCCCTCAGTCTTTTCTCATAAGACCTCCCTTCCATACCAGGCATACTCCCTTCCTAGTAAATCTCCTCTGAATCCTTTCCAAAGCTTCCACATCCTTCCAAAATGTGGTGACCAGAACTGCACACAACACTCCAGGTGTGGCCTTACCAGTGTCTTGTACAGCTGCAGTATGACCTTGTGGCTATGAAACTCAATCCCCCTACCAATAAACACCAACACACCATATGCCTTCTTAACAACCTATCAACCTAGGTGACAACTTTCAGGGATTTATGCACCTGGACACCAAGATCACTTTGTTCACCTACTTAGCCAAAACATTTACCATGAGCCCATTACCATGCATTCCTGTTATTTCTTCTGAAGTGAACTACTTCACACTTTTCTGCATTAAACTCCATTTGCCACTTCTCAGCTCAATTCTGCATCTTATCTCATGCACAACATCCTTTGGCACTATCCACAACTCTGCCTACGTTAGTGTCGGTTTGTGATGTGTTTCACATGTTTTGTTTGGTAGGAATTCATCACTGTGCGAGTGCAGGATCCAAGAATCCAAGACCAGAATTCCTGGGCTTCTTACGTAGATTACAAAATATTCCTCTACGTAAGTACTATACAGTGCACATTATTTACCTGGATGTGTTTTAATTTTTATATTTTTGATGTTGTTATGTTATAGAAGGTGGCCACTCAGCCTATAAGTTCATGCTGGCTTTTTATACTGCAAATCGGTCAGTCCCACTTGCTCATTCTATCCTTGTGTTATTGCCCGTTGATGTTCCTCATGTGCCCATTTTGAAATCATTTATTGTCTCTGCTTCCACCTATTCCAATGGCAGCGAGTTCTATGTCCCTACCATTTACTCTATTCAAATCCTTTTCCTCACATATCCCCTGCATCTCTTACTCAAAACATTAAATCCATGTCCTCTGATCCCTGTACTATCAGTTAATTGAGGCTGCTTTCTATTTTCTATCTTGCCCAAGCCTGTCATAATCTTGCACACCTCTATCAAAATTCTCCTGAATCTCCATTACTTCAAGGATAACAACCTCAGCTTTGCCAACCTAACCTAATAACGAAAGCCCTTGTTCTCTGGGACCATTCTGATAAATCTCTTTTGAACTTCTCAAGATTCCTCACATCTTTAACTAAACTGATCATCAGAAACTGATGCTGTAATCTTGTTGTGGCCTAACCCAAGTTTTATAAAGGTTCAGCATATCAGCAGAAAATTGGACAGACAGGTGTTTTAAATGAAGGTGTGAACCAAAGCACTGCTTTTCATTTATTATTTTGTGGGCTGCTCATGTCACTGGCAAGGCCAGCATTTGTTTCCCTTCCCAACTGCCCTGGACCTAGGTGGCTTGCTACACCTTCACAGAGGGCAGTTAAGAGTTGACACCAGATCCCTGGAAATCAAATTAAATGTTGGCCAAACCAAGTAAGGATACCAGATTTCCTTCATTAATGTACATTATTGAAAATCAGATCTTTATGACGATCGATAATAATTTCATGCCCGCTATTATTGAGACCAGCTTTCAGTTCCACGTTTTTACCATTTGAAATCAAATTCCAACAGCTGCCGTAGTGGGATTTGAAACCACACCTTGGAGCATTAGCCTGAGCCCCTGGATTACTAGTCTGGTGACATTACCAGTATGACAATTCTCTTTCTCTAAAGGTGACCCCTCCAGCTGTCTATTTCACTGATGTATCAGCCTACCTTGTCTGTTCAACTCCTGGATTGGGCCTGGAATCAGAAATCTCTGAGTTAGAGAGCTATGTGTGCCCCTACTGAGCTTCAGAAATAGTTTAATTTGGGGCAGTAAGAACAATCCTCAAATTAGAGCTGGACCATTTAGGAATGAGCAGTTTTTACACACACACACACACGCACACTTCCTCCAAGCTTCCCCTCCGAAAACATAGGTGAATTGTTTGTGAGTTGAAATTTTTAAGCCTGAGATTTATATTAGCTGATGGTATCAAAGAATATGGAGCAAAGATGGGAAAATGGAGTTGACAAACAACTTATCTATGATCGAATTCAAGGCTAGATACAGTACTTTCTGGTGTTTGGAAGATTCAAAAGTGACTTAATTCAAGCATCTAAGAATCTGAGGATATTTGACCAGGTGGATGTTTTGTGGGAACATCTCAAACTAGGACTCATAGTTTTAAAAACAAGCAGTCACCTATTTAAGGCAGAGATGAGGATACTTTTTTTTACTGTGGGCTGAGAGGCTTTGGAATTTCCCAAAAGGTACTGAATGCAGAATCTTTAAAAAGTTTTAGGATAGAGGTAGATTCTTGATTCCCAAGGGGGCTGAAAGAATATGTAGGAATGTTAAGGTTAAAATCAAATTAGCCATGATCTTATTGAATGGTAGAGCTGGCCATAAGGGCCACATGGTCTACTCTAGTTTTTTGTTTGCAGGTTCATTCAGGCTTGAGTGGTTGAATAGCCTTCTTCCATTTCTGTGATTACTGGAATCTTCTCATGTTGCCTCTAGCCTTGTGTCGTTGTGGCATCTGTCGTCAAGCTGGTTCCAGATCTCTGCCAAACTGCAGTATAGTTAATAGGCGACAAATAAATGCAGCCCACATATGAGACACTATTTGAGTTTCTCTCCTGTGGTGAACCCCATGTTATCTGCTAGGGACCTGCTAGCAATGTCCTCCTTTTCCGTTTAATGACTGTTTGTGCATGCACCAGTTATATTTGCTCGTGACCCTGTTATCGTCTCTGCATTTAAAACACTCAACAAAACAGGAACATTGTTTGTCATGATTCCAAGCTTCAACTACCTGACCCTCCGATGTGTATCAACCAACTGTCCCCTATGAATGTGTTCACTGTTGCAGCAGCATCTTTCTGTATGTGGAAAGTATCATCAACCCTTTGGCTCAGCAGCTCTTTTTTTTCTTTATTCTTTCCTGGGATGCAGTTATTGCTGGCAAGGCAAGTAGTTTCTGCCTGTCCTCAGTTACTCTTGAACTGAGTGGCATTTTTGGCCATTTCAGGGGGACAGTTAATCTGTGGGTCAAGAGTTTCGTATAGGTCAGATGAAGTGAAGCAGCAAATTGCTTCCCAAAATGGCCCCAGTGAACCAGATGGGCTTTTATGATAATTATGTTTTCATGGTCACCATTACTGACACTGGCTTTCAATTCCAAATATTATTAATTGAATTTAAATTCCTCCAGTGTTCCAACCCATGTCCCCAGAGAATTAGCCTGAATCTGTGCTTAAGTAGTCCAGTGACGCTACGACCATGTCACCATCTCCCTTCACATGTGAACCGAGGGCAAGAGTATCCGGTTTTTGTCCATAATGTAGGCGCAATGGAGTTTGGTCCTGTCAGTGCCACACTTAGAGTCATGGAGTTATTGAGCTGTATGGCACTGAAACAGATCAACTCGTCCATGCCAATCAGATATCCTAAATTAATCTAGTTCTATTTACCAGCATTTGGCCTGTATCCTTCTAAATCCTTCCTAATCATACATACTATTCCAGCTGTCTTTTAAGTGTTGTAATTGTAGCAGCTTGCACCACTTCCTTTGGTATCTCGCTCCTTATATGCACCCTTTGCGTGAAAAGGTTACCCATTAGGTCCCTTTTAAATCTTTCCGCGCTCACCTTAAACTGATGCACTTTCGTTCTAGACACCCCTACCCCTACCCTGGGGAAACGACCTTGACTATTCAGCATATCCATGTCCCTCATGATTTTATAAACTTCCATAAGGTCACCCCTCAGCCTCCGATGCTCCAGAGAAAACAACCCCAGCCTATTCAGCCTCTCTCTGTAGCTCAAATCCTCCAACCCTGGCAACATCCTTGTAAATCTTTTCTGAACCCTTTCAAGTTTCACAACATCTTTACTATAGGAGGGAGACCAGAGTTGAACACAGTATTCCAAAAGTGGCCTAACCAATGTCCTGTACAGCCACAATATGACCTCCTAATTCCTGTGCTTAATGCACAGACCAATAAAGGCAAGCATTCCAAATGCCTTCTCCACTAGCCTGTCTATCTGCAACTCCACTTTCAAGCAACTATGAACCTAGACTCTGTTCAGTAACACTCCTCAAGACCTTACCATTAAGTGTAGAAAATGTGAGTGTGTGGTCAAGAGCAGGCATTGTGTCCTGTTTTCCTTACTTACTCGGCTCATGGTGTTGAGGTTTATTGTCATACCTCAGCCCTGTCCTCGCTTAGCACAGCTGGCTCTACAGACCTGGGGTGAATTTGGAAGCTTTGTGATGCTGAGTGTTAGACTGTAATTGTCAAACGAAGCAGAGCAAGACATAACGACAATTCTTTCATGCTGTACAAAAGTGAGTTGTTGTGATCTGGAATATGCTCCCTGAGGGTGGTGGTAGTGAACCTAGTAATGACTCTCAAAACAGAATTAAACACAAGGACATAAGAAAACAGGACAGTTGTAGACCAAATGGCCTCTCGAGTCTACTCTGGCATTCCATAACATCATGGCTGAAGTGATCATAGCCTCTATTAGACTTTCTTTGCCTGAATTTGCTAATCCTGGAGCCCCTTATAGTTCATGGAACTGTTTCTTTTCAGCCTTGAGTCTATTCAATGACACAGCCTCCACAATCCTCTGAGGTAGAGAATTCCGTGGATATATGACCTAATAGAGATTAAATTCCTCCTCATTTCCATTGTAAAAAGACCAGCTAATTAATGGAATAAATGCTTGATGGGGAAAGGACATGTAGGGTTACGTGGAAATAGCAGAGGAATGAGCTTGATTTAGTTATAGAATCATAGAGATGTACAGCACAGAAATAGACCCCTTAGTTCAACTCATTCATGTCAACCAGATATCCTAAATTAATCCAATCCCATTTACCAGCACTTGGCCCATATCCGTCTAAACCTTTTCTAATCAGATGCCTTCTAATGGTACCAGCTTCCACAACTTCTGGCAGCTCATTCGATATACGCACCTCTTAGGTCCTTTTTTAAATCTTTCCCCTCACCTTAAACCTATGCCCTCTAGTTCTGGACTCCCCCAACCTCAATCCATGCCACTCATGATTTTATAAACCTTAAATGGTCACCTCTCAGCTTCCAATGCTCCAGGGAAAACAGTCCCAGCCCATTCAGCCTCTCCCTATACCTCAAACCCTCCAACCCTGGCAACATCCTTTCTGAATGCTTTCAAAATATTTTCTGAACCCTTTCAAGTTTCACAACATCCTTTCTATACGAGGGAGACTTTTAAAAAGGCTGTCACAATAATGCAAATGCCTTCCTCCCACACTGATAATTCTCTACACTGTTACAACCAAGGCTGGAAGAGTGCATTGTGGCTGTAGTCCACTATTCCGTGTGGGCGGCACGGTGGCACAGTGGTTAGCACTGCTGCCTCACAGTGCCAGAGACCCGGGTTCAATTCCCGACTCAGGCGACTGTCTGTGTGGAGTTTGCACATTCTCCCCGTGTCTGCGTGGGTTTCCTCCGGGTGCACCGGTTTCCTCCCACAGTCCAAAGATGTGCAGGTCAGGTGAATTGGCCATGCTAAATTGCCTGTAGTGTTAGGTAAAGGGGTAAATGTAGGGGAATGGGTGGGTTGCGCTTCGGCGGGTCGGTGTGGACTTGTTGGGCCGAAGGGCCTGTTTCCACACTGTAAGTAATCTAATCTAATCTAATCTATTCCATGGATCACAACATCAAATAAAAATTCATTTCCTGATGGTCACTTAAATATGATATGGAAAGCACTTAAATAAAAAGATCTTTCAACCAGGTTTCTTAAATTCAGTCATTGGTTTATTATCAAAACAATACATATTCAATGAAGATGCAATAATTAGTTAACATATGCTGTTGGTACTATGGTTGTATAGCTGTTTATCCCTGTAAATACTCACACGTATGTACACACTTCATTGGAAAAGTGAACAAGGATTTCTCCCTCCAGAGGTTTACTTTCTTAAGAAAAGGAAAATACTTTCTGGCCATTAAGGTTACTCTTGAAGGTAAAGAGAATGAGGTGTAGAATGTTCTGACTTCTGCCATTCTGATGTTCTGATGTTCTGGCATGTGGTCAAGTCATGTCTTGGCAACCGCATCTTGCTCAGGAAACACAATATTAAGAAACTCTTTCTTTCAGAAGAAGAATAAACCAATGTCGCCCTGAACTCAAAAAGATAATTTTTCCCCAGAAATTGGCAAGGTCAGTTGTGTGGCCCATCCTCACAGTTTTCTTGTCACCCAACTAATTGCTGACCCCCTCCCCCCGCACTCTCCATCCAGCTACTGTTTAAGCAGCCCCAGCAGGGGGCAACAGCAGAACGTGAATTCTTACCAATTGTGTGATTTCTAGGAAATTTAAATTTAAAAGAAAAGCTCCAGTGATCACAGTGACACTTCAATTACCTCTTTCAGAGAAACTACTCCAGCTATTTCCACAAAATTTGAAATAAATTCACTTTTCCATAATCCTCCAAAACATAAGGCCTTCAAGAGATATTAAATATGGCGTATCCTCATGGCAAAGGCAGGAGGGAGACAAGATTGGTTGTTTTTGGCTGTCAAATAGTAACAAAGTTAACTGAAAGGCCTTTTGCTGTTCTGTTTCAGACAAACAGTAAGGCATTTACAGTAAAGACTTCCTGTGTGCGGAGACGATATCGTGAATTTGTATGGCTGAGGCGTCAGCTCCAGAAGAATGCTGGATTAGTGTAAGTACCGTTCCGAATACAACTCCTACTCCTAATGGCCAGAGCACTAGGATTACCCATGTTGAACTACACACACAAAACAGGGCACAATTCGCAAACGGAGTCCCCTGGAAATACATTGTTTGCTGTTCTGTAAATAATCCTGGGATCATGCCTGCTGACCATCACTGGCACTGCTGGTACTTGAGCTGCCTTTGGAAGGACACCTCATCATGTCAACCATTGCTTTGTTGATAGGACAAAGGGATCTTTTATATGTGTTAAGGTCTCATCAGAAAGATAACACTTCTGATAGTGCAGTACTCCATGTGTGTGTCAATTTGGAATTTGCACTCAGGTCTCTGAAATGGAACTTGAGCCCATGACAGTCTGAATTCAAATATAAAAGTGCTACTTACTAAACCAGTCAACAAAGAAAAAATGACCAATTCTATTCACAGTTCGAACTTGCCAGGCAGGACCTTCCACAGATTTCGAAAGCTCTCTTGGCATTGAAAACCGCACTTGATTAGTAATGGGTAGTGGCCTAAATTCCAGCTACCATCCTGTGGATTACCGTATTCCCCACTCATTCCCAATCCTTTCTTCTGTTATGGACCAGACCATACCCCCTCAAAATATATTAAAAGATAGCCATGACACTAACAGTTTCTTATTTTAAAGGTAAGTGTAAGACATTGCAATCCAGATGTGGATTTGGGCGGCACGGTGGCACAGTGGTTAGCGCTGCTGCCTCACAGCGCCAGAGACCCGGGTTCAATTCCCGCCTCAGGCGACCAACTGTGTGGAGTTTGCACGTTCTCCCCGTGTCTGCGTGGGTTTCCTCCGGGTGCTCCGGTTTCCTCCCACAGTCCAAAGATGTGCAGGTCAGGTGAATTGGCCATGTTAAATTGCCCGTAGTGTTAGGTAAGGGGTAAATGTAGGGGTATGGGTGGATTGCGCTTCGGCGGGGCGGTGTGGACTTGTTGGGCCGAAGGGCCTGTTTCCACACTGTAATGTAATGTAATCTAATCTAATCTAATCTAATCTTAAAGATGCAATTTTATTGGTCAAACTACTCGACTTTAATCAAAAAACACTATTTACACCAAATTTAAAATGCAGACAAAATAAAAAGATTAGAATGGCTTAACTGTAACTCTCAACGTTTAATAATAATATATATATTAACTGCTAGTAATGTTCCGCCTTGGGACCCTGCAACAACATGGCTTCAAGGTGGATTTCATCAGTTTCCTCATTTCCACTCCCCCCGCCACCCCCAACTTATTCCAGTTCCAACCTTCCAACTCGGCACCACCCTCATGACCTGTCCTACCTGTTCATCTTCCTTCCCATCTCTCCCTCCGCTCTCCTCTCCGACCTATCACCATTACCCCCACCTCTGTCTACCTATCACAGTATCAGCTACCTTCCCCCCCTCAGCCCCACCCCCTCCCGTTTATCTCTTCACCCCCTAAGCTCCCAGCTTCATTCTTGCCCGAAACATCGATTTTCCTGCTCCTCGGATGCTGCCTGACCTGCTGTGCTTTTCCAGCACCCCACTTTGAACTCTGATCTCCAGCATCTGCAGTCCTTGCTTTCTCTTAGTAATTTTATAGTCCAGCTGTTACTTGTTTTTTCATTTTAGAGTTCCAATATTCTTCCTGATGTTACTTCTTAGTGACTTAGCTCTCAGCCTACTCATTTAGCTTTTGGCTCTTTGAGAGGAACATTCTGATATTAAAAAGTGAAAGAACTGCAGGTGCTGTAAATCAGAAACAAAACTGAAATTGCTGGAAAAACTCAGCAGGTCTGGCAACAGCTGTGGAGAGAAATCAAGAGTTAATGTTTTGGGTCCAGTTCTGAGGAAGGGTGACTGGACCTGAAATGTTAACTCTGCTTTCTCTCCACAGATGCTGTCAGAACTCCTGAGCTTGTTCAGCAATTTCTGTATTTAATTCTGATATTAATGTTTTAATTAACAGGTTTGGCCCACACACTTCAGCCAAAATGTAAAGAGTCATTTGTTTCTTTTGTTTTCACAGACCCCTCCCAGAGCTACCAGGCAAGAAACCATTTTTCCAAGTTAATGACATTGAAAGTATAGAGAGAAGACGCCAAGGTTTGCAGCAGTTTCTGGAAAAGTAAGTGCAGTGAGAGGATGTAATAACAATTGATTTAATCTGCGTTACCGAGGAGCCATTGTTAAGGGCTCATCCTTTGTTTATATTTCCAACTCTCTTTCTCTGTGCCAGGGTTTGATTCTCCACAGATCAATGCAGAATTCCCGTATTACAATTATGCAATCTGTTTGAACAGACAGCGATAGGCTCGTGGGCCACAGAGTGATTGGAGATCATTGCTGAGTTCAGACTTCATTACCATCCTCCCCCTCCATCACTCAAATGTGACAAGAGGGATTTGTGGATTCTGGTAATGTCTGTGTGTGTGTGTGGGATCAGAGTCGTTATTGCCATTCTGGGTGAGATCTTCCAACTCTGCTTGGCTCAGGGATTGAGCCTGACATTTTATACAGCTGATATTATTGTTGTCAGAGAGGGAGAATATACTCATTCGTTTACGTGCTCAAGAGTGTTTTTACCTCTGTCTGGGCTGCAAATCCACTTATGGTTTTACCACTCGCCCCCACCCCCCGCCCCCAGCCCCCCCCCCACCCCCCCGGCCATCTTTAGCATTTATATTAGCCTTTTCCAGCTACATTCAGTCCCTAGACTTGAAATGTTAATTCTGCTTTCTTGCCACAGATGCTGCCAGACCTGCTGAGTTTTTCCAGCAATTTCTGATTTTGTTTCTGAATTCCAGCATCCATACTTCTTTTGGTTTCTTACTGATGGTACAGGGGGTTGGTTTAATGACTGAAGACCATGGCTTAATAGATAATGTTTGAATCAAAACTAAAATGCTAGCAAATAAGTTAAGAATTTAGAGTCAGAGAGTTATACAGCACACAAACTGATAGTTAGTTAGTTTAAGTGAGCTTTCCCTGATCATACTGAGTTAATGTGACATGAATATGCACTTAATACTTTATTTGGAGATTGAATTCCTGGAGTCCTGACCTACTATAAAGCTTTTGGCATTGACTCTGTCCCAAATCTACAGGGAAATTGCTATGAGCATGAATGGGGCCAATTTGGGGAGTTCCATGGTTCTCTACTCTACTGGGAACCAAGAGTATTGGGAGGCTTTTGCACTGAGAGTCCCAGCCTTTGAAAAGATTGTTGACGTGGAATGCATTGCTCTGTCAGAATTGCATGCTGACCCAGATTTTCCTAGAGGAACTACTACTTCCCCACCCTGTCAACTTTTCCCTTTTCCCCCCCCCTCACCATCACTCTCTTCCCAGTTAATTCAGAGCACAACTTCTTGCTTGTATTACTGCATTAAACAATGTTAAATTTCAGAATACAGTCACCCCTGTAATTGCCTTGTTTCAGTACCAAGAAGCTGTGTTGCTATTTAATCTTTATTATCTATTTTGATTCTGGTAACAATTATTAAAATAACTAGAGCAGTCTGAAGTGAAGCTGATGTGAATTATGTTTACACTTGTTTTATTTGCTGTTTGGGGCACCATCTAGTGGCAGGCTCTGGTAGCATAACCTAATGTTCATAACCCCAGATTAGGCACAAGCTCTGGACCTAAACTTCGGGCTGAATTTTACCAGAAATATGTGTCTTATGATTCTGCTCCACAACCACCTGATGAGGAAGCAGCAGTTCGATAGCTAGTGCTTCCAAGTAAACCAGTTAGACCATAACTTGGTGTTGTGTGATTTTTTAATTTTGTCCACCCCAGTTCAACACTTTGTCTATTTATCCTATCTATGCCCCTCATAATTTTGTAAATCTCTATAAGGTCAGCCCTCAGCTTCTGACGCTCCAGGGAAAACAGCCCCAGCCTGTTCAACCTCTCCCTGTAGCTCAAATCCTCCAACCCTGGCAACACCCTTGTAAATCTTTTCTGAACCCTTTCAATTTTCACAACATCTTTCCGATAGGAAGGAGACCAGAATTGCACGCAATATTCCAACAGTGGCCTAACCAATGTCCAGTACAGCCGCAACATGACCTCCCAACTCCTGTACTCAATACTCTGACCAATAAAGGAAAGCATACCAAATGCCTTCTTCACTATCCTATCTACTTGCGACTCCACTTTCTAGGAGCTATGAACCTGCACTCCAAGGTCTCTTTGTTCAGCAACCTTCCCTAGGACCCTACCATTAAGTGTATAAGTCCTGCTAAGATTTGCTTTCCCAAAATTCAGCACCTCGCATTTATCTGAATTCATTTCCATCTGCCACTTCTCAGCCCATTGGCCCATCTGGTCCAGATCCTGTTATAATCTGAGGTAACCCTCTTCGCTGTCCACTACACCTCCAATTTTGGTGTAATCTGCAAACTTACTAACTGTACCTCTTATGCTTGCATCCAAATAATTTGTGTAAATGACAAAAAATAGAGGGCCCAGCACCGATCCTTGTTGCACTCCACTGGTCACAAGCCTCCAGTCTGAAAAACAACCCTCCACCACCAGCCTCTGTCTTCTACCTTTGAGCCAGTTCTGTATCCAAATGGCTAGTTCTCCCTGTATTCCATGAGATCTAACCTTGCTAATCAGTCTCCCATGGGGAACCTTGTCGAACGCCTTACTGAAGTCCATGTAGATCACATCTATTGCTCTGCCCTCATCAATCCTCTTTGTTACTTCTTCAAAAAACTCAATCAAGTTTGTGAGACATGATTTCCCACGCACAAAGCCATGATGACTATCCCGAATCAGTCCTTGCCTTTCCAAATACATGTACATCCTGTCCCTCAGGATTCCCTCCAACAACTTGCCCACCACCGAGCTCAGGCTCACCGGTCTATAGTTCCCTGGCTTGTCATTACCGCCCTTCTTAAACAGTGGCACCACGTTTGCCAACCTCCAGTCTTCCGGCACCTCACCTGTGATTATCGATGATACAAATATCTCAACAAGAGGCCCAGCCGGTGCAGACTCAGTGAGCTGCATTATCTCTTTCCACACTGTAGGGATTCTATAAAGGGGAAATTGCCTCATGCATCATGGACAGGGCCTTGTATTTTCTATGTTTCTATTCCAGGAGTCAGTGGCCCACAGTAGGGCTGAAAGAGTCCAAATGCCCAACATTTTGCTGCTCTCTCCCTACATGGAGAGGACCCTCTCCAAACCTGAGTGGCCACTGACAGTGTCCAGATTCCTTGACTGTTAACAGAGGAACCCGGCAGCAGCTGTCCCTGTCCCTTGACTGCAGACTACTCCCCTTCGACCTAGAGGCCTGGTCATTTAGTTGATGTACATTCAGGGAGTTTGTCACCAATGCTGCTGGCACAGGCTTGAGATGGAACAGTGCCTTAAAACAAAGTGTTCACTTCTTTGACTCATGACTGCTGACAACCTTTGTAAGCTGCCTGGCCTTCTGTCTGCACTGAGCACCAGGGCAGGATAGAATTACTGTGAACCTTCATGGCCTGTCTGAGGATGTAAAGTGCAAAAGGATGCTGTTAGAATTCAGGTACGCACATAGTGAGTGTATGCTGAGAGAGCAAGCGAGCAGTTCTAAGATGCTAATTGGTCCAGTTCATGAGGTGACTGCCTGTCCTCGCATCTGCGATGGGGTTCCTCTGTTAAGGGAATGCTGCACTCTCGATGGTATTGAATTTCACATGAGCCATAAAACTGAAGTCCTGCCTATGTTGTTAGTTGGATGGAAAGGATCTCAACAGTATTACGAAGAACAGCAGGAGAGTTCTTCCTGGGGTCTCGACCAATATGAATCTATCAACCAGTATTAATCAAACAAGTTACCTTGTCATTGTCCCATTGCTGTTTGTGGGAGTTTGCAGTGTGTAAATTGACTACAGGTTTCCTACATTACGACAGTGAATGCACTTTGGAAAGTTCTTTATTGGTGTAAAGCATTTTGGTACATTCTTAGGAAAGTGGTACAGTAATGTAGATTATTCTTTCTTTGCAATTATTTTGTATGAAGTGTGCCATACATCACTGGAGTAGTGCACTGGAAATCAAGCCCTGTTTTTCCCGTCACAAAAATTAAAGCTTTTAAAAGAATGCAGGATTTCCCAATTTACCTGTATTTTCGATCCAGATTGACAGAAAGCATAGACCAGTTTCTGTACTTAACAAGAATTATTATTTATTACAAATAGATTGTAAATACAGGTAAATAATTATGAACCATTGATGTACGACTGTACCATTTTAACTCTAACCCACTTATAAACTTACCCTCTTTACACACTTGTAGACAGACAAAAAAAAAAGGTGTTATGGGTAGTGTGAAAGTCTGGGAATGCAGAAGACAGAGGCTTGCTGATTGGAAATGCTGCTTCCCTATCTTCCTTCTCCAAGTGTTCTCACTTATTTGCCTGAGGCACAGGGTGACTGGTTCCCACTTAAAAACTTGTCAATTAAAAGTCACAGCTTACAGCAACTGATGAGAGGAAATAACTGGCAATCTTCAGGCTTGAGGTGCTTTTTACTGCAGATGAATAAACAGCTCCTTCCCTTCCAGAGGACCAATGGCACCTGACCTGAAGGTTCACAACCTCAAGCTATTCAGTGACCTGGGAGCCAATCACATAACTGTTGGCGAGTAGAAGGCCCTTTGGCCTGACAACTAGTGATCAGTTATTGATGACAATGGGCTATTGTTGTGGCTGAAACTCCATTTGTCCACACCCATTGGCTCCAGCCTGTCTGCAAAGTAGGATTCCACTACTGCTTGAACAGGCAACTGTGTAAGAAGCATTTACAATGAGTTTCAGATATCTTACTTTTTTAAAAGTGCAGCAATCTTCCAACAGTTCTTGGCTTTCAAATCAACTCTCTTCCCATTAAGTCCTCAATAACAAAATACAGTCTTTAAAATTGTGAATGGAAGGGATTCAGCTGAAGTTTGTGGTTTGGGACGTCCATTCCACTTGTGGTTTGTGAATGAAGAAGGATTAACAATGGAAGGTTTAGCACTGGATTCAGGATTCAGTGTTTGATTGCCTTGGCTTATTGTCCATTGCTTCTTTACCTGATGCCCACACGTGCCCACAGCTGTTGCTGATCAGGAACAGGAATCCTGTCTGATTTTACCCACCTCTCCCCCTCTGTCCCCTTCACCACCTCCTTCATCCCGGAAGCATAATGCACTGTTCACTTGGTTGAGTTTGACTAACACAAAACAGAACAGGAATTAGATTTGACCGGCTCAGTCTAATGTTTTCCATTGTGTACAAGGTAAAGAACGATAGACAGACATGCAACTGTACTTCAGGATGCCATCCTGGTCCATGATGTCTTCCTACCTTCTACTTATCTGCCCCTGTCAGTCAAACTATTAACTTTTATTCACTATTAGCAAGTTTTGAGAAGATTTTATTCACTATTTCCAATATTTTATAAGCAACAAAGAAAAATATTCAAAGAAGTTTTAATAATAAAAATGCAATTTCTCCATGGCTGTAATGTAGCATCTAATGTTTAATTTATGGAGACCCCAGGACAATCCTAAAGGATTGACAACTCATAGCTGTGCTACTCCTGAGACCTGTGTCTGCCTCTCTGGAATGTCCTCAAGTTCTTTAGGTACAATGAATTATTTTAAAGTGCAGTCTGCTGTTATGTACAAAATAGGCAACCATTTTATGCACAGCAGGTTCCCACGTTTAGCGGTTAAATGGAAGGTCATTGTATTCTTATTTTTTGTGAGGATGGTTGATGGTTGAGTTATTTTAATTGAATAACTCAAAGGGCTTTTAATTCCACCCACCCAGATGAAGTTTCAGGCTGAATAACGATGTGAAGTCCAGGATCTCCAACAGTACGGTGCTTCCTCGGTACTGAGCTGGAGTATCAACCAGAGATTTTGTGCTCAAATCTTGGAGTGGGGCTTAAACCCCAAATGTTCTGACTACTGAGCAAGAATGCTACTAGTAGGAGAGCATCTGCCAAAAGTAACAATTTGGTGGTTTCACAAAAATTGGAGCAGCACCTCATATCATCCATGGCGGATGTTTGCCTTGTTCAGGCTGTGAAGAGGCCGGGATAACTGTTAACCTCGGAGGCTAATCCATTGCTACAGATTGAGGATTACCATTGATAACTTGCTCCTCTAGTTAAAAATCACACAACACCAGGTTATAATCCAACAGGTTTAATTGGAAGCACACTACCTTTTGGAGCGACGCTCCTTCATCAGGTGATTGTCACAATCACCTGATGAAGGAGCGTCGTTCCAAAAGCTAGTGTGCTTCCAATTAAACCTGTTGGACTATAACCTGGTGTTGTGTGATTTTTAACTTTGTACACCCCAGTCCAACACCGGCATCTCCAAATCATTGTTCCTCTAGTGCACAGTCAGCTGGAAGCTGCTTCAGTTGTCAAACTGCTAGTGATTTTTAGCAGTAGGTGAATTCCTTTCACGGTGTACTCTGTACTTGACATTGTTGCCATGGGAATTGGGATTTCTGGCATTTTGCCCAAAGATCAGGAGGGGGATGGGCATGCAGTGGTTGTGGGGTGAGGGGATATTCATGTGTGATTAGACAAATGAAACTAATGGTAAGACAAGGTAATCTGTTTTTAGAAGGAATCAGAAGGTGGGAAAATATAAAGATGCAGCCACAGGATATTTGGCTGTAATCTACAACATTCAGCCATGCTCTGAAATAATTTGTTTTATAAATCCATGAGAGAGGAAGAAACCTTAAGCTTTGATCATTTTGAGTGGAATGTGTAACAGGAGCAAAAATAACTATCGAAAAGATCAAAATTTTATGAATAGCAACAAGAAAATAAGCATAAAGAGACTGCAAAGGCTGGAGATCAGAACTAACAAAATCTAGGAAATGCTTGTCAGATCTGAAAGCACAAAAGCTACCCTAGTTATTAGAATGAAAGCTTTTCACCAGAACCTGTTTCAGAAGCAAAACCATTGATTTCAAGTTCTCACAACGTGAAATGCTAGCCCGAAGGCATCCAGTAAAAAAATTCCTGGGATTCTAATTAATGTAATTAAAAGCTTAACTTGATAATCCCTTTCCAAGAAATCAGTGACCATGATTAGAAATCTGTCTCATGTGAAAGACCAAAAAATCTGAATGTTTCCTTTTGTTATAAAGGAGATTTGACATAACCACCTGATGAAGGTGCAGCGCTCTGAAAGCTAGTGTGCTTCCAATTACACCTGTTGGACTCTCACCTGGTGTTGTGATTTTTAACTTGGATTGGGCAGTTCACCTACTCCACACTGTCCCTAGGCCAATGAATTTTAGTCTCCTGTATTCAGCTGTTTCTCTAATCCAAAGCAATAAAACATTGCTCACCTCTGTCTGCACACTCTTCACACTCTCTAAACACTCCGTTTCCTGAGGTGAATGTCAGCCAGGCATGACTTAATCCAAATGTCAGCCAATTACTATTCTGTAACTAGCCACCAGGAGGAGGCATGGATAAGAAAAACCAGTATTTTTGTAGCAGTTTTATCCACAAAATGTCCCAAAGTACTTTATATTCAATGAAGTCCTTTTGAAGTGTAGTCACCGTTATAATGTAATGTATAATACATAGCAGTCGATTTGCACATAACAGCCTCCCCTCTCCTCTTTTACAGTGCCCATTAAAATCTAACTCTTTAGCCAAGGGTGAAATCTTACAGGGTCTGAGCATTGTGGGCTGTGGAGAGGTTGAACAGGCTGGGGCTGTTTTCCCTGGAGCTTCGGAGGCTGAGGGCTGACCTTATAGAGGTTTACAAAATTATGAGGGGCATGGATAGGATAAATAGACAAAGTCTTTTCCCTGGGGTCGGGGGGTCCAGAATTAGAGTGCATAGGTTTAGGGTGAGAGGGGCAACCTTTTCATGCAGAGGGTGGTACGTGTATGGAATGAGCTGCCAGAGGATGTGGTGGAGGCTGATACAATTGCAACCTTTAAGAGGCATTTGGATGGGTATATGAATAGGAAGAGTTTGGAGGGTTATGGGCCGGGTGCTGGCAGGTGGGCCTAGATTGGGTTGGGATATCTGGTTGGCATGGACAGGTTGGACCGAAGGGTCTGTTTCCATGCTGTACATCTCTATGACTCTATGTGTGTTGATGACAAATACAGTGAGACTCATCTCAAATTCAGGAGGAACTTGTACCATCATTTATGCTTTTCACAAGTGGATCTGGCTAGGCAGTGGTGAGATGCCGGTTGACAGGAATTAATTCTGTGTAAATGCATTGTTAATGGTATAACTTGCCTCAATAAGACTCAGCCTCCCATTTCACCAACTCACCAAATAAGCGAGATGTCTGAGAATCTTGACAGGAAACCAGACTGAGCACCTGGCAGATTCAGCTCACTGTCCATTCCAAATTATCTCTATGTTTGAAACCAAGAATAAAAACCTCAGGGCATTCTGCACTGGCACTGTCTGCATGTACCTCAAATGCACAGACATTGGCATCTTGCATCTGCCAGCCTTTAAGAACCCCCTTGACGTATCTCCGATCCACTTACCTTTGCACCTTGGGCAACACCAGCATCTGTGTTTGCAAAGCTGCAGCAAGGACCCCTCACACCCAGCCCATGCACTGGATCACCACTGCTTCTCTGGACTGTTTGCTTGCTGTGCACCACCCAGTTCAGCAGGACCTCCTGGTCACTGCCTGCATTGCTGGGTGCTGATTTTCCATATCTGGACAAATGTCAGGAACCATGTAGAGTAGCTCCATACTGACAGTTCTTGTTCAAGTGGACAATGGGCTTTCAAGATTGTGCAAGCCCAAGGGATGCCCGCGAATTCCAGGATATCCGCTGAGTGGCGAGTTGTTCCGGGAACAGCACGTGGTAGGATATAGGGTAGAAATCAGACATGAGAGACACCATAGGAATAGGGTAAATCGTTAATGATGCAGGTTTGGTAAGATACGATGGAAACACTAGGTCTCGCAGCATGAAACCCTCCAAGAAACTTAACGCAATTTGGACGTAGGTGAAAAAATGAAAGATTATGCCTCAAGTATTTGATCATTTGTCTTGATATCTCCTTTTGTAGTTTTGTGCGAGAATTTGTTTGATAACATTCATCACATGACACTGGGTTATAGTCCAGCAGGTTTATTTCAAACTGCAAGCTTTTGGAGCCCTGCTTCTTCCTCAGGCAGCTAGTGAGAGAGAATACATCGGACACAGAATTTATATGTAAAAGACCAAAAGGTCATACAACTTATTTGAATGTATTGAACAAACATAGTTGGCTATGAACTCTTTAATCAATAAGAATGGAGACACAAGATTTGATTGATCTCTCTTGCTGTGTGTCTCCCTTTCTCGCGCTCTCGCACACCCACCTACATTCTCTCTCTGTCTGTCTGTCTGTCTCACACTCTCTCTCTCTCTCTCTCTCTCTCTCTCTCTCACACTCACTCACTCACTCACTCACACACACACACACACACACACACACACACATACACACACACACAAAAAACCACCCACTCACACGTGTGCACATGTATAAACCTATGGGGTGAATTTGTATTTGCAGACTACAAATTCTATTTTGTTCAAAAAGCACACAAGCTGTAAGTAGTCAGTCAATGTGGCATTTTATAAATTCCTGCTTTGGAAATAAAACTAGTCTGACTTCAAGTTGAGACACAAACCGACTCGAAATAAAACCTCACACCTAAAATGCATTGTCTGACCTTAGATATCATCTCTTTTATACTAATAAAACTTATCTTGGGCCAGTGACTTGAAAGAAGTTCTGTGATTTATATATTAATCAGTCAAAACCTGCATCTCCATTCTAACTGATTAAAGACTTTATAGCCATATAGGTTTGTTCAATACATTTGCATCAGTTGTATGATCCTTTAATCTTTTAATTATAAATTCTGTGTCTGATGTATTCTCTCTCACTAGCTACCTGAGGAAGGAGTGAGGGCTCCAAAAGCTTGCAGTTTCAACTAAACCTATTGAACTATAACCCACTGTCGTGTGATTTTTGACTTTGTCCACTCCAGTCCAACACTGGTACCTCCATGCCATGGATAACATTCATGTGAAGCTTTCTCAGATGATGTTAAATGTGCTGTATAAATGGAACTTGTTCTTGCAGACTATCACTATCCCTAATAGAGTCACAGAATTGCAAAATACAGAAGAAGACCATTCAGCCCAATGTGTGTGTGTTGCAAAAAGCCATCCAAATAGTCTTACACCTTGCTCCTTCCCCTTAGCTCTGTAATTTTCTCCTCGTGAAGTGTCTACCCAAGACCTTTTTTTGAAAGGTATTTCAACCTGCTTCCACCATGTTTTCAGGCAATGCATTCCAGATTAATTTACTGTGTTTTAAAGAAGATTTCTCCTCATTTCCACTGTGGTTCTTTTGGCTATTTTAACGAAATGTGATCTGTTGTTGCCAACTGACTTGTTAGTGGAAACTGTTTCTCCTTATTGAAGCCACTTATTGTCTGATCACCTCTGTTAAATCTTTCTTTAAGCCTGTTGCTTTACAGTGAACAATCCCAATTTCTCTAGTCTGTTCACATCTGCAGTGTCTCATATCTCATCCCTCCACATACTGGGGTACGGAAATAAACGGGGAAAGTGTTTACTGTAGAACGGAACCTTGAGGAAGCAGTTTCCCAGTTGGAATTTTTAGACAGCCCACTTGAAAACGAGACTGTTTGAAATGAATCCCAGCTACAGTATCTTTGCCTCATAACAAATAACGTCCTCCTCCTTTTCAAATAGCGTTCCCATTTAAGCCAACAACTCAAAAACACCTTTTAAGGATCCTGGGAAATATTTCCAACTATTGTGAGAAAACACCAGCTCCTGACAGGATGACCTACAGAATGTTTATTCGGGTGTTGACTGCCATTTGTGAATCCAACGCAATGATCTGCAACCAACACTGCTGCAATCGTGCAGCACTTGTGGTTTGTTACTTTGTCGTCCTTTCTTACTGACCTTTCCTAAGCACAATTCAAGAGGCATAGACATTACTTTGTCCAAGACTGCAGCACCTCTTTTGATAATTCGTTAAACCATGGCATATTCTGCCTTTTTACATGGATGTTAAGTATCGCTCAGCACAATTTCAGAGAAGAACAAGAGAGTTGTCGCTAATGATCTTCATATTATTCATCCCTTAACCAACATCACATTAAAAACATTATCTTTTCATAATTATACTGGTGCTTGTGGGATCTTGCTGTGCACAGGTTAATTGCTGAATTTTCTACATTCCAGCAATGGTTACTTCAAAAGTACTTCACTGGTTGTGAAGTGTTCTGGGATATCCTGAGGTGCTGAGACCCTTATTCGTTCTGTCTTTAACCTGTAAAGGGTCTTGTAGCTCTCCAATTTCTATCAAAAATTTGCCAATTGATCAAAGGCTGAGGAAACTGAAATAGACACATAAGCTGCTGAAAATGGTTATCTTCTAGCTTTTCTGTCCCATCACGTTTTACATCCTCATCTCGACCAAATAGTGACTCTATGCCATTTGGAATTGGGAAGAGGGTTGCTGCGGAGGTGAACATGTTGATTTGGAGTTGAGTTGGCTCCAGGTTGATCTAGCAGGTGGCAGCTTAGACACCTGGATGCTTTGAGCCAAGCAGTCATCTCATGAAATGTTTACAGGGCTATGGGAAACACCAGGAGAGTGGGCTGAATTTGTACTTCTGCCAAAGAATGACCACAGATACGATGAGCTGAATGGCCTCGTTTTGTGCTCGAATCTGTAAAACAGACTGCAGTACTCCAAGGCACTACTGACGAATGCTTGTCTGCTTGGCTCAATAATTGGACCAGGACTTTGGTAGTGGAATGAAATCTTCCCATTGAATTCGATATAGACGTGCAAGTATTGGGTAGTTCTAATATTTTGAGTTCAGGACTTAAGTGCAGAAGCTAGGAATCTGGACGTTTCTCCTTTGAGCAGAGAAATTTAAGGGGCTGATTAATAGAAATGTCCAAAATTATGAAGGATTTTAATCAAGTAAGGAAGGAAAATTTGTTTCCACCAGTAGAAGGATCGATAACCAGAAGGCAGTGATTTTAAGGTGTTTGGCAGACAAATCATTGGAGATGAGGAGGAATTGTTTCGCACGGTGAGTTGTTGTGATCTGGAACACAATGCCTGAAAGTGCAATGGAAACAGATTCAATACTACATCCAGACAGAGATCTGGAGAAGTACTCAAATCGAAAAGAAATCACAGAGCCATGAGAAAAGTGGAGGAATGAAATGAATTGGATGATGATGGACTGAATGGTATCCTATATTGCATCATTCTATGACCTTATGTTGTTCGGTCATGCCTTTTTAACTCCAACAGAATCCTATCTTGTCCCTAAACTGGTCCTAATGACAACATGTTCCCTGGAGTTCCACAGGTATGACATGTCTCTGTGGAAGATGGTTCTCCAAATCAGGAAAACAGAAACCCTACCATTGTGGTTTGATTTTGAGGCTCTGTAATTCAGTGATGGATATCTGTGCTAGATTTGAGATGGACAGATTGTTAATCAGTGAGGGAATTGGGAGTTTTGAGGAAGAAAAATGGAGTATCAGTTCAGCCATGAACTCATTGAATGACACAGCAGACTCAATGGGCTGAATAACCTATTTCTGCTCCTACATTTATAAATTCCCATCAAACTCCATCTGCTGGCATTAGTTTGCAAACTTTCACTTAGTTTACTGAGGAGTTTTTAAAACTTATTTCGTGAAACATGCAGGTCACTAGCAAGGCCAGCTTTTGTTACCTGTTTCTTAATGCCATTGAGCTGAGTGACTTGCTTGGCCATTTGAGGACATTTAAGAGTCAAACACACTGCTGTGGGTCTGGAGTCACACGTAGACCAGGGTGGGTAAAGATGGCTGATTTTCTTCCCTACATGACAATATAGAAGAGGTCCCTCAAGTCTGCATCAACAAAAATTACTCAAAATCTTCACTAGTCTTGCTGTTTGTTATCTGTATCAATGATTTGGATGAAAATGTACAAGGCATGATTAGTAAGTTTGCAGATGACTCTAAAATAGGCGGTATCGTGGACAGTGAGGAAGGTTATCTGAAATTGCAGCAGGACCTTTATCAACTGGAGAAGTGGACTGAGAAATGGCAAATGGAGTTTAATATAGATAAGTGTGAGGTCTTGCGTTTTGGAAAGCCATATCAAGATAGGAGTTTCAAGGTGAATGGCAGGGCCTTAAAGAGTGTAGTGGAACAGAGGGACCTTGGAGTTCAGGTACACAGTTCTCTGAAAGTGGAGTCCCAGGTAGACAGGGCAGTGAAGAAGGCTTTTGGCACACTGGCCTTCATCAGTCAGGGCATTGAGTATACAAGTTGGGAAGTTGTGTTGCAGTTATACAGGACATTGCTGAGGCTGCACTTTGCGTATTGTGTTCAGTTTTGGTCAAGAAGGATGTTGGTGGAAACTTTATTGCTGGAACAGCACAGCAGGTCAGGCAGCATCCAGGGAACAGGAGATTCGACGTTTCGGGTACAGGCCCTTCTTCAGGAATGCTGTTGTTCAAGAAGGATGTTGTTAAGTTGGAAGGTCTTCGGAAGAAATTTACAAGGATGTTGCCATGTCTCAATGGTCTGAGGTATAGGGAGAGGTTGGACATGCTAGAACTTTTTTCTTCGGCATGTAGGAGACTGAGGTTGGGGGGGGGGGTGTCTCATAAAAGTGTATGAGATCAAGAGAGGTATAGATAAGGGGAATGAACTCAAGCCTTTTCCCAGGGTTGGGGAATCGAGGACTGGAGAGCATCAGTTTAAGATGAGAGGGGAACTGTTTTTTACACGGGGATGTACGCATATGGAATGAGCCAGCAGTGAAAGTGGTTGAGGCGGTACATTAACAACATTTAAAAGACGTTTGGACAAATACATGGATAGGAAAGGATTAGAAGGATGTGGGCCATGTGCAGGGAAATAGGGTTAACGTGGATGGACATTTTGGTCAGCATGAACCAGTTTGGGCCAAAGGGCCTGCCGCGTGCTGTAGGACTCTATGACTCTAGTCCCCCTTTCCACCATTCAACCAGAAGAAGGATCAAACCATTCAGCAGAGGAGGCCATTCGGTCTCTGTGCCTATGCAGTCTCTTTAAAAGGGATTTATCCAATTCAGTTCACTCCCTGCTCTTTTCTCACCGATCTGTAATTTTTTTTCATGTCTTAGTATTTGTCTTTTGTCGATAAGTTTTTACAACAATTGATAGTTTAATGACCATCATTACTGAGACTACCTCATTTCTTAACCATTCAATACCTTTTGTCAAGGTGAGGAACTTTGAGAGTGATGGTGTCATTTGATATGGAAGCTAAATTCCTGACTCAGTTATTATTTTTTTAAATGTTTCTCTCAATCAGCTCCTAATGGAGCTCACAATATAATTAGGCAAATCCTTTCTTAAGCGGGGTGGTAATATTGAGCAATTGGTTTGGACTGACTCAGTCCCATGCTACATTGAAGTATTTATCCTTTTAAATCAGCTCCGTCAGAGGGAGCTAACTGCCCAGTGTGTGGTTATGCAGATCTTCAGGATACTGCGGTAAAATCAAAACTAAACAATAGTTTCATAACAAACTGGTTGCTGCAGGGCATATCTATGCCTCATGCACATGCTATTCATACTGACAGATTTCTGGAACTCTTCCCAGTAACAGTAACAGAGTGCTGAGTTCTCAGTTTCACTGTTGAGGAGCTGCTAGACAAAACTGGAGAGCTGCTTCCTCTATAGAGAGGCAGCCAGTTCCACAGGCAGTGGCAGTGGGAGCGACCTGAGTTTATATCAACCTTTGCCATCTCTCATTGGAACAAAATGCAGCTGGAGAAATCAAAAACTGCAGTAAGGAATAATTTGACAAGTGAAAAAGATGTTTATATTTTTGGTTGAATTTTGGGATCATCAAGAACCCAAATATAATGCAGTGAAGTTCCCTGAACTGTATAATGGCCATAATCGGAATGGACCATAATGCCTCTCATGAGGGACAACTGATAGTCACAGGCCTCCATTCTGAAAAGCAACCCTCTTTCACCTTTGAGCCAGTTCTGTATCCAAATAGTTCTCCCTGTATTCATGAGATCTGACCCTGCTAACCAGTCTACCATGAGAAATCTTGTTGAACATCTTACTGAAGTCCATATAGATTAAGTCCACCATTCTGCCCTTATCAATCCTCTTTGTTAAAAAAGCTCTTCAAAAATTCTTCAAAAACTCAATCAAGTTAGTGAGACATGATGTCCCACACACACACTTAAGGTTGAGTTTGTACCCAGTCCAACCATAAAAGGCCACTGTTCCAATTTCCTAGTGAATCCTCAAAATCCTTTAATATTCTTATAACTTGTAAAATTCTAGTATGTAATTTAGATAAGAGATTAAAGGCATTCTTCCTTTCTTTAAACAAAAGCACAAAACAGTCAGGAGGTACAAATGTGTCATAAGAATTCACAATTTTAACAGAAAACCAAGACTTCCTTGAATAAGTGCTTCACATTCAGCAGAGCACGTTAGTTTAAGTCAGTTGTACAAGAAATACTGGGAAATCTCCAGAGACTGAAGTGCAGTGAAAAGGAAGTGCTGCACTGTTGGATAGAGGAAACTGAAGCTCCTCTCCTCTCAGGTATTAGTAAAAGTTGCCTTTGCTTTATGTTGGAGAAGAGTATAGGAATTCTCTTGGTATCCTGGCCTAAATGTATCCTCACCTAACTCCACTAAAACAGATTATCCTCACTTAATTGAAGAGTGACATTAATATTGCTGGTTTTGGGAGGTTGCTGTGTGTAGAAAAGTTGCTGCAATTCTTACATTATGATAGTGAATACACTTCAAAAACATTTTGTTTGCATAATGCTTTAGCACATTGGGACAGCTTGAAGTCAGGAAAGATGCTGTAAAATGCAAGTCTTTCTTTAAAGTTGCAGCAGTACTTAAAGGAGAACAGAGTCCTTGCTTATCATTCCTTGGCCATGGCAGCAGCTGGGAAGCTACACTTAATGTCTGCCTCCCTAGGCCAAGGAAAGGCTCTTCCCTGGAATCGTTATCCACCAACCCCTGCTGGAAATATATGTCAGGAAATGTGGGCTCCCTTGCTGTGACTGAACAGTCTACCATCATTGGTTCCTCAAGCTCGTGCAATTCTGCACTGGCACAGCACTGTCAGGGTCACTGTGTCTCTCTGATTGCAACTCTGCACCACTACAGTACAACTGGAAGGTGTCATAGATATTCATGAAATGTGTGGGTTCTATCAACTGCAGTGTGTTGAGTGTTGCATGCAAGCCTTTTTCTTCAATATACTCAATACCTCTCTGCCTTCTCATGTGTCACATGTGAAAGAGGGAGGAGCTCTTTCTATGTTGCAAGGAGTATTAACAAAAGACGAGGTTAAATAAATTGAAACTGCAAACGTTTTTTAAAAATATTGACATTGAATTATTCATCTATTTATCTGTCCAGCTTTCTAATTTGACCAATACCAAAGCCAAATAGTTGTGTATACAACTAGAGTGGGCATTGCACTATGAAGCAGAATGTTGCATGAGATATTTTAGGATGTTTCTGAGCAATCCGAAAAGGAGCACTAACAATTGCAAGCCTTCTTTTCTTTAGACATATTGGTAAGTCTGTTACTGTCCCAGGAACAGGCTTGAAGGTTGAAAGAAGACAGCCTTATCAATATTGGGAGGAGGCAGTGGCCTACTGATATTTTCACTGGACAATTAATCCAAACACTCAGGTAATGTTCTGGGGATCAGGTTCAAATCCCACCATGACAGGTATCATAAGGCCATGATCCCATTGTTGATTATTGTAAAATCCATCTAGATCACCAATGTCTTGTAGGGAAGGAAACTGCTATCCTTAGGGCAATTAGGGATGTACAGTAGATGTTAGCCAAGCGAACAACACCCTTATCGCATGAATTAATAAAAAGAAGGATAAGTCTATGCAATTCATTATCAATATTAACAACTTCTAAAAAGGGGAGTGTTTGATCAAATTACATTTTCTTTGCCTTGAATTTCTGAACATTGTGACTACAGGAAAACTCTGATGAGAAACTGGATTATGTTTTAGGATTCTAAAGTTTTGCCTGTAGATTAGTTTCTTTTTATTTTCTTTCTTACTAATAACAAGCAATTTTTTTTTGAAAAGGGGAAAAGTCTGAATCAGGACAAGTTACAATCTGTAAACCTCTAACTCTTTTGCTGCTGTGCCCTGTTGGCCCTGCCAGATGCCCACTTGGAATAAGCAGCTATAAAGTTGAACTCCTTGATAGGAGGACCATGGATGGAGATCTTGATCAGGTTCTCCAACGACTTGCTGGTCAGTGAGTTCCCAAGTTTGGTCCTCACCATGTGTTGTCTACAGAATGTCCCCACAATACCTGCAGTTGAAATCGGCAAAACCAAATACCGTTCTGCCAGTGAACTGACAACAGGAAACATCAGTTTCTGCTTGAGTGCAAGTTCACATACATCCTTGGAGCTAGTGAGTGCATGCACACCTGGCTGAGACTCTACAAAGTTCATGAAGCTGACAAGCTCCTGTTTGCAGCTCATTTCAAACTCATCTTTGTCACTCTCATCAGAAAGCGAAGACAGGTAATCCGTCACTGTTTGGATGTGCCTATTCTTTGAGTCTGAGGCATGGGCAGGATCGAATATGGCAGTCATAGCTGTCATGGTGGCTGCATCCTTGGATTCTGAGAACCTGCCCTTAAGATCACGTGTGAGATTTTCAAGGAAAGTCCGACAGGTGCTTTCAGCCTCTGACTTCTGCTGGCGGTCTCCTTTTATCCGGTGATTCTGAAACATAAATGAGCTGTCAGAGAGGCTCTCATCCCATATGTTGGTCGGCAGTGCTGCCAAGAGGTTCTTAAGCATTTCGCCAGTGCTTTCAGCACTCAGCTTATTAATTGTGGTGACCGTTGATTTCAACAAGGGGTGCACAATTGAAAAATCAACATTGGAGGTCTGGTAACTCTTACACAGAATGTACAACTGGTGGAGAATGTCAGCCAAAAAGTGACTACAGTGCAAGAATTTGTAGGTACACATGGTCTTTGCTAGCCTGACGCCTTGGGCTGACCGACTGTTCTGCAGCACTGAGACAAGGTTGCCAAAGTTGCGTATTACAGCTTCAATTGATGCTCTGACTGTAAGCCACCTGGATGGCAAGATATCCTTGAAAGGGCTGCTCTGTTTGTGTGTGTCTCTCAGTATTTTTTGTATGGCCTCGAGCCCGTCCCTGGGGAAGCTGACACAGTGTTTGTAAACAGAATTGAGAGTTTGTTGGTACTTCACCAGGTATGGGACAGTGTCTGCAGCAGACACAATGCTGAGAGCTAAACGATGAGAAATACAGTGGATGGATAAGAGACCGGGCACCTGCGCCTTTAACTGAGTGACCACACTGTTCTTGCATTCAGCTGTCACAGCAGCACCATCAATTGCAAATCCACACATCTGTTTCACGTCTAGATCCTTTTCTTTCAGCACGTTGACTAACTCTGCTGTGATCTTTTCGGCTGTGACCTCTTCCTGTAGTTTTTTGACTGCCAGGAAATACGTTTTGGGCTCATACCCTCCTGCAACATGTTCAATGATTTGGAGATACAGGAACAGGCATGGCTCAGTGAAACAGTCTTCAGACTCATCGATCAAGATACTGAAACAATTACTGGACCGTGCCCTCTTCAGGATTCCTTCATCTGTTACCTCAGCGATGGCTTGGTGGAATTCCTCAATTAACTTATCGTAGGAGTCGAGCTTGTCCAAGTGAAGTCCTCCCAGGTCCGTGATACCTTGAAGTATGCACAGCTCATTCAGTGCTTCTATTGAGGAGTTGGGGATCATCTCTTTGGCTGCAAAATAAACATTTCGAAGAGCGCATATTGCAGCTAGCTCAGCCTTCTTCAAGCATTCCTCTTGGGCCTTGACTTCAGCTGTGTTTTTTTTGGTAGAGTGCAAGCCTCCTGTGCAACTGTTCTCACCTGAAGTGTTGAGGAACAGAATGGAAAATACAATTAAACATTCATACAGATTCTGCCACATGATGGGCTAAGGGTTTCATGTGTGCTGGGAGCTTTATCTAGCCACTCACTATGTTTGGTCCAGGGCATTCACACTCAGTTATCAATACTGATGTTCATGCTTTCACTTTAAACAGGTGGTTATGAACATGTGTATAAAAATGACAGAAAGGAAAAGACCTATTTTATGCAGTTGCGATGCCCAATGCAGACACTTTCTACCCCAACATGTAATCCTCTGAAGATGATAAAGCCCAGCACATTCCAGGAAAACAATCTAGAAAATTCTTTTCTGACCTCCCTTGTCTCCCTCCACCACAAATGTGATCAAGGCTGACTTCACCTTCTGATGTTCACAGGTGAAAAACTCTAGTATCAGGTTGCCAAACTTAAAATAGGATGAGCTCTCACTTGAAGGAATTCAGTGTTCAGCTTTCACCATTGCCAGTTCCTAATGTAACAAACTATTAATTTCAACTGTACAAGGTCTCTGAGGCTAGTAGGCTCCCTTAGTGTTCACTCATGCATTTAAGTAGCACGTTTCGGAAGCTGTGGCCCCAATATTGGCACACATCTGAATATATACACTTCTTGGAGGAGTCATTGGCTATTGAGTAGGAGTTGTCATATCTATGTCAGCCCACAGGGGTTGAGCTCAGTTGTATCTACACTGCTGTGTGTGACTGAGATCAGTTAATACAGCACAGAGCATAAAAGACACCTGGCACCTTCTGAACTCGAAGAAGCAGTGCTAGAACTTGGCTCATTTAAAGGAGTTTGTATTTAGACTTCAGTGACCGCAGAGATGACCATTAAGTCCACTCACTCAGCCCGGCACCTTTATTTGATCTGATGTCTAGCCAAGAACAGGAGGAAACCATTCAGTCTGCTCCTCTCACTCTTGAAAATTTAAATTGAATCTCAAAAGCCACAGCCTCTCTGGAGAGAATCCTTGAATTCCTGGCTCTTTTTGTGTGAGAAAGTAGCTACTGATGTCACCCATGAACAACCCAATTTTCATTTTAAGGTTATGCCACTTTAGTTTTGATCTCATACCAGAGGAATTAGTTTATTTGTATCCACCCTCTTGAAACATTTGTCATTTTAAAAGATTCAATTACAACGCTCCTCAACATTCTAAATTCAAGTGAATACAATTTAAGTTTACAGAGTTTCCTCATTTCTCTTTTAAGTCCCAGTATTGTTCTGGTGAATCTGGCCTGTACTGTCTCTGAAGCCAACTGGTCCATTCTGAGAGGCAATGCTCAAAACTGATTCCAATACTCTGGAGAGGGTCTGTTCAAGAATCTGTACAATAGCTTTACTTTTCACTCCAGCCCCATTGACACAAAGACTAATACTCGTTAGCCTTTTGGGTTATGTTATATGCGTTAACTCAGCACAGATCAGAAATTTAACATTTTCTTTTATATCATTCTCTAAATGTAGGTGATTCTGATGAGGCCACATTTATTACCCATTAAAAATCAATCACATAGTTTGGACTGGAATTAGGTGAAGGCCAGACTAGGTACAGATTGCAGGTTATTTCCCTGAAGGATATTCGTGAACTAGTTGGATTTTTACAATGACCTGGCAGTTTTTCAGGTATAAGCCTATTAATGTCCAGATTGGGGCTGCCTTGTTCTGTTCCACATGGACAGTAGATATACAATGAAAGGTAGACTTTCCATTCAGTAGTGCACTTGTAATGGATGCTTGTTTCTCTTAAAAAACTTTGACGCTTGAGGTCAAACAGCACAGTAACAACGTGCATTTATAAAGCACTGCATAAAGTGAAATATCATAAACTTTACAGGGTTGTTGGAAAATATGACATTGAGCTACATGCAGAAATTTTAGGGAAGTGAACAAAAGCTTGGACAAAGTGAGAGGTTTTAAGCAGCAACATAAGGATGTAGAGAGAGGAGTGGAAACATTTACAGAGGCAACTACAGAAGCATAGGGCGCAATAGAATGCTGCAATGAGTACAAGCTGTTCCATGGAAGAGTCATTGGATTGGAAACACTAACCCCATTTCTCTTTCCACAGATGCTGCCAGACCTGCTGAGTTTCTCCAGCATATGCTGCATTTTGCTTTCGCTGAAAATCAGTGATGCTCAAGGGGCCAGACTGGAGAATGTAGGAGAATCAGGAGGTTGTAGCTCTGAGAAATTTAGAGATCGAAGGAGAAAGACCATTGAAGGATTTGAATGTAAAGATGAGAATTTTAATGTTGAAGTTTTCTGAGCTCACATGTCAGTAAGTGCCATAGTGTTAAAGGTTTAGATGGAGAGGAATTTCTTAAGTGTGTACAAGACAATTTTCTGATTCAGTATGTGGATGTACCTACTAGAGAAGGTGCAAAACTTGACCTACACTTGGGAAATAAGGCAGGGCAGGTGACTGAGGTGTCAGTGGGGGAGCACATTGGGGCCAGCGACCATAATTCTATTCATTTTAAAATAGTGATGGAAAAGGATAGACCAGATCTAAAAGTTGAAATTCTAAATTGCAGAAAGGTCAATTTTGACGGTATTGGGCAAGAACTTTCGAAAGCTGATTGGAGGCAGACGTTCGCAGGTAAAGGGACGATTGGAAAATGGGAAGCCTTCAGAAATGAGATAACATGAATCCAGAGAATGTATATTCCTGTCAGGGTGAAAGGGAAGGCTGGTAGGTATAGGGAATGCTGGATGACGAAAGAAATTGAGGGTTTGGTGAAGGAAAAGAAGGAAGCATATGTCAGTTATAGACAGGAGAGATCGACTGAATCCTTAGAAGAGTATAAAGAAAGTAGGAGTATACTTAAGAGGGAAATCAGGAGGGCAAAACGGGGACATGAGATAGCTTTGGCAAATAGAACTAAGGACAATCCAAGGGGTTTTACAAATATATTAAGTACAAAAGGGTGACTAGAGAGAGAATAGGGCCCCTCAAAGATCAGCAAGGCGGTCTTTGTGTGGAGCCACAGAAAATGGGGGAGATACTAAATGAATATTTTGCATCAGTATTTACTGTGGAAAAGGATATGGGAGATATAGACTGTAGGGAAATAGATGGTGACATCTTGCAAAATGTCCAAATGTCCAAAATGTCCAGGAGGAAGTGCTGGATAGAAACGGTTAAAGGTGGATAAATCCCCAGGACCTGATCAGGTGTACCCGAGAACTCTGTGGGAAGCTAGAGAAGTGATTGCTGGGCCTCTTGCTGAGATATTTGTATCATCGATAGTCACAGGTGAGGTGCTGGAAGACTGGAGGTTGGCAAATATGGTGCCACTGTTTAAGAAGGGCGGTAAAGACAAGCCAGGGAACTATAGACCGGTGAGCCTGACCTTGGTGGTGGGCAAGTTGTTGGAGGGAATCCTGAGGGACAGGATGCACATGTATTTGGAAAGGCAAGGACTGATTCGGGATAGTCAGCATTGCTTTGTGCGTGGGAAATCATGTCTCACAAACTTGATTGAGTTTTTTGAAGAAGTAACAAAGAAGATTGATGAGGGCAGAGCAGTAGATGTAATCTATATGGACTTCAGTAAGGCGTTCGACAAGGTTCCCCATGGGAGACTGATTAGTAAGGTTAGATCTCATGGAATACAGGGAGAACTAGCCATTTGGATACAGAACTGGCTCAAAGGTAGAAGACAGGGTGGTGGTGGAGGGTTGTTTTTCAGACTGGAGGCCTGTGACCAGTGGAGTGCCACAAGGATCGGTGCTGGGCCCTCTACTTTTTGTCATTTACATAAATGATTTGGATGTGAGCATAAGAGGTACAGTTAGTAAGTTTGCAGATGACACCAAAATTGGAGGTGTAGTGGACAGCGAAGAGGATTACCTCAGATTACAACAGGATCTTGACCAGATGGGCCAATGGGCTGAGAAATGGCAGATGGAGTTTAATTCAGATAAATGCGAGGTGCTGCATTTTGGGAAAGCAAACCTTAGCAGGACTTATACACTTAATGGTAAGGTCCTAAGGAGTGTTGCTGAACAAAGAGACCTTGGAGTGCAGGTTCATAGCTCCTTGAAAGTGGAGTTGCAGGTAGATAGGATAGTGAAGAAGGCATTTGGTATGCTTTCCTTTATTGGTCAGAGTATTGAGTACAGGAGTTGGGAGGTCATGTTGTGGCTGTACAGGACATTGGTTAGGCCACTGTTGGAATATTGCGTGCAATTCTGGTCTCCTTTCTATTGGAGAGATGTTGTGAAACTTGAAAGGGTTCAGAAAAGATTTACAAGGGTGTTGCCAGGGTTGGAGGATTTGAGCTATAGAGAGAGGCTGAACAGGTTGGGGCTGTTTTCCCTGGAGCGTCGGAGGCTGTGGGGTGACCTTATAGAGGTTTACAAAATTATGAGGGGCATGGATAGGAATAAATAGATAAAGTCTTTTCCTGGGGGTCGGGGAGTCCAGAACTAGAGGGCATAGGTTTAGGGTGAGAGGGGAAAAATATAAAAGAGACCTAAGGGGCAACTTTATCACGCAGAGGGTGGTACGTCTATGGAATGATCTGCCAGAGGATGTGGTGGAGGCTAGTACAATTGCAACATCTAAAAGGCATTTGGATGGGTATATGAATAGGAAGGGTTTGGAGGGATATGGGCTGGGTGCTGACAGGTGGGACTAGATTGGGTTGGGATATCTGGTTGGCATGGACGGGTTGGACCGAAGGGTCTGTTTCCATGCTGTACATCTCTATAACTCTATGACTCTAAGTGTATGTGAGCAAGCACAGTAGGTGATAAGTGAATGGGACTGATTTGCTATGGATATATACTGGTCTAATGCTGGCAGGAAATTCAGTCTCTAGTTGGGGGAGTGTCTTGTAGTTCATTAAAACTCATAAATGTACCTTTGCAAAACTGACTTCTGTTCTTGGACATGGCATCATCTCTGGCTTCCCTTCCATACTGGTTGTGAGAAAGTTCTACTGGATTAAAAGAGTGTGAACCTTGGGGCTCACTGTATGAGCTTTGTGAGGGGAGCTGAGCCCCCAGCTGTTGAAGCACTTGCGCCAGTGTCTGCTTTCCTGAGAGAAAGAACAATGGAAGAAACGGATTATAGTTTTGACCTCTCTTCACCACCAACTCCGCGGTGTCAGTTAACACTGAGGTATAGGTTATGGGTACAGTCTGACCAGTGGAACCGGTCTTTGCCAGTGCACAGTGTTATCTATGGCTGAGGGGCAGCACCTTCATCTCTGAGCCAGAAGCCCTCTCCAGAGACTTGAGCGGAAATCATAGAACATCGAACCCTTACAGTGTGGAAGCCGGCCAACCTCCAAAGAGTAGCCACCCTGACCCACCCTATCCCTGTAACCCTACATTTTCCATTGGCTAATCCACACAGCATGCATATCCCTAGATAATTTAGCTTGGCCAATCCACCCTAACCTGCACAGTTTTGGACTTTGGGAGGAAACCAGAGCACCTTGGGGGAAACCACACAGTCATTTGGTGTGGGTGGAATCGAACCTGGGTCTCTCGTGCTGAAACGCAGTAGTGCTAACCACTGAGCAAACATACCATCCAGAAGTACCAAGGCTCAAACTGCTGCCTGTGGAGAATGTTAACAACTTCATGGCACTATTAGATGTACCCCGAACTCTGTGGGAAGCTAGGGAAGTGATTGCTGGGCCTCTTACTGAGATATTCGGATCATTGAAAGTCACAGGTGAGGTGCCGGAAGAGGTTGGCTAATGTGGTGCCACTGCTAAGAAAGGTGGTAAGGACAAGCCAGGGAACTATAGACCAGTGAGCCTGATATCAGTGGTGGGCGAGTTGTTGGAAGGAATCCTGAGGGACAGGATGTACATGTATTTGGAAAGGCAAGGACTGATTAGAGATAGTCAACATGGCTTTGTGCATGGGAAAGCATGTCTCACAAACTTGATTGAGTTATTTGAAGAAGTAACAGAGGATTGAT
This sequence comes from Chiloscyllium plagiosum, assembly GCF_037043375.1. Taxonomy (NCBI): domain Eukaryota; kingdom Metazoa; phylum Chordata; class Chondrichthyes; order Orectolobiformes; family Hemiscylliidae; genus Chiloscyllium; species Chiloscyllium plagiosum. The sequence continues at coordinate 3,918,425 of NW_028270170.1, forward strand.
GAGGGCAGAGTGGTGGACGTGATCTCTGCAGACTTCAGTAACGCATTTGACAAAATTCCCCATGGGAGACTGGTTAACAAGGTTAGATCTCATGGAATACAGGGAGAACTAGCCATTTGGATACAGAACTGGCTCAAAGGTAGAAGACAGAGGGTGGTGGTGGAGGGTTGTTTTTCAGACTGGAGGCCAGTGACCATTGGAGTGCCACAAGGATCGGTGCTGGGTCCACTACTTTTCATCATTTACATAAATGATTTGGATGTGAGCATAAGAGGTACAGTTAGTAAGGTTGCAGATGACACCAAAATTGGAGGCCTAGTGGACAGTGAAGAAGGTTACCTCAGATTACAACGGGATCTTAATCAGATGGGCTAATGGGCTGAGAAGTGGCAGATGGAGTTTAATTCAGATAAATGAGAGGTGCTGCATTTTGGGAAAGCAAATCTTAGCAGGACTTATACACTTAATGGTAAGGTCCTGAGGAGTGTTGCTGAACAAAGAGACCTTGGAATGCAGGTTTAGTTCCTTGAAAGTGGAGTTGCAGGTAGATAGGATAGTGAAGGCAGCGTTTGGTATGCTTTCCTTTATTGGTCAGAGTTTTGAGTATAGGAGTTGGGAGGTCATGTTGCGGCTATATACGACATTGGTTAGGCCTCTGTTAGAGTATTGTGTGCAATTCTGGTCTCCTTCCTATAAGAAAGTTGTTGTGCAACTTGAAAAGGGTTCAGAAAAGATTTACAAGGATGTTGCCAGGGTTGGAGGATTTGAGCTATAGGGAGAGGTTGAATAGGCGAGGGCTGTTTTCCCTGGAGCATTGGAGGCTGAGGGGTGACCTTATAGGGATTTATAAAATTATGAGGGGCATAGTTAGGATAAATAAACAGTCATTTCTCTGGGGTGAGGGAGTTCAGAACTAGAGTGCATAGGTTTAGGGTGAGGGGGAAAAGATATAAAAGAGACCTAAGGGGCAACTTTTTCACGCAGAGGGTGGCACGTGTTTGGAATGAGCTGCCAGAGGAAGTGGTGGAGGCTGGTACAATTGCAATCAAAAGACATCTGGATGGGTATATAAATAGGAAGGGTTTGGAGGGATATGGGCCGGGTGCTGGCAGGTGGGACTAGATTGGGTTGGGATATCTGGTCGCCATGGACAGGTTGGACTGAGGGGTCTGTTTCCATGCCGTACATCTCTACGACTCTACGACACTGCTTTGAAGAAGTACCAAGTTAAAAATCACACAACACCAGGTTATAGTCCAACAGGTTTAATTGGAAGCACTAGCTTTTGGAACGACGCTCCTACATCAGGTGGTAAGGAGCGGCGCTCTGAAAGCTCGTGCTTCCAATTAAACCTGTTGGACTATAACCTGGTGTTGTGTGATTTTTAACTTTGTACACCCCAGTCCAACACCAGCATCTCCAAATCTTGAAGTACAAAAGTGTCCTTCTCATTGTTCTGCCCAATATTTATCCAATCAGCTTTATAAAAAAGAGGCTTTCTAGTCAATTTCGATTTCTTGTTTGAGCTTATTGTGCACAAACTGACTGCCTCTTTCTCAACAGTGATTGCATTTTAAAAAAAAATACTTTATTCACTGTAGACTGTTTGGAACATAATGAAACTGTGAAATGTGCAAGTTTTTTGTGTATATCAAGAGTGATAAATCTTCCAGCATGGCTGGAAATTATCCTTAAAATCCTTGTGTAGAGTTTTTACAGCAGGACTGTCCTGGAGAGGAAAGATATCTCAAGCATCCTCTTTCCAATTACCAGCCACTTTCTTTAAGTCCTCTCCACTGCCCCCTCACATCTAACAATGATATTGCATGCAATCCTGTAATGGAACATCAATCCAATAATTTGTTTAAACGTTGGAGATTTCTGACGGAGATTCAATACTACCAACTGAGTCCAACTGTTGCTTAAATATAATTCAGTTTGTTGTATTCCCTAAACTACAGAAAATAAAATATTGAGCTCCAAGATCTCAATCACTTAGATATGGCTTTAGAAAGAAAAGAAAAAGTTGAATTTATTTTCTATCTTTCACAACCCTCTGCAGTGTACTAGACTATTAGTTTAAGTGTCCGGAGTGGGTTTGAACCCTCGACTTTGATTCAGAAACAAGCATGCTATTGAGCACTGAGCCACAGTTGAAGCACAAGAGAAGGGTTTACAGTAAGTGGGATTGTACAGTGACCGTACCTTTGTAAGAAGGAATGCTTTGGCTCTGATGCTGTTTGGATAGGGACTCTTCCTCTTGCAGTAACTGCTCATGTTTGCTGCGCCCAGCAGTTGTGCGATAAATTGGAGTCCTGGTCCTCATGATCTCATCCGAGGCATTGTCTGAGGGGCATGCTTTGGGTCTGTGATCTGCTAAATCTCCTGGCCCTGTCAGGTAGAACATACTTGCTTTTGAGTTGTAGATTTCTACAGGCAGATGAACTACTGCATATTTTATCTGCATTTTCCCTCAATAATGATGACCAGCAGTGAATATTAAGAGCGATGGGAATTTTACCATTCTAGTATGCTTCTCTTTCCCTTTCCACTCCAGTCTCTTTCTGAGGTAAGTTTCTCAGTGCCACTTTTCTCCCCTTTTCAAAATTTGTTTGAAGAATGTAATGTCTCTGGCTGGGCTTGGATTTATTGCCTATGCTTAATTGCCCTTGAGTAGGTGGTGGTATGCTGCTTTCTTGAACTGCTGCTGCCCATGTGTTGTTAGGGAGGGAGATCCAGGCCTCCAAGTGTCCAACACCTCACTCATGAGGAAGGCAGTGAACTGATGATCACAGCCAAACCTAATCCTTGTCTCAAGGCATCTGGATGCCATTAGGTTTTGATAGTGGTCACTGGAAAGCATGAGTAGGAATTGGGGCTCATCTTCGCTTTCTATAACCTCAATAGTGTGAACCTTATGTGAGGATCCTTTTTGTATCTCTATATAGCTATTTTTCCTCCATTCAGCTGTGTAAGCTTTGGTTTTGAGACTGGATACTTGATTCTGAGTCAGAAGCATTTTGAATCCCAATCGAGAGACTTGAGCACATAATCAAACCTGACGCCCTTGTGAAGTACCAAGGGAGTGTTACACTTTGAAGGCGCCCTTTGAATGAGGCTTTAAACTGAGGCATTGTCTGTCTGTTTGGGTAGAGGTACAAGATGGCATGGCCAAAATGACTCAATGTTATCATCTGGGGATAGCCTAGTATTCTCACTGAACTGTTAATCCAGAGATCCAGATAATTGTCCTGAGGACCCAGGTTTGAAAGCCACTAAGGCAGATCGTAGAATTTGAATGCAGTAAAAAAAGTCTGGATTTAAGAGCCTAATGATGACCGTGAATCCATTGCCAATTGTTGGAAAAAAACCCATGTCATTCACTAATGTTCTTTAGGGCAGGAAACTGGCATCCTTACTAGGTCACATCCTACATGTGACTACAGAACCACAGCAGTGTGGTTGACTTTTAACTGCCCTCTGAGCAGTAAATGAGATATATCTCATCCCGTGAATGTTTTTTTTTATTCCTTTTCTCAGTTACCAATTATCTCCTTAAATTCCCGACTGCACCCTCACAAGTTCCAAAACCTTTGTCATCATGATGGGACCAATTTAATTTTTTAGTTGTCTCGGCTGCTTTTCTTTTTTCCTTTCCTTTACATCAGGCTAAATGTTTCCCTAGTTATGAACTCCCATTTAACCTTAATTTCATAACTCCTGCCCTCTCCAATTACACCTAATCCACAAGACTGGCATCTGGTTTCTTCAGCCCATTCCCAATAAACCCTTGGATCTAAAAACTAGCTGATATCGTAAACGATTGCCTCTCCCTGTCGAATGTACAACCATCACCGCCTTCCTCGAGCCCACCTTAGAAATACACATAGAGACAAACATGCAAAATAGGAGCCGAAGTCAACCATTTGGCCCCTGAAGCCTGCCCCACTATTCAATAAGATCAGGGTGGATGTGTTTGCGTTTCAGATTCCACATTCCTGTTTACGCTTACCTAACAATAATTTATCCACCACTGTCTTAAAAATATTTAATGACTCTGCCTCCACCATCTTCTGATGGGAACAAAGCCTCCTGCTTGCCCACCACCACCTGAGGCAGAGAGTTCCAAAGTCTTCAACCTTCAGGATCCCAGAAGTGAGGCTTTCTCTGCAACTACTTGTATGAATCTTTCAGGCCAATCCCACCTCAATAGCCCTAACTAAAATCAGAAAAGGTCAGTTTTTGTAATTACGATAATGGTCCTGGTCTTGAGGATTGTTTCTGTGATTTTGTTTTGATTTCCCAGGTAAACTGTTACCTTGACTCCCAATGGGTCACTAGAAGTCACTGTTTTTGCATTAGTTCGAACAAACCAAAACACTTATGCTCATAAGATGCTGTACTTGTTAATGAGAAATGGTGAATGAGCAGAAACAATGCTGTTTTCCATTTGATTGTAAGAGTTGGGCTGCTGCGAATACAGTGAGTAAAGATCAAAGCCTAAAAGGTCTCACCTCTGTAGAATGAGTAACTGTGACTGGCCTTTTGAGGGCTCTGTTCTTGCTTGATTCGTTTTACACTGTGATGGGAGCTCGTTACCCGATGAATCACAGGCTGTGTCAAAGTGCCTTCATCAGATGAGGTGTCCGATGAGTCGGAGGTGAACTGTTGATCTGACGAGATTTTTGATAGAAACAAAAATTGGGAGACTGCTGTTATTTTTGGGAAGTTCAATGAGCTCATAACATTTTCTTCAAAAATAGATTTAGAAAGGTGGAAACTCTGATTAGTGGGTCATGTTTTAATCACTGAGTCTTGTCCCACTCCAGTACCATAAGCACCAAAATCTAGGCCCATCCTCCCAGTGCAGCAACAGGGAGCACTATACTGTTTGAGGTGCCATCTTTTCAGCCGTAGGTAAATCAGGACCCTTTCTGTCATCTCATGATACCATGCTGCTATTTCAAAGAACAATTGAGTATTCTCTTGTGTTTAGGTTGATATTTGTTTCTCACACTCTACAGTAAAACCGTTTAAATTATTTGACCAATATCTCTGTTTGTAGGTGCACAGATTGATTATTGCTTTTCCTACATTACAATGTCAGAAGTCACATGCTAGCAGGTTAGAGGCCAACATAAACAGAAATTGCTGGAAATAGGTCTAGCAGCATCTGTGAAGATAAATCAGAGTTAATGCTTCGGGTTCAGTGACCCTTCTTTATCACCTTAGTTTTGATTTTTTGTAATTATCTCTCTACCTTAATTATTTGGATCATAGGTCATCCTTTCACTTGCTGATCAGCCTGTTGACATTCCATTTGTACTCTTTTAATATTTTTAATTACCTGGAATTATCTTGCAGTGATCTCTCTGCCTATAAATTCTGTGCCTGTGCGCTTCCCTCTACTTCACCTGATGAAGAAGCAGTTCCCCAAAAGCTTGTTATTTCAAATAAACCTGTTGGACTATAACCTGGTGACATGTGACTTCTGACTTTGTCCACCCCAATCCAACATTGGCACCTCCTCTACATTACAACTGTGATTCGGTTTAAATGTAATCAATTAGCTGTAAAACATATGGGGATGTCCTGAGGTTGTGAGAAGTTCTACATAAATGCAGGTCTTTCTTTTAGAAAATTAGAACATCAACTCCAATTTTGGTGTTACGTTTACAAATTCCCAAATAATGTTCTCTTGTACTGCATGTAAAATGTAACAGATTAATTTGCCATGTTTGCGAACTGCTCCAGTGCTATCCGTCTAACAGTTGACATTCTCTATTGCGTGTCTTGGACATCTAGAGAAACCAAAGGAAGTTTACTCCTGTCCTTTTTTCACTTGTGCTGCAAGTCTTGTTCCACGTGTTTTTGCAGCTCTGACTATAAACAGCTATTCAGCTGGGCGAGCATCACAACTCAGGAAGATTTATCCTTGTTCACTGGTCAGGGCAGAACATTTAACAGTGTCTGAGATGAGAAGAACAAACACAGTCTGCTAGTCCCATTTGTCTCGACATAGCAATGCTGACGCCTACTTGAGTCCAGCTGATTGGTTAAATTGTGGACTTAATGAACTATCTAGGATGACCTTCAAACGTTTTTGATCAATTTCTTTCTGAAATTCTGAATCATGTAAAGGTGTGGGTTGCACTTTCATCCTCAGATATCAGTGCCACCTGCCACCCTCTCTCTCCCCGCATGCCTTTGGAGAGTAATTCCATTACATTACCCAAGAGACCCGTGGATGCTTAATCATTGAATTTGCAGTAGCTCTCTCCCCCCACCCCCCCAACCCCGTACCCATGGGGGATACATTCCAGGACCTCCCGCCGAAGCCCGAAACCATGGATAGGCACAAACCCACTCATTTAAATGGGAAGCCTCCCGGCAGCCTCCTGGTCCCTGATTCCAGAACGTTCCCTGTAATATGTTACAGCCATGGGTAACTGAATCTGCAGAAACTGGATCCGCGGTTACAGGGATCACCATGTATTCAAGACAGATTCTTTCTAAAATTCTCACAAAGACGTTTTGAAAATGGGGCTAGAACAGCAAGATGAAAGTTTAGACAGAATTTTATCTCTGATCTTATTCAATGTAGCCCCTCCCTTGTAAATACGAACACTCTATTCAAGAAGGGAGATAGGCAGAAAATCAGAAATTATAGGCCAGTTAGCTTGATGTCTGTCATGAGGAAGGTGTTAGAATCGATCGGTAAGGAGGTTATAACTGGGCACTTCAAAGAACTCAAGGTAATTGGGAAGAATCAGAATGGTTTTGTGAAAGGCAAATTTAATGATTAGCCTACTTATTGGCATCTTTTGAAAGTGTAACAGGTACTATGAATAAAGGAGAACCCATTGATGAATATTTTTGGATTTCCAGAAGGCATTTAACAAGTCTCCACATAAAAAGCTATTGCACAAATATGGAGCTCCTGATGTAGGGGGAGCATTTGGGCATGTATGGAAGATTGGTTCACTGGCAGAAAATGGAAACTATGCATAAATGGGTCTTTTTCAGTTTGGCAGGATGTGACAAGTGGATCCATGGAGTTCTGTGCTGGGTCCTCAACGTTTTACAAAAGTTTATATTAATGTCTTAGATGAGGCGAGCAAAGATAAGGCAGATGACACAAAGATCGTTAGGAAAGTACATAATGAAGATGACATACAACAGTGCAAGCCAACTTAGAGTCATAGAATCCCTAGAGTATAGAAACAGGCCATTTGGCCCAACAAGTCCGCACTGACCCTCCAAAGGGTAACCCATCCCCCTGCCTAATTATCCTATTTTGACACCTGACTAATTCACCTAACATACATATGCCTGAACACCATGGGCAATTTAGCATGGCCAATTCACCTAACATGCACATCTTTGGACTGTGGGAGGAAACCCATGCGGACACAGGAAGAATGTGCAAACTCCACACAGATTGTCGTCCAAGGCTGGAATTGAACACGGTCCCTGGCGCTGTGAGGTAGCAGTACTAATCACTGAGCCACCATGCCACCTCTTGGCTAGGTTAAATGAGTTAGCTCAGTTGGCTGGTTTGTCATGTCAAGAGACACAGCATGGGTTCTGCGGGAATTGAATCTTTTTGTAACAGAAGTAGATAGATTCTTGTTGGATAAGGGAATCAAATGACACCAGGAGTAGATAGGAATGTGGAATTCTGAATACAAATTGATCAGCCATGAACCTACCGAATGGCAGAGCAATTTTGAAAGACTGAATGGCCTATTTCTATTTCTAATTTTATTAAAATCTCTTGTAAACAACATAACACACTGGAAGGGTGAAATGGTCAACTCTTATTCCAATTTCTTCTGTCCTTCTGACTCAGTATTGCACCTGACTGCTCTTTAGCTTGTAAGTTATCAAAATAGTCATTTCCTGTGAACATATATCTGTGATCTCAGGTATAAATTCGTAAAAGAAGGAAGAAAATAACTTTGACCTTCCTCCGGAGAGTTTACTCTGAAGTGGGTCAGAGCTAGAGTTCCACTCCAACAAGGTTATCTGATACTTTCCTCGCACCAATCCTCAACTTCAAGCTGTCTATAAAGGGTTGGGAATTTTCTGGGCAAAAAAGCTTTTCTTTGTGTCTATGTATCCACAGGTCGCCATTGTGAAGGTTGGTTAGAAAATATCCAGACAAAGGCCAGAATCTTGCCTGTCAGTGATTTGCTTGTTATATGAGAAACTGGTACCTTTGTAAAGTTGATAGCTGTGGCTGAGGGAATCTTCCTCTGGTTTAATTTGATCTCCCTTGCTCTGGCTCCCTGTTGCTGGAATTTCATTTGATGTTCCGGGCATCTCTCGTTGACTTCTCAGATCTAATGGCACTAGGAAGATCCAGGTAAAATGAACAGATAAGATCAATTGCATGTAGTAATATTGTAACAAAAACTTAAATTTATATAGCACTTTATAGAAGCATTATCAAACGTGTTTTGACACTGAGCTATTTAAGAAGAGGTTAGATGACCAAACACTAGAAGAGGCATATTTGAGGTTTGTTGAAGGAGGAGACATTTAGAGGTGGAGAGATTTAAAGAGGGACTTCTAGAGTTTGGAGCCTAGGCAGCTGAAGGCATGGCAGGGTGCTCACGATCAAAGATCTTTTGTTCATTAGCTCCCTCCTTTTCTTCTACTTTCTTGCTTCCTTATCTTCCTGTTCTTTTTCCACTTCCTTGTTTTGCTCTACTCTACCCTTTTTCCCTACCGTCCAGACCCTTCCCTTCTTCCTTTACTTAGATCCCTCCCATCATTTGTCCTCCTCTTCTCCCTTTCTCTCTCTTGCCTTTCTTCTGTCTCTTTTCCTTTTTTCTCTTCCTTTTTTCCCTTGATTCCTTCCTTCCTTTTCTTTTCCATCCCTTTCAAGCCCTTTCCATTTTGTTCTCTCTCACAGGCAGACATTTTCAATAAAACTCTTGAAAGGTTTTATATCAAATATTGTTTAATGACTAGCAGTTCATCGAACCAAGTTAAAAAACATACAACACCAGGTTATAATCCAACACCAGGTTTATTTGGAAGTACAGGCTTTTGGAGCACTACTCCTTCATCAGATAGCTGTGGGGCAGGATCATAGGACACAGAGTTTATAGCAAAAGATCACAGTGTTATACAACTGATTCGATGTATTAAACAAACCTAGATTGCTGTTCAATCTTAATCACTTCGAATGTGTTGCAGGTTTCGATTCATTAATGTGCAAATCCCAGAACTTCTTTCAAATAACTTTCCTGAGATAATTTAAGATTTTATAAAAAAACTGACATCTCAGGTCAGACAGTGCATTAAAGGTGTGACGTTAAAGTCTGTCTCTATTCCAACCTTTCTGTCTCTATTCCAACCTTGAGCCAGACTTGTTATATTTCCAAAGTTGGAATTTATAAAATGTCACATAGACTGACTACCTACAGATTGTGTGCTTTTTGAACAAAATAGAATGTATCTGCAAATATAAATCTGCAAATGCAAATTCACCCATACACTTATATGTGTGAGAGACAAAGTGAGAGTGTCTGTGTTTGTAGGAGAGAATGTGTGTGTGCATGTGTGTGTGTGTATGTGCGTGCTTGATAGAGTGTGCGCATATATGAGACAGAGTATATGCCTGTGAGAGGGTGTGCGTGTGAATGTGGGCATGTGTATGTGTCTGAGAGAGAGCATGTGTATGAGAGGGGGTCTGTGTGAGTATGTCAGTGTATTATACGTAAGAGTGTGTGTGTATGTGAGAGTGTATAGTGTAGTGGGGTCATCTATAATGTGACATGAACCATAGATCCCAGTTGAGGCCATCCTCATGGGTACCGAAACTGGCTATCAGCTTGGACTTCAGGATACGCAACAGTGCAGAGTGGCCACGCAGAGGCTGATAGCCAAGATCGGTACCCATGGGATGGCCTCAACCAGGATCTTGGTTCATGTCACACACACACATACTCTCTCTCTCACACACACACATGCGTGCAGACACACAAACCCACGCTCTCATGCATCCCCTCTCACAGGCATATACTCTGTCACCCTAATGCATACTCTATCAAGCACGTGCACACACATACTCCCCCTCTCTCCCTTTCTCTGTGTCTCTCTCATACACACGCGTGTGCACACTCGCAAATAAGTCTATGGAGTGAATTTGCACTTTCAGATACATTCTATTTTGTTCAAAAAGCACGATCTGTAGGCAGTCATTCCATATGGCATTTTATAAATTCCTACTTTGGAAACAGAACCAGTCTAACTCAAGGTTGGAATACAGACAGAGTCTAAACTCACACCTTTACTGCATTGTCTAATCTGAGGTGTCACTTTTTTTACAAAATCTTAAATTCCCTGGGGAATGTGACTTGAAAGAAGTTCTGGGATTTACATATTAATGATTGGAAAGCTGCAACAGATTCTAAGTGAGTAAGACTCAACAGCTGCTCCTCGGATGCTGCCTGAACTGCTGTGCTCTTCCAGCACCACTAATCCAGCAATCTACATTTAGAGTATGATGTTGGAAAGACACAGCAAGTCAGGCAGCATCTGAGGAGTAGGAGAATCGACATTTTGAGCAAAAGCCTCCCTCACTTTCTCCTAGCAATCTAGGTTTGTTCAATTCATTCCTGTTGAAGGGCTTATGCCCAAATCGTCAATTCTCCTGCTCCTCAGATACTGCCTGACCTGCTGTGCTTTTCCAACACCACATTCTCAACTCTGATCTCCAGCATCTGCAGTCCTCACTTTCTTCTAGCAATCTAGTTTTGTTCAATACATCGCATCAGTTGTATAACACTGTGATCTTTTACTGTAAATTCTGTGTCCTATGATCCTGCCCCACTAGCTACCTGGCGAAGGAGCAGCACTCCGAAAGCTTGCGCTTCCAAATAAACCTGTTGGACTATAACTTGCTGTTGTGTGATTTTTAACTTTATCCACCCTAGTCCAACACCCGCACCTCAACTTCAGTGAAACAGAGGAGAGATTAAGCTGGATTAGTCCTGTTCTATATAAAGCTAATTGTACACTAATGCTTTCACCCACTCTTTCTAATTGCCTTTTAATCTGTCCTTGCTGAAGATATTGATTCATGCTGGATATTTGTCAGATGCCAAACTAGAAAGTGAGAGTGAATAGGCTATTCAACACAAAAACAACACAGGTCACAGATAAGCTGAATCACATCTGTCCCTGATGGTCGCACACATCCACTCAACAATGTGAGATGACGATGAAGAACAAGATCCTGGTTGACTTTCTTCTCCTTAACCCAGACCACTGAAGGTAGTTGCACCATCAGTACAGCTAAAATAATAAAACAAGGAACTGTAGATGCTGGACATCTGAAACAAGAACAAAAAGTACTGGAGAAGCTCAGCATGTTTGGGCAGCATCTGTAAACAGAGAAATAAAATTAGTGTTTTGACCCTTTATCAGAACTGAAAACTGCTGGGGGAGCTGAGGTTGTGGTAGGCATGAGTCAAAGGAGATGGTATTGAGAAAGAGAGAAAAATGGGGAGGCAAACAAAGAGAAGCTGTGAGGAAGTAAATGTTGGATAGGGTGCTAATGAGAAGTGTGAATGGTTGGCTATGCTGGGAGCAATCTCATACAAAACAGCACCTAGAGGTGTGGGGGTGGGGAACAAACATGAAGAAGGGTGTTTACATTTTGAAATTGTTAAACTCACTGTTGAGATACGAAGGCTGTCGGTTATCTAGGTGGAAAATATTTCCCTAGCTTATGTTCAGCTTCACTGGAGCACTGCAGCAGGCCTGCGAGAAAAATGTTGGCATGGGAAAATGGCAATGTGTAGAAGTGGCAGGCAACTAGAAGCTCAGGGTCATTTTTACAGACAGAACGTAGGTGATCCACAAAGTTCCTCAGCTGAGGTAAAAGGGAGACAATTCTGAGGCCCACTTGCAGAAGATAATATCATGAGAACAGATGCGATGGAGAGGGAGAAACTGGGAGAATGGAATGGAGACCTTGCAGAATGCAGAATATGAAGATGCATAGTCAAGAGAGCTGTCAGAGTTGATCATTTGTAATGCATATTGGTAGCCAGGCTATCCCTGGAAATGGAAAGGGATGTTAAGAAAGAGAAAGGAGGAGTCACAGATGGACCAGAGGAAAATGAAAGCAAGATCGAAATTGGAAGCAACTTTGATAAAGTTTTCTAATTCCAGGGGAGAGGGAAGCAGCAGCAACGATGTCATCGATATTCTTTAGAAAGGATTGTGTGGAAGGACCTAAGCAGGATTGGAACAAGGAATGTTCCTTATATCCCACAAAAGCGACAGGCAAAACCAGGGCCTATGCGGGTAATCGTGGCCACACCTTTGACCTGAAGAAAGTGAGAGCAGTTAAAGGAGAAGTTATTCAAAGTGAGGGTGAGGAAGGAGGGTGGTGGCAGAGGATGGGGATGGTTCAGGGCTTCTCTTAAGGAAGAAGCGGACAGCCTTAAGACAGAGGGCTGATGGAGGATGGACATAGAGGGACTGCACATCCATGGTGAAGAAGAGATAGCTGGTGTCAGCAAACTGGAAAGTATGAAACTGGCATAAAGTATTAGAAGATTCGCAGATGTAAGTGGGAAGGGACTGAACAAAGGAAGAAAAAAATGTGTCAAGGTAGGAAGAAATAAGTTCCATGGGGCAGGACTATAGCTAGTGAATGATTAATTTTGTGTAGGCCAGGGGTTGAATACAAAACTGTTCTATTCTGTGTGGCTCATCCACTAACTGCTTTAACTGCCCATTTAAATGGGGGGAAGGGAAGTGGGTGAAAAATTGTTGCATTATTTCTTGATTAAATTTGCAGCGATAAAACCACAATCATTAATCATTTATTGCGAATGTTATGCTGCATTAACACAAAGGACACTGGTGGTATTTGCTCGCACAGAAACGGACTTAGAACTGAATCACCCCGAATACAATTGAAACTATATTCGCAAACACTCACCGATTCCAGCAAGTGATTACAAACCACCTAATCTAATCAGAGAGTTCAATGACTGTTATAAACGGGTCTTGCTTTGCTCCACTGTTTCAAGATGTCATTTGACACCCCCCCAGTTCCGATTAGATTAATACCTTGTAAACACTCCTCGGTACCTATTTTTCTCCATTTTGTGTACTGATCTTACAGCCTGGCTGGGAAATTTATCTTTTTGTGACTGTACAACGTATGGTGATAGAGTGGCTGAGTAAGAAACACTGTGTCATTGACATTCCATAAAATATGTTCACTGTACTTACAGGGGATGGAACAAGTGCCACCAATAACATGCAGTTTATTGTTGGAATTAGAAGTGAATTAGACTTGTTCACTGTCTGTTGCTTTTCCTCAACCTTGCCTCTTGCTGCAAATATCGAGTCATTACAAAACAGTGAAGCAATGGAGCAATGGTCATCATGATTTGGAGATGCTGGTGTTGGACTGGGCTGTACAAAGTTAAAAATCACACTATAACTTGGTGTCGTGTGATTTTTTAACTATGGAGCAAGTTTCAATTTACTGACACTGAATGTGGATATTGGAGTGGGGAGGGGATTTGCCACTTTGCTTGTTGTTAATTTATGTTCAGAGTGAGTGTGGAACCACAAATAAAGATTGAATATTCAATGATGGTTCGAGTTGCATGCGCACACCCTCCCTGCTTCTGTCACAGAAATTCTAACTTTCACACTCTCTTGCTCATTCTCATTCTTACACACACTCCCTCATACACTTTTGCTCCTTTTCATTTACTCAGAACATACGCATTCTCTCACTCTGACATGGAAACTCTTCCCACCCCAGCTGTTTACTGTCCCTTCGCCAGAAGACAATATCTGTTGCTGGATACAGGTAGCTCAAACACAACCCTTCTTCGATGAATCTCCCAATGGCAATTTTTAAAAAAATGACCTCCTGGATGATGTGCTCCAGAACCACCTCAGGTCAACAGAAGAGAAGATTGATAATAAAAATAAATTGTTCACAAAATTTTACAGGCACAAACTGAGGAGATTATTTTGTCAGGGGAAAGTGAGGTTGTGGTTGAATAAAAACTTTCTAAAATGCTTGAGCAGTGATTTCTGATACTGAGCTGGCGCTGGTGTTGAATACCATCAGATCTGATACAGAGACAATGGCTACATACTGGAATTGATTGTGAGGTAAATATTCCAGCCAAAAGATCTTTAGAAAGATTAGGGAAACTGAGAAAGGATATGGAGTGACAATGTCAAGAAATGGCACCTTTAAAATAGTGGAAAGAATGGGTTTTCAGGATAGATGACCAGGCAAAGGACATTACAGTAACTATCTACAGAAATCCTTACACTACTGATGTCCTGCAGAAGTTTATAAAGGTGGAGCTCAGGGAAATGTGTAACAGAAACTGTGTGGTTTCATAGGGAGATTTCAACTTTCATATAGACACAGGATGACAACTGTAGTAAATATGAATTGTAGAATGTATTCCAGACAGTTTTGTTTTGTACAGTGAGGTGTATCAAGTAACCTCTCCAACTCAAACTTAACACTCCCATCATTTCCCTGACTGAGGTCAGTTCACCCAGCAAAATCTAGGTTGAATTTGGGACTGCTTGACTGTACAGTGCACTCATTCCTCGGATGCTGCCTGAACTGCTGAGCTCTTCCAGCACCAATAATCCAGAATCTGGTTTCCAGCATCTGCAGTCATTGTTTTTACCACTGCCTATCCTTGCTGAGCCAAGCCAGAAGCTCTATACATGAGTCATTTAATTGATTCACCTTTATTAGATAGCTCCTGAACCACCGTGCACAGGTCTGGTCTCATGGTATATAAAGGATAAGGTTATTGGAGAAGGTGCAGAAAAGATTGACGAAGATAATAGCAAATTTGAAAGCTTATAACTATTAGGAAAAATTGAACAAGTGGGGTTCTTCCCTGTAGAAAAATAAAGATTGAGGGGTAACCTGAGAAAAATCTGTAAGATTTTGACAAGGTACGTTTAGAGAATAAGTTTTCATATGATGACCAGACTGGAAATAGAGGCCATAAAGATAAAATAGTCACTAATATATACAGGATGTTTAGAAGGAAAAATCCTAGAGAGAGATGGGAATGTAGAACTGCTACCTGAGGGGCTGGTTGCAGTGAATAATATAGATGCATTTCAGAGGAAGTTAGTTAAGAAAACGAGGGAAAAAGCAATAGATGAAGGGCTGGTAGGATTTAATGAAGTAGAGTATGAACACCTTCAAATCTGTTAGGGCTGAATGGCCTGGTTCTGTTACACAAATTTCATCCAGTTTCTTCATTATTAGCAAAGGAGATATTTAGAGGTCAGTCCTTTCTCTGGTTGGTTTCAATAATCTTTCCGTCTTGGCACACACCTGTATAAAACTGACAGTTATGGCCTGATTGTGTGGACAGTTCCTCTTGCTTCACTGTCTTGAATTTATGCTGAGTATCTGCATCCTGCTGTATCAGGATGTGTGCTGTTGGCATCTCATCAGAAGAGCTGTCAGTCGACCCAGGTCCCATTGTCTGCCATTGTCCATGCTGACCACTGGGCACCGGTGAAAACACAGCTGCTCCTAGAACAAGGAAAGGTCTGTCAGTGGCTGTATCATAAGGAGCAGGAGAATTCAATCTACCCACATAGATCACTGTTCAACAACATCACCAAACATTTTCATGACCGTTCAGGAATGATATCAGAAAACACTGCTACACGTAAAAGGCCATGAAAATCTAAAATTCTTTCCCCTTGAGGGAGGCAGAAGTGTACTGGCAATGTTACAAGGCTGATCATCCAGTACCCCAGACATGTGGTTGAATCCAACCAAAGTAGATGGTGAAATTTGAATTCAACAAAAATCTAGAATTTCAAATAATGGCTAGCCTCATGGCAACTACTGTCAATTGTCATAAAAGCCCACGTGCTTCACGAATGTCTTTTACTCATCCTTGTCTGGTCTGGAACTCCAACATGTGTCCAGTGGAATTCCACAAGGATTAGCGCTCGGTCCACAACTATTTATAACATATTAATGATTTGGAGGAAGGAAGTGAATGTACTGTAGCCATATTTGGAGACCAACACTAGAATGGGTGGAAAGCTACAAGAGGGATACAAATAGTTTCCAGAGAGATACTGATAGGATAAGTAATTGGGCAGAAGGTTGGCAGTGGTGTATTTGTGGGAAAATGTGTAGTTGTTCATTTTGAAAGGAAGAACATGGGAATGGGATATTAGTGTCAGAGAGTCATCAAGCTGTACAGCACAGAAACAGACCCTTTAGTCCAACTCGTCCATGCCAGCCAGTTATCCTAAATTAATCTAGTCCCATTTACCACCAGTTGGCCCATACCTTCTAAATTCTTCCAATTCATATACCCATCCAGATGCCTTTTAAATGTTGCAATTGTACCAGCCTCACCCACTTCCTCTGGCAGCTCATTCCATACGTGCACCACCCTCTGTGTGAAAAAGTCGCCTGTTAGGTCCCTTTTAAATCTTTCCCTTCTCACCTTAACCCTATGCCCCCTAGTTTTGGACTCCTCCACCCTGGGGAAAAGACTTTGTCAATTTACCCTATCCATGACCCTCAAGATTTTATAGACCTCTCTAGTGACATCCCTTAGCCTCCAATGCCGCAGGGAAAAAAGCCCCAGTCTATTCAGCTTCACCCTATAGCTCAAAACCATCATAGAGTCATAGAGATGTACAGCATGGAAACAGACCCTTCGGTCCAACCCGTCCATGCCGACCAGATATCCCAACCCAATCCAGTCCCACCTGCCAGCACCCAGCCCATATCCCTCCAAACCCTTCCTATTCATATACCCATCCAAATTCCTCTTAAATGTTGCAATTGTACCAGCCTCCACCACATCATCTGGCAGGTCATTCCATACACGTACCAACCTCTGCATGAAAAAGTTGCCCTTTAGGTCTCTTTTATATCTTTCCCCTCTCACCCTAAACCTATGCCCTCCAGTTCTGGACTCCCTCACCCCAGGGAAAATACTTTGTCTATTTATTCCTATCCATGCCACTCATAATTTTGTAAACCTCTACAAGGTCAGTCCTCAGCCTCCGACGCTCCAGGGAAAACAGCCCCAGCCTGTCAAGCCTCTCCCTGTAACTCAGATCCTCCAACCCTGGCAACATCCTTGTAAACCTTTTCTGAACCCTTTCAAGTTTCACAACATCTTTCCGATAGAAAGGAGACCTGAATTGCACGCAATATTCCAACAATGGCCTAACCAATGTCCTGTAGAGCCGCAACATGACCTCCCAACTCCTGTACTCCATAATCTGACCAATAAAGGATAGCATACCAAATGCCTTCTTCACTATCCTATCTACCTGCAACTCCACTTTCAAGGAGCTATGAATCTGCCCTCCAAGGTCTCTTTGTTCAGCAACACTCCCTGGGACCTTACCATTAAGTGTATAAGTCCTGCTAAGATTTGCTTTCCCAAAATGCAGCACCTTGCATTTATCTGAATTAAACTCCATCTGCCACTTCTCAGCCCATTGGCCCATCTGGTCCAGATCCTGTTGTAATCTGAGATAACCTTCTTCGCTGTCCACTACACCTCCAATTTTGGTGTCATCTGCAAACTTACTAACTGTACCTCTTATGCTTGCATCCAAATCATTTATGTAAATAACAAAAAGTAGAGGGCCCAGCACTGATCTTTGTGGCACTCTACTGTTCACAGGCCTCCAGTCTGAAAAACAACCCTCCACCACAACCCTCTCTCTTCTATCTTTGAGCCAGTTCTGCATCCAAATGGTTAGTTCTCCCTGTATTCCATGAGATCTAACCTTACTAATCGGTCTCCCATGGGGAACCTTGTAGAATGCCTTACTGAAGTCCATATAGATCACACCCACTGCTCTGCCCTCATTAATCTTCTTTGTTACTTCTTCAAAAAACTCAATCAAGTTTGTGAGACATGATTTCCCACACACGAAGCCATGTTGACAATCCTGAATCAGTCCTTGCCTTTCCAAATACATGTACATCCTGTCCCTCAGGATTCCCTCCAACAACTTGCCCACCACTGAGTTCAGGCTCACTGATCTATAGTTCCCTGGCTTGTCTTTACCGCCCTTCTTAAACAGTGGCACCATGTTTGCCAACCTCCAGTCTTCCGGCACCTCACCTGTGACTATCGATGATACAAATATCTCAGCAAGAGGCCCACCAATCACGTCTCTAGCTTCCCACAGAGTTCTCGGGTACACCTGATCAGGTCCTGGGGATTTATCCACCTTTAACCGTTTCAAGACATCCAGCACTTCCTCCTCTGTAATCTGGACATTTTGCAAGATGTCACCATCTATTTCCCTACAGTCTATATCTTCCATATCTTTTTCCACAGTAAATACTGATGCAAAATATTCATTTAGTATCTCCTCCATTTTCTGTGGCTCCACACAAAGGCCGCCTTGCTGATCTTTGAGGGGCCCTATTCTCTCCCTAGTTATCCTTTTGTTCTTAATATATTTGTAAAAACCCTTAGGATTCTCCTTAATTCTATTTGCCAAAGTTATCTCATGTCCCCGTTTTGCCCTCCTGATTTCCCTCTTATGTATACTCCTACTTTCTTTATACTCTTCTAAGGATTCACTCGATCTATCCTGTCTATACCTGACATATACTTCCTTCCTTTTCTTAACCAACCCTCAATTTCTTTAGTCATCCAGCATTCTCTATGCCTACCAGCCTTCCCTTTCACCCTGACAGGAATATACTTTCTCTGGATTCTTGTTATCTCATTTCTGAAGGCTTCCCATTTTCCAGCCGTCCCTTTACCTGCGAACATTTGCCTCCAATCAGCTTTTGAAAGTTCTTGCCCAATACCATCAAAATTGGCCTTTCTGCAATTTAGAACTTCAACTTTTAGATCTGGTCTATCCTTTTCCATCACTATTTTAAAACGAATAGAATTATGGTGCTGGCCCCAAAGTGCTCCCCCACTGACACCTCAGTCACTTGCCCTGCCTTATTTCCCAAGAGTAGGTCAAGTTTTGCACTTTCTCTAGTAGGTACATCCACATACTGAATCAGAAAATTGTCTTGTACACACTTAACAAATTTCTCTCCACCTAAACCTTTAACACTATGGCAGTCCCAATCGATGTTTGGAAAGTTAAAGTCCCCTACCATAACTACCCTATTATTCTTAGAGATAGCTGAGATCTCCTTACAAGTTTGTTTCTCAATTTCCCTCTGACTATTGGGGGTCTATAATACAGTCCCAATAAGGTGGTTATCTGTTTCTTATTTCTCAGTTTCACCCAAATAACTTCACTGGATATATTTCCGGGAATATCCTCCCTCAGCAACAGCTGTAATGCTATCCCTTATCAAAATGCCACTCCCCCTCCTCTCTTGCCTCCCTTTCTATCCTTCCTGTAGCATTTGTATCCTGGAACATTCAGCTGCCAGTCCTGCCCATCCCTGAGCCATGCTTCCGTAATAGACAATAGGTGCAGGAGTAGGCCATTCTGCCCTTCGAGCCTGCACCACCATTCAATATGATCATGGCTGATCATCCTTAATCAGTATCCTGTTCCTGCCTATCTCCATAACCCTTGATTCCACTATCCTTGAGAGCTCTATCCAACTCTTTCTGAAATGAATGCAGAGACTGGGCCTCCTCTGCCCTCTGGGCAGAGCATTCCACACAGCCACCACTCTCTGGGTCAATAAGTTTCTCCTCATCTCTGTCCTAAATGGTCTACCCCGTATTTTTAAGCTGGTCCTCTGGTTCGGCACTCACCCATCAGCAGAAACATGTTTCCTGCCTCCAGAGTGTCCAATCCTTTAATAATCTTATATATCTCAATCAAATCCCCTCTCAGTCTTCTAAACTCAAGGGTATACAAGCTCAGTCGCTCCAGTCTTTTAGTGTAAGGTAATCCCGCCATTCCAGGAATTGACCTTGTGAACCTACACTGCACTCCCTCAATAGCCAGAATGCCTTTCCTCAAATTTGGAGACCAGAACTGCACACAGTACTCCAGGTGTGGACTCACCAGGGCCCTGTACAGCTGCAGAAGAACCTCTTTGCTTCTATACTCAATCCCTCTTGTTATGAAGGCCAGCATGCTATTAGCCTTCTTCATTACCTGCATGTTTAACTTCATTGACTGGTGTACAAGAACACCCAGATCTCTTTGTACTGCCCCTTTACGTAAATTGATTCCATTTAGGTAGTACTCTGCCTTCCTGTTCTTGCCACCAAAGTGGATAACCGTACATTTATCCACATTAAACTGCATCTGCCATGCATCTGACCACTCACCTAACCTGTCCTGGTCTCCCTGTAATCTCCAAACATCCTCCTCACATTTCACCCTGCTACCCAGCTTAGTATCATCAGCAAATTTGCTAATGTTATTACTAATACCATCTTCTATATCATTAATATCTATTGTAAAAAGCTGCGGTCCCAACACTGATCCCTGTGGTACCCCACTGGTCACTGCCTGCCATTCCGAAAGGGAGCCATTTATCACTACTCTTTGTTTCCTGTCAGCCAACCAACTTTCAATCCAAGTTAGTACTTTGCCCCCAATACCATGCGCCCTAATTTTGCTCACTAACCTCGTTTATGGGTCTTTATCAAAAGCTTTCTGAAAGCCCAGGTACACTACATCTACTGGATCTCCCTCGTCCATCTTCAGAGTTATATTCTCAAAAAATTCCAGAAGATTAGTCAAGCATGATTTCCCCTTCATAAATCCATGCTGACTCTGACCTATCCTGTTATTACTATCCAGATGTGTCGTAATTTCATCCTTTATAATAGACTCCAGCATCTTTCCCACCACTGAGGTCAGACTAACTGGTCTATAACTTCCTGCTTTCTCTCTCCCACCTTTCTTAAAAAGTGGTACAACATTAGCCACCCTCCAATCCGCAGGAACTGATCTCAAATCTATCGAACTCTGGAAAATAATCACCAACGTATCCACGATTTCTCGAGCCACCTCCTTCAGTACCCTGGGATGTAGACCATCAGGCCCCGGGGACTTATCAATCTTCAGACCTAACAGTCTCTCCAACACCAATTCCTGGCAAATATAAATTCTCTTCAGTTCAGGTCCTTCAGCCACTGTTCCCTCAGGGAGATTGCTTGTGTCTTCCCCAGTGAACACAGATCTGAAGTACCAATTCAATTCTTCTGCCATTTCTTTGTTCCCAGTAATATATTCCCCTGTTTCTGTCTTCAAGGGCCCAATTTTAGTCTTAACCATTTTTTTGCCTTTCACATACCTATCCTCCTTTATATTTTTGGCCAGTTTACCTTCGTACCTCATTTTCTCTCTGCGTATTTCCTTCTTAGTAATCTTCTGTTGTTCTTTAAAAGCTTCCCAGTCCTCTGTTTTCCCACTTATCTTTGCTATGTTATACTTTTTCTCTTTTAATTAATATGTTTCTTAACTTCCCTCGTCAGCCACGGCCACCCATGCCTCCTCCTAGGATCTTTCTTCCTTTTTGGAATGAACTGATCCTGCATCTTCTGCACTATACACAGAAATATCTGCCATTGTTCCTCCACTGTCATCCCTGCTAAGGTATTGCACCAATGAACTTTGGCCAGCTCCTCCCTCATAGCTCCATAGTTCCTTTATTCAACTGAAATATTGTCACTTCCAATTGTACCGTCTCCCTCTCAAATTGCAGATTGAAGCTTATTGTATTATGGTCACTACTTCCCAATGGCTCCTTCACTTCAAGGTCCCTGATCAATTCTGGTTCGTTGCACAATACCAGATCCAGAATTGCCTTCTCCCTGGTCGGCTCCAGCACCAGCTGTTCTAAGAATCCATCTCAGAGGCATTCCACAAAGTCGCTTTCTTGAGGTCCAATACCATCCTGATTCTCCCAGTCTACCTGAATGTTGAAATCCCCCATAACAACTGTAGTAACATCTTTGTAACAGGCCAATTTCGGCTCCTGATTCAACTTACATCCGACATCCAGACTACTGTTTGGGGGCCTGTAGATAACTCCCAAGAGGGTCTTTTTACCCTTAGAATTTCTCAGCTCTATCTATACTGACTCTACATCCCCTGATTCTAAGTCCTCCCGCGCAAGGGACTGAATATCATCCCTTACCAACATGGCCACACCCCCCCCGCCCGTCAGTCTGTCCTTACGAGAGCACGTGTAACCTTGAATATTCATTTCCTAGGCCCTGTCCACTTGAAGCCATGTCTCAGTTATTGCTATGATATCCCAATCCCATGTTCCTAATCATGTCCTGAGTTCATTTGCCTTCCCTGTTAGGCCCCTGGCATTGAAATAAATGCAGTTTAATTTATTTGACCTACCTTGTCCCAGCCTGTCCCGACTGTTTGACTAACTTCTGTTTTCAGCTGTACCCGTCTCAGATCGATCTCTTTCCTCATTATCTCCCTGGGTTCCCCCCCGCGCTCCCCCTCCACCTTACTAGTTTATATCCTCCCAAGCAGTTCTAGCAAATTTCCCTGCCAGTATATTAGTCCCCTTCCAATTTAGGTGCAATCTGTCCTTCTTGTACAGGTCACTTCTGCCCCAAAAGAGATTCCAATGATCCAAAAATGTGTATTCTTCTCCTATACACCAGCTTCTCAGCCATGCATTTATCTGCTCTATTCTCCTATTCCTACCCTCACTAGCTCGTAGCACTGGGAGTAATCCAGATATTACTACCCTTGAGGACCTTCTTTTTAAATTTCTGCCTAACTCTCTGTAATATCCCTTCAGAATCTTAACCTTTTCCCTTCCAATGTCGTTGGTTCCAATGTGGACAATGACCTCTTGCTGGCCCCTCTCCCTGGTGAGAACATTCTGCACCCTCTCTGAGACATCCTTGATCCTGGCACCAGGGAAACAACACACTATTCTGCTTTTTCCCTGCTGGCCACAGAAACGTCTGTCTGTACCTCTGACTACAGAATCCCCTAACACACTTGATCTCTTGGAAGCCGACGTACCCCTCATTGCATTAGAGCCAGTCTCAATACCAGAAACTTGGCTGTTTGTGCTACATTCCTCTGAGAATCCATCACCCCCTACATTTTCCAAAACCGCATACCTGTTTGAAATGGGTATATCCACAAAAGACTCCTGCACTAGCTGCCTACTTCTCTTACCCTTCCTGGAGTTAACCCATCTATGTGAGTGTATCTGAGACTTTCCCCCCTCCCTATAACTGCCCTCCATCACATACTGTTGCTGTTGCAAATACCTCATCACTTCTATCTGTCTCTCCAACCGATCCACTCGATCTGATAAGATTTGCATCCAACAGCATTTATGGCAGATATAATCTGCAGTAACCCTTAAACTCTCTTTAAACTCCCACATTTGACAAGAAGTACATATCATTGCAAAGGCCATTTTTGCTCCTTCACAATCTACAGACCCAAAAAATAACATCGTCTTATTCATCTACAAACACTGCACCAGGTTAAATTAATAGCTATGGCTTATATTTTAAGTTTAATCAAGAGACTTATCTCCAAAAACATATAATCAAGAAAGAATCCACTATACTCACTACTGCAGCCTTTCTTTTGGACAGACTTAAAACAACAATTAACTTATCTGATTCTGTGTTGTGAACTTCGCCCAACAGTTCCTCCAAGATTAGTTGTGAATTTCAATGTTTGTTAATTTTCCCAGATGCACTCCGATGTCCAGCGATACACGAACTCAAACAGCAAAGGCAGTAACTGTGCAGGTTCTCTCTCTCGCGCTCTCTCTCTCTCTCCCCTGCACTGTCCTCACCATGTGCTTCCTTTGTCTGCTCTTCTCCCTTTTAAACTGCTGTTGTTTTGACTTTTTTTTTCCCAAAGTTCCGAAACAATGCAACAGCATATAAAACAGTAATTGCTGCTCCTAGCATTTGAGGAAATCACCTCCAACACCTAAAATATCTCAAAAAAAGGAGCAGCTCTTCCAGCCAGAAATTTTTCCTGTCCTCCATCTTGGATTACCTGAACCCTTTCAAGTTTCACAACATCGTTCCTTTAGCAGGGAGACCAGAATTGAACACAGTATACCAAAAGTGGCCTAACCAATGTACTGTACAGCCTCAACATCACTTCCCAGCTCCTAGACTCAGTGCTCTGACCAACAGAAGCCAGCATACCAAACACTTTCTTCACTATCCTGTCTACCTGGGATTCCACTTTCAAGGACCTATGAATCTGCACTCCAAGGTTTCTTTGTTTAGCAACAGCCTCCAGAACCTTATCATTAAGTTTATAAGTCCTACCCTGATTTGCCTTTCCCAAATGCATCATCTCACATTTACCTAAATTAGATTAGGTTCCCTACAGTGTGGAAACAGGCCCTTTGGCCCAACCAGTCCACACCGACCCTCTGAAGAGTAACCCACCCAGATCCATTTCCCTCTGACTAACACACCTAATGCTACGGGCAATTTAGCATGGCCAATTCACCTGACCTGCACATCTTTGGACTGTGGGAGGAAACCGGAGCACCCAGAGGGAACCGGAGCACCCACGCAGACACGGGGAGAATGTGCAAACTCCACACAGACAGTCGCCCGAAGCTGGAATTGAACCTGGGACCCTGGTGCTGTGAGGCAGTAGTGCTAACCACTGAGCCACCGTGCTGCCCATTATCTATTACTGAGACTTGGTTGAGGGAAGGACATGATTGGCAACTAAATATCCCAGGATATCGATGCTTTAAGCGGGATAGAGAGGGAGGTAAAAGGAGTGGAGGATTTGCATTACTGGTCAGACAGGATACTACAGCTGTATTGAAGGAGGGCACTATCAAGCAGTGAGCCCGGTCAGGTGGTTGAAGTTTCAGTAGGGAATTACTTTGGGAATAGTGATCACAATTCTCTAAGTTTTAAAATACTCATGGACAAAGATGAGAGTGGTCCTAAAGGAAGAGTGCGAAATCGGGAGAAGACCAACTATAGCAAAATTCGGCAAGAGCTGGGGAATGTGGATTGGGAGCAGCTGTTTGAAGGTAAATCCATATTTGATAAGTGGGAGGCTTTTAAAGAGAGGTTGATTAAGTGCAGGTCAGACATGTGCCTGTGAAAATGAGGGATAGAAATGACAAGATTAGGGAAACATGGATGACAGGTGAAATTGTGAGACTAGCTAAGAAGAAAAAGGATGCATACATAAGGTCTAGGTGACTGAAAACAGACGAAGCTTTGGAAGAATATGAAATGAGGAATTAAGAGGGCTAAACCCGGTCATGAAGTGTCTTTAGCAAATAGGGTTAAAGAAAATCACAAAGCCTTCCATTCGTATATGAAGAGCAAGAGGGTAACTAGAGAAAGGATTGGCCCACTTAAGGACAAAGGAGGGAAGTTATGCATGGAGTCAGAGAAAATGGGTGAGTACTTTGCATTGGTATTCACCTAGGAGAGGGACATGACAGATGTTGAGGTTAAGAATAGATGTTTGATTACTCTAGATCAAGTCAGCATAAGGAGGAAGGTATTAAGGTGGACAAGTCCCCAGGTCCGGATGGGATCTATCCCAGGTTATTGAGGGAAGCGAGAGGGGAAATAGCTGGGGCCTTAACAGATAACTTTGCAGCATCCTTGAACATGGGTGAGGTCCCAGCGGACTGGAAAATTGCTGATGTTGTCCTCTTATTTAATAAGAGTAGCAGGGACAATCCAGGGAATTAGAAACCGGTGAGCCTGCCGTCAGTGGTAGGGAAGCTGCTGGAGAAGATACTGAGGGACTGGATCTATTCCCATTTGGAACAAAATGGACTTATCAGTGATAGGCAACATGGTTTTTGCAGGTAAGATCATGTCTTACCAACCTAATAGCATTCTTTGAGGAAGTGACAAAGTTGTTTGATGAGGGCAGGGCTGTAGTTGTCATATGCATGGAGTTTAGTAAGGCATTTGATAAGGTTTAAGATTAGACTGGTGCTGGAAAAGCACAGCAGGTCAGGCAGCATAGAGAAGCAGGAAAATCGATGTTTCGGGCAAAAGCCCTTCATCAGGAAGGTTTCCATGGTAGGTTGATGGAGAGAGTGGAGTCGCATGGGGTCCATGGTTGTTCTAGCTTGATGGATAGAGAGCTGTCTGGGCAGTAGGAGACAGAGAGTAGAAGTAGGATTTCTTCAAAATGGAGAACTGTGACCAGTGGTGTTCCACAGGGATCCATTTGTGATATACATAAATGATCTGGAAGAAGATACAGGTGGTCTAATTAGCAAGTTTGCAGATGATATTAAGATTGATGGAGTAGCAGATAATGAAGGGGACTGTCAGAGAATGCAGCAGAATATAGACAGATTGGAGAGTTGGGCAGAAAAAAGGGAGATGGAATTCAAGCTGGGCAAGTGCGAGGGGATGCATTTTGGAAGATCCAATTTGAGAGTGAACTATACGATAGATGGAAAAGCTCTGGGGAAAATTGATGTACAGAGAGATCTGGGTGTTCAGGTCCATTGTACCCTGAAGGTGGCAACGCAGGTCGATAAGAGTGATCCAGAAGGCATACGGCATGCTTTGCTTCATCGGACAGAGTATTGAGTACAAGAGTTGGCAGGTCATGTTACAGTTGTATAGGACTTTGGTTTGGTGTACATTTGGAATACTGCGTACAGTTCTGGTCACCACATTGCCAAAAGGATGTGGATATTTTGGAGAGGGTGCAGTGGAGGTTCACCAGGATGTTGCCTGGTATGGAGGGTGCTAGCTATGAAGCGGGATTGAGTGGATTAGGATTATTTTAATTAGAAAGACAGAGGTTAAGGGGGGACCTGATTGAGGTCTACAAAATCTTGAGAGGTATAGATAGGGTAGATAGCAAGAAGCTTTCACCCACAGTGGGGGACTCAATTATTAGGCATCACAAGTTCAAGGTGAAAGGGGAAATGTTTAAGGGGGCTATGTATGGAAAATTCTTTATGCAGAGGGTGGAGCGTCATTTAAGATGTATCTAGACAGATACATGAATGGGCAGGGAGCAAGGGGATACAGATCCTTAGAAAATAGGTGACAGGTTTAGGTAGAGAATCTGGATCGGCGCAGGCTAGGTGTTCCTGTGCTGTAATTTTCTTTGTTCTTTGTAAAGCCCATTTGCCACTCCTTGGTCCCATTAAACTCTGTGATAACCTTCTTCGCTGTCCATTACATCACCAATTTTGGTATCACCAGCAAATTTACTAACTGTAATTCCTATGTTCACATCAAAATCATTTATATAATGATGAAAAGCAGTGGACCTAGCACCGATCCTTGTGGCACACCACTGGTCACAGGTCTCTAGTCTGAAAAACAACTCTCTACCACCACCCTCTGTCTTCTTCCTTCAAGCCAGTTCTGTATCCAAATGGTTAGTTCTACTTGTATTCCATGTGATCTAACTTTGCTAACCAATCTACCATGAGGAACCTTGTCAAACACCTCACTGAAGTCCATATAGATCATGGAGTTGGAAAAGCACAGCAGATCAGGCAGCATCCAAGATGCAAGAGAATCAATGTTTCAAGCGTAAGTCCTTCGTCAGGAATGAGTGAGGACTGCAGATGCTGAAGATGAGAGTTGAAGAGTGTGGAGCTGGAAAAGCACAGCAGATCAGGCAGCATCCGAGGTGCAAAAGAATCAATGTTTCAAGCATAAGCCCTTCATCAGGATTTCCTGACGAAGGACGTATGCTTGAATCATCAATTCTCCTACAGTTACATCCTCCTGTGCCTGATCATAGATAAAATTTGAATTTAAAAATCTGTAGGATGTATCCAATTCCTAGAGCAAGTGTCCAGGTAACACCTTGATGTGATGCAACATCTATAGCACAGCTTCTTAAATCTGATCTGAGAGTCCTTGAACAGCAAATACTACTACAGATGTGTTTGCCCAAGATAACATTGGTATCCAGCAGTGCTCACAAGCTACAGCAGCAACACATCACCAAGTTGCCAACCCTTTGTCAGCTGAGGTAATGTCCTGTGGCAGAGGACATCATAGTCAAACTTCTTCCACATTCAACAATAATCAGTAAGAGTTGTTGAAGTACTAAAGTCAAGTAGCTTAGCACTGACTGAAGATTGCATTTGGAACTTCCTTGAACTGTAAAAGTCCACGGATACACATTGAGATTGAGTATAGGCCAGGCTTGCACACTGTTATAGCTCAATCCCAAATTGAATATTCATTCACATAGCCATTTATGGTTGTGTATTTAGCCACATTATCCTCTCTTACAAACTCTCTGTTACTGCAATTAAATGCAGATTTATACAAAGAATCACAGTTCTGGCATCCAGTAAATGAACAATTTTAAATTTAAACAACTTTTCAAGCAAAAATTATTTTGGTTTGGGGTGTTTGCAGATTGAAATAATCCACCCATCCTTGTCTAGGTATGATAAGACTCGCCTGCATAAAACTGTGGGTCTTGCTCCTCTTGTTCAGCTCCCTCGGCAGACTGGTCGTGGGAATCTTCCTCTGCTTCATCCAGCGGCTGTGTTGCTGTTCTCTCTCTGTAGTAATCTGGGACCAGCTGCCCATCTTGGAGATACAGAGACTGAGGCACAAAGGCAGGGAATCCTGAAATGGCCAATACATGTAAACTTTATTTTCTTCATTTGTTCATGGGATGTGAGTATTGCCGTATGGGCCATCATTTGTTGACTATCTCTAATTGCCCAGAGGATTGTTAAGAGTCAATCATAGTGCTGTGGTTCTGGAATCACATGTAGGCCTCACCAGGTAAGGATGGCATATTTCCTCCCCTAAAAGGCATTAATGAACCAGATGGGATTTACAATACTCAGTAGTGGTTATATAGTTGCCATTAGATCACTGGAGAAACATAGGAATGTACAGTTGAGGTTAAAAATCAGATCAGCCATGATCTCACTAAATGGTGGAGCAGGCTCAAGGGCTCAATAAGGAACTCTTATTCCTTATTTGTATTAAGCTAGCAATTTTAAATTTCTAGATATTATTGATCTGAAATTTCGCCACCTACCATGGTGGGATTCAAGAACCCAGTACCCAGGACATTAGCCTGGTATTCAGGATTGCTTGCCTAGTGACGTTATCACTACACCATCGTCAGCCCTATTGTTTCTGTGTCCCGTCATTTCGTACTGTTAATGGTGGTGACATTTGCTGAATAACAGCTCCTTGAGTACTGGTAACTCACTCAACTGGTATCTTCTATGTTCTTGTAAATCTTCAACTACAAGTATTTGCTGCAACATAGTTTGCTTTGCCATAGGGAGTATTGAAGCAGAGGCCACTGGAACTTTTAAGGGAAATTGGATTAATGTTTGGAGATGGGAAAATACAATATTATGGCAAGAGAATGGGGCATTGGGATTAGATCTGGAATACTGTGAAAAATAGATAGCACAGACACAAAGGGCCTGCCTTTGTCTCAAGGGAGTGTGGCCTTGCTGGATATTTGACTACGGAGGCCATCAGAACTGAGTTTGATTCTCGCCTTGCCTGATATCCAAATAGACCGTTTGGCAATGGGAAGTGGCTAATTGTCGGGAGCTCAGGCTGATATTTATACTCTGAGAAAGTGAGGACTGCAGATGCTGGAAATCAGAGCTGAAACTGTGTTGCTGGAAAAGCACAGCAGGTCAGGCAGCATCCAAGGAGCAGGAGAATCAATGTTTCGGGCAGGAGCCCTTCCTGAATAAGGGCTCATGCCCGAAACGTCGGTTCTCCTGCTCCTTGGATGCTGCCTGACCTGCGCTTTTCCAGCCACACATTTTCAGCTCTGATATTTATACTCTCCAGCTTCAGAGGTGAACAGTAGTTATTTTTTTCTGTGCAGAGTAGCTAATTCAACAGAAACTGTGTCTGGAGCATAAACCGTCTAATTTACAAATTTATATTTAAAGAGTACGAGCAGAACCTAATAAAAGATAAGTGATCAAGGAATAAACTTGTATAATTTTCAGCAATTAAAAAGATCATATGTTAGCTTCCCCTGACTTTAGTTCAGCTAACAAAAATTACATAACTATCCTACTTAGCTGTACTGTAGTGGCCCTGGTTGAAACTCTGGTCTGTTTGTGTGGGCTAATTTTAGGCTGGATAGTTTATCTTTTAAATCTAGTTTATTTATTTGATGCTAAGGGTATTGTGGAACAATAGCGCATACAGATAATGGCAATCCCCAAATTGGCTGTAAACTGCCTTGCTTACTACAACATCAACTTGCATTTATGTAGTACCGGTAAAGTAGTCAAACAGTGCAAGGCCCTCAACGGGAGCTTTAAGCATAATTTGACACAGAGTCTACATGGAGATATTGGATGCGACCAAGAGCTTGGTTAAAGAGTTGAATTTTCAGGACTGTGTTTAAAGCAGTATATGAACAGATGACAAGGTTAAGGGAGAGGATTCCAGAGTTAGGACTGGGGCAGCTGATGCCATAATCCCAACAAGAATACAGGTTTGGAGGAGCTCAAAGACTTCAAAAGGTTCTTGGCTAGGAGGTTACTAAGGTATTGAGGGAGGAGGACATGGACGGATTTGAAAATTAGATTAGATTCCCTACAGTGTGGGAAAAGGCCATTCGGCCCAACAAGTCCACACCGACCCTCTGAAGAGTATCCCACCCTACCCTATATTTACCCCCAACTAATGCACCTGACACTATGGAAAATTTAGCATGGCCAATTCACATCTTTGAATCGTGGGATGAAACTGGAGCACCCAGAGGAAACCCACACAGACATGGGGAGAATGTGCAAACACCACACAGACAGTCGGCCGAGGCAGGAATCAAACACGGGTGCCTGGTGCTGTGAAGCAGCAGTGCTAACCACTGAGCCACCATACCGCCCTAATAATGATGAGAATTTTAAAAACAACACTTTGTCAGATTGTGAGCCAGTGTAGGTTAGAGAGAAGGGGAAGTTGAGTGACCATGAATTGGTATGAAACATCAGAAGCTCAGAGGGTGCTTCTTAGGAGGTTGACAAGAAAACATTGGAAGTTTAAAGTTACAAAAGACATTGATGACAGCTGCACAGTCAAGTCAAGTGACCAGTCCAAAGCACTAAAGGGTAAATTTTATAAGAAGAACCACTTTTAAAAGTAGTGTTGGAGATATTTTCTAATCAGCCTGTTCAGAGATATTATTAAACCTTTCTAGAACAGGTGGGACTTGAACCCAGGCCTCCTGGTCCATGGGTGTGGATACTACCACTGCCCCAAGAGGGGCCCAAAAATATTGTTGTATAGTCCAAGCCTAAAATAGTATTCATCCCTTTACGCCACCCCACCACCCCTTAATCTTCAAACTGAAAGAAGTGTGGATGCTGTAAATCAAAAACAAAAACGAAGTTGCTGAAAAGGTTCAGCAGGTCTGGCAGCATCTGAGGAAGGGTCATTCAACCCAAATGTTTACTCTCATTTATCTCCACAGATGCTGCCAGACTTGCTGCTTTTCCAGCAATTTCTATTTCTGCTCTTAATATTCAACTCTGATTTGTTCTCTGCCTTTACTGCACAGCCTAGCTGATTACTCTAGCCATTTATCAGACCCTATATGATGCAGTTCCTCCTGCAATTCAACGGAAATTTATTTTCCCTAGTTTGAAATTTGACATTTGTTTCTATCATCCTGCTGTATTGTTAAGTGATATTTAGGCTTTATGTTATCTTAGACATTTAATACTTTAAATACTTTCAACCAGATTTCCCTTAACTGTCCTTTCCTTTGACTGTGGTAACTGAGCTTTTTTCTTAATCTTTCCGTATAACTCATTCTCCTTCCATTTGCAATTGTCCTCATTGCTTTATATTTTAAGGGCATCCTTTTATAAAGTAAAGAATAAATAAAACCATAACAGTGAATGATGTTAGGAACAGAAGCAAAGAAATGCTTTTCCCCATCCAGCTTACTCTTCCTGTTCAGTGTACCTGTGTAATTATTTTAAGAGAGGCTTCAAGCCCCCGCCCCACCATCTCACTTGTCTTGGCTGTGATGCTGCCTGTGATTAAATGCTTTGCCGACTGACATTTATTGTTTGAGCTCTCACTGCTCATTTGGGTGAAATTGTAGGGAATGATTTGAATTGTATCCCTGAGTTTGAGAAGACCAATGGGACGATTTGAAATCTGGATGTCAATAGACATAGAGCTCACGGATCTTATTGATTCTGTACAGAAACAGTTAAACCACAAGCTGTGTGAGGGTAAAAGGTTGGGCACACTGGGTTTAAAGGCGTAAGGTCAGAAATTTCTGGCTGGTGAATTTTAGGCACAATGTCCCTGACTCCATGAGGCTTAGTCCACTTTATTAATTGATATCATTGCAGCTTCTTTTAAAGGTCCCAGTTGACTGTGATTTAAATCCCCCAAGAATGAACATTTTAGAGTCATAGAGATGTACAGCATGGAAATAGACCCTTCGGTCCAACCCGTCCATGTTGACCAGATACCCCAACCCAGTCTAGTCCCACCTGCCAGCACCCGGCCCATATCCCTCCAAACCCTTCCAATTCATGTACCCATCCAAATGCCTCTTAAATGTTGCAATTACACCAGCCTCCACCTCTTCCTCTGGCATCTCATTCCAAGCACATACCACCCTCTGTGTGAAAAAGTTGCCCCTTAGGTCCCTTTTATATCTTTCCCCTCTCACCCTAAACCTATGCCCTCTAGTTCTGAACTCCCGACCCCAGGGAAAAGACTTTGTCTATTTATCCTCTCCTTGCCCCTCATGATATTGTAAACTTCTATAAAGTCACCCCTCAGCCTCCAACGCTCCAGGGAAAACGGCCCCAGCCTGTTCAGCCTCTCCCTATAGCTCAAATCCTCTAACCCTGGGAACATCCTTGTAAATCTTTTCTGAACCCTTTCAAGTTTCACAACATCTTTCTGATAGGAAGGAGACCAGAATTGCACGCAATATTCCAAAAGTGGCGTAACTAATGTCCTATACAGCCGCAACATGACCTCCCAACTCCTGTACTCAATACTCTGACCAATAAAATTGTATTTATATGGTATGTTTCAAGATGTCGAGTCATCTCAAACCATCTTACAACCAATAAAATTCTTCAGAATTGTAGTCATTGGTGGAATACATGAAATGTGGCAACTAATTTGCACACAGCAAGATCCCACAACAGCAAAGTGATAATGACTAGATAGTTTATTTGCTGTGGTGATGGTTGAGGAATAAATATTGTCCTGGGTACTGGGGAGAACAGCAACATCTTAATGTTGCAGCACTCCCTCAGTGCTGTACTGGGAGTGTCAGCCTGGATTATGTGCTAATGTCTCAAACGCAATTAAAGATTTTGGTCTTTTACAAAGAAAGGGGATGGAAAGTGATCCTGGTACTTTTGAATTGTGATAAGATCATTGTTGGCTAATGCAACAAGCAGCAACTTAACATTGAATTCTCATTGTGGTTGCACTTTGAACTCACAGCCTTCTGAAGCAAGTATCCACCACTGAATGAACTGATGGAACAGTAATTAATTTATTATAGATGACTTCAGTACCCTCAATAAGGGAATAATAATGTTTTAAATCAGCTGGGATTCCTGCTCACTATTCACTGACTACTGATTAAAATTGCTTGACTGTAGAATTTGGACGATTACAAGATTGGCTGTGTGCAATACATGATCAAACAATTAGTTAAAGTACCCACACAGCATCCAGACTCTGTCAGGAAGAATGACTGCCTGGGTAAGATGTCAGAGGGCAAGTTTTAACTGTGGAACTGTATCTTGGCATTATTCATCCTTCATCCAGGGAAGGAATGGGTAAAAAACACACTCAGCACAGCTTGCTGACTGTGAATGCTCAGAGATCCCGAGCATTGTATTGAATTGGGGTCAACTCCTTTCAAAAAGGATAAGAGAGGATGTGGACGAGGTGGGTCAGGAATTCAGTCACATGGAGAGATTGGGGAAGCTGAGATCTCCTTGGAGCAGAGGAAGTTAAGTGAATTGATAGCTGTGTTTGCTATCAGATATTGATTGTTTGCATCAATAAGGAGAGACTGTTCCTAAAGGCAGAAGGGTCAGAAACCAGAAAACACAAATTTAAGGTGATTGCCAAAAGAACAAGGGTGCTGTGAGGATGTGCTTTTTATGCAGCAAATGGTTATCAAAGCAGATTCAGTAGTAACTTTCAAAAGGGAATTGAGTTAGTACTGTGGGGAGAAATACAGGACAGTGGGAAAAGAGCTGTGGAGTGGGACTAATTGGAAAGCTGTTTTGAAGAGCTGACACAGACATGATGGACCAAATGGCCTCCTTCTGTCCTGTTTCATTCCACGATTCTGTCTGTTCAAAGCATGTTGCGCAGTGAGGGTGAAGCTTGTTATTTTTCTCCTGCTCCAACCTGTGTAAACCATTTTAATTTTCAACTATTTCATTGATGCTCCTGTAATTTAGTAAATCACGGTCATAAT
Source organism: Chiloscyllium plagiosum (assembly GCF_037043375.1). Lineage (NCBI taxonomy): Eukaryota > Metazoa > Chordata > Chondrichthyes > Orectolobiformes > Hemiscylliidae > Chiloscyllium > Chiloscyllium plagiosum. The sequence goes on from NW_028270170.1 coordinate 3,952,850, forward strand.
GTGACTCTCTTATTGGGGAGAAGAATGTGGAATTCAATTTCATTATTCCTGAAACGTGAGAACCTTAAGGGATTTAAAAAGTAATATTGAGGGAGAGGAGATAGTGGGTGGTCTGAGTGGAGTGGATTGAATAAAGCTCTTGTGCTGGCTTGATCACATTACTGATCTTTAAACGCTCAGACATTCTTAGCTACCCAACATCAAGAACAGCAAAGCCCTGCTCAGCACAAGAGAAATGCAATTAAAGATTCTGGTCTTTTACAAAGAAAGGAGATGGAAAGTGGTTCAATTCCTGGTACTTTTGAATTGTGATAAGATCATTGTGGGCTAATGCAACAAGCAGCAACTTAACATTGAATTCTCATTGTGGTTGCACTTTGATGTACCACCGTCTCATCTCCTGATAAGATCAACTTCCATTCCACTGACGTTCAGTGTGACCTTAAACAGGACTTGATAATATCTGGAAAGAATGTAGGTTTTTTTCCTTCTTCATCCTTGGGACTGCCAAATTAAAAAAAACAACAGGATGTGATTTTCAATATAGATAGCCTGTACAAAGATCCTCGTTTGTTGGCCCGTATTGGCTGTATCATTAACCTTTCGAATACTGCATTACTTTGGGCATGTTTTGTGTGCTTGAAGTTAGAACAAGCTACGAGTGCTATGTGCACTGCCCTAGATCTACCGCCGGCACAACTTTCATCCCCCTTCCCCCCCACCCCTCATTCTCAAAACAACACCAACTTGCCCTGTTAATATTCAGTCTCTTTGTGGAATCAAAGGTGTGACACAAGCCACACATTAGAACAAGTGACCAAATGTTTGATCAAAGATTTTGATCACATGTCGGTTTTAAGGAGTGTCTTAAAAAAGAGGGGATGTGGAAAGGTTTCGGCGTGGAATTGCAGAGCTCAGAGGCCAGGCAGCTGAAGCAAGGCACAGTTAACCAATGCCAGAGCAATCAAAATTAAGGATGAACAGGAGGGCAGAATGGAGAACTATTAATTAAAAGCATTATATAAATCCAAGTGATTGTTGTTTCCTTCTGATGTGGCATTTCATGAATTAAATTCTTATAAACAATTTTTCTTTTAAAAGTTGGTTTTGTTACTCTATCACAGTCTTTGGAAGAGTAAAATAAGTAAACCAGTTGGGTCAGTGATGTGCCTTGATGTAAAGATGCTGATTTTGTAACTTCATAAAATATTTAAAGACATGCTAAGTTGTGAAACCCTGTGCTGATTTTTAAACCAAAAACTGTCAAATATCTCAATCAATCACGCTTAGTTCAGTTTTCGGTGTTCAGTTTATTTGTTGAAATCACAAATTGCACTGTTATTGCTATGTTGCAAAATATTTATTTTAATTTTTTTTTAGATTAGATTTCAGTGTGGAAACAGGCCCTTCGGCCCAACAAGTCCACACCGACCCGCCGAAGCGCAACCCACCCATACCCCTACATTGACCCCTTACCTAACACTACGGGCAATTTAGTATGGCCAATTCACCTGGCCCTGCACATATTTGTGACTGTGGGAGGAAACCGGAGCACCCGGAGGAAACCCACGCAGGCACGGGGAGAACGTGCAAACTCCACAGTCAGTCGCCTGAGGCGGGAATTGAACCCGGGTCTCAGGCGCTGTGAGGCAGCAGTGCTAACCACTGTACCACCGTGCCGTCCACAAAGCACTGTTTGCGGTTAACAGCTCCACACTATTGTAAGGAGATTGAGGCTTTATAATGTGGAGCAAGGACTCACCATGTGAGGATGTACAAATATCAAGAAAGAGTTGATAAATTCAGATTTCATCATTAGGAACAAGTCAGGTTATGCAATGTTAGACATGTTTAAAATTATGAAGGAGTGGAATAGGTAAATGATTTTGACTGCATCCAATGGTCAAAGGGTCTAGAATGAGGTACCATGGATGGAAAATCGTATGTAAGAAAGTTGTTTCTGGATTAGTGGTGCTGGAAGAGCACAGCAGTTCAGGCAGCATCCGAGGAGCAGTAAAATCGATGTTTTGGGCAAAAGCCCTTCGTCTTCCAGCACCATTAATCCAGAATCTGGTTTCCAGCATCTGCAGTCATTGTTTTTAACCTGTAAGAAATTTGTAACAGTTCACTTTGTGGAATTCAGTTACACAGTGAGTAGTTGAGGCAAATTATGTCAACATGCAAGATTAGATTGGGTGAAGAAGAGAATGAAAGGATATGGATAAATAGTGGTAATGTTATTGGGATTCTTTGTAAATGTGGAGGGTAAACATCAACACAGACTGATAGAGCTGAATGGCATCCACCCATGTTGTAACTTATTTGTATTTTTAAAGTACTTTTGCCAACACAGCGGAACTTTAGAAATTTTGACTTTTACAACTGACTTATTTCCACTTATATTCTTTATACTTTTGGTGGCTTCCTGTTCTATAGCCATTTTCCATTTTGGTAGATTTCTTGATTGAAAATGTGATTAAATTCTGATATTTCCTAGTAACTTACCATGATTACGTTGTGATCATTTGTGCCCTGATTTTGGGAGTGGTGGTGAGAATTGCTGTTAGCCAAACAAAGGATGATAATACCAAGTATGGAACATAAAAGAGGAGGAGGCTATTCAGCCCAAAAAGAACAACCTGTTAATCAACTGGATCACAACTGGATCACAAATTCTTTCTACTCTCTTTGGTTCAATAATCTTTAATGTTTTACCCAACAAAAAGTGTGGTAATCTTCCAATCTGTAACCTTCTCCTGCCTAAAGGAGAAACATAGTCACAATTGATGTCTTTTGGCAGTCCCCCCCCATGTCACAATAATAGCTTTTATTACTTCTCAGAAGCATTGTAAAACAGAATATGACATTGAGCTATGGCAGAAGATGTTATGTTAGATGACCAAAATCTCTGTCAAAAAGGTAACTTCTAAGGAATATCTTGAGGCAGGAAAGTGAAGTGGAGGGAGGGAATTCTAGTGCTCAGGATCTTGAGCAACTGAGATATGGCCATCAGTGGTAGAGCAGTTCAAATCCATATGTTCAAGGGGTCAGCGTTAGGTGACTGCAGAGATCTTTGAGAGTCCAAAACTGAAAACGAGAGATGAAGAATCTGGCTTGACGATAATTAAATGTCTATTGTCACTCATTGTCTAAGTACAAATACAATGATTGGTGAGGGCTTTTGTGGTGCAGTTGTGGAAACCCTACCTTTGCACCAGAAGATGTGTATTTGAGTCCCACCTGTGTGCAATAACACGTCTGAACAAGCTGATTAAAAATCATTTCTACAGATTGACCTAAAGAGTTTCTTTAAGTCAAGAGAAGAGGTGAGAAATCATTTTACTTTCTTGCATTTATATAGTCAAAAGTTATATAGTACAGAAACAACTCAGTCCAACCCGTCCACGCAGACCAGATATCCTAAACTGATCTAGTCCCATTTGCCAGCATTTGACCCAAATCCCTCCAAACCCTTCCTATTCATGTACCCATCCAGATCCCTTTTAAGTGTTGTAATTGTACCAGCCTCCACTACCTCCTTTGACAGCTCATTCCATATATGCACCAGTCTCTGTGTGAAAAAGTTGCCCCTGAGGTTCTTTTTAACTCTTTCTCCTCTCACCTTAAACCTATGCCCTCTAGTTTTCAAATCCCTCACCCTAGGAAAAAGACCTTGGCTATTCACCTTATCCATGCCCCTCATGGTTTTATGAACCTCTAGAAGGTCACCCCTCAGCCTCCCATGCTTTAGAGCGAGAAGCCCCAGCCTATTCAGCCTCTCCCCATAATTCAGACCTTCCAGTCCAGCAATAGAACATAGAACATAGAACATAGAAGAATACAGCGCAGTACAGGCCCTTGGGCCCTCGATGTTGCGCCGATCCAAGCCCACCTAAAACTACACTAACCCACTATCCTCCATATACCTATCCAATGCCCTCTTAAATGCCCATAAAGAGGGAGAGTCCACCACTGTTACTGGCAGGGCATTCCATGAACTAACGACTCGCTGAGTGAAGAACCTACCCCTAACATCAGTCCTATATCTACCCCCCCTTAATTTAAAGCTATGCCCCCTTGTAATACCCGACTCAATACGCGGGAAAAGGTTCATACTGTCGACCCTATCTAACCCCCTAATCATCTTGTAATATTCTTGTAAATCTCTTTTGCAATTTTTCTGAGCTCAAGATCTCCCAAAGCACTTTACAGCCAAATAAGTACATTTGAAGAATGGTCACAGCTGCAACATAAAAACATTACAGCCAATTTGCGTACAGTAAGCTCCTCCAAATAGCAGCAAATAATAGTTTTAGCTATATGAGCTGAGGGATAAATGTTAACTCAGGATTCTCTTCTTTGAAATGATGTCCTAAGAGGGCAATCAGGGCTCCTGTTGAACATCTCATCTGAAGGTGTGCAGTTCTGATGATACACTGGTCCCTCAGGACTGCCCTGGTGAATGTCAGTGTGGCTTAAGAGCCCTAATGTCCGGGCTGGGACTTGAATCCACAACCTCCTGATTCACACACAAGAATGTAATACTGAACCAGGAGAGATCAATGAAAAGTGAATGCATTACACACAGTGTGCAAGGGTGAATAAGGTGCACCAGGGTTACATGAACACCTGGAATTATATGATTATTTGACGATCCCTCAAAATGGAGAGAAAGAATTCTCCACATGTCTTTGTGCCAACCTGACTCAGTTTTAACTTGCTAACACCTTCCCCACCATCCCCATTTCCTTCCTATTGGTTTCCTTTACAAATGTTTTGGTTTCTGTCAAGATTAGCATCCATTTTACTCCAATAAAGAAAGAAGTGCCGTGATATGCAAACAAGTTAATTCTTGAAATGTGATGACACTGCTCAGAATATAACTGAAAATTTTTGACAGCTTCCAAAATGTCATGCATCTCGGCTTGTCCTTCAGCTTATCTATTGCAAAATTCTCACCCATGTCAGAGTCATAGGGTCATACAACATGGAAACTGATGTTGTTACCTCTGGATTTGATCAGTCAAGTGCTGTCATGGCTGGGCTCCCAGTTTGCACCCTCTGGAAACATGAGGTCATAAAAAATTCTGTTGACCGTGTTGGGTGCTAAGTGTCATTCAACTTATCATTATTATCCTAACAAGCAGGTAGAGACATGATTTAACATTTAATTCTAAAGACGGCACATCTGACCATCCAGCACTGGCAATGCAAGTCATGGCCTGGACTTTGGATTCAAACCCTAGGCTCAAGTCTCTGGAGTGGGACTTAAACTGCCAACCTTCTGAGAGAGAATTAAGAGTTCTACCCGCTGAGCTATAGCTGACACGTGATCGACAGAATGTTTGTTAACTAACTGATCCATCCAGGAAGATGGCTTTGCTTCTGCTCCCACATCCTGATCATATCTTAACATTTCAGAGCCAATGTCATGAATCTGATAAAGATTCAGCTAGTGTTACTGAGGCACAATTATATGATTATATTTATCTATCAGCAAATTGTTGGGGTTTGCTATGTGCAAAGTACCATGCACAGGGGGCCCTCTGCCAACACCCTCCCGATAAAAATGTAACCTTCATAATTGCTTAGCTGCTAATGAAACTGGTTGTGCATGTGAGCCACCCAGAACCAGTGAGGGTCAGAGTTTCACCCCTAGTTTGGGCTGAGTAAACTCGTTTAATAAGCCAATACAACTGACTTCTGGGAGGAAAGGGAAGATCAGCAGGAGAATGCTGTTGATTGTTATTATCTAGCAGCCTCTCGGTGACAGGTATGTGAGTGGCAGTGCTTGATTTGGTTGTGCAACACTACATAGTAGAATAGCTGGCTGATGCTAATCACCTACAATCACTGATCATGATCATTCGGCGCTTGAGTGAGAAAACAGTGCCAGTGAAATCCTGTCCCAGCAAAGCAAACACTTGCATAAAGGCGGATAAGGTTGGGGAAAAAACCGTGATTGATGCTGAGGCATATCTCTGGCTCCTAACATAGGGAGCACGTGAAACAGGATAGAAGTCTTCTGCAAGGTAACATGCACTTGATGCAACCTTACAGTCTTAACAATGGTACAGTGAGGAAACTCCAAGCAGGACAAGAATGTGGACAAGAACAAGGGCTAACAGTGGTCTGGTCCACTGGTCAGAGAACCAGTGGGAATGCCCTGTCAGTTTTGTGAGGTAGTGAACGTGTGGGAGTGGAATAGTGACAGTTTTGAGAGACATTGGAGGTGATCAGCAAAATTAAATATCGTACCAGTCCACTGATCGCTCATCCCTCTGTATTCACTCTTATCCTTCGGTGTGCGTTTGTAAGCCAGGTTGTTGCGGTTCTTCCACCGGCACAGCCACCCGTTGGTGGGTTTGAACTCGATCCCCATTTCCTCAGCAAGGGCTTTGGCTTTGGCCATCAGCACTGGCCCTGAAATCGGGCCTTTCTCCTTGCTGGCCGTCCAGAACCAGCTGAGCAGGGCGTCGTCGATGGTCTGGTTTTTCCCCTCTCGCTTACGCTTGCGTTCCAAGTTCCCACCACGCAGCCATTCCTCCAGAATTTCCTCTTTCTTCTTGACAATTTTGGAGATGGCTGAAGCGGTCAGCCCATACTCCCGGGCGATCTCCTTCTGTTTGAAGGAGGGGTCGTTCAACTTCAGGATGATCTGGACTTTCTGAGCCAGAGTGATGGCAGTCCTTTTGATTTTGATCGGGTTCTCCATACTAGCACTGCAACAGCACAGAAACAGCAGAGAATACAATAGTGTGTTTATACAAAGCGAGTCTCTAAACTCAAAACCATAATCCACGTTTTTGTTTTAAATGCCTGACAGGCAGTGCTGTTACGCTGGGGTTTTTTTTTGTTGTGTTGAGGAAGGCGTCAGGCAGCACTTAGAGCACAGGCATAATGGAAGCTAACAGGCTCCATTGTGGCTGCTCGCAGAATGTAGAGAGGGAATGTGCTTCTCAGGCTTTGCTGCTGCACAGACCAGGAACAAAGAGGTCTGTGAAACGTGAAGTTGATGCTGAGCAGGCTTTAGGGATGTGCTTTGTGATGTAAAATAAGTGATCTCATCTGAAATTCGACACCACAACCCAGCCCTGATAACATCATCTGCAATTTGCTGACGCGCACTTATGATCCTAGGCGTGCATTGATCTTATCAGACACCAGCAATGCATAAGGAAAACAGATCGCCATTTCTTCTCAGAAAAATTAAAAGAGAGGAAAAAAATGTGTACTTAAGTTGATCCTATGTAGCAGCTTATCTCCAACTGGCTCTCAGAGTATTAGCAGTCAGGGAACAGGAGGAATATTTTAAATAGGCCTTAACCATCTCAGTACTGAATGATTAGCCAGTGATAAATATTGATTAAAACTAAAGAATTGTAAACAAAATCCTCTAATATGTTCATGACCAAACCAAATATTAAAAAGTCATTGGATTATAATAAGGAATGGGAATGGTTTCCTTTACAAAATGTGAAATTGACTGTGAGTAACAACAAAGAGGGGAAAGGGGTCGACACTCAGAAAACAGAAATACGCATACAATATAGTGAACTGAGACATGCACACGGGCAAGAGAAAAGCAGAAACATAAATATAAAATGAGACAAAAATAAGAGAGACAGGCAGAAATACAAAAAGAAAACTACGCACAGACAGAGAAACAGTATAGATAAACCAAAGAAATGCACCTTTATACACGTGCGAGCCTACACAGATATATATGACAAGAGAAAATGACAAAAAGCCACTGAGAGAAACTGAAATACAAGTGAACAAAAAGGATAGACTCAGACACCAACTGAGAGACATGCACTTGTTTTTGAGATTCAGTATGAGGTGAGAAAAAGCCCCAAAAAAGTTTGAATCACTGGAGAGTTGATAAAAATAAATTGGAATGTCTCAAAGCAGTTAATCCTGAGCAGGATGTGGTTTTGGGTCTTCAAACACTAGGTTTCCTCTGCAGCTGCAAATGAAAAAAAGATAGGTTTTACACCACACCTTAAAAATTAATCTTGCTTGGTCAAAATAGGTAGGTTTTGGGCAGAAACTTTCAGGAGCATTTTTTACTCAACTGAGTAATATTTGCAGAATCATATTCTCAGGCTTTAGTTAAATGTATATACACAGCAACAGGCCATTCAGCCCATCTGGTCGATGCTAGGTGTGCTGAAATTGAAATTAAAGGGAAGAACTGTGGAAGCTGTAAATCTGAAATAAAAACAGAAAGTGTACGATAAACTTTGGTAGATTTATGTTTTGGATCTGATATGACTTTTCTTTGGAATTGAACTGGGCTGGAAAAACGATGGTTTTTATGCTGTTGAGAAATGGAGAAAAGGAGCAAGTGGAACAGAAGAGCTCTGTGAGCCTGCTGCAATATTCAGCAAGATCAAGGCTAATGTGATCTGGTTCACCTGCCTATTCCACTTACCCTAATGCAAATGATGTGAAGCTTCAGCAAGACATGGGCTCAATCTACCCTTCCTTATTGGTCCAGGAATTAACACATTTGGATTTAGGCATTTTCCAATGCAAGCCACAAGATGAACATCCTTCCCAAAAGTCAAATGTTTGCATTGTCCAGCTTCTCTTTACATCGAGTATGCAGCACAAAAAGAAGTCCAACCAGTCCCAAAGCAGTGTTTACAATCTATATCAGCTTCCTGCCAATCTCTCTTAATCCCATTTTAGCAGCATATCCTTAAATTGATTTACCTACTCTAGACAATGCATAATGTTTGGCTATTCCACTACCAGCAGCATCATAAACCCAATCCTGCCTGTCTGACATACACGCACCTTCTGTCAGGACCACACTGAACATTAAATTGCTTTAGATAAAGTAACCAAGAACATTTATATCAAATAAACAAGGGCAACAGGACAAAGATGGCATTAGTATTGTCAGTCAAAAGTAAATTTTAAACCAATCTTAGAGAGCACTTTTCTCCTCAAAGGATGAGGTATGTTGCCTTTTTTAGCCCAGGCTTAGATTTAAGAGTAGGGAGGTTATGTTGGAACTGTATAAAACATTGGTTAGGCCACAGATAGCATATGGTGCACAGTTGTGGAATCCACATTATAGAAGGGATGTGATTGCATTGCACGTGGTGCAGAGGAGGTTTACCAGGATGTTGCCTGGACTAGAGAGTTTTAGTTATGGAGAGAGATTGGACAGACTGCAGTTGTTTTCTTTGGAGTAGAGGAGGCTGAGGGGGTACATTATTGAATTGTATAAAATTATGAGGGGCAGACAGGAAGTAACCTTTCCTATTGGTGCAGAGATCAATGATTGGGGGCATAGATTTAAGATAAGGAGCAGATTTAGCGGGGATTAGATTACTTAAAGTGTGGAAACAGACCCTTCTAAAGTGTGGAAACAGGCCCTTCAGCCCAACAAGTCCACACTGACCCTCTGAAGAACAACCCACCCAGACCCAACACCTAACACTACGGACAATTTAGCATGGCCAATTTACCTAACCTGCACAGTTTTGGACTGTGGGAGGAAACCCACACAGACACGGGGAGAATGTGCAAACTTCACACAGACAGTTGTCTGCGGCGGGAATTGAACCCGGGTCTCTGGCGCTGTGGTTGTTAATAATAAATATTTCACTGTAGTCTCTTTAAAGCCAAAGGCCAGAATTATTCTGCTGATATCAGCCCTGTGAAAGCAGAATGTGTTTTAACAGAGATCTTAGCCTTAGGATCATGCTTTAGTTGAAACATTTGCAGGTCTGCCAATAGACCATGGTAACTCGCTTGCATTATTTTTCTTTGAGCAGTGCCTGTATTCTTGATCAGATTTCCAGGAACATTGCCAGCCTTGGTGATAGTAAAGTGCGTAGTAACGAATGGAAATAAAGCTGAAAAGCACAGTGAGCTACCTCTGGGTTGAAGAGGGAGGACAGAATAGGTAAGATTTTTATTGCTGATAGTCATCCAATGACTGTCCCTGACTACCAAGTGCACCTTTATAGCTCTGATGTGAAGACAGAATTGGTCTTCACATTCATCTTTTGGGTGAGGTGTTAAACTCAGGCACTGATCTGCTATCTTAAGAAGACATAAAAGACAGTGCAGGGCATTCTCCCTGATCTCCTAGATAATATTTATTCCTCAATCAACATCAGTTTAAAAAAAAGGATGATCTGGCCATTATCACTTTGCTGCTTACAGGAGTTTTCTGTTGGCAAATTGGCTGTTACGTTTCCTAAATTACAACAACAACTACATTTCAAAGCTGCTTTGGAATGCCCTGAAGTTGGGAAGGTGCTATAGAATGCAGAATTTCCTTCATTTCTCTGTGTTGCCCACCATGGTTGAATAACCTGCCATTACTCACTTTTTGAAGAGTGTTCAGTTGGGTGAGTATCTGACAGCCATTGAACATAAGGAATAGCAATAGGCGTACAACCCTCACACCTGCCCTGCCATTCAGCACTATTGTTACTCAATTTTTGTCTCAACTCCACTTCTCTGCTGTCTTCCATTTCCTTTGATTCTTTGAAAGATCAAAAATCTATTATTTATCCCTGTTTAAATGTGCTATGCAATGACGTTATCAAATCACTGAATTCTGAAGATTCACAATTCTCTGGGTGAAGGAATATCTCAGTCCTCAATTATCAACTCCTATCCTTAAGCAATGCCCCTTGTACATTCCGCAGGCAGGGTAACCAATCTTCCAGTGCTTGCTGCCCAGCTACTTCAGAAATTTGTATATTTCAAAAAGATCACTTCTCTTCTAAACTGTTGCAGCTTTGATTTGATTTCGTTTAAGCTTTCTTGTGACATGTACTCAAGTACAGGAGTACAGTGAAAAGTGTACAATGTTGCCACAAACAGCACGATCTTAGTTACAAACATATCTAGGTACAAAACCTGGACTGTACAAGTAGTAACATATAGTTAATAGTAAAGCATTACCGTTGTTCTTATTCAGCAACTCATTATAAGTTACACCTCTCATCCAGGAACCAATCTAGTGAATCTTTGCTGTACTGCCTACAGTGCAAGCATATCCTTTCTTAGATATGATGACCAATAGAACATAGAACATTTCAGCGCAGTACAGACCCTTCTGCCCTCAATGTTGCACCAACCTGTGGAACCAATCTGAAGCCCATCTATCCTACACTATTCCATTTTCATCCATATGTTTATCCAATGACCATTTAAATGCCCTTAAAGTTGGCGAGTGCGTTCCATACCCCTACTCCTCTCTGAGTAAAGAAACTACCTCTGACATCTGTCCTATATTTATCACTCCTCAATTTAAAGCTACGTCCTCTCGTGCTAGCCATCACATCTGAGGAAACGGGCTCTCACTGTCCATCCTATCTAAACCTCTGATTATTTTATATGTCTCAATTAGGTCACCTCTCAAACTCCTTCTCTCTAATGAAAACAGCCTCAAGTCCCTCAGCTTTTCCTCATAAGACCTTCCCTCCATACCAGGCAACATCCTAGTAAATTGCCTCTGAGCCCTTTCCAAAGCTTCCACATCCTTCCTATAATGCGGGTGACCAGAACTGTACACAATACTCCAAGTGCGGCTGCACCAGAGTTTTGTACAGCTGAAGCATGACCTTGTGGTACGAAACTCAATCCCTCTACCAATAAAAGCTAATACACTGTATGCCTTCTTAACAACCCTATCAACCCGGGTGGCAACTTCCAGGGAGCTATGTACATGGACACCAAGATCTCTCTGCTCATCTACACTACCAAGAATCTTACCATTAGCCCAGTACTCTTTATTCCTTTGTTCCTTTCAAAATGAATCACCTCACACTTTTCCACATTAAACTCCATTTGCCACCTCTCAGCCCAACTCTGCAGCTTATCTATGTGCCTCTGAAACCTGCAACATTCTTCAGCACTACCCACAACTCTACTGACCTTAGTGTCATCTGCAAGTTTACTAACCCATCCTTCTACGCCCTGATATAAAAATGACAAGCAGCAGTGGCCCAAAACAGATCCTTGCAGTATACCACTAGCAACTGAATTCCAGGATGAACATTTCCCATCAATCACCACCCTCTGTCTTACTATTTGCAATATTCCAAATGTGTTCTCACCAAAGCCCTGCAGAATTATAAAGACTTCCTCATTCTTATACTTACACTCCTAGACCCCAACAAAAATCAGTTGCTTCAGGATAGGTGGGGAGAACAGTTTTTTAAACCTTTCCAAATTAAAATGCCATTGTTCCTACAAAGCTTTTGCATAGAATTAGATGCTGATCATTCATCTCCTCAAATATGTTTTGCCATTCAGTGAAATCCAAGTCTTAACAACAGCTGCTACTTTAGTCCCTTACTTTGAATACCCTTACTAAAAAAAACCTAAGTTTTGAAATGTTTATTTGTCCCAGTCTTAGCAACCTTTTTAAAAACTTATGAACACTATTGAACTTGCTGATTCATCTAGTCAATCCCACATAATTGTAAAACTTTGCAATATCACAATATATATCTCTCCATCTCACCCAAAACCACAGGATTTTCTAGGAGGAGTGAGAAACCAGATTAAAAACTCAACTTTTGTGGGGCATCATTCCAGATTTCTACCAGCCATCCTTTCTGTGTTTATGGACTACCTTTCAGTTTGTGATGTTGCCCTCTTGTATACAAGACACCTGTCAGAGTAAATGCCACCTGGTCATTATGCAATTTATATTTTGTTAGCAACCCCTTTCCTGAGGTGAACTAAGAATCATGTGAGAAACATAAATGTACCTGATCTGAATCCTATCTCTCGCATTGCTCTGGTAATCCTGCATTGTGTAGCACTCAGCTAATTTCAGAGCCCACCCCAGTGATTGTATATTCTTTGAATTTGTAAACTGTGGTTAGTGCATTTATAGCTAGCTTGAACCCTGTCACCTCTGTGATTCAGTGTCCTAATTGCTGTGATAAACAGTAATATATTCTTTAACCTAAACTAGCCAGACAAGATCAGGGTTGGTGCACAGGATAGAAGCTATTTACTTAGATATAAAGCCTGCCTGTACAGCCCAATTGCTTATGGCTCAGGTTACACAGGTCTAATGAAAGGAGAGTTGTTTTCTGGTGTTGTAAAGTAATTACATTTTGTTAAAGCTGAGCTGTTTGGTGTTTGTAGTTTGTTCCATGTTTCAGCTGGAGCTGTGGCTAATATAGGAATACCCCGGCAACTGTGAACAATGCTGGAAAACAATTCAGTGCATAAAAAGGGAATGTGTGTCAGTGATTTACAAGGTTGTTTGAGAGCACTTTGGAATAAATAAGGATCCACTCTTAAGGTTTCAACAACAACTTGCACTTATATCACAAAATTCATGTAGTGAAATGTCCCAAAGAACTTCTTAGAAGCATCATCAACCAAAGTTTTATATCAAGTGACACAAAGATTTCGGGGGATAGGTGACCAAAGGTTTGCTTAAAGAAGCAACTTCAAGAATGTGAAGGGGGAGGAACGTTTTCATGAGGAAATCCAGAGCTTGGGGCCCAGTTTTGCAAAGATGCTTTACCTTAAAAGTGCCATATGACTGCAAGTTGTTGAAATGGTGAGGAACACCACAGTACCCAGCTTAAATGTAATGGTACCAACTCTGGGTAGACATATTGCTGGAAATGTCATTATATAACTCCTGCCTGACAATTTTCCATCCTCACAGTGCACAGTCTTCAAACGTCAATTGAAAAGTAGGTGGATTCTTCATTGCTCGAATTGGATCATTCAATTAAACAGTTTTATTCACCTCACCACACCCAACATGTAGTTTTTGATTTAGTGAGCTAGAGCAGTGACAAACTTCTACGCTTTTACCACTGTGGGAAGAAACTGTTTCAAAGATGTATTCCACTATGGATCTCTCTGCAGAGTGTTTAACAATAAAAACAATCTAAATAAAGTTTCAAATAATTCTTTCTTAGCTCAGGCTAACTACAAAAGGACTTTTCCCAAGCTTCCAACAACAAAAACCTTCACCACCTTGGATGTAAAGGTGTTTACTGGCATCAAAGCTGGATGAAAGCTGCAGCTTTCTAACTACATTCGGGTGATACAGATGTTTGTTAATGCATCCACTGTTTCTATGGTTCCAAACGTGTATCAACGCGGACAACATGAGGTAGTTAGTGACTTTCCTTGAGTGGAAATTGTAATGGATTAATTGCTAGTTTATAGGCATAACATTACTGATTACAATAAAAATCTAGTGGAACTAGAAGCTTATGTATGTTTATAATGTCACGAGGGGCATGAATAGGGTGAATAGCCAAGGTCTTTTAGAACATAGAACATAGAAAAATACAGCGCAGTACAGGCCCTTTGGCCCTCATGTTGCGCCGATCCAAGCCCCCCTAACCTACACTAGCCCACTATCCTCCATATTCTGGATCAGTGGTGCTGGAAGAGCTCAGCAATTCAGGCAGCATCCAACGAACAGCGAAATCAACGTTTCGGGCAAAAGCCCTTCATCAGGAATAAAGGCAGAGAGCCTGAAGCGTGGAGAGATAAGCTAGAGGAGGGTGGGGGTGGGGAGAAAGTAGCATAGAGTACAATAGGTGAGTGGGGGAGGAGATGAAGGTGATAGGTCAGGGAGGAGAGGGTGGAGTGGATAGGTGGAAAAGGAGCTAGGCAGGTTGGACAAGTCCGGACAGGTCAAGGGGACAGTGCGGGCTGGAAGTTTGAAACTAGGATGAGGTGGGGGAAGGGGAAATGAGGAAGCTGTTGAAGTCCATATTGATGCCCTGGGGTTGAAGTGTTCCGAGGCGGAAGATGAAGCGTTCTTCCTCCAGGCGTCTGGTGGTGAGGGAGCGGCGGTGAAGGAGGCCCAGGACCTTCATGTCCTCGGCAGAGTGGGAGGGGGAGTTGAAATGTTGGGCCACGGGGCGGTTTGGTTGATTAGTGCGGGTGTCTCGGAGATGTTCCCTAAAGTGCTCTGCTAGGAGACCGCATTGGGTGCAACGGATACAATAAATGATATTAGTGGATGTGCAGGTAAAACTTTGATGGATATGGAAGGCTCCTTTAGGGCCTTGGATAGAGGTGAGGGAGGAGGTGTGGGCACAGGTTTTACAGTTCCTGCGGTGGCAGGGGCAAGTGCCAGGATGGGAGGGTGGGTCGTAGGGGGGCGTGGACCTGACCAGGTAGTCACGGAGGGAACGGTCCTTGCGGAAGGCGGAAAGGGGTGGGGAGGGAAATATATCCCTGGTGGTGGGGTCTTTTTGGAGGTGGCGGAAATGTCGGCGGATGATTTGGTTTATGCGAAGGTTGGTAGGGTGGAAGGTGAGCACCAGGGGCGTTCTGTCCTTGTTAGGGTTGGAGGGGTGGGGTCTGAGGCCGGAGGTGCGGGATGTGGACGAGATGCGTTGGAGGGCATCTTTAACCACGTGGTTAGGGAAATTGCGGTCTCTAAAGAAGGAGGCCATCTGTTGTGTTCTATGGTGGAACTGGTCCTCCTGGGAGCAGATACGGCGGAGGCGGAGGAATTGGGAATACGGGATGGCATTTTTGCAAGAGATAGGGTGGGAAGAGGTGTAATCCAGGTAGCTGTGGGAGTTGGTGGGTTTGTAAAAAATGTCAGTGTCAAGTCGGTCGTCACTAATGGAGGTGGAGAGGTCCAGGAAGGGGAGGGAGGTGTCAGAGGTGGTCCAGGTAAATTTAAGGTCAGGGTGGAATGTGTTGGTGAAGTTGATGAATTGCTCAACCTCCTCGCCTATCCTCCATATGCCTATCCAATGCCCGTTTAAATGCCCATAAAGAGGGAGAGTCCACCACTGCTACTGGCAGGGCATTCCATGAACTCACGACTCGCTGAGTAAAGAATCTACCCCTAACATCTGTCCTATACCTACCACCCCTTAGTTTAAAGCTATGCCCCCTCATAATAGCTGACTCCATACGTGGAAAAAGGTTCTCACGGTCAACCCTATCTAAACCCCTAATCATCTTGTACACCTCTATCAAGTCACCTCTAAACCTTCTTTTCTCCAATGAAAACAGCCCCAAGTGCCTCAGCCTTTCCTCATACGATCTTCCTACCATACCAGGCAACATCTTGGTAAACCTCCTCTGCACCCATTCCAGTGCCTCCACATCCTTCCTATAGTATGGCGACCAAAACTGCACACAATACTCCAGATGCGGCCACACCAGAGTCCTATACAACTGCAACATGACCTCAGCGCTCCGGAACTCAATTCCTCTACCAATAAAAGCCAGTACGCCATATGCCTTCTTCACCGCACCATTTACCTGGGTGGCAACTTTCAGAGATCTGTGTACATGGACACCAAGATCCCCCTGCTCATCCACACTACCAAGTATCCGACCATTAGCCCAGTACCCCATCTTTTTGTTACTCTTACCAGTGAATCACCGCACACTTACCTACATTGAACTCCATTTGCCACCTTTCTGCCCAGCTCTGCAACTTATCTATATCCTGCTGTAACCTGACACATCCTTCCTCACTGTCAACAACTCCACCGACTTTCGTATCATCCGCAAACTTGCTCACCCAACCTTCTAGCCCCTCCTCCAGGTCATTTATAAAAATGACAAACAGCAATGGTTCCAAAACAGATCCTTGCGGAACACCGCTAGTAACTGCACTCCAAGATGAACCTTTACCATCAACTACTACCCTCTGTCTTCTTCCAGCCAGCGAATTCCTAATCCAAACCTCCAACTCACCCTCAATGTCATACCTCCGTATTTTTTGCAGTAGCCTACCATGGGGAACCTTATCAAACGCCTTACTAAAATCCATATACACCACATCTACCGCTTTACCCTTGTCTACCTCCTTAGTCACCTTCTCAAAGAATTCAATAAGGTTTGTGAGGCACGACCTGCCCTTCACAAAACCATGCTGACTATCCTTGATCACATTATTCCTATCCAGATGTTCATAAATCCTATCCCTTACAATTCTCTCTAAGACTTTGCCCACAACAGAAGTGAGACTCACCGGCCTATAGTTACTAGGGTTATCCCTACTCCCCTTCTTGAACAAGGGAACCACATTTGCTATCCTCCAGTCTTCTGGCACTATTCCTGTAGACAACGAGGACATAAAAATCAAGGCCAATGGCTCTGCAATCTTCTCCCTTGCTTCCTAGAGAATCCTAGGATAAATGCCATCAGGCCCAGGGGACTTATCTATTTTCACCCTTTCCAGAATTTCCAACATCTCTTCCCTACATACCTCAAAGCCGTCCATTCTAATTAATTGTGACTCAATATTCACATCGGCATGTAAAGGTGGGGGAGACCAAAACTAGAAAATATACATTTGAGGTGAGAGGGGAAAGATTTGAAAAGGATCGAAGGAATAACTTTTTCACGTAAGGATGGTGTGTGTATATGGAATAAGCTGCCAAAGGAAGTAATGGAGTTGGATACAAATACAATATTTACAAGGCATCTGGATGGGTGTATGAATAGGAAGGGTTTAGATGTTCCTATAGACAACTGAGAGTTAGCTGCCGAAATGACCATATCATTTTTTTTTTGTGATTGGTTGAGTGGTAAAGATGAGCCAGGGTATTATGAAAAACTCTCTGCTGCTCTTCAAAGTAATACTTCAAAAATTATACAGGCACTAGTCAGATCACAGCTGGAATATTGTGATCAGATTTGGTCCCCTTATCTAAGGAAGGATACTGAAATTGGAAGCAGTCAAAAGAAAGTTAGCTAGGTGGATTCTGGGTATGGACAGATTTTCTTATTATGAGAAGAGATTGGTTAGGTTGAAGTTTAGAAGAATAAGAGTAAACCTTATTAACCCATATAAGATTCTTAACAAACTTGACAGAGAACATGCAGGAAAGTTGTTTCCCCTTGTGGAAGAGTCCAGGACTAGAGAGCATCATTTCAGAATAAAAGGTCACAAATTTAGGACAGATTATGGATGGGGTGAATAGCCAAGGTCTTTTCTCTGGGGTGGGGGAGTCCAAAGCTAGGGGGCATAGTTTAAAGTGAGAGGGGAACGATTTAAAAGGGACCTAGCAGGCAACTTTTTCACGCAGAGGGTGGTGCGTATATGGAATGAGCTGCCAGAGGAAGTGGTGGAGGCTGGTACAATTACAGCATTTAAACACATCTGGATGGGTATATGAATAGGAAAGGTTTAGAGGGATATGGGCCAAATGCTAGCAAATGGGGCTAGATTAATTTAGGATATCTGGTCAGCATGGACAAGTCAGACTGGACGGTCTGTTTCTGTGTTGTATGCCTCTAGTTGGAAGTACTTGGTATAGGCTTTGACCCAATTTAGCAAAAACCTATGAACAGTACTCCTGAAGCTTCTGAATAGAGTGAGGAATCCTAGAATTGGGATCCATCACCATTTCTAAAAGACTCCTGGCTTGGCAAAAGTTCAGGCCATTTCCTCCATTCTAATCCAAGAGTTCTGATGCTACTTCCTGTGCCTCAGACACTTCTCTGGTCATCCTCATCTCAGCTTCACCATGGAAACTTGAGTGTGAAATATGTAATCTTCATCTGCACCAAACTATACAATCCCAAAGGCAAGGAGAGCAGCCATACCTCCCTACTCATTGAAAGCAGAAAGAATGCTTTATGTATGCAACAGGCTGAAATTGTTTTCCTTAGAACAAGGAAGTTTAAATGGAAATTTAGTGTGTTCAAAATCATGAACGGTTTTGATTCAGTAAATAAAGAGAAACAGTTTCCAGTTGCAGAAGAGTTGGTAAATAGAGGACACAAATTTAAGGAAAAGCTAATAGAGATGAGATGACAATAATGGTTTTGTGACACAATTATAATCCGGAGGGTACTGCCTGAGAGGATGATGGAAGCAGGTTCAATAATAATTTTCAAAGAGATGTTTGAATAAATACTGCAAGAGGGAGAATTTGTTTGGCTATGAGCAAAGCAAAGTGGGATATGACGAACTGAATAACTCTTTCAAAGAATTGGCATAGGAATAATAGGCTGAATGTTTTATTATTCTCTGATTTGGTGATTTTCATTTTCATATGGTCTTCAATTACCTCATGATTATTTACTTTATAGCAAATTAAGTATTTTTGAAGTGTAGTCACTGTTGAGTGAAGGAAAATGTGACAGTCAATTTGACACAAGAAGCCCCCCAAACAGATGATGTCCAAATCATTTGCTTTAGATGTCAATTGAGTGACAGTTAATGACCAGGACGCCAGTATTCAAGTGCTCTTTGAATATTGCCACAAGATCTTTAAAATCCATCTGAGAGAGCATATGATGCCTTGGTTTAACATGTCACCTTCAAGCAAAGGCATCTCCACCAATCCAGCACTTGCTGAAGTATCAGTCTGGACTATATACATAGGTCTTTAGACTGGCACTTGAACCCATGACCCTTGAAGAGAGAGTGCTGCCAATTGAGCCATGCCTGAAACATTTTGTTTGCTGACATGGTAAATTGATCTTTAGTTTCCCCCCCTGTACTATATATGTACATGTGGAAACGAATTGAATTCCACATTTGAATCCATTCTGCTCCTTTGTTTTCTCCTTTACTGCTTTCACTGGCACATTGTTGTTGAGCACCAATCCCTTAGCCCTCCTCAAGGAACATTGGAATGCCTGTTTACTCACCTCAGTAATGTGTCTGATGCTCCTATACACGGCTGCAAGAGACTCGCATACAGTTAATAATGTGAAATCTGTTTTATCTGTTTAGATCACATCCTGTCTGGAATTAGAACAGACAGAATTAATCTCAAACTTCCTGCCAGGGGGAGAATAAAATCGAAACACAGCAAATACACAAACCAATCAGTGTGTAGCTAAACCCAAGCTAGGAGCTGTATCTCAAGCTCATTTTAAATAAGACGCTAGTCCTACCCGTAATGCTGGTACATTTTGACCCCGAAAGATGATTTTTGTTATCTTTTCTCCTGAATTACAGCACAGAAACATAAGGTTCTGACTTCTGTTGAAATACAGATTCATGATTACCGCAGCTACCCCAGCAACTACCAACCACATTTCAACAGGGTCTTTAACGAGCTAAGAAACTTTACAGGAGAGAGAGGGATGCTGAGCAGTGAGGATACTTTGCAAGAGTATGCAGGTACAACAGGTAGTGAAGAAGACTAATAGCATGCTGGCCTTCATAACAAGAGGGATTGAGTATAGAAGCAAAGAGGTTCTTCTGCAGCTGTACCGGGCCTTGGTGAGACCACACCTGGAGTACTGTGTGCAGTTCTGGTCTCCAAATTTGAGGAAAGACATTCTGGCTATTGAGGGAGTGCAGCATAGGTTCACGAGGTCAATTCCTGGAATGGCGGGATTACCTTACACTGAAAGACTGGAGCGACTGGGCTTGTATACCCTTGAGTTTAGAAGACTGAGAGGGGATCTGATTGAGATATATAAGATTATTAAAGGATTGGACACTGTGGAGGCAGGAAACATGTTTCTGCTGATGGGTGAGTGCCGAACCAGAGGACACGGCTTAAAAGTATGGGGTAGACCATTTAGGACAGAGATGAGGAGAAACTTCTTCACCCAGAGAGTGGTGGCTGTGTGGAATGCTCTGCCTCAGAGGGCAGTGGAAGCCCAGTCTCTGCATTCATTTAAGAAAGAGTTAGATAGAGCTCTCTAGGATAGTGGAATCAAGGGTTATGGAGATTAGGCAGGAACAGGATACTGATTAAGGATGATCAGCCATGATCATATTGAATGGTGGTGCAGGTTCGAAGGGCAGAATGGCCTACTCCTGCACCAATTGTCTATTGTCTAAGAGAAATGCCCAAATGCACAGTCATTGAAGGTAGTTGTTAGGATGGAAGCTGCTTGTGATGAAGCCAGAGATTAAGTGGAACAAGTAAATGGTCTGAAGAGTGTCATCAAGTTAGGGTGAGCATGGGCCAGATCCTGACCTGATACTAATGCCAATTGGTCCGACTTTCCTTTTAGCTGTCATTGGATAGTGACCATTAATTTTCCAGAAACTAGCCCAGGAGTTTTAAAATAACTCTGGCAACCCACCTGGGACCAAATAATTATATAAGTGCAGTACATGGTGCTAGGAACATAAGAAAAGGAGGGTCATCTTTTCAACCCTTTTTTTCCATTCAGATCTGTATGTTTACTCCATCCACTTGCCATGGTTCTTTCATACCTTGAATGCCCTATGTGTTACCTCTCCATTCTATATGCTATGCATTGCAGCTGGTTGTTCTGTAACATCCCTGTGAGATAAACATGTGACTGCATATGAATGCACCTTAAAGGGAACTTTGCTTGTTCGCAACCACTTTCCATGCAGCTGAAAGGAACATCAACCCTCATCCAAAACAATATCTGCTAGTCTCAGTTTCTAAATTTACAAGTAACCTCACCTTCGTGGGGAGAGTTTAAGATTTCCCTGACCTTTAATGTTAAGAATTGCATCCTGACATCACCTCTGAAAATCCTAGCTATAATTTCAAGGTTATTTCTTCCTTGTTCCCCACCAGAGAAAATGATTTATACTAAGAGCAGTTCATTCCTAGCTGCTTTTGTAAGGCTTGTGTCTCTCGGTGTCAACTCCTGAACATGTATAGTCTGAGTTAAGTGGAACATCTCACTCCATAATAAGATATTAAAGCTGGGCTTACACTGAAAGAGACAAAAACAGAAATGGTTGGGAAAGCTCAGCAGGTCTGGCAGCATCTGTGGAGAGAAAGCAGGGTTAACATTTCAGGTCCAGTAACCCTTCTTTAGAACTGGACCTGAAACATTAATTAAGCTTTCTCTCCACAGATACTGCCAGAGCTGTTGAGTTCTTCCAGCCATTTCTGTTTGTGTTTCTGATTTCCAGCATCCGCAATTCTTTGTTTTATTTTCCTACACTGTGAGACTGTCTGTCATGCTTTAAACTGTGCTATTAAACAACAGTCCTGAACTGTTGACCAGCCTTGAATGCTGTCTGTTGATTATTTTACAGTGTTGTAATATCTCCTTTGTTTTAATACAGTTGGGTTAAAGCCCAACACTGTGATGCCTATAATCAGCTTCTTCCCACTCACATTTTCTAAATCTGCTAACTTAGGTTGAGTATGTAGAGACTGAAAGCTGGAGCGGCTGCTGGATGCTTATATTAATGGATAGGTTCCCAGTTAGAGACAGTGGCACTAACAAGTAAAGCACTGTCTAGAAATCTTCTGGGATTTTTCTTACAAAACAGGTTTCCAGTAAAAGTGTCAGTATTTCTGTCTGTTAAATGAGTGAAAATGAAAATTAAAACCACAACACAGAGAAGTGGAAAGGCCACTGGAGCAGTATCTGGTGTTATAAGCAGTAAGCTTGAAAGCTCAATGCATGACCTGTGCTTAGTAAGCCAAACCTGGGAACCTGCAGTTATCCTCTGAACCAGACTTCCCTGGTCTCATCTTTCCCTTATCTCTGTAATCTCCTCCATTCCTAGATCTCTGTATCCTCCAATTCTAACCTCTTACAAATCCCCAAATTTAATCTCATGACTTCGGACAGACATGTCTTCAACTGCCAAGAGACTAAATGTTAGTAATTTCTTGTGGAAATCTCCCTTTGCACTCCATCCTCTACCTCTCTTCTTCTTTAAATTGCTCCTCAAACCCAAAATATTTGACTTAACTTTTAGCAATCTTTCCTAGTATCTTATTAAGTGCCATGAGCATTCATAGAAAATAATCACAGAGGCTATTGGAATTTTCACCCTTATTCCTAACAGACTAGAAAGTTAAGGGCAAGACGTTATATTGCAGCTATACAAAATCCACACCTTAGGACTTATGTATTGATCTTGGAGGAAAAACAATATCAGTTTATAAAATGGATACCTTGAATTGAGGATTAAATTACAAGGCCAGATTACACAAAGTAGGGTTGCATTTCTTGGAATTTAGTAGATTAAGAGGTACTTTGAAATTGTCATGTATTAAGGTTGATTGCTGGGATGGATAGACATACTCTTTTCTCAGTGGTTGGGATTGCCTGTCCTAAGAGTCAGCTGTTTCACAAATTTTTAGAAATACCTGTACACACAAAGAATGATGGAATTTTGAAATTCTTCCACAAACAGTAATTGACATAATTGAATTGGTAATTTTAAATTTGAGATTGATAGATATCTGGCATCAAGGAATATGGAGAAAAGGCAAGGATACGCAATTAGATCAGAGGTTAGCCCACAGCTGCCAATTATTTGGGGTTGAATGGTGGCTCAGTGGTTAGCACTGCTGCCTCACAATGCCAGGGGCCTGGGTTCAATTCCACCTATTAGCAACTGTCTATGTGGAGTTTGCACATTCTCCCAATGTCTCTTGGGTATTCTGATTTCCTCCCACAATCCAAAGATGTGCAAAGTAGGTGGATTGGCCATGCTGAATTGCCCATAGTGTCCAGGGATGTGCAGGCTAGGTAGATTGGCCATGGGAAATGCAAGGTTACAGAGATAGGGTAGGGGTGGGTCTGGTTGGGCTGCTCTTGGAAGGGTTGGTATGAATATGACAGGCTGAATGGCCTGCCTCCACACGATAGAGTTTCTATGATAAGCCGTAGTCTCAGAGAGTGGCCAAACAGGTTAAAGGGGTATAAGGACCTCCTTCTCTTCTGATAAATGTTACAGATATACAAGAAACACAGAGAGGAGAATAATCCAAAGGATTTACATAGAATTTTCTTGCTGTGATTGAGGAAGGTTTGGTTCCATTGTGTACCAGTGCCTTTGCTGTCCCTGCTCTCATAGCTGTAAAAAGGCACTGTAAAACATCATTAATTCCTTGACTGCCTGATACTTCCTGATAATCCACTGATGCTGCAGGCAAAAGTAATGTTCCTTTGGTTATAGATCTTACTTTCACTTCAAACTCCTTTTGACTAATGTGATTGCTGCAGGAGACACACACATTGGGGCTGGGGACATGTGTACATAAGAACATGGGAAATAGGAGCAGAACGGGGCCATTCAGCCCTTCAGCCTCTAAGATATTTGCTGATCTCTGTCAAGTCTCAATTCCTCCTGCATGTCAGCTCTTCATAGCTCTCAATGCTTGATCTTTCAAAATCCTAACTACCTCTCTTTTAAATATTTTAAGTGATGTTGCCTCCACAACTCTCTGGAATAGACTACCAAGTCCATCTTACTGTTTCTCACGTGTGTAGGGAACTGTCATTGGTAACTCCCGACATTGTAACCACACTTTCAGCTAGACTAATAAAAGGTTGGCTATATTTAGGTCAGAGAGGGAAAAATCCACCATATCTGTTTGAGATATACTGGTGAGTATGTTTATTCCCGTGGTCAAGTACCTCACTGACTTTCCTGTCTGATCTTACATGTGGAATATAGCCATTTAAGGTATTATAAAAGAGCATACCACACTGGTACAGATGAACCCAGTGAGGGTCTTCAAAGGAGGAGCAGAAAAATAGGGGAAATATATTTACCAGTTAGGGGAAGGTACTGGAGTTTCCAATGCTTCGGGTCTCATATCTCAAGAATGCTAAGTATTATGACTTGGGTGAGTGTTGGTATTCTGACTAGATAGTATCCATCAGCAAGTTAATATTTAGAAAAGTGAAACTGAAGGGGACATTAAATCTTCTGCTTAAACCTACGTTATGTGCATGGACTATGAAACTATATACTTAATCCAATTTCCCTGAGGCATCAACATAACTTATGTTTAATACTCAGGATACTCCTCCTACGCCTGTTTCCTGACACTAATTCATTTTTAGTGTTTGATCTATACTGCACAGCGAAAACAAGTTTCAGGCAGATGTGCTCCACCTACTGACAGACAAGTTTGAAGAAATAATCAGTAGAATTTGTCAGTTGTGTTTGCTGCTGATGTTGAACTGAGTAAAAGAATCCTGGACAGGGAGGATTTTATTCTTTACAGTTAATCAAGTACTTTCTGCAATGTCATCACAGTTATAATGTAGGAATCATGGCAGTCAATTTACACACAGCAAGGTCTAACAAACGACAGTGTGATAATGACTAGTTAAAGTTGTAAGTTTGCTTGCTGAGCTGGTAGATTTGTTGTCAGACATTTCATCACCATGCTCAGTAACATCATCAATGAGCCTCTGATGTAGCACTGGTGATCTATCCTGCTTGCTATTTATCTGTCATGATCTACTGTGGTGGGTGATATCATTTCCAGCTCTTTTTCTGAGAGGTTGCTAAGTGGGGTCCAAATCGATATGTTTGTTAATGGAGTTCCAGTTTGTATACCAGGCCTGTAGGAATTCCCGTTCAGCCTGTCTCAGGATAGACGTATTGTCCCAGTCAAACTGATGTCCCTCTTCGTCAGTGTGTATGGATACTAGTGATAGTTGGTCATGTCTTTTAGTGGCTAGTTGATGCTCATGTATCCTGGTGGCTAGTTTCCTGCCTCTCTGTCCATTGTAATGTTTGTTGCCGTCCTTGCAGGGTATTTTTGTGTATGACTTTTGTTCTGCTGGTTGTAGGTATGGGGTCCTTTGGATTCATCAGGAGATGTTTCAGTGTGGTGGTAGGTTTGTGGGCTACCATGATGCCTAGGGGCCGGAGTAGTCCGGTCGTCATCTCTGAGATGTCTGTAATGTATGGCAGGGTGGCTGGAGTTTCTGAGCGAGAGTTCTTGTTTAGGTCTGTTGTGTAGGAATCGGCGGACTGTGCTTATCGGGTACCCCTTGTTCCTGAATACATTGTATATGTGTTTTTCCTCACGTTCTCATAGTTCCTGGGTGCTGCACCATGTTATGGCTCGTTTAAATAATGTCCTGATGCGGCTCTGTTTGTGGGTGTTGGGATGATTGCTCCTTTAGTTGAGTGTGTGTGGATTTCAGGTCTGTAGCTCTCTATTGGCTTTTCATTCTACTGTGACATCTAGGAAGTGGAGTCTGTTGTTGTTCTCTTCATCTTTGGTGAACTTTCTACTGGTAAAGATGTTGTTTTTGTGAATGTGGGTTTCTTCTAATTTGTTGCATCTCGTGATGACAAAGGTGTCATCCAAATTGCGGACCTAAAGTTTGGGTTGGATCGTGGGGAGGGCTATTTGTTCTAATCTCTGCATTACTGCTTCTGCTAATTGTCCTGATATTGGTAATCCTATGGGAGTCCCATTGATTTGTTTGTAGATCTTATCGTTGAAGGTGAAGTGGGTTGTGAGGCACAAATCTACTAGCTTGAGGATGCTGTCCTTGCTGAAGGAGTTGGTGCTGTCTGGTGTTTGTGCCCTTGGTTTGTCTAGCAGTGAGGCCAGTGTTTCTTTGGTCAGGCTGATGTTAATTGATGTGAATAGGGCCATCACGTCAAAGGAAACCATGACCTCGTCATCCTCTACCTTGGTGTCTTTGATGATGTTCAGGAATTCCTGGGTGGAGTGGATGGAGTGGCTTGAGTCTTCAACAAGTGCTTCAGTTTGCATCGCAGTGCCTTTGCTAGTCTGTATGTCGGTGTAGCGGGAAATGAGACTGTGGGCCTGAGGGGGGGGCCCCTTGTTTAGTACCTTTGGTAATCCGTAGAAATGGGGTGTGTTGGTTCCTTCAGGTTACATTCTCTGCAGGTCTATCTTGTTAATTTCACCTGTCATTTGAAGTTTGCTCAGTGTTGCTGTAATACGGTTTTCTAGCTGCGGAGTCAGGTCCATTGCTACCTGTTGGTAGGCGTCGGTATCTGTGAGTAGTGTGTTTGCTTTTTCAATGTATTGTGTTCTGTTCAAGATGACAGTCATGCACCCTTTGTCTGCTGGTAGGAATACAATATTTCTGTATATCCGGAGTTCTTCCAGAGCTTTCCTTTCCAGTGTGTTGAGAGTGTTCCCTTCTTTCTTTCTGCTTAGTGTTGGTACGATTGGCTATCTGATGGCCTGCTGGGTTTCTTCTGTAAGTCCATTGTCTTTCTAATGACCAGTTAAATTTGTCAATCACAAGAAGCAAGCATCCAAGTTCAAGGCATAATAGAGAAAGCAAATTGGCCTTTATTGGAGTATAAAAGTCGGGAGGTTTTGCTAAAGCTACACAAAGCATGAGTCAGCTGGAATGCCATAAACAGCTTTAGGCACCTTATCTAAGGAAAGATATACTGGACGCAGTCCAACTATTTACTAAGCTAATATTAGGTATGGAGGGACTGTCTTTTGAGGCGAGTGTGAGCAGATTGAGCCTGTACTAATTGGAATGTAGAAGAGTGAGAGGCAACCTTATTGAAGCATGCAAGATTATAAGAGGATTTGACAGGATTGATATGGAAAGATTATTTCGCCTTATGGAAATGTCTGGGACCAGAGGGCTTAATCTCAGAATAAGGGGTCACACATTTAAATCAATGATAAGGAAGAATTTCTTCTTTCTGATGGTAGTGAATCTGTGGAATATTGGTGTCATTCTGCATCGCAAGCCAACTATCCAGACAAGTTTGTGGCTGGACTGGAGAGTTTGATTTATAAGGAGAGGCAGGATAGGCTGGGACTGCTTACTCTGGTGCATTGGAGGCTGAGGGGTGACCTTATAGAGCTTTATAAAATCATGAGTGGCTTAGATAAGATGAATATCCAAAGTCTTTTCCCTAGGGAAGGGGAGTCCAAAACTGGAGAGTATAGGTTTAATATGAGATGGGAAAGATTTAAAAGAGACTTGAGGGCCAATAGGGCTGCTGCGCTTTTGGAATGGAGCTACCAGAAGAAGTGATAGAGACGGGTATAATTTACAACTGGAAACTTACTCGACTTGCCAGCAGATATGGCCCTGAAGTGGTCAATCAGTGTCTGCATAGAGCCTTAACTTGCCACATCTCCAATTACCTGCTTCCTAGCAGGTGAGAGAAGTGGCTGCTTTCCCACATTTGTCTTGTTTTTCTGTGACTCCACCTAACCCCTCTCCTCCTGATCCCCACCTTGAGAAGCACTCACCTCCTCATCGTTGGATCCCCTGAAATGCAGGCCTTGACTGACGGTCTTCAGGACTTAGAAGCTATGATTAGCTAGCATCTTCTGGCACTGTCAAGGAAACTCACCGATCAGTTCTTACCAAGATGATTGGCTTGCAGTCCAGCAAGCTTTCTTACCATACAGGGTCAAGATTAGAGTGGTGCTGGAAAAATACAGCAGGTCAGGCAGCATCCGAGGAGCAGGAAAATTGGCATTTCAGGCAAAAGCCCTTCATCAGGAATGATTCCAGTACCACTCTAATCTTGACTCAGATCTCCAGCATCTGCAGCCCTCACTTTCATCTTACCATGCAGGGTGGTGAGTCAATTAACACTGAACACACCACCTCCACATTTAATCTAAAAACAAAAGGATTGTGGCAATTCTGTACATGGTGGAAAATGGCTGTTCAGCTGTCGGGGGCATCCTTGAGGAATACCCTCAGGCAGAGCTGGCAATCTAAGATACAATGCCCTCCTGTTTAAATATCATACTGTTCAGATTTGGGCATGAGGGGTGATTTGTTGGTTGGTACATATGGGAATCAACAGCTTCAACAGAGCAATAGGGAAGACTGGAGAATTAAATTAAACTGAAAAGCGATTTTCTTGTGCTTTGTGAACAGAGTCCAGATCCACCATGTGTACTGAAACCACTGTGTGTACTGAAGCAGTCTAACTAAGATTGAGCATGTTCCTTTAATTTTAGTTGTGGAGCTGACTGTATGAATCAGAATGTCTATCAGACAGATATGAGATCAGCTTCCCTGATGCCTAGCTATCAATATGCCCCAGTGTTGCTAAGTGCGTTATAGTGCACTTGAGCCAAATGGGAAATGATCTTATCAGGGTCTGTCTGCTATTCCTAATAAGGAAAGCACTTGCAGACAGTCTGAATGATACAATCCTCACATCAACAGATTCTGGGATACTGCATGTAGGATTTAAATCAGTTCTGTGTAGATCCTCATTCACAAGGGCAAGATGATTTGCTTTTTCTATTTGCAATCACCTACACATTGGATTACCAGATGTTCTGGACTGTCCTGATTTTTTTTCCTGCAAACTTCCTCTCAAGTTGCACAAACGTCCCAGCTTTCACCTTATCGTAGACCACTTCCTTTACCCTTCCCCTTTTGTTAAAACCATTGTCACCAAACTCCCCCAAAAAGCTCTCTAGCACTGCACTGCACCTAGTAAATTGCGATGCTGTCCATTTCAAGTGCAAAGTGACTGTAACACTCCCTCATTTGCAGTAATCCTTTTCACAGCATTCCAAGCCAGAAGGAAGTCAGGTTCTGGGTGAAGATAGTAGACTGATATTGGTCTCCATCAACCACAAGCCACATTTGAGGTAGTCAAACAGCACCTATTGGGAAATGGCAGAGAGCACCTCCTCTCTGGAATCAATCTATTGAATATAGTTCCAGTCAAACCAATCTCTTCTCACAGGATAGTCCTGCTGTCCCCTGTATCAGCCTGGTGAACCTCCACTGTGTGACAAATACAACCTTTCTTAAGAAGGGAGACCAAAACTGCAATATCCCAGGTGTGGTCACACCAAGTCCCTGAACAACTACACTAAGCAATCCCTTTTTTGGAATCCCCTTGTGGTGAAGGTCATTATACAATTTGCCTTCCTGCATCTGCCTGCCTATTTTCTTGATTGGTGTACAAGGATTCCATTTAAATAATACTCTTCTGTTTCTTACACTGAAATGTATAATTTCACATTTTGCTGCACCTGCCATGTGTTTGCCCACTCACTGAACTAATCTAAATCATCTTGAAACCTCCTTGCATTCTCCTCAGAAGTCACAATCCCATCCAGTTTAATGTCATCATCAAATGTGGAAATGTTGCATTTGGCTCCCTTATTCAGGTTATCTATATATATATATGAATAGCTAAGGTGTAAGTACCCCCTGCCACTCACATACATTGTTTCCTGTCTGTCAGTCAGTTCTTGATCCATGCCAAATTCCTTGTGCTTTAATTAACCTCTCGTGAGGGACCATATCAAAAGCCTTCTGAAAATCTTACCATGTCCACTGGTTCTCCCATTTTTAATATTCTATAAGTTAAATCCTCAAAAAAGACTCCAGTAGATTTGTTAAGCATGATTTGCCTTTCATAAAACCTTGCTGGCATGGTCTAATCCTGTTAATGACATGGGAAACACATTCACCTCTACCTCAGCAGGGGAAGTCTGTTTCGAAATAGCTATGGTGCCTTTTGGATGAATATAAAAGGTGAGGATTCACCTTACTACTTTGAAGAACATTGAATTCCCTTTGGTGTCAAGGCTAACATTTAACCCTCAAACAACATTGTAAAAGAAAACAGACTGGGTACTATTACATTGCCGCTTGTGGGAACATGTCTGGCTGCTGTGTATCCCTGTGTTATGACAATGATGACACCTTTAAAGCATTTATTTGGCTGTTAAGATTTTGTGATGTCTTACACTGGTAAAATGCTATATATAAATGAAGTTTTTTTATTTTAGGGTTCTCCACACAACCATCTTTCTGTCCGACAGCCAGCTTCACCTCTTCCTGCAGACCCAGCTGCCTCCGGCACAGATTGAGTCTTGTGTTCAGGGCCGCACTCCATTCTCTGTCAACAAGGCTATCTTGGAAAATGCCATGTGCAGAAAGAGTGTTCTGCTCAGGGAGGATGCAGAGGCTGTGGGCTACGAGTGCGGAAGGTAATCAATGTCTTGCGAGTGCTGGGAGGTGGGAAAGGGGACCATTAATTTACACTACCTTGGCAGTAACCAAGCAAATTCACTCATTAACTGGCTGAAGCACCAGAGGGAAAATTGTAAGAGTTCTTTTACTTATCGAGCTGTCATAATCTGCAGTACCTTGCTTTATAGGACGGTGAAAACAGATTCAATAGTAACTTTCAAGAATTGAATTGGACAAATACAATTTGCGGTTATGGGGAAAGAGAAGGGCAAGAAATTGGATCACTTTTTCAAAGAAGTAATAAAGACATGATGGGCCTAATGACCTCCTTCTATACTGTAAGACTGCTTGATCTAAGGAATGAGTGCAATTGTATAGGGCCACAAATCCACTGATATCATATTGGCAGTCAGTTTATATTCACCTCTCCATGCCACTTACATCTACAACTCCAATTAACCAGATGGGAATTCTGATTTATATCCTTATCCAGTTGCAATTAATGGCTGATCTGATTGTAACGTCAGTTCCCCTTTACCCCAAGTTTACCAAGAACCTATTCACTTCTGCCTTCAAAATATTTAAAGATTCTGCTTCCATTACCTTTTCAGTCCTTTCACTACATCTCAGTCCTCTGGGGAAAAAATATATTTTCATCTGTCTTAAACGGGAAGCCATCTATTTTTAAATCATGACCTCTACTTCTAGATTCTCCCACACGAGGAAGCATCCTTTCAACATTAACCCTGTCAGGAACCCTCAGGACTCACTATCTCTTGTAAGCTTCACTGATCCAAGTCTACCCTATCCCAACTTTCCTCATAAGAGAACCCACCTGTTAGTCTGGTAAACCTTCTCTCAACACCTTCCAACACACTTACATCCTTCCTTAAATAAAGAGAGCAACACTGTGCAAAGTCTCACCAGTGCCATACAACTGAAATATAACCTCCCTAATTTTGTATTTAGTTACATTTGCAATAAATTATCATGTCTATTAACTTTCCACTTACTGTACTTACATGTGAATCATTTGTGATCCATCCCTCTGCAACTCAGAATGCTACGTATGTTCCTTTTTCAGTCTTGCTGCCAAAATGGACAATTCAGCATTTTTCCAGGTTATATAAAAGATTTGCCAGATCCTTGCTCAGTCACTTTATCTATACTCTTTGGACCTCTTTATGCCCTCTTCACAACTTATTTTGTGACCTTTCCTTGTGTCATCAGCATATTTATCAACCCATACCTTCAGCTCCTTCATCCAGGTAATTTATGTAAGTTATAAAAAATCCCTGTGGCATCACTGTTCATCACATCTTGATAACTAAAATAATGACCATTTAAGGCTACTCCCTGCTTCCTGTTCATCAGCCAATCTTCCATCCATATCAGTATGTTAACCTGTATACTATGTGCTTTTAATTTCCACAATAACCTTTGATGTTTCTCCTTATCAATATCTTCTGAAAATTGAAGTACATCCACCAATTCCCCTTTATCCAAGCGCATTATTTGTTCAAATCAACCCAATAAATTGACTAGATATGATTTCCTTTTCACAAAGCTCTGCCTGATTACCTCGAACTTTTATAATGCCTTTAATAATAACTTTTAATATTTTCCTTATGACAGACATTAAACCAATTGGTCTACAATTACCAATTTTCTTTCTTCCTCCCTCTTTGGATAAACTAATTATCTTCCAATCTAGATTAGATTAGATTAGATTACTTAGATTAGATTAGATTAGATTAGATTAGATTAGATTACTTTACAGTGTGGAAACAGGCCCTTCGGCCCAACAAGTCCACACCGACCTGCCGAAGCGCAAACCACCCATACCCCTACATTTACCCCTTACCTAACACTACGGACAATTTAACATGGCCAATTCACCTGACTTGCACATCTTTGGACTGTGGGAGGAAACCGGAGCACCCGGAGGAAACCCACGCAGACACGGGGAGAATGTGCAAACTCTACAAAGTCAGTCGCCTGAGGCGGGAATTGAACCAGGGTCTCTGGCGCTGTGAGGCAGCAGTGCTAACCACTGTGCCACCGTGCCGCCCGTTCTAGTAGAAATCTAGTAGAATTCCACCCAAGACCTGGGGAATTTTGAAAAATTAAAACCAACACATCAACCATCTCAGTAGTCACTTCTTTTAACACCTTAGGATAAAATCTATGAGGAGCCAGGCATTTGTCAGCCATAGCACCAACAACCTGTTGGTATCATCGCCTTGATTATTGTACATTTCTTGAAGCCTCCCTGCTTTTTTTTTTGGTAAAATACAGTCGCTTTTGAAATGTTATCACGTTCTCTGTATTAAAGAATGCCACCTTATTTTCATTATTAATTCCCCAGACTCACTTCCTCTAAGTCCATTTTTTCTTTTTAAATATCTGTACAAATTTTTACTGCCTATTTTTATATTTCTAGCAAGCTTTCCTCACTACAATTGTGGCCTCATTAACATTTTAGTCATTCCTTGCTATTTTTTATATTAAGACCAATCTTCTGACCTGCCACCCATCTTTGTGTAACTTTATGTAATGATATGCTATTTCTTTAAAGTTTGATGCTTTCTTGAACTTTTGTTTTGTTAATCGCAGAGGGGGCTTTTCCCTTGGAAGTTTTCTTTCTGAGTTGGCATGTAAAGATTGAAAATGTCAATATTAGCCATTGCTCCTACTTCTTGTTGCTGTTGGGAAATGCATGCAGTTTCGAGTTTGGTTAGGCTAGTGTGCAGTGTGCTGTAATTCAGCCATTGTCAGCAAGCTAGTAGAATTCACGTGTCTCTGATGAACTGTACCTCACCCTAGGGAGAAAGATTTGCCTTTATAAGGCACTTTTCACAACCTCAGGACATCCAAACTCCTTTATAGCCAGGGTAGGATGCTAATGAATGTAGTAATGTCAGAAAAGCAGCAGCTGCCAATGAGCTTCCAGAAACAGCAACGTAATAAGAACCAAATCAATTGCTTTCACATTTTGGTTGAAGATTAAATAGTTTCTAAAAGACAAGAAATAACTCCCCTGCTCTTCATCAAAATAGTGCCAAGGGATATTTTCCGTGTACCGAAGAAAATAGATAGAACCTCTGTTTAACGTGAAAAAGTGCATCTCCGATATTGCAGCACTCCCTCAGAGCTTCACTAAAGAGTCAGCCTGAATAGGTCATAGTGTGGGATACAGCCTTCTGATTCAGAAACCTGACCCGATTGTGACACACTGAGCTAAGTTGGTATCAGCTGATAAGTTTGGATAAAGGAGGGAAAACTGAAAAGAAAAATAAGTAGACACGTAGTTACTTAATAACAAATTAGGTGACAATGTGATTTTTGTTGTAACATGCTGCACAGCACTGACACAGAATCATTGCTCCAAGTTTGAATCATATTTCTGTTAGTGTCAGACCAGTAGAGAAAAAAAATAACCAATCAAGGACATGCTTGTCTAAAAAAATGGAGGACAATCATCAACAAGTCGAAAAGTGTGGCGCTGGAAAAGCGCAGGTGGTCAGGCAGCATCCAAGGAGTAGGAGAATCCACGTTTCGAGCATAAGCTCTTGATCAGGAATGAGGGGGGTGGCCCAAATCTGCAGTCCTCACTTTATCCCAATCATCAACAAGTGTACTGTCTTCTGTCATTTTAAATTTCCCTCCAGATTTAAAACAATATTCATTCCCAGGAGGTTGGTATCACTGGCCAGGTCAGCAGCTATTGTTTTGAGGAACTGACTTCAGAGGACAGTTTAGAGTTGATGTGGGACTAGAGTCCAATACTGATTGGGTAATTATGGCAAATCCATTTGGTTTCGTATGGCATAAGAGTCAGCATTTAATCTTCCACATTTTTAAAGCTATATTCAAATTTCTAATTAATGATTTGAGCTCAAATTTTCTTGATCAATAGTCCAGGGAGTCTGAATTGCTTATCCAGTAATATAACCATTGCACCACCATGTCCCATTCAGTGCACAGGCAAAGATTGTGACCAAGTGAGCAGGAGATGATTCTCTGCACCCTATCCTCTACATCATCCACAGGCTGACATCGGCAAGCAACTGTTGGACTGAATTTCCTCATTTGTGATAGGGAATTAAAGCAGCAGTTTGCAGTTCTCCACAATGCAAACCAATGGTCCAGTGGGTTGATGAATTCTGACAGACTAGTGTTATAAACTGCTGGAATGTGATTCAATCTATCAGATTGCTCAGGAACTGACTCATATGTTTTCTGTTTGTGGCCAGCTCACCCTCTGACATTCAGGCAAATGTCGAAACCAGTGACGAGACCCCTGCGTCTCAGGAAGAGCCAGCAGCCTCAGGCAGGATATGAGGACCAAGTTGGAATGATATACTTTGCGTTATTGTGAATCTGCCCACGTCCTTGGCATGCAATGATATCTCGTCACTCAAATGATCTAAATTGAGATATTGACTGGATTGAACACAGTCTGATGTGGAGTTGTGACTGCAGTCTTTACTACAACAAAGTGTTGGACTGTCGAATTGCGAAACCAACTTTGAATCAATTAACATTCACTGCTTATTTCAGTAACAGAGTAGCAAAGATAGAATGAACAATGTGTTCCTGGAACATTCAAGAACGTGTTTTGATGCAGCATGTTTGTGGGTTTCATTTGATGGGTGTTGCTTGGAAGTAGAGTTTGTGAGTTTGATGCCTTTTAGTCCCATGCGATACTATTCATCTTACTGCTAGACCCAACTATTCCAATTCTCTTTTTCCAAAGAAGAGTCATAATAAACGCGCAACATTAACCACACCCCTCTCCATAGATATGACCAGTCTTGCCGAGTTTCTCCAGCACTTGCCCTTTTATTTCAAGTCTCCAGCATTCACAGTATTTGTTTCTTTGTATTCCAGTGGTGTCCTGGTGAGCCTCCAACCTCCTACCTTCCAAATGTCTGCTGCCTGAATCCTAACCCGTACAAAGCTCTTGCAGTGCCCTCTGACCAACACTGGCTCCTACTCTGGCAGCACTTTTGACTTTAAACTTCTAATCCTGGTTTTCAAATCCCTCCTTGGCCTAACTCCTTCCAATCTCTGAAATCTGCTCCAGCATCACAACTCTGCAAGATCTGTCTACCTCAGCCTCTTATCCAACCACTCATTTTCATCACCTTGCTCTTGGTAGTCGTGCTTAAGCTGCTTGAGTCCCAAGCTCTGTAATTCCCTCCCTCAGCCTCTACCTCTACCTCTCACTCCTCTTTGAAAACACTCCATAAACTTACCTCTTTGATCACCTGACCTTATATTTCCATATGTCTCTTGGCTGTCAAATTTGCCTGACGACCCTCCTATGACAGACCTTTGGGACGTTTTACAGTGTTCAAGGTTTTATGCAAAAGCATGTGTGTTATTGTTGTATACAGCTGCTACATTGTGAATATTGATAGAGAAAACCTAACTCCCTGTTGAATGGTTGAGTCACCTTTATGTGTGAGCAGCAGAGCAATGGTTAGTCAATAGAATCAACTTCTGTGACCTTCAGCTTCAGTCAATGTTTCTCCACTTGTTCGCAAAGATTGATGGTACTTCAGTTTCATAGAATCCCTAGTGTGAAAGGAGGCCATTTGGCCTGTCACATCCTCACTCACCCTCCAAAGGGCATCCCACCCAGACACATACCTTTACCCTATCCCCATAACCCCACATTTACCATGGCCAATCCACCTAACCTTTGGACTGTGGCAGGAAATCAGAGCATGCGGAGGAAACCCATACAGAAACGGGGAGAACATGCAACCTCCACAAGGACAGTTGCCCTAGGCTAGGTTCGAACTCCGGTCCCTGACGTTGTGAATTTGTGGGAAATATCAGTGGCAAGGTGGAATTTCAAAACAAATATTGTACCCTCGTCCTTACTTATGTCATTAAATCTCCATGACTGAAGGTTTATCGGGACATTAATGACGCCAGGAGATTCTCTTCCATGTAAGTCATGTTGAGGCTGTTTGTGGAAGTGGCTCTGCTGATTGCAAGAGCTCAGAGCTATTGGGGCAACTTGTTGCTGAAAAATGAAAGGATATCAAAGAATGACCTGTTTTACACTGAGATGCAGACACTGCAGCTACAAATCAAGACATTGTGTGAACAATTAAAATGTTATTCTCAAAGGGCTTCACAATCAGCAAAGAGGGGCCACTATTGTAACAAAGAAAACCAGAGGCAGGATCCCACACTAGGGAAAGTGATCGCCTGTTTTAGTGACAATAGGTGAGGGATAAATGTTGGCATGGAACACTCTGTTTTTGATGGGACCTTGATTTAAAGTATTACCTGAAAGAGAACCCCTCTGACAGTGCAGTGCTGGCACTGGGGACAGCGGCCTCCATTTTGAGCTAACGTCCCAGAGATGGAGCTAGAATCCACAAGCTTCTAAGGCAGTAATGCCCTGAGCCCCAGCTAGTTAACTGTGAAGGTTTGGACAGTAGGTGTAGTGAGTTTTCTGAAGGGTCCAGTCTTCACTCCCTACTCCTGCCCACTTTGATAAGTGTCTATAATGAAAACAACTAGAGATGCAACAAACATCACAAATGGAGACCCGTTTTGATGCTGCTCTTTAGTTTGCAAAAGGGGATGTCATGTTCCAGCAGGATCAGAATAATGTAGAAGCCTGATAAAAGCTACAGAGAATAACCAGTAAAGGCGAAAGTGGGGACTGCAGATGCTGGAGATCAGAGTCGAGAGTGTGGTGCTGGAAAAGCACAGCCAGTCCAGCAGCATCCGAGGAGCAGGAGAATCGATGTTTCGTGCAAAAGCCCTTCATCAGGAATGAGGCCGAAACGTTGATTTTCCTGCTGCTCGGATGCTGCCTGACCTGCTGTGCTTTTCCAGCACCATGCTCTCGACACAAATAAACAGTACAGCCTGGGAGCTAACGATAACAAATAAGGGGAATGCCGTTGATTCAGAGATTGATAACTTATCCGCTAATTAAATAAAGAGAATGCCCACCGTTACTTAACACAAAGCAGTCCACAGGATTAACACCTTGAGTATTCACTCCCTCTACCACCAATACACTATAGCAGCAGTGTGTACCACCTACAAGATGCACTGCAAGATCTAACCAAATCTCCTTCAGCAGCAGCTTCCAAATCTGTGAACTCTACACCATCCAAGTTGGCGACAGAGGAGGACTCCTCAACAGGAGATCGTTCACTCTTTTTCTCTTATTTTTCTCTTTTTGGGTTTTTTTCCCTTCATTCTTCTTACCTCCAGGTCTCAAGAGCTTCGATGTGGATCCAGAGTGGATTCACAGCCTCGATGTGGATCCAGAGCAGATTCACAGCCTCGAGGTGGACCCAGTACAATCTGGAGGTGAATCCTGGCATAGTCTGAAGTACTGACTGAGTTGGACGGACTGTTATCTGAACTTTTTATTTCTTTATTTTTCTAATTTATTCCTATGTTTTTGTACTTTTCTACCTAAGATGGCACAAATGTCTGTATTGCTGAACTGCTTATTTCCTTTTTATCTAATTTTTTTCCTAAGAATTTGTACTTTACAATCTGTACCTAGGTACCTTGTATCTAAAATGGCACCCTAAGTGGCAACCTGTAATCTTTTCACTGTACTCATATGAGTACAGAGTTTAGATTAGAGTGGTGACAGCGGGTCAGGCAGCATCCGAGGAGCAGGAAAATCGACATTTCGGGCAAAAGCCCTTCATCAGGAATAAAGGTAGGAAGCCTCCAGGGTGGAGAGATAAAGGGGGGTGAGGGGGGAGCTGGGGAGAAGCAGCAAAGAGTACAATAGGTGAATGGGGATGGGGGTGATAGGTCAGAGGGGAGGGTGGAGCGATTAGGTGGGAAGGGAGATTGGCAGGTAGGATAGGTCATGAGAACAGTGCTGAGCTGGAAGGTTGGAGCTGGGCTAAGATGGGGGGAGGGGAAATTAGGAAACCGGTGAAGTCCACATTGATGCCATGGGGTTGAAGTGTTCCGAGGCGGAAGATGAGACATTCTTCCTCCAGGCGTCGGGTGGTGAGGGAGCGGCGGTGGAGGAGGCCCAGACTTGCATGTCCTTGGCAGAATGGGAAAGGGAGTTGAAATGTTGGGCCACAGGGCGGTGGGGTTGATTGGTGCGGGTGTCCTGGAGATGTTCCCTAAAGTGCTCTGCGAGGAGGCGTCCAGTCTCCCCAATGTAGAGGAGACTGCATCGGGAGCAACGGATACAATAAATGACATTGGTGGATGTGCAGGTGAAACTTGTGATTAATAAAGCTCATTCTAATTCTAATCTAGAAGGACAAGGGCAGCAGATAGATGGAAGCCACAACCTACAAGCTTCCCTCCAAGTCACACACCTCCCAGACTTGGAAATAGACCTGAGGCCTAACATATCTTCAGCTGCTTCATCAATGACCTTATCTCTAACATAAGGTCAGAACTGGGGATATTCGCTGATGATTGCACAGTATTCAGCACCATTCAAGATTCCTCAGATACTGAAGCAGTCCGTGTTGTAATGCAGTAAGACCTGGACAATATCCAGGTTTGAGTTGTCAAGTGGCAAGTAACATTCACACTACACAAGTGTCAAGCAGTGACCGTCTCCAGTAAGAGAGAACCTAACCATAACCCCTTGTCAACTAATGGCATTAACCTTACTGAATCCCTCACTGTCAACATCCTGGGGTAACCATTGACCAGAAACTCAAATGGACCACACAAATGAATACTAGGGATATAAGAAGAGGTCAGAAACTAGGAATCCTCCAGCAAGTAACTTAACTGTTGTCTCCCCGCTTGCCTGGATGGGTACCGTTCCAGCAACATAGATTCATAGAGATGTGCAGCATGAAAACAGACCCTTTGGTCCAACCCGTCCATGCCAACCAGATATCCCAACCCAGTCTAGTCCCACCTGCCAGCACCCTGCCCATATCCCTCCAACCCTTCCTATTCATATACCCATCCAGATGCCTTTTAAATGTTGCAATTGTATCAGCCTCCACCACTTCCTCTGGCAGCTCATTCCATACACGTACCACCCTCTGCATAAAAAGTTGCTCCTCAGGTCCCTTTTATATCTTTCTCCTCTCACCTTAAATCTATGCCCTCTAGTTCTGGATTCTCCAACCCAGGGAAAAGACTTTGTCTATTTATCTTCTACATGCCCCTCACGATTTTATAAACCCCTATAAGGTCACCCCTCAGCCTCTGACGATCCAGGGAAAACAGCCCTAATCTATTCCACCTCTTCCTTTTGCTCAAATCCTCCAAACCTGTCAATGTCCTTGTAAATCTTTTCTGAACCCTTTCAAGTTTCACAACATCTTTCCGATAGGAAGGAGACTAGAACTGCAGGCAATATTCCAACAATGACCTAACCAATGTCCTGTACAGCCACAACATCATCTCCTAACACCTGTAATCAATAGTCTGACCAATAAAGGAGAGCATAGCAAACACCTTCACTGTCCTATTTACCTGCAACTCCACTTTCAAGGAGCTCTGAACCTGCACGCCAAGGTCTCTTTGTTCAGCAACTCTCCCTAGGACCTTACCATTAAATGTATAAGTCCTGCTAAGATTTGCTTTCCCAAAACGCAGCACTTTGCATTTATCTGAAATAAACTCCATCTGCCACTTCTCAGCCCATTGGCCCATTTGATCAAGAACCTGTTGTAATCTGAGGTAACCTTCGCCGTCCACTACACCTCCAAGTTTGGTATCATCTGCAAACTTACTAACTATACCTCTAATGCTTGAATCCAAATCATTTATGTAAATGACAAAAAGTAATGGACCAGCACCAATCCTTGTGGCACTCCACTGGTCACAGGCCTCCAGTCTGAAAAACAACCCTCCACCACCACCCTCTGTCTTCTACCTTTGAGCCATTTCTGTATCCAAATGGCTAGCTCTTCCTGTATTCCATGAGATTTAACTTTGCTCACCAATCTCCCATTGGGAACCTTGTCAAACACCTTACTGAAGTCCATATAGATCACACCTACTGCTCTGCCCTCATCAATCCTCTTTGTTACTTCTTCAAAAAACTTAATCAAGTTTGTGAGACATGATTTCCCATGATCAAAGCAGTATTGACTGTCCCTAATCAGTCCTTGCCTTTCCAAATACAAGTATATCCTGTTCCTCAGGATTCCCTCCATCAACTTGCCCACCACCAACATCAGGCTCACTGGGCTATAATTCCCTGGCTTGTCCTCACCACCTTTCTTAAACAATGGCACCATGTGAGTGAACGTTCAGTCTTCAGGCACCTCACCTATTGATGATACAAATATCTCAGCAAGAGGCCCGGCAATCAATTTTTTAGCTTCCCATAGAGTTCTCTGATCAGGTCCTGGAGATTTATCCACCTTTACACGTTTCAAGACATCCAGCGCTTCCTCCTTTGTAATATGAACATTTTTTTTCAAGGTGTCACCATCTATTTCCCTACATTCTATACCTTCCATGTCCTTTTCCACAGTAAATACTGATGCAACATATTCGTTTAGTATCTCCCCTATCTCCTGCGGCTCCATGCAAAGGCTGCCTTGATGATCTTTGAGGGGCCTTATCTCTCCCTCGTTACCCTTTTGTCCATAATGTATTTGTAAAAACTCTTTGGACTCTCCTTAACTCTATTTGCCAAAGCTATCTCATGTCCCCTTTTTGCCCTCCTGATTTCTATCTTAAGTGTACTCCTACTGTCTTTATGCTCTAAGGATTCACTCGATCTATCCTGTGTATACCTGACATTTGCTTCCTTTTTCTTAACCAAACCCTAAATTTCTTTAGTCATCCAGCATTCCCTATACCTACCAGCCTTTCCTTTCACCCTGACAGGAATATCTTTAACTAGATTCTCATTATCTCATTTCTGAAGGCTTCCCATTTTCCAGCCGTCCCTTTACCTACAAACATCTGCCTCATGTCAGCTTTCGAAAGTTCTTGCCTAATACCATCAAAATTGGCCTACCTGCAACTTAGAACTTCAACTTTTAGATCTGGACTATCCTTTTCCATCATTATTTTAAATCTAATAGAATTATGGTGCTGGCCCCAAAGTGCTCCCCCACTGACACCTCAGTCACCTGCCCTGCCTTATTTCCCAAGAGTAGGTCAAGTTTTGCACCTTCTCTAGTAGGTACATCCACATACTGAATCAGAAAATTTTCTTGTACACACTTAACAAATTCCTCTCCCTCTAAATCCTTAACACTATGGCAGTCCCAGTCTGTATTTAGAAAGTCAAAATACCCTACATAACCACCCTATTATTTTTACAGATAATTGAGACCTCCTTACAAGTTTGTTTCTCAATTTCCGTCTGACTATTAGGGGGTCTATAATACAATCCCAATAATGTGATCATCCCTTTCTTATTTCCCAGTTCCACCCAAAAAACTTCCCTGGATGGCTTTCTGGGATTACCCTCCCTCAGTACGGCTGCAATGTTATCCCTTATCAAAAACACCACTCCCCCTCCTGTCTTGCCTCCCTTTCTGTCCTTACTGTAGCATTTGTATCCTGGAACATTAAGCTGCCAGTCCCGCCCATCCCTGAGCCATGTTTCTGTAATTGCTATGATGTTCTAGTCCCATGTTCCTAACCATGCCCTGAGTTCATCTGCCTTCCCTGTTAGCCCTCTTGCATTGAAATAAACGCAGTTTAGTTTATCAGTCCTACCTTGTTCTCTGTTTAGTCCCTGCCTGCCCTGACTGTTTGATTCGCCTTTGTTCTCAATTGTTCCACTTTCAGATTGAAATCTTTCTTCACTATTTCCCTGGACCCCACCCCCCACCTTGCTAGTTTAAATCCTCCTGAGCAGCTCTAGCAAATCTCCCTGTCAGTATATTAGTCCCCTTCCAATTTAGGTGCAATCTGTCCTTCTTGTACAGGTTACTTCTACCCCAAAAGAACTTCCGATGATCAAGAATTGTGAATCCTTCTCCCATAGACCAGCTCCTCAGCCATGCATTCATCTGCTCTATCCTCCTATTCCTGCCCTCACTAACTCATAGCACAAGGAGTAATCCAGATATTACTACTCTCGAGGACTTCCATTTAAATTCCTGCCGAACTCTCTGAAATCTCCCTTCAGAATCTCAACCTTTTCCTTTCCGATGTCATTGGTTCCAATGTGGACAATGACCTTATGCTGGCCCCTCTCCTCCGTGAGAACGTTCTGCACCCTCTCGGAGACATCCTTGATCCTGGCACCAGGGAAGCAGCACACCATTCTGATTTTTCGCTGCTGGCCACAGAAACGCCTGTCTGTACCCTGGAACACAGAGTCTCCTAACACACTTAATCTCTTGGAATCCGATGTACCCCTCATTGCTTTAGAGCCAGTCTCAATACCAGAAACCTGGCTGTCCATGCTCCGTTCCCCTGAGAATCTATCATTTTCTACATTTTCCAAAAGAGCATACCTGTTTGAAATGGGGATAGCCACAGAAGACTCCTGCACTAAATGCCGACCTCTCTTACCTTTCCTGGAGTTAACCCATCTATGTGACTGTATCTGAGACTTTCCCCCCTTCCTATAACTGCCATCCATCACATCCCCTTGTTCTTGTAAATTCCTCATTGCCTCTAACTGTCTCTCCAGCCAATCCATTCGATCTGATAGGATTCACAACCAACAGCATTTATTGCAGATATAATCCTCAGTAACCCATAAAATCTCCTGAAACTCTTACATCCGACAAGAAGAGCATATCACTCTACAAAAGGCCATTTTTGCTTCTTTCAATCTACAGACCCAGAAAATAACATGGTCTTATTCCTCTACAAAACACTGCTCCAGGTTAAGTAAATACTTATGGCTTATATTTTAAGTTTAATCAAGAGACATATCTCAATAAAACACATCATCAAGAAAGAATGGACTCTACTCACTACTGCAGACTTACTGTAAGGCCACATTTGAAATATCCACTTATCTGTTTCTGTGCTGTGACCTCTCCCAAACAGGTTCCTCCAAGGTTAGTTGTGAATTTCACTGTTTGTTATTTTTCCCAGACGCACTCTGATGTCCAGCGATACATGATGGGTGGTGGGGAATCTGAAACTCACTGCGGTTCAAAATCATACAGGACAAACAGCCCACTTGATGGGTTTCACATCCATCATCTTCAACATTCCCTCCCTTCACCATTGGCAACAATGTGTACCATCTAAAAGATTAAC
This sequence comes from Chiloscyllium plagiosum, assembly GCF_037043375.1. NCBI lineage: Eukaryota > Metazoa > Chordata > Chondrichthyes > Orectolobiformes > Hemiscylliidae > Chiloscyllium > Chiloscyllium plagiosum. The sequence continues at coordinate 3,996,632 of NW_028270170.1, forward strand.
TGTAGCAACTAATCAAGCATCCCTTGACAGCACCTTCCAAACTCACAGCCTTTACCATCCAGAAGGACATGGGCAGCAGATCCATGGGAACACCACCTCCTGCAACTTCCCCTCCTAGCCACTCACCATCCTGACTTGGAAATATATCACCATTCCTTCAGTGTCATTACATCAAAATCCAGGAACTCCGTAACAGCATTGTGGGAGTGTCTACATCCCAAGTATTGGAGCAAATTGAGAAGGAGGAACACCCCACCGTCTCCTGGGTAGTTAGGGATGGGCAACAAACACTGGCCCAACCACTGATGCTCAAACTCTATCAACAGATTAAAAACAAATTAATTCTCTCAAGGGCTAACATACCTTTGAAAATGTGGAGATTTCCTTACTCTAGTCATAGCTTCTTCAAAGTGTGCACTTACATCTCAAAGCTCTATCATAACCACATGCTCCTTAATCAACTGACCAGCTTGTTGCAGCGGACTCTGAATATTCCCCAAACTCAACGGCAGTGAATGAAATGAGGTGCTGGTCCAAGTCTCTTGAGATCCAGATAACTTCAGTGTTGTCTCCAGTCGTGCCATTTATTATTTGTCTGGAATAGTATGATAGAACATGCATTTGCACAGAATATTATCACATCTCAGCAACAGCTCATGGGGCATCAGGTAAAAGGAATGAGTTTGATCACTAGTTCAGGAAAGCTGTTTACCAGCACAACCTTCACAGTCTGTTCCATTTGCTTCTCCTCCCTTTACCCACCATTTCCAGGTCTTTTCAAGAAGTCATACTTGAAAGGTTAACCCTGTTCCTCTCCCTGCAAACCTGCTAGGTTTCTCCAGCACTTTTTGTTTTTATTTCAGATCTCCAACACCTGTAGTATTTTGTTTTTATCACTAGTAGAACGACTTGGTTCTCTTCAAATGTTGGCATGGGATGGAAACAGAAAATAGGAACCGGAGTAGCTAATTTGGCATCGAGCTTGCTCCACCAAATGATATGATCATGGCGAAAAATCCAGCTCAATCCTACAATCCTGCTTTCTCTCCATAGCCTTTCATCCTGCTTTCTGTGGCAGAGAATTCCACAGGCTTGCCACTCTATAGATGAAGAGATTTCACCTCATCTCAGTCCTAAATGGCCTACCCCATGTCCTTAAACTGTAACACCTGGTTCTAGACTCTCCGATTATCAGAAACATCCTTTCTGCATTTACCCTTTTTGACCCTGTTAAAATGTCATAGCTTTGTATTATATCCTCCTTCAGTCTTCAAAACTCCACCTCATATAATCCTCACTCTTCATACTCAGCCCTGAGCCATCCCAGGAATAATCTGGTAAATCTTTGTTGCACTCCTTCCATAACCAGAAAATCTGCCTCAGATAAGTAGACCATAACTGCACACAATTCTCCAGGTGGGGTCTCACCTATACCCTGTACAATTGCAGCAAGACATTCCTCCTCACTTAAATATTCTCGCTATGAAGGCCAATACACCTTCCTAACCACCTACCGTACCTGCATGCTCATTTTCAGTGACTGGTACACAGCGGCACCCAAGTTTGGCTGAATTTCCAACTTTCCCAATCTATTGCCAATCAGATAATAATTTGCCTGCCTGATTTTGCTCCCAAAGTGGATAACCTCACATTAACCACATTAACCTCCCATTAGCCACATTATACTTCATCTGCCATGCATTTGCCCACTCACTCAACTTGTCCAAATCATGCTGAAGCAAATCTGCATCTTCAGTGCCAAACTGAGCAGAGAGGTGGGAAAATCATAGAATATTCCAACAAAAAAGGCCATTCTGCCCATTGAGTCTGTGCCAGCTCTTGCAAAGTTTTATCCCAGTCCCAACAGGAAACTCGATAAATTTGTCCTCTTTTAAATATCAAAGTTTCATTTAAGAATTATAGCTTTATTAATGTTTAAACTGGATATTATTTCACTGCCCTTTCAGGCACTGCATTCCAGAGCTTGACAAACCTGTGTATTTAAATGTAATTCTTCTAATAGTAAAGCAATCTTTTGCATATTTTGGAAGTTGGAAGAAATTAAACATGGAAATGGTTGCTTTTGAAGGCCCTAGTGAATTTTTCCACAATGTATGATTTGTAAATTGGAGAGCTGTACAATAAATCCCTGTATATCATGAACTAGCCAGAGAATTTTCCTTGTCGTGGCAAATAATTTCCCAATTAGACTGAAGTGGTAATGTCGCCATCATTTATCCATCAGCTATGAACATTATTGCACAACAGCAAGATGGAAAGGCACTGACTCTTGCCATCGACTGACACACATAGCCAACACAAGATACACTAAAAAAAATGGTTCTCCCATATATGTTATAAATGATAGCATGGAGAGATTTCCAGCAGTAATCTAATTTTAAGATCCAGAAGATTAGATTACTGTGTTGCAATCACAACCTGGTATCCATTAATCCTGATACTGTGCTCCCTTGTGAAACTTGTGACAGGGAATGTTGCTCAGTACTGTTCCTATCACAATAATTACTCATAAAATCCCACAGCCCAAAAGAAGGCCTTTCAGCCCATTGTATCTCTTTCAAAGCTATCCAATTATTCAGCCTCTACAATCCTTCCCCAAAGCCTTGCAATCTTTTCAAGTATTAATCTAATTCCCTTTTGAAAGTTAACCACTAAATCTGTTCCCACTACCCTTTCCCAGGGAGCAAATTCCACAGGGATCAGTGCTCGATCCACTTTTATTTGTTATTTATATAAACAGTTTGGATATGAATTTAGGTGGTATAGTTAGTAGTTTGTGGATGACACCAAAATTGGTGATATAATCGATAGTGAAGAAGATTAGCTAAGGTTATAAAGGGATCTTGATCAATTGGGCCAATGGGCTGAGGAGTGGCAGATAGTGTTTAATTTAGATGGATACAAGGTGTTGCTTTTTGGTAAAATGAACAAGGGCAGGACTTATATAGTTAATGGTAGGGCCCTGGGTAGTGGCATTGAACAGAGAGATCCAGGGTTTCTGGTACATTGTTACTTGAAATTTGCCTTACGGGAAGACAGGATGGTTAAGAAGGCATTTAGCACACTTGTCTTCATTACTCAGACCGTTGAGTGGAGGAGTTGGGAAATCATGTTGAGGTTGTACAGGATGTTGGTGAGGCCACACGATTGTGTACAGTTCTGGTCACCCTGCTGTAGGAAAGATGTTATTTTATGGGAGAGAGATCAGAAAAGATTTACTAGGATGTTGCCAGGAATGGAAGTTTTAAGTTTTGAGGACAGGCTGGGACATTTTTCACTGGAGTGTAGGAGGTTGAGGGGGTGACCTTTCAGTGGTTTAAAATCATGAAGGGCACAGATAAGGTGAATAGCAAAGGTCTTTTCTCTAGGGTAAGGGAGTTTAAAACTTGGGGGCATATTTTTAAGGTGAGAGAAGAAAAATGTAAAAGTCCCCTGAGGGGCAACTTTTTCACACAGAGGGTGGTTCATATGTGAAATAAACTGCCAGAGGAAGTGGTAGATGAAGGTAAAGTTACAACATCTAATAGCCATTTGGCCAGGTACATGAATAGGAAAGGTTTAGAGGGATAAGGGCCAAATGCAGGCAAATGGAACTAGTTTAGTTTGGGAAATTTGGTTGGCCTGGATGAGTTGGACTGAAGGGTCAGTTTCCATGCTGTATGACTTTATACATACAGCCCCTCCCCCAAGTCCCTCCTCCCTACCTTTTATCTTAGCCTGCTGGACACACTTTCCTCATTCCTGAAGAAGGGCTCATGCCCGAAACGTTGATTCTCCTGCTCCCTGGATGCTGCCCGACCTGCTGCGTTTTTCCAGCAACACATTTTCAGCTCTGATCTCCAGCATCTGCAGTCCTCACTTTCTCCTCCTGTATGACTTTATAATTTGACAAGTCAGATTGCTTGTTGTGGAATTAATAGAATTTATAGCACAGAAACAGGCCATTTGGCCCAACTCATCCATGCTGGTATCATTGAAAGCTAACATGCAGACACAGCAAGCTACTAAGATGATAAATGATATATTGGCTGTCTTTACAAGAAGACTTGAGTGTTGGAGTAGAGCTGTTTTACTGCAATTGTATGCAGCTTTGGCAAGACCACATCTTGACTACTATGTGAAGGTTTTGTCTCTTTATATAAGAAAATGTATAGTATCCATAGAGAGACTGCAGAAAAGATTGGGGTGGGATAATTGTCCACTAAGAAAATGGTTAAAAGATTGGGCCTTTACTCCCAGGAGTTTCAAACAGTGAGAGGTGATATCGTTCAGGTGTACAAAATTCTCACTGCGGTTAAACCAGGAAGGATGTTTCCCCTGGCTGGCACCAGAGTCATAGAGGCAGGCCATTTCGGATTGCAAAGTGTAGGAATTTCTGCCATCAGAGGATTCGGAATCTATGGAATCGTCTGTCCCAGAGAATCCCAGAAGCTGTTGTTGAGAATATTTAAAACAGATTGTTGGATTTCTGCAAATTAAAAATATCAAGGGATGCTGGGATCCTGTAGCAAAATAATTTTAAACAGAAGCTCAGTCATGATCTAATTAAATGGTGGAGTGGGGTCAAAGGGCTGAATGGACTCCTATTTCTTACGTTCCACATGAGCTTTCTCCAGCTGTAACTCTGTTCTTTTATTTCTTTCTCCTTTAAGTACTGTTCTTTTTAATTCACTTGTAGGACATGGGCATCACTGGCTGGGCCAACATTTATTGCCCACCCCTTGTTGCCCTTTGAGAAGATGGTGGTGAGTTGCCTCTTGAACCGCAGCAGTCTATGTACTGTAGGTAGACCCACAATTTTCCTTAACCTACCCAATGGATTTATCTTCCCTTTATGGCCTCTAATTCCACTCTTGCTTATAAATGGAAACATTTTTTTAACCTCTACTTGACCAAATCCCCCATAACGACCTCTGTCAGGTCACCCCTCAGTCTTCTCCTTCCAACAGGAGAAAGCCACAGCCTGTCCAGTCTTTTGTCATTATTATTAAACCTCTCAGTTCTGCTATCATCCTTTCCTGTGATTTCTGCAATACCTAGATACCCTTTTTTTTACCGTATGGAGATAGGAACTACGCACGTAATGCCATGGCATTAAGGTTCTACTGGAATTCATATCTTTCCAAGTTGGGCATAACTTTTCAATTCTGTTCCTGATCCTCAATCATTGCTCTGGCAATATGGTTTTGAAGGTATCGTTACAGGTGATGGAAGAATAATCTATCTGTGAGCTGACAGTGAAGTCTCACTCCATCTCTGCCAGAACCTCGCCTAAATTATCACTTCCAGGAAAGCTCTCTGGGTCAAGACTGGATATCCTTTTTTCATTCTTTGAGAGGATATAGACGTTGCTGACAAGACCAGTATTTATTGCCTGTCCCTCGATGCCCTTAAGAAGTTGGTGGTGAGCTGCCTTCTTGAACCATTGCAGTCCATGTGCTGTGGGTTGACCCTCAATGCCATTAGAGAGGGAATTCCAGGATTTTGACCCAGTGACAGTGAAGGGACGGTGATATAGTTCCAAGTCAGGATGGTGAGTGGCTTGGAGGGGAACTTACCGGGGTGGTGTCCCCATGTATCTGCTGTTCTTGACCTTCGATGCATTGTGGTTTTAGAAGATGCTTTTGGAGGACCCTGGGATAGTGTTACGGAAGTTATAAAGGGAGAGGTTATACATTACTGCCACTGTAAGAAGGAAATGGAGAGTCAATGTTTAAGGTTGTGAATTTGAATGCTTTGATTGGAATTGTCAAGCTTCTTGAGTCTTGTCAGAGCTGCACCCATCCATGCATGTGGGAAGTATTCCATTACACTCCTGACTTGTGCTTCTCAATATTCTGGCAAAATGTGAAATGAATATTGACAAGACCATGTGTGAGAACTGGAGTGAGAATTACCACGATGTGTCCAGTTGAACAAGAGTTGACTTGAATTATAAAAAACTGAAGTTATAACCAAACTACAGAAACATATGGTACACACTTTGATTTTTCCAGCAAAGTACAATGAGACAAGGATCTTTACAAATTCTGTTCTAAAAATAATTCCAGTCGCTGGCAGCAATGTGGTGTCAAGGCATAATTGACTGGAGCGATTACCTAATCATGGGGGTGTAGCTCAGTGGTAGAGCATTTGCCTGCAGATCACAAGGTCCCCAGTTCAAATCTGGGTGCCCCCTTTATACTTGAGCAGTTTTTCAAGGATCTTCCATTACCCATTCTGCACAGGGAACACTTTGGAAAGGGTGTTTTATGGGTGGCACAGTGGTTAGCACTGCTGCCTCACAGCGCCAGAGACCTGGGTTCAATTCCCACCTCAGGCAACTCTCTATGTGGAGTTTGCACATTCTCCCCGTGTCTGCATGGGTTTCCTCCCACAGTCCAAAACTGTGCAGGTTAGTTGGATTGGCCATGCTAAATTGTCCGTAGTGTTAGGCGAAGGGTTAAATGTAGGGGAATGGGTCTGGGTGGGTTGCGCTTCAGCGGGTCGGTGTGGACTTGTTGGGCCGAAGGGCCTGTTTCCACACTGTAAGTAATCTAATCTAATGTCTGGCTGGGACATGTGGTGTCACTGCATACAGCGCAGATAATAAGGCTTAAAAACATCAAAGCCACAAACAAAAGCAGAAATTGCTGGAGATACTCAGTGGGTCTGGCAGCATCTGTGGAGAGAAAGCAGAATTAATGTTTTAGATCCCATGACTCTTCATCAGAATACAATTTCCATTTTTGTTTCAGATCTTCAATATCCGCAGTTCTTTTATTGTAGATGCAAAACTAAAGTGTTCAGTTACTGTTCATTATCAGTGACAGCAAATAGAAGCAAATAGCAACAAAAATGCAGAGGTGTTCAGTTTTTTAAAAATGATGGTATTTAGTATATATTTAATATAATATTTTATTTAATATGGAAATAATGATTTTTATTTCGTGGTTTAACTCAATAAGGGCTAAGATTTAAAGTTTGACACCAGTGGATTGTATAATACAACAAATTAGCATCCATCTCTGCTGAATCCCATTGTTAACATGCTGGGGCAATGCTTTCTTCTGTGTGGATATCTGAGGTCTATGTGCAGCAGCGACTTCTGGAACTGGAAGTCAAGGTTGCAATCTGTGTTAGTATCTGATCACTGTGCACAGAGGGTCAGAGCAGCTGCAGGCACTTAAAGGAATGTTACCCAGGGGTTAGACTAGAAACTGAACTGGACCAGCTGTATAAATACTGTGGCTACAAGAGCAAGGCAGAAACTGGGAATTCTGTGGTGAGTAAGTTAACGCCCAACTCCCTGAACCCTGCCCACTTATCGAAGGTAAAGGAGGGAGAGAGAGAGAGAGACACCACTGGTGGTGGTTTAACCTGAGGGTCACCACTCCTCAGGTGAGGGGAGAGGTTAAATTGAATTGAATTAGCTTTATTGTCACATATACTCACATGAGTACAGCGAAAGGTTTACAAGACACCACTTACAGCAGCATCACATTTACAAAGTACCTAGGTACAATCCTTAGTTACAGAATAGAGAAATGACGAAAACAAGTTACACCTATACATTGTAAAACTACAAGTTACAGCTATACACTGTACAACTTCAGGTTACAGCTATACACTATATTGCTACAGGTCAGAAAGCTGGAAGGTTCATTTCATCACCCTACTAGGTAACATCTTCAGTGGACCTCCAGGCAAAGCATTGCTAATGATTCCTACTTTCTATTTATATGTTTGGGTTTCTTTGGTTTGGTGGTGTCATTTCCTGTGGTGATGTCATTTCCTGTTATTTTTCTCAAGGGGTGGTAGATGGGGTCTCACTCGATGTGTTTGCTGATAGAGTTCCAGTTTGGAATGCCATGCTTCTAGGAATTCTTGTGCGTGTCTCTGTTTGGCTTATCCTAGGGTGCATGTGTTGTCCCAGTTGAAGTGATGTCCTTCCTCATCTGTATGTGAGGATACTAGTGAGAGAGGGTCATGTCGTTTTGTAGCTAGTTGATGTTCATGTATCCTGGTGGCTAGTTTTCTGCCTGTTTGTCCAATGTAGTGTTTGTTACAGTTCTTGCACGGTATTTTGTAAATGACATTAGTTTTGCTTGTTGTCTGTATAGGGTCTTTCAAGGTCATTAGCTGCTGTTTTAGTGTGTTGGTGGGTTTGTGGGCTACCATGATGCCAAGGGATCTGAGTAATCAGGCAGTCATTTCCGAGATATCTTTGATGTAGGGGAGAGTGGCTAGGGTCTCTGGACGTGTTTTGTCTGCTTGTTTGGGTTTGCTGCTGAGAAATTGGCAGACTGTGTTCATTGGGTACCTGTTCTGTTTGAATACACGGTATAGGTGATTTTCCTCTGCTCTGCATAGTTCCTCTGTGCTGCAGTGTGTGGTGGCTCATTGAAGTAATGTTCTGATGCAGCTTCATTTGTGGGCATTGGGTGATTGCTTCTATAGTTCAATATTTGGTCCGTTTGTGTTGTTTTCCTGTAAACGCTGGTTTGAAGTTGCCCACTGGCTGTTCGTTCTACTGTGACATCTCGGAACGGCAGTTTGTTGTTGTTTTCCTCCTCTTTGATGAATTTTATGCCAGTAAGGGTATTATTGATGGTCTTGAAGGTTTCCTATAATTTGTTTTGTTTATTGATGATAAAGGTGTCATCCACGTAGTGGACCCAAAGTTTGGGTTGGATGGTTGGCAGTGCAGTTTATTCGAGTCTCTGCATTACTGCCTCTGCTAAGAACCCTGATATCGGAGATCCCATACAGATAAGGAAGGACACCACTTTGACTGGGACAACACATCCAACCTAGGACAAGCCAAATAGAGACATGCATTAGAATTCCTAGAAGCATGGCATTCCAACAGGAACTCCATCAACAAACACATCGAGTTAGACTCCATCTACCTAGCTCCTGAGTAAAAGAACAGGAAATGACATCACCACAAGAAATGACATCACCACAAGAAATGACATCACCAACCCAAAGAAACCCGAGCATATAAATAGAAAGCAGGAATCATCAGCAGTGCTTTGCCCAGAGGCTCACTGAAGATGTTACCTAATATGGTGACAAAACATCTGAAAATGAACCTTTCACCTCAGCGAGCAAACCTACATCCAGAACCTCAACCTGAGCTACAAATCTTCTCAAAACTCACAGGTCAGAATGTCAGAAAAACAATGCGTTCAAAAGGCGAACTTCCCAGTCTCTGTCCCAGGGCTCTCTGCAGCAGACCAGCACAGGGGCATCCAGGTGGTCTGACCACTGGCTGCCACTACACTCTGCACTGGGCCGTGAGGTGGAGGAGAATGCCGTGTGGAAACCTTGAGTGATGTGGGAATTGAATCCCCATAGTTGGCATCACTCTGCATCCCAAACCAGCCATCTAGCAACTGAGTACAGATTTCCCCCAGCCCCACTCTCATACCACTATCCACCATATACTAGACATAAGTGAGACTCGATGGACAGAATGGCCTCATCCTCCCTTTGTGATTCAATATTCCTGAGTGAGTGCAACTCCAAAAACACTCAAAAAGCTCAATGACATACAGGTCAAAGCTCTCCATCCATTGCCTTAAACCTTCAATCCCTATACTGCTGATGGACAATCACAGCTGTGTGTACCATCTACAATATGCACTCGGCCCAACAAGTCCACACCGACCCTCCGAAGAGTAACCCACCCAGACCCATTTCCCTCTGACTAATGCATCTAACACTACGGGCAATTTAGCATGGCCAATTCACCTGACCTGCACATCTTTGGACTGTGTGAGGAAACCGGAGCACCCGGAGGAAACTCACGCAGACACAGGGAGAATGTGGAAACTCCACACAGACAGTCGTCTGTGGCAACCCCTCAAGGCTCCACTGTTAACACTTTCCAAATCCTCAATTTCTACCACCCAGAAGGTCAAAGGCAACAGATACATGAGATCACCACCAAGTTCCCCTCCAAACTGCTCACCATCCATACTGTATAACGCTGTTCCTGCTGTGTTACTGGGTCAGAATCCTCAATCTCCCTAAGTTAAAAATCACACAACACCAGGTTATAGTCCAACAGGTTTAACTGGAAGCACACTAGCTTTCGGAGCGTCGCTCCTTCATCAGGTGATTGTGGAGGAGCGTCGCTCCGAAAGCTAGTGTGCTTCCAGTTAAACCTGTTGGACTATAACCTGGTGTTGTGTGATTTTTAACTTTGTACACCCCAGTCCAACATTCGGCATCTCCGAATCATATCTCCCTAAGGGCATTGTGGGCCTAACCTACAGCATGTGCACTACAGTGGTGTAAGAAAGTAGCTCAGTGCCACCTTCCCTAGGGCAATTAGGGATGGGCAATAAATGCTGGACTAACCAGCGATACCCACGCCTCAGGAAATGATGAAAAGAGGTGATGCAAACACTTGCTTTTTATGTTATCATGTATTTAACAGAAAACTCAGTAAATGTCAGCACCAGAAGGAAACAGCTACATCATAAAGTACAACAACTTCAATTGATGTAGCACCTACAGTGAAATATCTCAAGCCACTTCAAAGAAAAGTAACCAGACAAGATTTCACAGCAGGACTGTGCGCTGGTTCAGGTAAGGCTAGTTTGGGCAGCATTTTAAAGAGGGATTTTTATAAAAAAGAGTTTAAAGAGGGCATTCCAGAATTTAAGACCCAGGAAAGTGAAGGTAGAGTTGCCACAGATGAAGCTGGAGATGGCGAAGAGGTCAGAACTGGACGAATACGGTCTCTTGGAGGCTTGTGGAGATCCAGTAAATTGCGGAAATAGGGAAAGATGAGATGTTGGGATTTGTAAATGTGAAAGAACATTTTCATATCAAGGTGTTGCCAGAGCGAGAGTGCATGCAGTTCAGTGAGTGCAGCAGTTTGTGAGTGAATGGGATCTGGTTACAGAGTTTTTGATCGAGCCGCTGTTTAAGGTGGGTGACATTGCTGAAAGTCAGCAGTACAGTGAACTAATCAAGGTAACAAAGGTGGAAATGGTAATGTTTTCTATCGACTTGTTCAGGCATGATATGACTCACCTTGGAGCAGGTGGGATTTAATCTCGGGCCTCCTCACCCAGAGGGAGGAACATTACAAAATGGAAACATAGAAGACAGAAGCAGGAGAGCCATTTGACCCCTCGAGCCTGCTCTGTCATTCACTGTGATCGTAGTTGATCATCGAGCTCAGTACCCTAACCCTGCTCTCCTCCCATAGTCCTCGGTGCCTTTAGCCATCAGAGCTGCATCTATCTCCTTATTGAAAATACGGCTGGCCTCAACTGCTTTCTGTAGCAGTGAATTCCACAGGCTCCCCATTCTCTGGGTGAAGAAGCTTCTCTTCATCTGCACCACAGGAGCCCTAAGGCAACAAGAGATATGGTTGAAGACAGTAGTGGAGGAGTTTAATTGGGCATCCTGATGAGGAACCCATTTAAGAGTTCACCTAGTGACACAGGTGAAAAGTGCACATTTGGGCACTGAGTTCGCATTAGATCAGAGTCACCAGTACAGCTGACCATTGATGGATTAGCAAAGGGTCACAGAGACAATGCTGGTGTCACTAGAATTACCAAATAGTCCATACGTTATAAGGGGGTGGAGAGTGCTATGGTGAGGGGAATTGTCTGTCTGACTGTCATGTGCTGAGGAGCACTGCAGATGCTGGAGATCAGAGTCAAGAATACATAGAACATAGAAAAATACAGCGCATTACAGGCCCTTTGGCCCTCGATGTTGCGCCGATCCAAGCCCCCCTAACCTACACTAGCCCACTATCCTCCATATGCCTATCCAATGTCCATTTAAATGCCCATAAAGAGGGAGAGTCCACCACTGCTACTGGCAGGGCATTCCATGAACTCACGACTCGCTGAGTAAAGAATGTACCCCTAACATCTGTCCTATACCTACCACCCCTTAATTTAAAGCTATGCCCCCTCGTAATAGCTGACTCCATACGTGGAAAAAGGTTCTCATGGTCAACCCTATCTAAACCCCTAATCATCTTGTCCACCTCTATCAAGTCACCCCTAAACCTTCTTTTCCAGTATGGTGCTGGAAAAGCACAGCCGGTCAGGCAGCATCCGAGGAGCAGGAGAGGCGACATTTTGGGCAAGAGCCCTTCATCAGGAATAGACTTGTGGCCTGGGGGAGCTGAGAGATAAATGGGACGGGGGTGGGGTTGGGGGTGGAGGCAGCTGAGAATGCAATAGGTTGATGAAGGTGGGGGAGAAGGTCAAGGCAGGTTATAGAGAAATGCGAATGGAAGGCTTAAAAACAGAAAAAGGATCTTTTTTATAAGAACTGGAGCTTGGCCCCTCAAGTCTGTTCATTCAATTTGATGATCACACCTGTCTTATATTTTATCTCCACATCTCTCCATTATCCCTCAATTCCTTATCAGCCAAAAATCTATCACTCTCAGTCCTGAATATTCTCAACAACTGAGCATTGGCAGATCTCTAGGATATAGAATTCTGAAGGTGCAGAACCTTTGACATCATTCTTCTGCTGCTCCTGTTAAATTCCCACCTTGTCAGTGTGTCTGATACAAGCCTTTACAATTGGGGGAGAGCTCAGTGAAGGGGCTAGGTCTATCCAGCCAGGATTCCTACTCCCTGCCCCATTCACCCTGCAGATGTTGGCTGACCTTAAGATGGAGGAGAAAGTGAGGGCTGCAGATGCTGGAGATCAGAGCTGAAAATGTGTTGCTGGAAAAGCGCAGCAGGTCAGGCAGCATCCAAGGAACAGGAGAATCGACGTTTCGGGCATAAGCCCTTCTTCAGGAACTGGCACCTGCCAGTTGGTACCGACTTTAGGCAGGAGGAGAGGCAGAGGGGGGAGAAACCCAGGGGAGGAGGAGATTTTGTTTTAAAGAAAACTTTCCAAACCAGAGCATAAGGTTCACATACAGTGAGATGTGAGCCCGCTGTTTTCTTATTTGTCTCCACAGTGGGAGGACTGGATAAAGCATGACACTTGACAATAAAGTCAGCAGTGAGTGTGAGTGTGGAATGAGCTGCCTTCAGCTCAGTGCCTCTGGTTCATGCAGAGAGAGAGAGAGGGAGAGAAAATAAAATGGCAAGTACAATAACGCAGTGGGCGGCTGTGAAATAAACTGCACAGAGGCAGATACAGAGAGCCAGTAAATTGCCAGACTAAGTATAAATGGCTATGCAATATGAAGTGTGAGGGCATAAGGAGGAGAGCCCTTGTCAGATTGTAATGAAAAGCATCACAAAGTGTGAAATACCTTATGAATTGATTTTTGTATGTGTGTAATTAATTGGCCAGTCGGAGACGCTGATCGTCATGCAGGAGTGCACACTCGGTTTTTGGACTCATTCATTTGAGTGCTAACAGTTTGGGTATTAGCCCTGACAACAATGAATTGTTCTGCTTATGGGTTGTAACAGTTTGAAATTACACAGTAGCTCCTGGCCGTGACATTACTGAGCAGGGGGAGGAAGCTCCACTGTGATGGCTGCCTCCACAGTTTTGGCCTCAGTGTTCCTATTGGACAGGGGGGTAGCCGGAGAAAATTAAGAATCCCAACAGGATTCTGAAGCAAGGGATTAGATCACAAGTGGCATGAGACCTCAGCAAATACTGCAGAAACATCCTTAATATTTACATTTTTTTAAAAATGCAGCATCCCTCCTATGACCCTGGATGTTTTTTTGTGTTTGGAAGGCACAGGTCAATCCCACTCCCCACTCCCAAAAGCACTGACCTTGTTTAGCAGATTCTAGATTTTCCTGATGAAGGGCTTTTGCCCGAAACGTCGCCTCTCCTGCTCCTCGGATGCTGCCTGACTTCTGCCTTGTTTAGCAGATTGTCAAGGCCCCAAGGAATGAGAGGTTGAAAGAAAAATTAAGAGTTTTTACAGTCTTTAGCAACCCCAGCAAATCCCGACGCTCAGCAGAGCCAACGAACAATACTTTTTGAAGGGTAGTTGCTGTTGTAATTCAGGAAACTGAGCAGTCAGTGTGTGCACAGCAAGATCCCACAATCACCAATGTGATGATGACTGGATCAGCTGTTTTCAGTGAGGTTGGATGAGGGGATAAACATTGAACATACTCCCCTGCTTGTCTTCAAAATGTTTCCATGGAATATAAACAAGAGGAGGCCACTCAGCCCTGTGAGCCCTCTCCGCCATTCTATAAGATCATTGGCTGTTCTGATTTTGACCCAACATTCCTGCATACCCTAGAGAATCTTTCATGTTCTTGGTAATCTATCTACCCTTGCCATAAAAATGTCTAAAAGTTCTCCATCCAATGCCTTTTTTTAAACATTCATGGGACATCGATATCACTGGCTAGCAGTTATTGCCCATCCCCAATTGTCCAGAGTGCACTTGAGAGTCAACCACATTGCTTTGGGTCTGGAGTTACATGGAGACCAGACCAGATAAGGATGGCAGTTTCCTTTCCTGAAGAACATTAATGAACCAGATGGGTTTTTCCAACAATCGGCAGCAGTTATAGAGTCATAGAGATGTACAGCATGGAAACAGACCCTTCGGTCCAACCCGTCAAAATGCGAGGTGCTGCATTTTGGGAAAGCAAATCTTAGCAGGGCTTATACATTTAATGGTAAGGTCCTAGGGAGTGTTGCTGAATAAAGAGACCTTGGAGTGCAGGTTCATAGCTCCTTGAAAGTGGAGTCGCAGGTAGATAGGATAGTGAAGAAGGCGTTTGGTATGCTTTCCTTTATTGGTCAGAGTATTGAGTACAGGAGTTGGGAGGTCATGTTGCGGCTGTACAGGACATTGGTTAGGTACCATGGCACAACTTGAACCTGGGTCTCCAGAACATTTCATGGATCTCTAGATTAATAGTCTAGTGATAATCCCACTAGATCAATTTGAACAAGGGAATTCCAACCCTCTGAGAGAGTCTTTTCCATCTATCTGAGAGAGCAGAGATAGGGCTTTGGTTTAATGTTCGATGTGATACCTCAGACAGTGCAGTTACCGTCACAGTACTATACTAGCTGTATCCAGTGCCTGCACTGGGGCTTGGTCAGGATATCCTGGTTCTGAGGTGGCAGCGATGCCCCAGTGAGTGACAGCTGCCTGGGGAAATGTGCAGACAGTTAGTCATGTATCCCAGCATCAGACCCCCACATGGGGACGTGGAAAGTGGACAGTCAGATTTAAAGGTTTATTGACAATGTAGAAGATGCTGTGAATAGAAATTCTCCTGGTGCTTCCTTCTGAATTCGCTTTATCCTGATGATCACAGTAATGCAGCAGGAAAAAGTGCACACTCACAAGGGACTGCAGTCTCTCTCATCCTCTCACTTTCTGATAAACCTTTAGATTAAATTCACTCAGAGTGAAAATAGATTTTCACTTTCTTGAGCAGAGGGATCTTGGTGTCCAGTTACCACACTAGAAGGCAATCACTAACAGCTGGGTCATATACAAATGGCACAAGGGGGTGAGTAGTTTCAGTGAAGGCATCGAATGGGTATCAGGCACTGAATAACCCCTGGGTCTCTGTGACATCCCCTTCTGAGCTGCACAGTGCAGAAAGAAGGAACAACCTACATTTGTATAGAACTTTTCACAACCTCAGCATGTTCCCAGACAGTTCACAGCCAAAGAAGTATTTTGTAAAGTGCAGCCCCTGCTGTAAAATAGGAAACACACCAGTCCAACCATGCACAGCAAGCTCCCACAGAGAATCATGTGACAGTGCCCAGATCATCTTGCTGTTTGTTGAAGGGTAAGTATTGGCCAGGGCACCAGTGATAACTCCCTTGCTGTACACTACACTACGGATATTGGGATCATCGCAAGAGGACTGATGGGGCTGTGGTTTAACATCTCACTGGAAAGGTGACACCTCCAACACTGCAGCACCCCTGCAACAGGAGAATCAGCCTGAATGTGATGCTCAAGCCGCGTGTGGTAAGGGACATAAATCTCTAAATGATGTGGTTCACGTGCCAGGCTTCTTGCCTCCAGTGCAGGATCAGAACAGAAGGGTGAAGCTGGTCACTGCGGTGCAGTACTGAGGGGGTGCTGCAGGGCTGCAGCTGCTGTCCTCAGGACAGGATCTCGAAGAAGAGCAGGAGAGTTTGTCTGAGTCCTGGCCAACATGGATCCCTCAAGCGAAATCAGGAAAGCAGATTACCAGGTCGTGTCAGATTGCAGTTTGAGGGAGCTGACTGTATACATTTTACAGCACGTTAGGAACATTTCATTGGCTGCAGCATCCTGTGGCTATGAGAGGCTTCGAGAGATGAGGGGAGGGAAACTCAATAAAAGAAGAAACATATTCAGTCTGCAGTTGAATTTTTTAATGCAAGGCCATGAACCAGGAAGCTTGGAGACTGTTGCAAGGATGAGAGAAACCATTCAGAGATAAACAGTGCCTGCAGATGATAAAACACAAGTCATGTGCAGCTAGTCCTCCTCGGGCTGCCTAATCACCCCATTACTCAGCACCGTCAGCTGCAGTGGACAGTGACCTCTCCTAATGAGCTCACCACATTCTAGCTCCTCATCCAAACACAGCTCCAGCAGCTGCCTTTGTTGTGCAGCTCAGTCCGTCCCTTTTCATTATCAGCCCTGACTTCCCATGTGGAACCTTGGTTATCCAGAGAGGCAGGGAGTTTGAATTTATTTGCTGCAAAGAGAAGATAGATCCAAAACGACTGCCCTGGTAGGAATCGTGCTTACACAGAGGAATAAAAGGTGCAGCGCTCTGAAACTTTATCGGGAGCATCAGGTCAGCAATAATCATCAAAATGGGAAGGTGGATTTTACCTTATCGACCTCATCAACGTTGCATTGATTAATAAAGTAAAGATGGAGATTTATGTAGCACCTTTCACAATCTTGTAACATCCCCAAATGTTTTATACTTTCTGAAGTGTGGTCACTGTTGCAATGTCAGAAACATAGACACAGTAAGATCCCACAAACAGCAACTTGATAATCACCAGCCAGTCAAATTTAGTCAAATCAAACAATCTGGCAATCTGAAACATAAGCAAATTGCTGGAGAAACTCAGCAGGTGTGGCAGCATCTGTGGAGAGGAAAAAACAGTTACTTTCAGGGTCACTGGACTCGAAATGTTAACTGTGTTTCTCTGTTCACAGATGTTGCCAGACGTGCTGAATTTCTCCAGCAATTTTTGCTTTTGAATCTAATTTAATGATGTTGGTTGAGGTCAGGACATCTGGGAGAATTCTTCAAATCATGCATTGGGAATTTTTACACCGCCTCAGTTTAACATCTCATCTGAAATACTATAACACACCCTCAGTACTGTACTGTACGTATTGGCCTGAAGCCTTATCAGAGTAGGGATCCAAACACCAAACCTGGAAGTGCCAGTGTTGGACTGGGGAGGACAAGGTCAGAAGTCATATGACACCCCAGGTTATAATCCAACAGATATATTTAAAATCACATGCTTTCGGAACGCTGACCAGGTCACCTGACAAAGGAACAGCGCTCCAAAACCTTGTGATTTCAAATAAACCTGTTGGATTATAACCTGGTATCGTATGACTTGTGACTTTACAGATTTAGAGGTGAGGGTGCTACTGACTGATTCATGATTGGCACATTGTACCAGTCCTCACAACGGAGCTAAGAGTGGGTGGTTATCAGAGGGCAAGATCTGATTTGTTTAGGCTGCGCCATGCAGTTGCACCATCACTGTCAATGTTCAATGGGAGGGTGGGGAGGGGGGGAAGTTAGTGGAGGATAATCCTTTAAAATGTATGCCAGCAAGGAGTCAATACCTTCAGGAATTGAATAGGGAAAATTAGCAATAAAAAAGAGGAAAGAAGACTTGAACTTGATAAAAAGAGATCATTATGTGCAACAATAGCTCTTTCTCTCACAGGTAGATAATTACACAGACAGCTACACATATTGTGATAGCTACAGAGTTAGATCCTGGCTGGAAACACTATTAGAAAACAGCTCTTTCATCTCATCAGCTCCCTCCAGCTGAAGGTTTGATGGGGCTGGAGTGGCTGCATTCTTTCAAGTGTCATTAATTTTTCAAACAGGCAATTACACCACACTGTCTCTGTCTCCTAGAGAGAACAGTTTAAATCAATCTCACACACACTCACAGAGACACACAATCTCTCTCACACACACACACACACATATAAATAGACACACACAGGCAGATGGTGAAATTTGAATTCAATCAACTCTGGAATTAAAAGCTAGTCTGATGAAAACCATATAACTATTATTGATTGTTGTTAAACAAAAACAAAATCTGGTTCAATAATGTCCTTTAAGGAATGACTGAACTTAAGGTAGACTGTCCTCACACAGCCTTCTTTATATGTGACTCCAGATCTATCACAATGTGGGTTACTCTTAACTGTCCTCTAAAATGGCCAATCAGATCAATCAGATCAAGGACTAATAGAAATGGGCAACTTCCTTGCCTGCAATACCCACGATCCATATAATGGAGGAACAGGAGTAGGCCATTCAGTCCATCATCTCTGCTCTGCCATTCAATGAGATCATGGCTGCTAAGACCATACAAAATAGGAACAGGAGTAGGCCATTTGGCCCCTCGAGTCTGCTACCCCATTCAATAGGATCATGACTGATCTGACATTCCTCATGTCCACTTTCCTGCCCTTCCTGTAACCCTTGATTCCATTAAATAAATATATTTAATGACCCAGTCTCAACAGCTCTCTGTGAATTCCAGACTCACTCCCCCCTGAGAGGAGAGATTCCTCCTCACCTCTGTCTTCAGTGGGTGACCCTTCACTCTGAGATAATGCCCTCTGATCCTAGACTCTTCCACAAGGACAAACAACCGCATATACTCTGTCAAGTCCCCTAAGAATCTTGTATATTTCATTTTTCATTTACAGGCCATTCGACTCAACCTCTCCTCAGAAGACAATCCCTCCATTTCCACATCCACGTGCAGGTATACAATGCATGCACACAGACAGAGAAACACACTGATAGAAAACATAGCCACTGTGAGAATAAACCATAACATGCCAAGGCTTCCTTGCTCCGATACTCCCAAAGGACTGGAGGCAGTGGAGTAAGGAGATAAAGGAAATAATTTTCCCGGGGAGTTGGTCTGATCTGGATTCTGAAGGGCAACTTATAACAGATTCAAATTATAACTTTCAAAAGGAGAATTGGATAAATACTTGGAGTAGGAAATTGTGGGAAAGATCAGGGGCAGTGAAAGGACTTGAATAAATCTTTCAAACAACCATCAGAGGAATGATGGGCTGAATGCCCTCCTTCTGTTCTATCATTCTATAACTGACTGTCTTTTTGAGGAGTTCATTGATGGTTAGATTGGTTTAACGTCATGAGATGTAATCGAAATTTTAAAGGATACATTACTATCAAGAAATTGGATTTGCAAATTCTACATTTTCTTTAAAACCTGAGCAGCTCTGTGTTGTATTTTTAGGCTGAAAGTATCTATGGGTTCTTTGCAGACTGATCAAAATTAATACAAGACACATGCACTTCATAATTTATTGCCTTAATCTACTTAATACATATCAGAGACAAATGCAAACCAGTGAGCAAATTTCTTCACTTAAACTCCACAATATACACAGATAAACAGACAAATGAGGCTCACACTGCCTTCCAGCCATTGAGCTTCCCGGAGACAATGGCACACGGACTTCGGGCTCAGATTCCACAGTCTCACAACCGCCAGCTCGATGGTGAAAAGTCCCGGGAGTGTGACAAAATCCCTGACATTAATACGATTCTGCACCTGAGGTAACGTGCTGAATCCCCATTTTGTAATAACTTTAGTATTTTCCCAGCCCTCAAATACAGGTGTAAGAAACAAGTGCAGGTGGCCCCATGTAGACCTGAAAAGAGATGGTTCCTGTAGTGATTATAATGAGGACAGCCAGGTGAACCTCATAGAATCTGAGTTCCCCGATTGGGGCTGTTGATCTGTGCCCATCAGGGAGCCCTGGCTGACAGGTATAAACAGGAGTGTCCAAGGTTCTGTTCACTCTGAGAGCTGGCTCTGAGGGAGCTGGATCAGGGTCAGGAACTCTCCATGTGTAAATAAAGGGTGACTTGGTGATGGGATACCGGCCTCTTTGGCGTTATATCAGTTGGCTCTCAAGGTCGAGTTTCCCTTGTGCCCCCATCCTCCCAATCCCCTGTCAAAACAGCCTGTTTTAGCATCAGCTCTACATTTCATATACTTTGAGAAAGTGAAGACTGCAGATGCTGGAGATCAGAGTCAGGAGTGTGGTGCTGGAAAAGCACAGTAGGTCAGGCAGCATCCGAGAAGCAGGAGAATCGACATTTCGGGCATAAGCCCTGCATCAGGAAATGTACTTTCATGTACTTACCCAGCTAACTTCAATTGTCATCCCAAAATAATTAACCTCTTAATGGTCTGGTTTGCCTATATCATTTTTAAGCCCAGTCTCTGAGCCCCATTGTCCTGGCTCTGATCCTGTTCCTGAGCTCCTGTTTCTCTCTTGTACAGTAATGGCAAGGTAGGTGCTGAGGAAATGGAAGAACAACAACTTATGTTTATGTAACACCTTTAAAATAAAAAAAATCCCAAGGTGAATTATCAAACAAGATATGACTCTGAGCCACATAAACAGTGCAATAACAACAAATCATATCCATGGATTATTTATGGATTCGTTGAACTTTTAATCACGCCATTTTCTATTTACAGTAAAAGGTGCAAAGGGACTTCAATCAGCAGTACTTCAAAGGAAGAGATGCAATCGAGAATAAACTGGACTGTGGTCTCCTGTGGCTATAGAGATAATGAAGGGTTGGCTACTGCTCTCAGCAGGATGTGGCCTCCTGTGGACTATCCCTCAAACAGCAGGCATTTGAGTTTTAGCCAAGTAGGAATATACAAAATAGAAAGTTAAAAATAAACTGCACTTCCTGGTCTGTGTGTGTGTTTCTGTGGATGTGTGGATATTCTGTGCTTCGAATGTCACAGTTTGAAGACAGCCATTAGACACCCCTGCACTGCAGGTAAAGAGAGACTTTCTCTCATATGGAGTGCTAGAAGCCAGGAAAAGCCAGTAATGTTACTTTTGAGAAGGAAATAGAATAAAAGTCTGTTAGCTAACTTGCAGAACCAAAAATTTTGAAATCAACTGCGTCATTTCCAATGTCAGCATTGGTGCATTACCTGAATTGATAGCCTCAACTTCCACCATCTACTCTTCATGAGACTGATCTATATATCTTTTTAATTGTTCTCCCCTTACATTTCTAATCCACGTGTATATGTGTAAAAGTTCTGTTACTCTTTTTGTATTTAGTAATTAATAAACTCACACTGCCAAATAAACTCACCTTCCTTTAACCCAGAAATCCTCATTAATTTGTATCTTTTTTAAACTTAATTACGTTTGGTTCGGGAAAAGTGATTGAGATCTGGCCAACTAGATTGGTTACCGGGGAGAGGTGGAGTCCCTCAGTGAGATGGGGATGGGGTGTGGGGATTAATCTCTCAACATGTCCTAATTTATTCATGATTGAGTGACTGGTCAGAGAACTCTTCCTCTCCTAGCTCTGTCCCATTCTAGAATCTAACCATGCTGATCCCTCCCCCTGACCCTGCCCCATCTCCCTGACCCTTGACTCTGCCCCGTCTCCCTATGACCCACTGACCCTGACCCTAACCCATCTCCTTGACCCTGACCCTGTCCCGTCTTCCTATGATCCCCAGACCCTATGCCATCTCCCTGACCCTGTGCCATCTCCCTATGACCCCTGACCCTGCCCCATCTCCCTGATCCTGTGCCATCTCCCTATGACCCCGACCTTGCTCCATCTCCCCAACACCCCACCCTGCCCCAACTCCCCATAGCTCCCCAACCCTACTCCATCTCCCTATGACCCCCTGACCCTACTCTATCTCCTGAAGACCCCTGACCCCGACCCATTTCCCCCTGCCACCCCCAAACCCCCTCCAATCCCTCTCCACAAAGCACTGATCCCAGCCCCTGCCCCCACGATCCTGTCTCCCGTTTCAGAAATAGCTGTGGTCCTGCCCCTGGCACTGCTCAGTGATTGTCAGAGGGGGCCTGTGGCCCTGTGTCCCTGATTTCACCCCCCACCCTCCCAGCCCCTGGAGCTGCCCTCCACCTGGTCTGAGGGATGGAGATACAGCCACCTTTCAGGGTCTCAGCACCCCGTGACTCAGCGAAAGGGAAGATGCTGTCCTCAGTACAGACCATGTAAAGTTGATTGTTTGATAAATACATCAGGGAGAAAGGAATTGAAGGATGATGGTGCTAAGTCAGGTGATGAGAAATAGGAAGAGGTCACACAGAGTGTAAACACCAGCATGAAGCAGTTGGGCTGAATGGCCTGTCTGTGTGCTGTAAAGTCTCTTCTGGTTTGTTCTATTTGAAATGATTGCACCTTGCTGACTCCCCTACTGAGTGTTTGGGTTTGATTAAGGGAGATTTGTAAAGCAAGCTGCCCCTCCCTGTCCTGGGAGATGGATTTCACCCCCATCTTGTTGTTGTTTGTACTGTTTATACTCTCTTTGTCAGCTCAAAGTTCAGGAAGTACACTGATATGTTCTGGGGATTAGGGTATCCCAATGGGGAAACCTGGTGTTGAATGTTCCTCACCCTGCAGCCTGGCTTACCCTCGCCCTCCCTGGCAGCTCCTCACTCAAGGTGACCCTCAGAGAGAGCAACAGCTGCTTCCTTGCTGCCAAAGATGTCACTCTTCCTGCCACAAGGCAGGTCCTGTGGGCAGCCTCCCCTCAATATGAGGCCGCCCCTTCCAATACAGAGCCTGGGGACTGACACTTTGTCACAGGCTCAGCCTTACTGTCTCTGTCCCTGAGCTCCTTCCCCTTCACAGCTCAGATTAATATTCAGGTACACCTGGGGACAGTGTATACATGTACAGTAACGAATGTTAACTCGTGCAGCTTCACAGGGCGTAATCAGAGCAGGGTATGTTGTCTTCCTATTGTTCAGTTTGGAAATCAGATCTGACCACATCCCCACCCCCTCCCCCAGTATTTGGGCAAAGACACTGGTCCCTCATTCAGCCAAAGCCAGAACGGGGAATCAAACTGCCTACCGTCAGCTTCTGGATCAGTGGTGCTGGAAGAGCACAGCAATTCAGGCAGCATCCAACGAGCAGCGAAATCAACGTTTCGGGCAAAAGCCCTTCATCAGGAATAAAGGCAGTGAGCCTGAAGCGTGGAGAGATAAGCTAGAGGAGGGTGGGGGTGGGGAGAGAGTAGCATAGAGTACAATGGGTGAGTGGGGGAGGAGATGAAGGTGACAGGTCAGGGAGGAGAGGGTGGAGTGGATAGGTGGAAAAGGAGCTAAGCAGGTCGGACAAGTCTGGACAAGTCAAGGGGACAGTGCGGAGCTGAAAGTTTGAAACTAGGATGAGGTGGGGGAAGGGGAAATGAGGAAGCTGTTGAAGTCCACATTGATGCCCTGGGGTTGAAGTGTTCCGAGGCGGAAGATGAGGCGTTCTTCCTCCAGGCGTCTGGTGGTGAGGGAGCGGCGGTGAAGGAGGCCCAGGACCTCCATGTCCTCGGCAGAGTGGGAGGGGGAGTTGAAATGTTGGGCCACGGGGCGGTGTGGTTGATTGGTGGGGGTGTCTCGGAGATGTTCCCTAAAGCGCTCTGCTCGGAGGCGTCCAGTATCCCCAATGTAGAGGAGACCGCATCGAGAACAACGGATACAATAACAACATTGAGCTGATCCACAGCGGTTCCCTGCCCAGTGAGCTAACCCAGCACACCCCCCATGAGCTAAGCCTACCCCTGGGTCTACTGGAGTAAGACAGACCGTGTGCTCCGTGCAGCCATTGACAGTGATGTGCTCTGTATCCTTGTGGTTATGTTACAGGATTAGTATCACAAGACAATATGAGTTCAAACATCCCTGTGGATAGATGTTTGAGAATTTCGTTGTTTGAAATGTTGTACTTGTGACTCTGGTTTCCATGCCAACATGGTTAACTATTAACAAAGCATCCTCCCTTTGAAACAGCTGAGTAAAACTCTCTTTGGTGTCAAACTGTGACAACTATTTCCGTGGATTAGGAAAGTTCACTAACTTCCTGGTCAGAGATGCTCAACATGCCTTGTCCCTGGCAGTGGAGCCCAATCCTAGGAATACATTTTAATCTCACTGAAGTCTAAACGTTGTGCTTGTGTGAATATCTCTGTTGGGTTCTGGATGCTTGAACAGATCAGTATTTGTAATCTGATCCAATTAGTGGCTGTGGTTATTTTTCTTGAGTGTGTTCCAGCCTGTGAAGGCTATCTACTTTGCTGCTGTATATCAGCCCTGCCTGAGAGCCCTCATATACACCGGGTGGATAGCCCATCACCACTACCCCCTGTCCTATTGGCACCACGGTTACTTGGATGATCCAAACAGACAAGGACTGGAAGCCATATTGATGCAAACAGCTGAATATTTATGGTCTCTTTACACTGGGTACAGAGGCAGAGCTGATTGGACTTCACAAAAACCTTCTTCCATCAGACCTCAGTCCCATGTGATCCGACATTTTAGAGTGTGGAAACAGGCCCTTTAATCCAACCCACGCTGACCTTACATCGAAATGTGACCACGGCCCATTTCCCTCTAAACCTTTAGAATAGAATGGAATCCTTACGGTATGGGGACAGGCTCTTCGGCCCAACCAGTCCACACTGATCCTCCACCAAGACCCATTCCCCCTCTACTCTACATTTTTGCTCTAGACTAATGCAGCTAACCTACATGTCCATGAACACTATGGGCAATTTAGTGACCTGATCTGCACATCTTTGTGACTGTGGGAGGAAACTGGAGCACCGATGGAAACCCACACAGACACGGGGAGAATGTGCAACCTCCACACTGACGGTTGCCTGAGGCTAGAATCGAACCTGGGACCCTGGTATTGTCAGGCAATAGTGCTCACTACTGAGCCACCGTGCTGCCATTTCTTCTCTCTAACTTTATCTCTCCCTGTTTTGCTCTTTCTTCCTCTTCCTGTGCCTCTTTCTGCCTCGCTCTATTTATTTCTTTTTCTGTCTTTTGGTCTCATTTCTCCTCTCTCTCTCTCTCTCTCTGTCTCTCTCTGTGTCTCTGTCTCTCTTTCTCACTCTCTCTCTCTCTCTCTCTGAGCAGTACTCATTCAGATGCCTTTTAAATACTGTAATTGTACCGGCTTCCACCACATCTCTGGCAGCTCATTCCAGACATGCACCACCCTCTGCGTGAAAAGGTCACCCTTCAGGCCCTATTTAAACCTTTCCCCTCTCACCATAAACCTATGCCTTATTGTTTTGGATTCCCCTACTGTCGGAAAAAGGCCTTGGCTGTTCATCCTATCCATGCCCCTCTTTGACATCGCCGATGCTGCAGCGCGGCTATCAGCATATTGCTGTTAACCCCTAAATCGCAGCATTCACAGTCCAGCCCAGTTCCCCACAGGCCCCTCACTCCAAACTACAGCAATCCCCAGTGTCTCTGTCAGGCCAGTTAACATCTATGGTTGTGCTGTCATTGTTACAGTCATAGCCTGACAGCAAGGTGCTTTTTAATGAAGAAGGCCTGATTTTTTGGAGAGAGCCCTGTCTGTACCCCTCCATGTCAGGCCAGAATTACCTCCAGGAAGCGTGGGCTATGTTTTTTTATGGAAAGCCAGGGGATCTTAGTATGGAGTGCGACAAATGCAGAGGCTCCTGTGTCTGCCCCAATGATTATATCAATGAGTCGTGGGAAGCAACTGTTCTGGAAAGGGTTTTGTGAGATGACCTCCTGTGGTCTCACCAGCAAACTGTCTCACTTCTGAATAAAGTGAGCAATAGATTCAGCCCCAGGCTGGAGCACACAACCTCTGAGAGTCTGTGTGCCGTGTGGAGGGAGTGCCACACTGTCAGATGGCCTTATTTGTTTTGACGCAACGTTACACCAAAGCATTCTCTGCTCTCTCAGGTGATTGTGAAAGATCCCATGATGTTATTCTGAAGGAATAACACAGAGGGACAGGAACGCTCACAAACTGTCCTGATCAATATTTATCTCTCAGTCAACACCACAGAAACAATATCACACTGCTGTCTGTGGGAGCTTGCTGCACACAATTTGCTGCTTTGATTCTATATTAGAATAATGAAAGCAAATCACAAGAAAACAAGTCTTCACTGTCCGTAAAATGCTTGGGGATATCTTGTGCCCAAGTGTCACTGGAGGGCCACACATTATAGAAACAGGAGAGGAGAGGTCACACTGCTGGGAGTTTTTTATAGGCCTCTGCAAAGTTCCAGGGAGGTGGAGGAGAGGATTGGTGAATCGATTCTGGGTAGGAATGAAAGGAACAGGGTGGTCATTATGGGGACTTCAACTTCTCCAATATTGCTGGAAATGGTATAACTCTAGTACGTCGGATGGATCAGTTTTTGTCCAGTGTGTGCAGGAGGGTTTCCTGACACAGTATGTCGAAGGGCCGACAAGAGGGGAGTCCACACTGGATCTGGTGCTTGGTAATGAACCAGGCCGGGTGTTTGATTTAGTGATAGGAGAGCACTTAGGAGAGAGGGACCATATTCGGTTACATTTAGTTTAGCGATGGAAAGGAATAGGTACATGCCACAGGGCAAGGTTATAGATGGGGGGTGGGAATTATAATGCGATTAGGCAAGAATTAGGAGGCAAAGAATGGAGCAGCAAAAATAAGGGATGGGGCAATCGAAATATGGAGCTGGTTTAAGGAACAGATATTGCGTGTCTTTGATAGGTATGTCCCTGTTAGGCAGGAAGGAAGTGATAAGGTAAGGGAACTGTGATTTACTAAAGACATTGCATCTCTTGTTAAGCAGAGGTGGGAGGCTTATATGATATTGAGACGAGATGGTTCAGATGAGGTGCTGGAGAGTTACAGATCAGCTAGGAAGGATTTAAAGAGAGAGTTAAGAAGAGCAAGGAGGGCACATGAGCAGTCTTTAGCAAATAGAATAAAGGAGAACCCTAAAGCTTTCTACAGGTCTGTGAGGAAGAAAAGAATGACTAGGGTAGGAATAGGGCCAGTCAGAGACAGAAGTGGGAAGTTGCGTGTGGACCCTGTGGAGATCGGAGAGGTGCTAATGAATATTTCTCATCTGTTTTCACTCAGGAAAAGGAGAACATTGTAGAGGAGAAGTCTGAGATACGGGCTATTAGACTTGAAAGGATTGAGGTTAGTCAGGAGGAGACGTTGTCAATTTTAGAAGGAGTGAAAGTAGACAGGTCCCCTGGGTCGGATGGGATTTATCCGAGGATTCTCTGGGAAGCTAGGGAGGAGATGGCGGAGCCTTTGGCTTTGATCTTTGAGTCGTCGTTGTCTACAGGTTTAGTACCAGAGGTCTGGAGGATTGCAAATGTTATGCCTTTGTTCAAGAAGGAGAGTAGATATGACCCAGGTAATTATAGACCATTGAGCCTTACATCTGTTGTAGGAAAAGTTTTGGAAAGAATTATAAGAGTTAGGTTTTATAATCATCTAGCAAGCAACAATTTGATTGGAAATAGTCAACGTGATTTTGTCAAGGGCAGGTCATGTCTCACAAACCTCATTGAGTTTTTTTGAGAAAGTGACCAAGCATATGGATGAGGGTAGGGCAGTTGACATGGTGTTAATGGACTTCAGCAAAGCCTTTGATACGGTTCCACATGGTAGGCTATTGGAGAAAATGCAGAGGCATGGGATTGAAGGTGATTTTGCAGTTTGGATTAGAAACTGGCTTTCTGTAAGAAGGCAACAAGTGGTAGTTGATGGGAAATATTCAGCCTGGAGTCCGGTTACTAGTGATGTGCCACAAGGATCTGTTTTGGGACCATTCCTGTTTGTCATTTTTATAAATGACTTGGACACAGGCATAGGTGGATGGGTTAGTAAGTTTGCAGATGATACTAAAGTTGGTGGAGTAGTGAACAGTGTGGAAGAATGTTGCAGGTTGCAGGGGGACTTGGATAAACTGCAGAATTGGGCTGAGAAGTGGCAAATGGGGTTCAATGCAGCTAAATGTGAGGTGATTCACTTTGGGAAGAATAACAGGAAGGCAGAGTACTGGGTGAATGGAAAGATTCTTTGTAGGGTGGATGTGCAGAGGGATCTTGGTGTCCATATATATAGATCCTTGAAAGTTGCCACCCAGGTTGATAGTGCTGTTAAGAAAGCATACGGTGTGTTAGGTTTTATTGGTAGAGGGATTGAGTTCCGGAGCCATGATGTCATGCTGCAACTGAACAAAACGCTAGTGTGGCCACACTCGGAATATTGTGTGCAGTTCTGATTGCATCATTACAGGAAGGATGTGGAAGTATTGGAAAAGGTGCAGAGGAGATTTACCAGGATGTTGCCTGGTTTTATGAGGAAAGGCTGAGGGACCTGGGTCTGTTCTCATTGGAGAGAAGAAGGCTAAGAGGTGATTTGATAGAGACATACAAGATGATCAGAGGATTAGCTAGGGTAGACAGTGATAGTCTTTTTCCTCGGATGATGATATCTGCTTGTACGAGGGGGCATAGCTTTAAATTAAGGGGTGGTAGGTATAGGACAGATGTTAGGGGTAGATTCTTTACTCAGCGAGTCGTTAGTTCATGGAATGCCCTGCCAGTAGCAGTGGTGGACTCTCCCTCTTTATGGGCATTTAAACGGGCATTGGATAGGCATATGGAGGATAGTGGGCTAGTGTAGGTTAGGTGGGCTTGGATCGGCGCAACATCGAGGGCCAAAGGGCCTGTACTGCGCTGTATTTTTCTATGTTCTATGTTCTAACTACAAATTGAGTGGTGATAGATTTAAGATAGATGTCAGAGGCAGGTTCTTTACTCAGAGAGTGGTAAGGGTGTGGAATGCCCTGCCTGCCAGTGTAGTTAATTCAGCCACATTAGGGGCATTTAAACAATCCTTGAATAAGCACATGGATGATGGTGGGATTGTGTAGGGGGATGGGCTTAGATTAGTTCACAGATCAGCACAACCTCAAGGGCCGAAGGGCCTGTTCTGCGCTGCATTGTTCTATGCTCTATGTTTGATGTTCTCTGTTCTGCATTCTATGTTCTGTGTTCTATGTTCTATGTTGTATGTTCTATGTTCTATGTAACTTCTAACTTTGGATCACTGGATACTAGCTTTGGTGAGATTCACAATTTGTAGCAAAATATGAAAACTTTGACCCAGCTTTTGTTCGGACGATTACTCAAAACACTGAGCATGGTAAGTCTTGAGGCATTGAAACAATATCCATAAGGAACCTCAACCACAGCAACTTGCATTGATATATCACCTTTAACCCAATAAAATGTCCCAAAGTGCTCCATGGGGGCTTTAGCAAACATAAGCGAGACTGAGCCACATAAAGAGATATTAGGGCATAAGGATTAGTCAGACAGGAAAGTCTGTACTAGGAAGTGTTGCTGAACAAAGAACCTTGGAGTGCAGGTTCATAGCTCCTTGAAAGTGGAGTCGCGGGTAGATAGGATAGTGAAGAAGGCATTTGGTATGCTTTCCTTTATTGGTCAGAGCACTGAGTATAGGAGTTGAAAGATCATATTGCGGCTACACAGGACATTGGTTAGACCACTTCTGGAATATTGTGTGCAATCCTGATCTCCTTCCTATTGGAAGGATGTTGTGAAACTTGAAAGGGTTCAGAAAAGATTGACAAGGATGTTGCCAGGGTTGGAGGGTGTGAGCTATGTGGAGAGGCTGAACAGGCTGGGGCTGTTGTCCCTGGAGCGTTAGAGGCTGAGAGGTGACCTTATAGAGGTTTATAAAATTATGAGGGGCACGGAAAAGATAAATAGACAAGGTCTTTTCCCTGAGGTGGTGGGGGAGGGGGTCCAGAACTAGAGGGCATAGGTTTAGGGTGAGAGGGGAAACATTTAAAAGGGACCTATGGGGCAACTTTTCCACATAGAGGGTGGTGCATGTATAGAATGAGCTGCCAGAGGAAGTGGTGAGGCTGGTACAATTACAACATTTAAAAGGCATCTGGATGGGTATATGAATAGGAAGGGTTTAGAGGGATATTGGCCAACTGCTGGCAAATGGGGCTAGATTAGGTTGGGATATCTGGTCAGCATGGACAAGTTGGACCAAAGGGTCTATTTCCGTGCTGTACATCCCTATGACTCTATAGCTCTTAAAGGATTGTCTTAAAGCAGGAAATTAGGATAAAGAGTTAAAGGGGGAAATTCAGGAGCTGGGCACCCAGACACCAAAAGGCCAGCAACGAGGAGTGATTAAAATCCAGCTCTGACAAGTGACAGGATTGGAGGAAGCAAGTGTGTTGTAGGGCTGGAGGAGGTTACAGAGATCGGGGTCGTTGGAGTAGAGAGACTGGGAGGATTTGAAAACGAACATGACCATTTTAAAATCAATACAGAAGGTAGCTGCTGGGTTGTATCTGTTTATGAACCCAGAGAAAGATTTCAGTGGCAGCACTGCCGGCTGGTGGAGTTGATTAAAACCTTGTGTTACTGATTGTCCCACAGTCAGCGGAGGGAATTCACACATTCAAATGGATCACAACTCCCTCGGTTCCAATTTCACTGAAAACAACAGCTGCTACCCTGTCACTATCCACTGTTCTCAAAAACAATCTCTCGCTCTCTCTGAATCTCTCAGTCTCTCTCTCTATCTGTCTCTCTTCACCTTTCTCCCTTTCTCTCTTTGTTTCTCGATCTCTCTCTCCCCCTCATTCTTCTGCTTCTTGCTTGTTTTCTCTGTTTTCCTTCTTCTGTCTCTCTCTTTTACTCTGTCTTTGTCTCTCTCTCTCTCTTTCTCTTTCACCCGCCCTGTCTCTGTTCACGCTGTGTTTTCCTAGTTTTCTCTACTTCTTTCCATCGCTCCTTTGCTCTCTTTCTCTGACTCTATCTCTCTCTGTTTTGCTCTTTCTTTCTCTTCCTGCGCCTCTCTCTGTCTCACTATTTATTTCTCTCTCTGTCTTTTTGTCTCATTTCTCCTCTTTCTCTCTCTCTCTCTTTCTCTGTCTCTCTCTTTCTCTCTCTTTCTCTCTCTGTCTCTCTCTCTCTCTTTCTCTCTGTCTCTCTCTCTGTCTCTGTCTCTCTCTCTCGATATCTTTGTTTCTCTCTCTCTGTCTCTCTCTCTCTCTGTCTCTCTCTTTCTCTCTCTCTCTGTCTCTCTCTTTCTCTCTCTGTGTCTCTCTCTTTCTCTCTCTGTCTATCTTTCTCTCTCTCTTTCTCTATGTCTCTCTCTGTCTCTGTCTCGCTCTTTCTCTCTCTTTATCTTTGTCTCTCTCTCTGTCTCTCTCTCTCTCTCTTTCTCTCTCTCTCTTTCTCCCTCTTTATCTCTCTCTCTTTCTCTCTTTCTCTCTCTCTGTCTCTCTCTCTCTCTCTCTTTCTCTGTCTCTCTTTCTCTCTCTCTTTCTCTCTGTCTCTCTCTCTCTCTCTTTCTCTGTCTCTCTTTCTCTCTGTCTCTCTCTCACTCTTTCTCTGTCTCTCTTTCTCTCTCTCTTTCTCTCTGTCTCTCTCTCTCTCTCTCTTTCTCTGTCTCTCTTTCTCTCTGTCTCTCTCTCTCTCTCTCTTTCTCTCTCTCTCTTTCTCTCTGTCTCTTTCTCTCTCTCTCTTTCTCTCTGTCTCTCTCTCTCTCTCTCTCTTTATCTCTCTCTCTTTCTCTCTTTCTCTCTGTCTCTCTCTCTCTCTTTCTCTGTCTCTCTTTCTCTCTCTCTTTCTCTCTGTCTCTCTCTCTCTCTCTCTTTCTCTCTCTCTCTTTCTCTCTGTCTCTTTCTCTCTCTCTCTTTCTCTGTCTCTCTCTCTCTCTCTCTCTTTATCTCTCTCTCTTTCTCTCTTTCTCTCTGTCTCTCTCTCTCTTTCTCTGTCTCTCTTTCTCTCTCTCTTTCTCTCTGTCTCTCTTTCTCTCTCTCTTTCTCTCTGTCTCTCTGTCTCTCTCTCTTTCTCTCTCTCTCTTTCTCCCTCTTTATCTCTCTCTCTCTCTCTCCCTCTCTCTCTCTCCCTCTCTCTCTCTTTCTCTCTGTCTCTCTCTCTCTCTCTTTCTCTGTCTCTCTTTCTCTCTCTCTTTCTCTCTGTCTCTCTTTCTCTCTCTCTTTCTCTCTCTCTCTCTCTCTTTCTCTCTCTCTTTCTCCCTCTTTATCTCTCTCTCTTTCTCTCTCTCTTTCTCTCTCTTT
Source organism: Chiloscyllium plagiosum (assembly GCF_037043375.1). Taxonomy (NCBI): domain Eukaryota; kingdom Metazoa; phylum Chordata; class Chondrichthyes; order Orectolobiformes; family Hemiscylliidae; genus Chiloscyllium; species Chiloscyllium plagiosum. The sequence continues at coordinate 4,028,813 of NW_028270170.1, forward strand.
CTCTCTCTGTCTCTCTCTCTCTCTCTCTCTCTGTCTCTCTCTCTCTGTAGTACTTACTCACTTTGAAACTGCTTTGGCCTGATCCTAAGGAGGAGCAGCTTTAACATCTCTGTGACAGGACTGAGTCAAGCAGCTTTAACATGTTTAGTATCTCTGCTTCTTAACCTCTTCAGCTGTCTCCCACTTTCTGTCAATGATTTTCTGTGTTCACCGCCCACCATCGCTATTTCCCAAACTGAAGAATTTTGTTTATTTATCCTCAGGTTGTGTGCTCCTTTAGGCCCATCACTAATTGCCTTCGGATTTAGTCCGGAGGTTTGTTCTTGACCCACTGCAATCTTAGTCACATGTTTGGGATCGCTTGTGGTCCAGACTGGATAAAGACTGAGAGCTTTGTTCCCTTAAGGTGTACATTTGGGTTTCTGCAAAAATCTGACAGTTTCATGGTCACTACAACAATTTAATTCATGATGTTAAAAAACTGACTTCAAATTCTCAGTGGTAGGATTTGAACTCTGCGTATGGATCATGTTACACAAGCAGCACAATACTGCAGCAGCTCCCGTCCCTCAATCTGTTAATATCTTTAATGAAATTACACAATACCCATACTTTAATAAATTGTGAATACTCCTTTTAGCTGGCCATGGAGGTCGGGATCCTTGAGACCATAGTTTCCAACTATTGTTCAAAGCCAGAGAAAATTAGTCCATTTCCGCATATCTCTCTCTCTCTGTCTTGTTCTGATTCAGGCCACCAGAACCAGGCTGACCTGTGCCAGTAAAATAAAGCAAAGAACTGTAAATGCTGGAAATCTGAAACAAAAACAGAAATTGCTGGAGAAACTTAACAGGTCTAGCAGCATCTGTGGAGAAAGAAACAGAGTTAACGTTTTGAGTCTAATGACCCTTAATGTTCTGAAGAAGGTCACTGGGCCTGAAATGTTAACACAGTTGTTGCCTCCACAGAGAATGGCTCAGTGGTTAGCACTGCTGCCGCACAGCACCATGGACCTGGGTTTGATTCCAGCCTTGGGTGGCTGTCTGTGTGGAGTTTGCTGGTTGTCTGCATGGGGTTCCTCTGAGTGTTTCTGTTTCTCCCTACAGATGGTGCCAGACTTGCTGAGTTTCTCCAGCACTTGATGCTGGAGTCAGTATTGGTGCAGGGTTCAGTGCCTGTGCTGGTGTTGGAGGCACTGCCAGAGCTGCTTTTACTGCCAGTGTTCCTACCAGTGCTGGCTCTGCCAGTGCAAGGGCCAGAGCTAGAGCCAGTGTTGATGTCAACATCCTGCAGACTGAGAGGTCATTCCCTCTGTTGCCCAGTGTGATCCAAATGGAAGATGATGTGAATGTGCTGCACTCTCTCAGCCAGCTCCTGAAGGCACTGGCTTCTGTTCAGAGTTTAGTTCCTGCTCAGGTCTCGTGTATCTGAACACCCAGTGACTGTGATGTAGCTTATTGTCCAGAGCTGAGCGGCTGTGGGGCAAAAGACAACACGCCCAATTCTGTGATATAATGACATTGTGCTGGAGAAACTCAGCAGGTGTGCGGAGAGAGAAACAGAGTTAGTGTTTCAGGTCCGGTGATCCTGCTTCAGAGACTACAAGGTGTTGGAAAATAGGTGTCTTGTCATACTTTTGACAGAGCGAGAGCAGATGGTGTAGAGACTGCAATGCAAAAAGACAAAGGGGTTGTTATAATGGAGAAAGAGAGATGTAATGTGGATACAAATTAAGGTTTGAAAGGGAGAGAATTTCTCCTTTCCACTAAACACTGTCTAAAACTGGGTTGTGCCGTTTTGTAATCAGTGCACCACTTGACCTACGCTTCAGAGAGGACGATAAATATTGAGAATATGTCCCTTCAGTTTGATGGGAGTGTGTTCACTCTCTCTAACTCAAATACTCTCTGCACAGTTCATCGCCTCTGGTCTGTGCAATTTACCCACAGGCATGGTTTGATATATTCGGTTTTTAAATATTACAAAGACGATACTGTTTTAGCCTCTGTATTTTTCTCTCCCTATTAACAGAACTCTGATTGAAAAGGCACAAAGCAAATTCCATGGTTTCAGAGCGGGCCGAGTTAACCCAGTGATTTGCAGAATATATGGTGACTGGCAGCAGATTCTTGTGCTTGTAAATAATTACTGAATATCAAAGTAAAAAGACACAAACTCCGGGCATCAGTCCCCAGACAGGTAGAGAACAGTGAACCATTTGAGGCACCTTCCATCTGAATGTTAATGAAACTGTCTGTGTTTTGTGTGTGTGCTACAGCTGTCATTTGTACACAGTGTCCCCAGCTGATCTTTAAGCTTCTGTAATACAGGCTCCAGGATCCAATTACACATGCATTTTAAATTTATCTGCAGCAATATCACTCCACTGCAGGATCGACATTCCGAGCAGGGGACTGTGAGAGTGCTCCGAAAGAATTAATCTTCAAACTGGTAATGAGCAATGTTAGGCCGAAAGGATTGGAGCTTTACCCAGCCTCATTTCATACTGTCACTCAAAGGCACTGAAAATCAGGCTTCTCTTTCTTTCTGTCTCTGTCTTTCTCTGTCTCTGTTCTGTCACTCTCTGTCTGTCATTCTGACACCTCCTCTTGTTCTGATACAGGCCACCAGAACCAGGCTGACCTGTTCCAATAAAACCAAACAAAGGACTGCAGATGCTGGAAATCTGAAACAAAAGCAAGAAGTGCTGCAGAAACTCAGCAGGTCTGGCAGCATTTGTGGAGAGAGAAACAGAGTTAACGTTTTGAGTCTAATGACTCTTAATGTTATGAAGAAGGTCACTGGGCCTGAAATGTTAACTCTGTTGCTCTGTTCTCAGAGAGTGGCTCAGTGGTTAGCACTGCTGTCTCACAGCACCATGGACCTGGTTTGATTCCAGCCTTGGGTGGCTGTCTGTGTGGAGTTTGCTGGTTGTCTGCATGGGGTTCCTCTGAGTGTTTCTGTTTCTCCCTACAGATGGTGCCAGACTTGCTGAGTTTCTCCAGCACTTGATGCTGGAGTCAGTATTGGTGCAGGGTTCAGTGCCTGTGCTGGTGTTGGAGGCACTGCCAGAGCTGCTTTTACTGCCAGTGTTCCTACCAGTGCTGGCTCTGCCAGTGCAAGGGCCAGAGCTAGAGCCAGTGTTGATGTCAACATCCTGCAGACTGAGAGGTCATTCCCTCTGTTGCCCAGTGTGATCCAAATGGAAGATGATGTGAATGTGCTGCACTCTCTCAGCCAGCTCCTGAAGGCACTGGCTTCTGTTCAGAGTTTAGTTCCTGCTCAGGTCTCGTGTATCTGAACACCCAGTGACTGTGATGTAGCTTATTGTCCAGAGCTGAGCGGCTGTGGGGCAAAAGTAATACAATAAGCCCCAATTCTGATAAAATCACACTGTGCTGGAGAAACTCAGCAGGTCCAGCAGCACTTGTGGAGAGAAAGCAGAGTTAATGTTTCCAGATTCAAGTATGGAACTTCAAGGAACTGAAAAAATATATTTTTATATTGTTGACAAAGGCAGGAAGGGGAGGAGCAGGTGGTAAGATAAGAGAGTACGAATGTTTTTTAATTCATTAATAGGATGTGGGCATAACTGGCTGAGCCAGCATTTACTGCCCAACGGTAATTGCCCAGGGAGGAATTAGACAACCACATTGATGTGGTTCTGGAGTCACGTGAAGCCAGACCAGGTAAGGACAGTAGGTTCCTTCTCTCAAAGACATGAGTGAACCAGCCGGATGTTTCTTTAAACCTGCCATGGTTCCCTGGTCATCAATAGACTCTTCTTTCCAGATTTTTATTGAATTCAAATTCCACCATCTGACAGAACAGTGTTTGAAACCAGGACTTCAGAACAAAAACATAAATTACTGGAGAAACTCAGCAGGTCTGGCAGCATCTGTGGAGAGAGAGGAAGAGTTTCAGGCCTCAAGTGACCCTTCTTCAGAACTCAAAGGAGCTCGGAAAATTGGTCCTCAGAACATTACCTGGGTTTCGAGATTAATAGTCTAGTAATAATACCATAAACTATCATCACACACACACATACACACACACATGCCTGATTGTAAAGGAGTAATAGAGATGCAAAATGGATGTTGATGGTGGGTGGGTGTGAATAGTAGAAAATATAACAGCGAGCCCAGAATAAGAAACAGACAATTTGGTGGAGGTGGTGGTGTTGGGGCAGAGGGGTGGGTGGGGTGCATGGAGCAAGAAGGAGATATCATTAAGATGGAGAAGAGTCTTCGTGCTCTGAAGCTGTTGAACTCAATGTTGAGTCATGAGTCTGTGATGTACCTCAGTGGAAAATGAGGTGTTGTTCCTCCAGCTTATGCTGGGCTTCACTCAAACAGTCCAATGGACCCAGGATAGAAACACCAGCATCGTCACTGAGCTCCAGGGCTAACCATCAGAAGCAGCTTCCTGAGCCAAGGGCTACCAAACCAGTGGTGACCAGCTGACAGGGACACACCTCCCTGCTCAGTCCTGCCAAAAGCCTCCCTTCCTCCTCTCCAGGTTAAACCCCTTCCACCATCAAAGGAGCTTTAACTTGGAGCTGTCCACACCTCCCTATTCCGAAGCCCCCAGGCAGACAGAGCTGGCTGTTGATTGTCCATGTGACCCATCAGAGGCAATCCCAATCGTGTTGCTGCCCAATGGCTACATGTGGACATTTTTGTGAGCTGGAAGTCCCACACTGCTTTGGTCAAAAAATGTTCCACATCCAGATAGTTCCTGGGTTGTGATCTGGCATGGGTCTGGAGTCTGTTCATAAATTGATTTGTACGTAAGTTGGAACACAATGCCGAACAAGAGTAAATAAGTACGCGCATAATTCATATGTCAGATCTTTTAGGTTACACCCTTAGATGGGATCATGATTGTAAGTACAAGTGTTTGTAAGTCAGACATTTGTATATTAGAGACCTCCCTGTACATGACAAATTGGCTGAAAGGTGGAGGGACCCACCCTACAGCCTCCACCTCCTTCAAAACCCATTAGGTAGAGGAATTCTCATTGGGAAACCCCTTTGTGTCAGGAATGATATAGGAGGCTATGAAATGCAATTGTCATAATTGACTCATTGATCCCAAGTGACAGGACTGTCCTTAAAACTGAAAACCAATCTTATCAGACTCTTTAAACTTGGGGCCAACAACTCTGATCTCTCAGTGTGGGGGATGGTAGTTGGCTAGTGTTCATTGACATATTGATTGGTAATCAGCCACAGGACAAAACAAATTCATGTCACATCTTACAGTAATCTCGCTATCATAATTAGGTGACTCGATTATTATAATCATCTCATTATAATATTAGTCCTTCCTGTCCCTGTTTGTGGCTGCTGGTAATGACTGTGATGTTGAAAGCTGGTGTTTTTGGTTTTGTTACACACCCTGAAACATCCTGAACCTCAGCCCCTGTCCCACATTCAGTACTGAGAATCTCCTGAGGGACCTCATCTCATCCAAGGACAAGGATTGGCTTAGGGAGATGATGGCCTGGTGGTGTTCTCACTATCCTATCAATCCAGAGAAAGGAGTGTGGTGTTGGAAAAGCATAGTCAGTCAGACAGCATCTGAGGAGCAGGAGAATCGATGTTTTGAGCATAAGCCCTTCATCAGGAATGACTGATGAAGAGCTTATGTGCGAAACATTGACTCTCCTGTTCCTTGGATGCCTCCTGACTGGCTGTGCTTTTCCAGCACCACACTTTTTGACCCCCATTCGGAAAACTGGAGGCTGGCAGTGCTCATGAAACTGTGGCCCAGAAAAGTGATATAATTCAGCTGCTCTGTTTTTGACATAGTGCCATGGAATGGTTTATCCCCACTGGACAGGGCAAGCTGAGGTGGTACATTTCACTTGGAGGACAGCACCAGCTCCCTTCCTGGTACCTGCCAGCCAGCTGTGCCAGCCCAGCTCAATGGGCTGAACAGTTTACCAGAGTGGGCCCTGAACAGGCAGCTCTCTGATGTAGAGGCACAAGGGTTAACCACAGAGCCACACTTACCCTGGAAGTTACAGTTTGTAGTTAACTGAAACAAGATTCCTGTTCATATTCTGGGGCGGCAGTGGTTAGCACAGCTGCCTCACAGCACCAGTGTCCCATGTTCGATTCCAGCCTTGGGTGACTGTCTGTGTGGTGTTTGCACATTCTCACCGTGTCTGTGTGGGTTTCCCCCAGGTGCTCCGGTTTCCTCCCACGGTCCAAAGATGTGCAAATTAGGTGAATTGGCCATGCTAAATCGCCCGTAGTCAGTGGGAAATAGGTCTGGGTGGGTTACTCTTCGGAGGGTCGGTGTGGACTGGTTGGCCCGAAGGGCCTGTTTCCACACTGTAGGGATCGAATCTAATCTTCTTTGAGCTGCTTAGTTTACGAATGGGAAAACCATAGGCGGCTGACAAAATAAAAAGCCAATTTACTGATGGTCTAGGAACTTCCAATGGAAATTCAAAAGCCTCTTTACTGTCTACAAGGATGAGAATGATTATATTGAATAACCAAAAGCAGGCCAGATGGAGGCCATGCAGTCAGATGGAACTGGAGTGTTCAAGATCAGCTGAAGAAGACCTTTCAGCCCATTCAAGGTCATTGTTATCCCATGCTAGCCCTCCAACTACCATCATTTCCCTATTGAACACAAGGCTTTTGTTGCACCCACTGTTTGCTGGTTAGCCTTTTCCATTTCTATACACAGTCTGTTCTGATGGTAAATCCTTTACCTGACACCTTGTTTCTGTTGATCTCTCTCCAGATTCTGCCAGAGAATGTCCAGCATTTCACATTTTATTAATCCTCAGTTACCATTTGCTCACTGACTCAGAAAGAGTTCTTGATGTCTGTGCTGTCAGGGGCTTTGTGGTAATTATACAGGGCCAGAGTGAGAGCACAGCGGCACATTGTGGGCAGTTTTGGTTTCCTTATCAGAGCAAGCAAGTTCTGGTCAGGGAGGGGGGCGCAGCAAAGCTTTCCCAGACTGATTCCTGGGATCACTTTGGGTCATCGTCACTCCAGTTGAGGTGAGAGAAGGGGGATCTCAGAGATCTATACAACTCGAACAGGATTAGGCAGGGTGAATGAAGAAAGAATGTTCGTGATGGTGGGGGAATCCAGAACCAGGGGACACACTCTGAGGATGTAGGATGGGTCAGTTCAGACTGAGCTGAGGAGAAATGTCCTCCCCAGGGAGTGGGGAGTCTGGGGAATTCACTGCCTCAGAAAGTGGCTGAGGACAAAACATTGAATGTTTTCCAGAAGGAGTTAGGTATAGTTCTTAGGGTTAAAAAAGAATCAAAGGATATGGGGAGCAGGTATTGCGTTGGATGGTCAGCCCATGATCATATTGAATGGTGGGACTGGCTTGCCCCTACTCCTATTTTGTGTGTTTCTGTGGTTCACACTTTGATGTGTATCTCCAGGCAAAGACCCCCCAACTCATTATGGTTCCAAACAGCTTGCCCCAAATCATGGAACTCCCTCCCAGGTGAGGAGGATCCAAACAGCTGGCCTGTCTTTAATCCCTCTTCCCCCCTCACAGGGTCACAACAGGGCTCATTTTCATAATAATCCTTTCCCATATGGAACTTTTCTTTCACACTTGAGTGAACACTGGCCACAGTTCGCTCTGCAGTTAAATGTGTTTGGACGGAGCTCGTGAGTTGTCAGGGTGAGGCTGGGATTGGGGAGGTGTAGAATAAAAGGAGAAAGTTCTTGTAAAGATTTGCTGGATTTTTCTCTCTCTCATTCTCTCTGACTCGTAAATCCACATCGGACACAAGGTCAGCTCAGAGCCTGTTGAAATCTCCAGAAAGTGAAACCGTGGGAACCTCCTGCCTGGAAGGAAGATTCAGCAGCCTATCCTCAACGCCAATCCCAGAAACCTTACTTCTCAATCTCCACGTTATACATTCCTCGGTTCCCATAAAGACATCCCTAATCTCGATTCACAGTCTTTATGAAACTATGTCCCAACGCACTGGCAGAGAAATCTGAGGTTGCATGGACACAAATCTTTGAAATGGCAGTACACAAGAATTAGTTTGTTTTTAAAAATATGTACAAGATCCTGGTGTTTCAGACGTAAATGCAGTGAGATCGCAAAAACAAGGAAGTTGTAAATCTCTGGCTTGGCCCCAGCTGCAGGGTTTGTGTCTAATTCTGACTGCTGCATTCTCAGAAGGAGAGGGTACAGGGGAGATGGAGCAGACTGAACACTGGGATTCGGCATCGCAGTAACATGAGAGACTGGGAGGATGGCAACGCTCCCGGGATACAGCTCCAAGAGGAATGTGACTGGAAATGATGCACATTCTGAGGTTGGAGTAACAAGGGAGAAACTATTTCAGGTATGAAGAGGGTCGATAACCAGGGGAGCATGAAGTGAAGGTGATCAGCAAAACAATTGGGAAATAAAGAGAAATTCCTTCATACAGTGATCTGGGGTAGCACCAAAAATAAGAGAAGGCCATTCAGCCCATTGACCCTGCTCTGCCCTTTAATACAATCTGGTTGATCCACTATCTTAATGCTATACTCAAGTGTTCTCCCCATGTTCCTTGACCCCCTTCACTTCAAGAGATTTCTTCAACCAGAGAGTTGGCAAATTCGCTCCCACTAGATTCCTGATGAAAGGCTTGTGCCTGAAATGTTGATTCTCCTGCTCCTCGGATGCTGCCTGACCGGCTGTGCTTTTCCAGCCCCACACTCTCCACTCTGATCTCCAGCATCTGCAGTCCTCACTTTCTCCTCGCTACCACAAGGACTGATTGAGGGGACTGGGAGAAATAGAATCTGTATAGACAGAGAAGGAAGCGAGCAGTCGAGGGAACCCCGCTGTTCAGTTATTACCTGGTGTTCTGGTGAAGCAGAGGTGTATTTTTACAATTCCCTGGTCACACTCACAGGTCAGTTCCACTTGGCAATCCAGTTGTGGGCAGGATGCCAGCCAAGTCTGATCCTGGGTGTAGAGCAGTCCCCCACTGGCTGACCAACTCTCTGGAGGGGAGAAATATGTGAGGGTTTCTGAATGCTGTTTCAGTTTAAGTGTGTTTCAGCCCTCCAGTAATCCTGGAATCAATGAGCTTCAAGTTGCTTGCTCCTGGTATCTATTAATCTAAGTATAAAAATCCTTTGAAACCCATAATTAAATTCCATCTTACAGTTCACTCCCGGATATCTCCCATGATTAGAATCCAGTCTGTAACTCACTCCTGAGTGTCTATTGTTCTATGTTGTTCTATCTGAAATCCTCGGTTAGATTCTGGGCAGTAACTGACCCTGAGCATTTGTTATTCTATGTATAAAACCCCCGAAACCCCTCAGTTCAATTCCAGGCTGTAACTCACTCCCGGCACTCTGTTTGAAGTCAGAAGTATCACTTGTAATCTTCATGCATTGATTGTCTGTGAAGGGAGTAAAGATCTGTATTTATATAGTGTCTTTCCCGTCCCCAGGGGAGGCCCAAAGTGTTTTGCAACCAATGAGGTGCTTTTTGAAGAGCCAGGTTGAGGCTGTGTTAAGGAAATGAAGCAGCAAATGAGTGCACAGAAAGATTCCACAAACAGCAATGTGAGAATACTCAAATAACCCGTGTTTCTGGTGATGATATTGGCCTGGACACTGAGAGGTGCTCCCTTGACTCATCTTTGAACCAGCAAATGGAATTGGGTATATCCATGTGAGGGAGCAAACAGGGACTTGTTTGATCTGAATGCTCCAACAATGCAAATCACATCAATATTCATTCAGCGTTGGGAGGGACAAGGATCCCTCGATCCCCAATTCAGGAGTTGTTCTCGGCTGGAAGGAGATCCAGTTTGGGAGAATAAACCATATGTAGAGCCTGGCTCCCAGCTCCCTGTTTGGAATGTACGTACATTTCTATGAAAGCTCTCTGTGTTCAGCACCTTCTTCACCACTCAAGTCCAGCTCTGAGGACTGGGGAGATGTTGTGTCTCCCCAGTGTCCTTCCATTCTAATGGGAATGGAAGGATTCAGAGGGAAGGAGGATGGGGAAGAGCCAGAGTTGGACAGTTTGTCTTTCTGTGCTGTTTAATTCATTAATATTAATAGTATGGAACCTGAATTAATAGGACACCTCAAATTGTATTGGCATTAAACTACAGCATTTTGGATCAGTGGTGCTGGAAGAGCACAGCAGTTCAGGCAGCATCCGAGGAGCAGCAAAATCGACATTTCGGGCAAAAGCCCTTCATCAGGAATAAAGGCAGAGAGCCTGAAGCGTGGAGAGATAAGCTAGAGGAGGGTGGGGGTGGGGTGAAAGTAGCATGGAGCTCTCTCCATCCTTATTAAGAATGTGCAACAGTAACCAATGGCAATGGGAACAACGGGCAGCTCGGTCTGTTCCAGGGTTGCTAACTCCTCCGGAATATTTTCCTGAAGGTTTCATTGACTGATATATTGACTGTAACCACTCTGTTTTGTTGAACAAACCTTTCCCTCACATTTCCAGTAAGATCGTTCTGCTATAACGTGTGTTTCTTCAATGTGAATTGGCTTAAACGCGATTGAAGAATTTAGACTGTTATTTATAGAACCCCACCTTTCCCTTACCTGTATTGGCTATAACACCATTCTGGCCCCAGTAGTTTAAATAGTGTGGCTCTTGCACAATTTTCTTATAATGCGAGATTGCACAAGAACAGGACAATCACGTTAATATCAGAACCGACTGTATTCTTTTTACAAATAAGCAAAAGCACCTGAAGAAAATTATAAGAAAATACAATTGCAGTGAATGTGTAGGACTCTCTTTTTCTGGGATTTTGTTTTTACAGCAGAGGATTCATCTTTAATTCCTGGAGATTCTAGGAGACAGCACTGATGGGAGAGGTTGTTATTCTCACAGTTGAACAGTTTTCCCCATATTTCCAACTCTCTGCCAACAACCCCACCCCTTTAGAAAGGTGTTACGTAAACCTTTTCTGTTGCTCGTGAATGACGGGAGGGTTGTTAGGTTTACTGGGCTCTCTTTCATACAAATAAAAACACTGGGGTGTACAGCAATCGGATGATAATGGGAACTTTTATTTTATAAACTGGGAGCTGCTAGTCCCTGGGCTTGGTGAAGAATTCTCATGAATACTAATCAAGGACCTGAATTGTAAATGCAATGCCCCTTTTATCCAGGAGACACAGTTACAACAATTGCTCCGATCCAGAACACTCAAACCTGCTTGGAGAAACCCACCTCTTTCAAACACTCGAGGTGAAGCCAACTCAACTAAGCCCTGTGACTGTTACTAAGCCCCCACTTACCTCAATAATAGTCAGCCAAGATTGCACTCGGGTAAGACTTAGGAATGAAATACTGTTCCGGCCTTTCATGGCCTCATTGTGTTTTACCGCTATCTTAAAGGTGTGAATGCAAGGGAAGAGTCAATTATTGCAATCATAAAGACCAGAGTAGGAATACATTGATCAGACATTATCCCTTTCAACAGTGGAGCAGTGAAGAGCTGACAAGACCTCACCTTGTTCCACATGGACAAATGTGAGTCTGTATCACTTTTGCCTTGTCATGAGTAATCTAGAGAGCTGTGCAGCCAGCTCCAGGTACTAATGGAGTGCTGCTAAACCAAGACTCCCATCTGTCCTCCCAAGAGAGCAGAAAAACAGATATCATGGCCTTATTAGAGAGGGTGCCCTGACCAATACCTTTCCCACAAACAAACTGGATTAACTGTGCATTTATCTAATCACTGGTTGTAGATTTTCCCAGTTGGTTGACACTTGAATTTATTAACGGTGATTCCACTTAAAAATCAGTCAATTGGCTTTGAAGTGATTTAGGACATCCCAAAGTTGCGAAGGATGCTATCTAAATGAAACACGAGGGGACCATCTGTTCCATCACACAGATTCTGTTGAGATATGAAATTAAGTCAGACAGAGTCAGTATGTTCTTGAAAGAATCACATAGAGATCTTGAGCACTTTTTAATGTAACAGATAGCCCAATCATGGAACTACACATCACAACTACACCACACACTACAAAGCACAGCTCATGAATTTGAAAGATGAGATGATTTAGTTATTATTTCCTACCTACTTTTCTAGGTTGGAGTGTCACAAGTGCAATGTTTTAAAAGGCTGTGATGCTTTGAGACTGTCTTTTTAACTTAGGGTAAAATGAAGGATGTAGGGGGTCATGTGATCAGTTCTGCATTCTATTCAGCTATAAGCCTAGGTGCTTTGGGTGTTACAGATTAAAAGGGGAACACGGGCAATTTCCCTGGTGTAATGTACTCCCAAATTCAAGCAATAACTAAAGCATCTGTGCTGAACGTGGATAGCCTGGTAGTCCCCACTGTCCCAGGGAAGTGCTAAGATTTTCAGGTTTTGCAAATGGTTACACTTTGAACTGTCTGTTTGATTTTAAGATAGATTGAAGTTGGGAAGTTTACAGGATAATTCAGTAATATCTCTACTTGAACATCAGGCAAGTGTGATTCAGTTTACTGTGTTTTGTTAAAATATTTCTGAACCTCACAGACAGTGTTAGTCTGCCAGAATCCAGAATCATCAGAAAGGCAGCAACTCACAACACACAGGGAGAGCTCATGGTGAAATGTAAGAACTTGAGTTTATGAGAATGCAAACAAGATCGAGAGGTTTGTTTAGCCTTGGCTGGATGGAATTGTTTCAGAATGGCATCATGATGGGCCGAATGGCCTATTCCTGTGCTGTACAGTTCTATGTTCTCCAGCAAAGAATCTCAGGGTAACTGGCCCCAATAAAAGACAATTTGGGCATTAGAATGTAACCAGTTGGGAAAGGGAGAGAGAGGAAGGAAGTCTCTGGGAGCTAAGTATTACTTTGGTCTGGTCCCAGGATAAAAAAAAGTGTCTACGTACAGGACAGTGTAAAGTAGAACCATGGGGGTTGATTCTCAGCACTAACAATGGAGTTCTACTGTCCTTTAGCATTTACATTGCCTGCAAAATACTGTTTAGCCAACATTTCTTTCAGTTTGTTACTGTAGAAATTTGGTGTGCAAATCATTCAATTTGTCAATTAGATTTCAATTTTTTTTAGGTTATTAATCTCTGCGGAAATTGTAATGGAAGCATCATATCCAGACACCAATTCCTGCTGAGGGAGCAGAGATGGTGAAGATTGTACAGCTGCTCAGCAGCAGTGGCATCATAAATTGTTCAGACCCATGGATCTCACAACTGACCAGATTCACAGGCTGAGAGTCGTTTCTTCATTAAACAGAAAGCTGGAGCATGACTGGAATGAGATCTTTATGATGATAAAAGGAGTTGGATAGTTTCTATGAGAGTGTAACCAACTATCATCATTTGATTTTAATACCTGGAAACTTTCCTGGACCAAATGCTTTAAAAAAAGGAAACAAAATATTGCCTTAAGATGGCCACCGGCCACCATTAAACCATCCACTAATAAGAATCAGAACTGAAATTGACAAGACTATAAGAAGGCTTTGAAACTCACTTGTGTCTCTAGCTTGATTCCAATTGTTCTGGAAGTTTCATGTATGGGAATGAAAGTCACCTGCAGTTTTAAAAAAGCCAGAAATGGAAATGATTTGTGAGCAGTATTTCAGCAACAGCATTTGGGCAGAGAGCAAAAGGTGACAGCAGAAATGGAAAATGTAAACAAGCACATGGGATGCTGGAGAACTCGATAGGTCTGATGGGATTTGTTGAGGGATAAACTGAGTTAATGTTCAAGTCCAGTGTGACTTTTCTTCAGAACCATGTTCTGAACTAAACAGAGGTTCTGAAGAAGAATCATACACCAGTGTCACGGTGGCTCAGTGGTTAGCATTGCTGCCTCACAACACCATGGAACCAGGTTCGATTCCAGCCTCGGGCGACTGTCTGTGTGGAGTTTGCACATTCTCCCCATGTCTGCGTGGGTTTGCTCTGGTTTCCTCCCACAATCCAAATACGTGAAGGTTAGATGAATTGGCTATGCTGAATTGCCCAGAGTGTTCATGGGTGTGTCGGCTCGGTACGTTGGTTAGGGGAAATGTAGAGTAATAGGGTAGGGGAATGGGTCTGGGGGGGACACTCTTTGGAGGGTTGAAAAGCCTGTTTCCACACTGCAGTGATTCTATGATGATTAACTCTGTTTCTGTCTCCACTGACGCTACCAGACCTGCTGAGTTTCTCCAATATTCTCTGTGTTTGTTTCAGATGTCCAGCATCTGCAGTAGTTTGCTTTTATTCAAACTGAAAGGTTTCCCCCCATCTCTCTCAGCCTCTCAGAAAATAATATCACATGAGAAGCAAATCAGCAAAGTATTCAATCACTAGGAGCTCAAAAACATCTAAAAATGTCATTACTGAGAATGTGAGGTATCAATTGTGATTTGGAGGTGCTGGTGTTGGACTGGGGTGGACAAAGTTAAAAATCACACAACATCAGGTTGTAGTCCAACAGGTTTATTTGGAAGCACTAGCTTTCGGTATCAATTGAATCATGATCTCAGGTTAAAACTAAACACCTCAAGAACTTCAACACATTGCTTCTTATTAGAGACTCTCATTTTTAAACATTTTACCTGTGTTTGTGTGAATTAGACATCATCGTTTAATATTTTTCTTGAGGTTATCCTGAAGGTCTCTCCCTTTCAATCTCTCCCTTTGCCTGAGGCATGGTGGTTAAACCACCACCAGTAGTCTCTTTCTGTCTCTCTCTCTCTCTGTCTCTCTCTAATTGAGACAGCAGCCCTACAGTGCTCTGGGATTAAGGCGACTTTACAATCTCTGTGTTTTAAAACAAATTAAAGATCTTTGTTGTGGCAAACCAAGAGATTACAAAGAAGGGAACAAATTCACTCTTTATCCCGTTGAACAGAAAGAAGATGGTGCTCTCTTTGGGTGAAACCAGAGCTAGGCTGTAAATATAAGACAGTCTTTAATAAATGCAACAGGGAGTAAGTTTTACCCAGAGAATGTGGGACTTGGTTGAGGAAAATTGCACACACCGCATTTAAGGGGAATCTGAGTAAATATGAGTGTATAAAGGAATTGAAGATGGTGTTGAAGTGTGGTGAAGTAAATTGGTTGGGGGGAGGCTTGTGTGGAGCATAATTCAGTTTAAACCATTGAAGATTTGGGTTGAATGGCTAGTTTCAGTACAGTGAAGTGATGGTGATACTGTGTGAATGTGCTTGTCCCCCTCCCTAGCTCTTGCTGTGCTGTGATGTTTGACTATTCCTCTTTGAGCAGGTGAGTGACTCAGTGCTATGTCACGGTGAGGGATCCCTTGGGTATTTCAAATCATCAGCCCCTATGGTCCAGGGGCAGCACTCACTCTTCAGATTAACCTTGTCAGCTTCAAGGGTGAGTCAGTACAGTGCCTTTTGACAGGATAAACCACCTCCCACTTCCCTGATCTTTGTCTCCACTTCCCAGCATCCCCACCCCCAACCCTCTCACAAGACCACAGAGACTGTTGCCATGGTGACCACACAGTAGACTTTGGGTTGTCTACATGCAGGTTAAGCAAAGCTCTGCTTATTAAAAAAAAAGCACAAAACCTTTCACTGAGGTCATTGTAGACTGCCCCCAGCAGTCTGTCTTCATTTTTATTAACACCAGCAGCTCAATCAGAAATAGCAAATAGCAAACCAGATGACACTTTGTTCCGGGCCCTAATCTGCTGTTTAATTAGGACCTGGTTATAATTAACCTAGCAACATGCCAAGCAGAGTCCGTGTGCCCTTGTTCAAATTGTGCAGCACTTGCAGAAGAAACTCCTTCGTTTTAACTCATTAACTTTTTTAACAGAATCAGTTTCTCAATATTTTCGTTTGCCATTAGCTATTGACACAATGAGTCCCCACTTGGGCCGATGGGAATCAGAACCATTTATATTTTGAATAAGAATCCAAATAACAGGCCATACAGCATCAATGCCCCATTAGGACAGCAGGAGGCTATTCAGCCCCTTCAATCGTGCTGAACCATCCAGTGAGATCCTGACTGGTTTCCCAGCTCCATCCAACACAGCCCCCCCATCATTCGGATAGTTTCTGTATACAGATATCGCCCACTTTTCAAACATTCACTTTACGCCAGTTGGCTTTTATGAAAGACCTACATTGGTACCTGTTTTCGCTAACTGAAAGAGGATTTTTGATTTTATGAAAAAACACGTGAGTGAGAGTGGCGCTGTCGAGTGTTTTCCCTGGAAGTGTTAATAGATGACCCTCTTCCTCTCTCTCCTCCACCCCAGACTCCTGTACCTCCCACCACCCCAATGTCTGCCGACTCAGCCTAACGTACCATCATCACTACCACCACCTCTCAGTCTTCCAGTGTGCTTGCTGTCTTCCTGATACTGTGAAACTACACTGAACATACACTATTTCTACTTTATGTAGGCTGTATATTTATCATATCATGCCTGCTTTTACCGTATGTTAGTGTGATATTTGGTATGATTTTGTAGGTTAATCTTTGGGTCTGGGAACGCTCAAGCGTTTTTCCCTTATAAATTAATGGTAATTGCTTCTTCGCTTTACACCATTTCAGCTTAGAAAAGGTTTCGTAGGATCGGTCTCCTTTCGGATAGTGGGGAACGCCTATAAACTCATGTGTCATTGACTGGCTGGCCCTGCTCTTACACAGCAGCCAATTTGCACACAGCTAGATCAGATCAGCAATGAAGTGAGTGTCCAGTTTCTGTCAGTGCCTCTGAGCTCCCAGCAGAGTGAGCTTGGCTAATGGAGGTTGTTGGCAGTGTTGCTGGAACATGTATTAAACAGAGAACTCCATACAGCGACAGGGTCTGATATATGGCTGTCTCACCGGCTTATCTCTGTGACAGAGGTTTAGCTCGGGGGGGTAGTGCTCTTGCCTTGGGGTATGGATCCTGTGGGTTCCAGAGCCACTCAAAGGGCTTCAGTACAAGAGTGAGGCTGATGTCCCCATGTAGCCCTGACAACGAGTGGGTTCTCAAACATTGACGGGCACTGTCTTGTGATCTCACATCCTACAATATCAAATGCTCACCAGTGCTGATCGATAAATAATCCACCCCTACCTTGATATTTGCCCCAAGAATCAGCAGCATGCAGCACTCCCCAGGACAGGGACAGCACGGGGTTAGATACAGAGTAAAGCTCCCTCTACACTGTCCCCCATCAAACACTCCCAAGGACAGGGACAGCACGGGGTTAGATACAGAGTAAAGCTCCCTCTACACTGTCCCCCATCAAACACTCCCAAGGACAGGGACAGCACGGGGTTAGATACAGAGTAAAGCTCCCTCTACACTGTCCCCCATCAAACACTCCCAAGGACAGGGACAGCACGGGGTTAGATACAGAGTAAAGCTCCCTCTACACTGTCCCCCATCAGACCATCCCAGGACAGGGACAGCACGGGGTTAGATACAGAGTAAAGCTCCCTCTACACTGTCCCCCATCAGACCGTCCCAGGACAGGGACAACACGGGGTTAGATACAGAGTAAAGCTCCCTCTACACTCTCCCCCATCAGACCGTCCCAGGACAGGGACAACACGGGGTTAGATACAGAGTAAAGCTGCCTCTACACTGTCCCCCATCAAACACTCCCAGGACAGGGACAGCACGGGGTTAGATACAGAGTAAAGCTCCCTCTACACTGTCCCCATCAAACGCTCCTAGGACAGGGACAGTACGGGGTTAGATACAGAGTAAAACTTCCTCTAAGTCTTTTTGTGTACATAAACTAGACAGTACATATAGTGCAAACTGTTGCAAAGTGAAATATATTGTTTCCCAATTTTCACCAGTGTTGCATTTTGGACATTGACTTCCTGTACTTGAATATTTAAATAAATGTTTTTGGCTTGAAAACAAAATAAAACTTCCTCTGCACCGTTTCCATCAAACACTGCCAGGACATGGACAGCATAGGGTTCGAGACAGAGTAAAAGTCCCTCTACACTGTCCCCCATCAAACACCCCCAGGCTGGGGACAGCGCAGGGTTAGATACAGAGTAAAGCTTCCACTACACTGTCTCCAGGTTACCATGTTAATTTGGTTTCCCTGTTGTCTCGGTGACCATGGGGTCTGACAGCGTTTTCTTCTTAATTATGAGAAAGAAACGTAAAAACGGCTTTTAAACTTTTGTTGGATCTGTCACTTCATCAACAAATGTATATTTTTCATAATTGTATGCGGATGTAACTGTATTTTAACAAACACAGACTGAAACACACAAGGACCCAGTACCTTCACTGCTGCAGGACCTGGGGATATTATAAAGTGCCTGTTACACTGAATTTACTCAGGGTCAACTAAAGTTCAAATGAAGTTCAACATTTCCTGAGAGAGCAGTTTTGAGCTTCTAATGAGCATTGTGTGTGAGCAGGATTGGCAATCCATGAGAAGCTGTTCACAAATGGAACATTTCAGCCCAACCTCTGTCCTCCTGTCTCCAAATCCCAGCCTCTCACTGGGGCGCTGTGTCTCTGAGGCTCCTCCACTTGTCCAAGTGACCGATGGTGGCCATCAGTACCGTCCCATTCTGCTCCACCCAACATTGACACCTTCCGGCAGCACCTTCAACAGAGTCAAATATCCCAAGCACTTCATAATCACACAGAGGTTGACCCAGGGAACCCACAACGGGGTCAATAAAACACAATGTTTTGTGACTGGGCTGTGTTCTTACTCATTCCCCATGTGTCTGACACCCTCCTCTGTCAGGAAAAACTGAACTTCATTTGAACTTTTACTGACCCTGGGTGAATAGACGGGTTATTGGGTCAGGAGACCAAGAGCTTGCTCACAGACAGGGGTTTTTAAGGAGTGTTTTAAAGGAGGAATGGAAGATAGGGAGCTAAATTGCAGAGCCCTGGCCTCACAGATTTGGCAGCCAATTGTGGAGTCATGGGAATCAGAGATTTCCTGGAGGCCAGAATTAGATTAGATTAGATTACTTAGTGTGGAAACAGGCCCTTCGGCCCAACAAGTCCACACCGCCCCGCTGAAGCGCAACCCACCCATACCCCTACATTTACCCCTTACCTAACACTACGGGCAATTTAGCATGGCCAATTCACCTTACCTGCACATCTTTGGAATGTGGGAGGAAACCAGAGCACCCGGAGGAAACCCACGCAGACACTGGGAGAACGTGCAAACTCCACACAGTCAGTCACCTGGGGCGGGAATTGAACCCGGGTCTCTGGCGCTGTGAGGCAGCAGTGCTAACCACTGTGCCACCGTGCCCACTATTAGTGGAGCATAAGACACTGGAGGGTGCTGGGTCTAGAGGGGGTTACAAGGGATTAACAATCATGAGGGGAGATTACTGGCTGAGTAAGATTTTATCCAGTTTAGACAATACTGGATGACCCTCATAGAACAGTGGGACTCAGTGGAGAGCCAGTGACAGAAACCAGGACAGTTCCAGTGCTATCACCACAGAACAACAGACTCTTTGTTCCTTTAATGTTGGGAATGTTGGGAGCAGGGGCTTATATTTCATGCTAGAGCCAGTATCTCATTCACTGGAATGACACCAGTATTGAAAAAGTGAAATTATGAGGACAGGTTGTGAAGACTAAATATGTGTGCCCTGAATTATAGAGATTATCAGGAGTTTTATTTAAGTTGATTAAAGGAATTAAAAAGTATCAAAGTTCCTTGGAATTGAATCTATAGTAATTTTTAAAATTCACTTGCAGCATGAGGGTATCACTGGCTAGTCCCGGTATTTATTGCCCAACGGGAAGTTGAGAGTCAACCACATGGCTGTGGATCTGGAGTCACATGTAAGCCAGACCAGGTAAGAACAAATTTCCCTTCATAAAAGTCAGTAGTGAATCAAATGGATTTTTTTTCCCAACAATCGTTTCATGGCTAACATTGGAGCCTTAATTAGATTAGATTCCCCCACAGTATAGAAACAGGCCCTTCAGCCCAACAAGTCCACACTGACCGTCCAAAGAGCAACCCACCCAGGCCCATTCCCCTACATTTACCCCTGACTAATCCACCTAACACTACAGGCAATTTTGCATGGCCAATTCACCTAACCTGCACATCTTTGGACTGTGGGAGGGAACGGGAGCAAACCCACGCAGACACGGGGAGAATGTGCAAACTCCACACAGACAGTCACCCGAGGCAGGGATTGAACCCAGGTCCCTGGTGCTGTGAGGTAACAGTGCTAACCACTGAACCACCGTGCCGCCTAGATTTCAGATTTTTTTTGTGTGTGGTGCAGTGATGGGATTTGAACTCAAGACTCAGGAACATTAGCTAGGTCTTTGGAATGAGTAGTCTAGAGACAATAACTCTCGTCCATCACCTCCCCTTATATCAGTGGGTGGAGGTGGGCTATACCCTTAAAGTTTGGAGTTAAAAATCACACAACACCAGGTTATAGTCCAACAGGTTTAATTGGAAGCACACGAGCTTTCGGAACGAAAGCTAGCTCTGAAAACTAGTGCTTCCAATTAAACCTATCGGACTATAACCTGGTGTTGTGATTTTTAACTTTGTACACCCCAGTCCAACACCGGCATCTCCAAATCTTAAAGTTTGGGGCAGCCTGCTCAGGATAATGTGAGGAAACACAGTTTCTCACAAAAGGGAGTTGAAATTTGGAACTCTCCCCCGCTCCTGGCACTGACCTTCAGTCAAAAAGATCAAAACTAAGTTTGAGAGATTTTTTTAGGTCGGGGAATGAAGGGTCATGCAACCCAAAGCAGATGGATAAAGTTAAGATTCCAGTCAGCCATGTCCTAACTGAATGACAGACAGGCTAGCAGGGCTGAATGGCCTCCTCCTGTTCTCTGTTCCTATGACTTGCTTGTGAATGACCTCAATTTCCTCTCAGTGAAAAGTTGTGGGTTACCGTGGAGAATGACAGCCTGGCTCCCAGCTCCTGTGCTGAAAGTCTGAAAGATGAAAAGAATGGTTCTCATTCCAATCCCACTATCTGCAGGACAAATAGTTAATGCAATTTCTCTCTGATACTTATGCAGGCCCTTGCAGCACTCTTAAATGATTAGTCTCAGATATTTATCACACTGAAGTGGAATTACTGCCTTGTCTCTCCCAGTGGGTTCAAATGAGAAATGCTATTGTTGAGTCCCAAATGAATGACCACCAGTGTATCAGCCTAATAATGCAAGGCACCCTGGTGAGGGGTCACGGAAAGTACAAAGGCACAGGGCTGGAACTTTGCTGAGAAATGGGCTTTGAGGATTCTGAAGCATTCAAGTCTGTTCTGTTTGACGGCAAACCAAAGGAAAGAATTTGTATTTATTCAGCACTTTTCACAGCCCAAGGTAGTTGTTCACTTTTTCATAGCTAATGACTGATTTTAAATGATAGTCATTTTCGGAATGTAGGGAAGCAGAGGCTAAATTGCACAGACTCAAAGCTGATAGTTGCTAGGTTATCTATTTTGGTTTCAGTAATGTGAGTGAGGGATAAAGGCCAATGATGACATTATGCGATGTAGAGTCTTCACTTTGCTATTCCTCCTGCTCTTCTTCAGCAAGTGGTTTCCACAGTCCACAATAGGTGAGACCTGACTTCAATGTCTCCACAGTGACCTAATCACGCAAGAGTTTCTCTTAGGGTACACAATTCCCTCAGTACTGATCCTCTAACAGCGTGAACATCTCTTAGGGTACACAATTCCCACAGTACTGATCCTCTAACAGCGTGAACATCTCTTAGGGTACACAATTCCCTCAGTACTGATCCTCTAACCATATGGACATCTCTTAGGGTACACAATTCCCTCAGTACTGATCCTCTAACAGTATGGACATCTCTTAGGGTACACAATTCCCACAGTACTGATCCTCTAACAGCGTGAACATCTCTTAGGGTACACAATTCCCACAGTACTGATCCTCTAACAGCGTGAACATCTCTTAGGGTACACAATTCCCTCAGTACTGATCCTCTAACCATATGGACATCTCTTAGGGTACACAATTCCCTCAGTACTGATCCTCTAACAGTATGGACATCTCTTAGGGTACACAATTCCCTCAGTACTGATCCTCTAACAGTATGGACATCTCATAGGGTACACAATTCCCTCAGTACTGATCCTCTAACCATATGGACATCTCTTAGGGTACACAATTCCCTCAGTACTGATCCTCTAACAGTATGGACATCTCTTAGGGTACACAATTCCCACAGTACTGATCCTCTAACAGCGTGAACATCTCTTAGGGTACACAATTCCCTCAGTACTGATCCTCTAACCATATGGACATCTCATAGGGTACACAATTCCCTCAGTACTGATCCTCTAACAGTATGGACATCTCTTAGGGTACACAATTCCCTCAGTACTGATCCTCTAACAGTATGGACATCTCATAGGGTACACAATTCCCTCAGTATTGATCCTCTAACAGTATGGACATCTCTTAGGATAGACAATTACCCCAGTACTGATCCTCTAACCGTATGGACATTTCTTGATATTGTTCCCCTGACAATGCGATGGCCCGTTTGTTCTTCAGGATTAAATGCTCAGGTTTCTGCTGTTGACCAACTCAAGGGCAAGAATGTTACAAACTGATTGGTTAACCCAGTTGCTATGTCGCCAGTTGAGAATCCTAGGCAATGAGAGAGTATAACCCTACAATCGATGAACTATCATGAGCAGAAAAGTTTAGTAATATTTCCCTTCCCTATTCCTACTCTGAGTGACTCGGGGATAAAGGTTTCCATGAATGACTATTTCTTTCCGTGGGATAATTGCTTGCTTAGGGTTGGTAAGCACCTTATAATTGATGGGATGGAGAATGGGGTCAAAATATGAGGCCAGATGTTCCATTCTATCTTTGATAGGGAGAACCAGCCCAGTTACAAAGAAAGAAGCATTTGCCTTTCAATAACTCATTGCATGACCTCGGAAGATCTGCAAACACTTTACAGCCAATGAATCCTTGGAATTGTAGCATCTGTTGTCATGTATACAGTCTTGGAAGGTGGTGAGTGGGAATCCAATGGGCTGGATTAAGGGGATTTATTCTTTTTAGCAAAATCTGGGAGAATAGTCATTAATTTCTGTGATCTAGACCCCCTAAATCACAGAAACACACATTTCAAAATTTGTCTCATTGCAATGTCGTTCATGAATATGAGGTCTCAAGAAGCAAGTCAGTATCTAATCTCACTGACAATGCTGCACGTCAACAGTGGGTCTTTGTTGTAAATGGCTGGGTGAGAGTGTTCACTGTGGAGTGTACAGCTCACTTGTGATCCCAATGTGCAGAGGAAGCTCGATTATCTGAAGGACATGGGTGGGGAGTTTTTCATTCAGATAATCGAATTCTGAATAACAAAGGTTAGCCAAGCATCTGGACCTGGCAATCCTGCTAGTTAATCCAAAATTCAGATAATCAAGGTTCCTCTGTATGTCTTACCAACTATCCCACAGTGAGGACATCAGTTCTCAGCAACAGAGTTGGTGGTGAAATGTGTCTCAAAGAGACCACAGGCTGACTGAACCACAGAGTGGTCAAAGCACAGAAGGAGGCAATTTGGCCTGTTATCTCTGTGCTGGCTCTCCAAAGGAACAATCCAGCCCATGCCTCTCCCTAGCCTTCTCTGTGTAACCCGGCACATTCCTCCTTTCCAAACATGATCCCATTTTCTCCTGAATCTTGTGCTGGACCTTACCACCAGCGCACTCTCAGACAGCCTACTCCAATCCTAATCACTTGCTTGATCAAACATCATGCCTCAGGTCACCATTGTTTCTTTCTCCAATAAACCTTAAATTTGTGTCCTTTCGTTTTTAATTTTTCCACCAATGGGAATAGTGTTGTTCTATCTGCCCTGTTCAGGCCACTCATGATTTGTTAGCTAATCTCCTCTCAACTTTCTCCTCTCTAAATACAACATAAAACATTGAACAGTATAGCACAGTACAGGCCCTTCGGCCCTCAATGTTGTGCTGACCTTTTATCCTACTCTAAGATCAAACTAACCTACATATCCTACATTTTACTATCATCCATGTGCCTATCCAAGAGTTGCTTAAATGTCCCTAATGTCTCTGACTCTACTACCACCACTGGCAGTGCATTCCACACACCCACCACTCACTGTGTAGAGAACCTCCCTCTGACATCTCCCCTATACCTGCCTCCAATCACTTTAAAATTATGCACCCTTGTGATAGGCATTTCTGCCCAGGGAAAATGTCTTTGGCTATCCACTCTATCGATGCCTCTTATCATCTTGTTCACCTCTATCAAGTCATCTCTCATCCTTCTTCACTCCAATGAGAAAAGCCCTCGCTCCCTCAACCTTTCTTTATAAGACACACCCTCCAGTCCAGGTAGCATCCTGGTAAATCTCCTCTGTACCATCTCTAAAGCTTCCACATATTTCCTGTAATGAGGCGACCAGAACTGAACACAATATTCTAAGTGTGTTCTAACCAGGGCTCTACAGAGCTGCAGCACAATGTCGCAGCTCTTAAACTCAATCCCCCTGCTAATGAAAGCCAACATACCATCTGCCTTCTTAACGACCCTATTAACTTGGGTGGCAACTTTGAGGGATCTATGGACGTGGACCCCAAGATCCCTCTTCCTCCACGCTGCCAAGAATCCTGCCTTTAACTCTGTATTCTGCATTCAGATTTGACCTTCCAAAGTGAATCACTTCACACTTTTCCAGGTTGAACTCCATCTGCCACTTCATTGTACTATCATCCATGCACCTATCCAAGAGTTGCTAAAATTTATGTACACCACATCCACTGCTCTACCTTCAGCAATGTGTTTTGTCAAATCTTCGAAGAATTCAATAAGGCTTGTGAGGCATGATTTGTCCCTCACAAAGCCGTGCTGATTGGCTCTAATCAAACTAAGCTTTTCCAAATAATCATGAATCCTGTCTCTCAGAATCCTCTCCAATAATTTCCCCACCACAGACATAAGATTGATTGGTCTGTAATTCCCAAGGCTACCCCTATTCCCTTCCTTGAAAAAGGGAATAACATTTGCCACCCTCCAATCATCTGGCACTACTCCAGTCGACAGTGAGGATGCAAAGATCATTGCCAAAGGCGCAGCAATCTTTTCCCTCACTTCCCGTAGTAACCTAGGGTATATCCCATCCAGCCCAGGGGACTTATCTATACTCATGGTTTTCAAAGTTTCCAGCACATCCTCCTTCCTAACATCTACCTGTTCGAGCAGATCAGCCTGTTTCACGCTGTCCTCACAAATGACAAGGTCCCGCTCACTAGTGAATACTGAGGTAAAGTATTCATGAAGGACCTTCCCTACCTCCGCTGACTCCAGGTACAAGTTCCCTCCACCCTCCCTGATTGGCTTTACCCTCACTCTGGCCATCCTCTTGTTCCTCACAAGGCATTCCTTGTAGAATGCCTTAGGGTTTTCCTTTCCAAAGCTTTTCACTGTGCCTCAGTACACGTGACAATAAATTTAATTCAATTCCTTAATCCTACCCGCTAAAGCTTTTTCATGCCCCCTTCTAGCTCTCCTTAGTCTATTCATCAGTTCCTTCCTGGCTACCTTGTAACCCTCTACAGCCCTATCTGATCCTTGCCTCCTCAACCATAAGTAAGCTTCCTTCTTCCTCTTGACTAGATGTTCCACATCTCTTGTTATCCAAGGTGCCTTTATCTTACCATACCTTCCTTGCCTCAGTGGGACAAACCTATCCCTACTCGCAGCAAGTGCTCCATAAACAACTTCCACATTTCTGTCGTGCATTTCGACAAGACTATCCCTAACCAATTTATGCTCCATAGTTCCTGCCTAATAGCATTGTAGTTCTCTCTTTCCCAAATAAATACTTTCCCATACCATCTGCTCCTATCCCTCTCCATGACTGTAGTAAAGGTCAGGGAGTTGTGATCACTATCACCGAAATGCTCTCTCACTGAGAGATCTGACACCTGACCTAGTTCGTTGCCAAGCACCAAATCCAATATGGCGTCCTCTTTACCTATTGGTCTATTTACGTGCTGAGTTAGGAATCTTTCCTGGACACACCTGACAAAGTCTGCTCCATCCAAACTATTTCCACTTAGGAGGTTCCAATTAATATTAGGGAAGGTGCAGTTACTTCTGCAGCTTCCCAAAATCTGCCTCCCAATCTGTTCCTCCATGTCTCTGTGACTGTTTGGGGGGTCCATAGAAAACTCCCAATAAAGTGACTGCTCCTTTCCTGTTTGACTTGCACCCATACTGACTCTGTAGACCAACCCTGCTCGACAAACACCCTTTTTGCAGCTGTGATACAATCCCTGATTAACAATGCCACTCCCTCACCTCTTTTACCTCACTCCCAATTCCTTTTGAAACATTTAAACCCTGGAACATCCAGCAACCATTCCTGCCCCTGTAATATCCAAGTCTCTCTAACAATGCTAGCTTTACTAATCTAGCTACTCCATTAAAGAATTTTAATTCCTCAAACTATTCTAGTGAATTTTCTGCACTCTCTCTTCACATTCTTTGAAAATGTGGCACCTAGAACCAGGTGCAATGTTCCAGCATTCTACAGAAATGCAACCTAATGTTGCTATTGATAAATCCCAGGATGCTGCATGCTTTATAACCACAATCTCCCGCACCCTCTTTAGAGTTATACCCTTCACTTTTATGGATCCTCTCCATATTTTTCCAACCAAAATGCATCAATTCCCACTTGTCTTTATTATATTTCATCTGGGTCAGTTGGCTGCACA
This sequence comes from Chiloscyllium plagiosum, assembly GCF_037043375.1. Classification (NCBI taxonomy): domain Eukaryota; kingdom Metazoa; phylum Chordata; class Chondrichthyes; order Orectolobiformes; family Hemiscylliidae; genus Chiloscyllium; species Chiloscyllium plagiosum. Next base: position 4,055,534 of record NW_028270170.1, read on the forward strand.
TTCCACATACTATTCTGAAGTATAACACTATTATTCTCACAGTTCACACATTTCTAAGTTTTGTATCTTCCACAGACATTAGAATTGTGTGTCCTGTATACCAAAGGGTCCATTTCATTCATTAATCATTAATCGCCAATAATCTTTGGTGCATATCACACACCAATTTTGGATTCGTATTGCGACTGTCCTTTTCGCTGCGTGAACACTGATTTTTCTCAGCTTTCTGTTGCGTGACCTTTGAAAGACCCAGTACATCATATCCACTGTCTTTGTTTCCTTTTCAATTAATCCTAAGGGCTGTGTCCTCCATAGAAACTGCAGCAAGTTAGTTAAATGTTTAACAAATCTATGTGAACTTTCCTCAGTGAACCTGCATTTGCCCAAGTGACTATAAATTCTGTCCTGAATAACCATTTCTAGAATCTACTCCACAGCTGAGGTTAAACTGAGTGGCTTGCATGCGTTGATTGTACCTTTAATTGAACAAATCCTGGCACTAGCCTTGCTTTGAATAATTACACCTAGTGTCTCCGCAATTTCCACTCTCACTTTCCTCAGTCTTGCTGGATGTATTTCATCTGGACCTGTAAAATCATCGGTTTTAATACAGGCAACCTATCCAAGTCTAGCTGTAACGTAATCTCTTTTCTTCATTTCTCTATTCTGTATCTAAGAATCGTATACGGGTACTCTGTGCCTAAGATGGTGCAGTGTGTTGGTGACATTGTTACCCTATAACTAATCTTGTAAGTGTACAAGTTGTACCTCTGTGCCTAATATGGCATGGAAATGGTAACTTAGAAACTTTTCACTATATTATTTTGAGTACATGTGACAATAAAGCTAATTCATTCACACATTCATGGAATACTTCACTTCAAATGTCAGAATGGCCTCTTCTTTCACCATGATCTGTCCATCACCTTTGTCTTAGTAAAGACAGTTACAAAATATTCATTAAACAGCTCAGACACGCTCTTAGCCTCAAACATTATACAGGAAGTCCCCGGGTTATGAAGGAGTTGCGTTTTTAAGTCTGTTTGTCTGTCGAATTGATACGTAAGTCAGAATAGTTACATATGGTTCACATCTAGCATCAATTAGTTAAATGTTTGTCTTAGTATCAAGTATATATTTTACCTAAAACATCTTAAACATAATAATACAGTATTAATAAGGTTTTGAGCATCACGCAAAGTAGTCCGCCTGTTCATTAGGTACAAACCATTGTATGTAACTAAATGTTTTAAAACAATTGGCTTTAACAGATGTCTGTTCGGAAGTGCGGGCATGCGTAACTCGAGTGTTCGTAACCCAGGCATTCATAACCCGGGTGTTCATAACCCAGGAGTACATAACCGGGCATTCATAACCCGGGAGTACATAACCGGGCATTCATAACCCAGGCATTCATAACCGGGCATTCATAACCCAGACATTCATAACCGGGCATTCATAACCGAGCATTCATAACCAGGCATTCATAACCCGGGAGTACATAACCCCGGGCATTCATAACCCGGGCATTCATAACACGGGCATTCATAACCGGGCATTCATAACCGGGCATTCATAACCTGGGCATTCATAACCAGGCATTCATAACCGGGCATTCATAACCCGGGTGTTCATAACCCGGGCATTCATAACCCGGGCATTCATAACCGGGAGTACATAACCCGGACATTCATAACCGGGCATTCATGACCCGTACATTCATAAACTGGGCATTCATAACCCGGACATTCATAACCGGGCATTCATAACCCGGGCATTCATAAGCCGGACATTGATAACCGGGCATTCATAACCAGGGTATTCATAACCCGGAAATTCATAACCAGGACATTCATAACCCGGACATTCATAACCCGGGCATTCATAACCTGGACATTGCTAACCGGGCATTCATAACCCGGACATTCATAACCCGGGCATTCATAACCGGGTATTCATAACCGGGCATTCATAACCCGGACATTCATAACCGGGGCATTCATAACCCGGGCATTCATAACGCGGGCATTCATATCGCGTTCATTCATAACCCGGCAGTACATAACCCGGACATTCATAACCCGGGAGTACATAACCGGGCATTCATAACCGGGCATTCATAACCCGGGCATTCATAACCCGGGAGTACATAACCCGGGCATTCATAACCGGGCATTCATAACCGGGCATTCATAACCCGGGCATTCATAACCCGGGCATTCATAAAAGGGCATTCATAACCGGGCATTCATAAACCGGGCATTCATAACCCGGGAGTACATAACCCGGGCATTCAAAACCCGGGAGTACATAACCTGGACATTCATAACCGGGCATTCATAACCCGGGCATTCATAACCCGGACATTCATAACCCGGACATTCATAACCCGGGCATTCATAACAGGGCATTCATAACCCGGACCTTCATAACCCGGACATTCATAACCGGGCATTCATAACCCGGACATTCATAACCCGGACATTCATAACCCGGGCATTCATAATCCGGGCATTCATAACCCGGGCATTCATACCCCGGGCTTTCATATCCCGGGCATTCATAACCGGGGAGTACATAACCGGGCATTCATAACCCGGACATTCATAACCGGGCATTCATAACCCGGGCATTCATATCCCGGGCTTTCATATCCCGGGCATTCATAACCGGGGAGTACATAACCGGGCATTCATAACCCGGACATTCATAACCCGGGCATTCATAACCGGGCATTCATAACCCGGGAGTACATAACCGGGCATTCATAACCCGGACATTCATAACCCGGGCATTCATAACCGGGTATTCATAACCCGGGAGTACATAACCGGGCATTCATAACCCGGGAGTACATAACCGGCATTCATAACCCGGACATTCATAACCCGGGCATTCATAACCGGGCATTCATAAACGGGCATTCATAACCCGGGCATTCATCACCCGGACATTCAAAACCGGGCATTCATAACCTGGGCATTCATAACCCGGTCATTCATAACCGGGCATTCATAACCCGGGCATTCATAACCCAGACATTCATAACCGGGCATTCATAACCGGGCATTCATAACCGGGCATTCATAACCCAGGCATTCATAACCCGGACATTCATAACCCGGATATTCATAACCGGACATTCATAACCGGGCATTCATAACCCGGACATTCATAACCCGGACATTCATAACCCGGGCATTCATAACCCGGGCATTCATACCCCGGGCTTTCATATCCCGGGCAGTCATAACAGGGCATTCATAACCCGGACCTTCATAACCCGGGCATTCATAACCCGGACATTCATAACCCGGACATTCATAACCCGGACATTCATAACCAGGCATTCATAACCCGGACATTCATAACCAGGGTATTCATAACAGGGCATTCATAACCCGGACCTTCATAACCCGGACATTCATAACCCGGGCATTCATAAACCGGGCATTCATAACCCGGGCATTCATACCCCGGGCTTTCATATCCCGGGCATTCATAACCGGGGAGTACATAACCGGGCATTCATAACCCGGACATTCATAACCGGGCATTCATAACCCGGGCATTCATATCCCGGGCTTTCATATCCCGGGCATTCATAACCGGGGAGTACATAACCGGGCATTCATAACCCGGACATTCATAACCCGGGCATTCATAACCGGGCATTCATAACCCGGGAGTACATAACCGGGCATTCATAACCCGGACATTCATAACCCGGGCATTCATAACCGGGCATTCATAAACGGGCATTCATAACCCGGGCATTCATAACCCGGACATTCGTAACCGGGCATTCATAACACGGGCATTCATCACCCGGACATTCATAACCGGGCATTCATAACCTGGGCATTCATAACCCGGTCATTCATAACCGGGCATTCATAACCCGGGCATTCATAACCGGGCATTCATAACCCAGGCATTCATAACCCGGACATTCATAACCGGGCATTCATAACCCGGGCATTCATAACCCGGACATTCATAACCGGGCATTCATAACCCGGACATTCATAACCGGACATTCATAACCGGGCATTCATAACCCGGGCATTCATAACACGGGCATTCATAACCCGGGAGTACATAACCCGGGCATTCATAACCGGGCATTCATAACCCGGGCAATCATAACCGGGCATTCATAACCCGGGCATTCATAACCCGGGCATTCATAACCCGGACATCATAACCCGGGCATTCATAACCCGGACATTCATAACCGGGACATTCATAACCAGGACATTCAAAACCCGGGCATTCATAACCCGGGCATTCGTAACCCGGACATTCATAACCAGGCATTCATAACCGGGACATTCATAACCGGGACATTCATAACCCGGGCATTCATACCCCGGACATTCATAACCGGGCCATTCATAACCGGGACATTTATAACCCGGGCACTCATAACCCAGGCATTCATAACCTGGATATTCCTAACCGGGCATTCATAACCCGGACATTCATAACCCGGGCATTCATAACCGGGCATTCATAACCGGGCATTCATAACCCGGGCATTCATAACCGGGCATTCATAACCCGGGAGTACATAACCTGGACATTCATAACCCGGGAGTACATAACCGGGCATTCATAAGCGGGCATTCATAACCCGGGCATTCATAACCCGGGAGTACATAACCCGGGCATTCATAACCGGGCATTAATAACCGGGCATTCATAACCCGGGAGTACATAACATGGGCATTCATAACCCGGGAGTACATAACCCGGACATTCATAACTGGGCATTCATAACCCGGGCATTCATAACCCGGAGATTCATAACCCGGACATTCATAATCGGGCATTCATAACCCGGACATTCATAACCCGGGCATTCATAACCGGGCATTCATAACCCGGACATTCTTAACCCGGACATTCATCACCCGGGAGTACATTCATAACGCGGGCATTCATAACCCGGACATTCATAACCCGGGCATTCATAACCCGGACATTCATAACCGGGCATTCATAACCGGGCATTCATAACCTGGGAGTACATAACCCGGACATTCATAACTGGGCATTCATAACCCGGGCATTCATAACCCGGGCATTCATAAACCGGGAGTACATAACCCGGGCATTCATAACCGGGCATTCATAACCCGGGAGTACATAACCTGGACATTCATAACCGGGCATTCATAACCCGGGCATTCATAACCCGGACATTCGTAACCCGGACATTCATAACCAGGCATTCATAACCGGGACATTCATAACCGGGACATTCATAACCCGGGCATTCATACCCCGGACATTCATAACCGGGCCATTCATAACCGGGACATTTATAACCCGGGCACTCATAACCCAGGCATTCATAACCTGGATATTCCTAACCGGGCATTCATAACCCGGACATTCATAACCCGGGCATTCATAACCGGGCATTCATAACCCGGACATTCATAACCCGGGCATTCATAACCGGGCATTCATAACCCGGGAGTACATAACCTGGACATTCATAACCCGGGAGTACATAACCGGGCATTCATAAGCGGGCATTCATAACCCGGGCATTCATAACCCGGGAGTACATAACCCGGGCATTCATAACCGGGCATTAATAACCGGGCATTCATAACCCGGGAGTACATAACATGGGCATTCATAACCCGGGAGTACATAACCCGGACATTCATAACTGGGCATTCATAACCCGGGCATTCATAACCCGGAGATTCATAACCCGGACATTCATAATCGGGCATTCATAACCCGGGCATTCATAACCCGGGCATTCATAACCGGGCATTCATAACCCGGACATTCTTAACCCGGACATTCATCACCCGGGAGTACATTCATAACGCGGGCATTCATAACCCGGACATTCATAACCCGGGCATTCATAACCCGGACATTCATAACCGGGCATTCATAACCGGGCATTCATAACCTGGGAGTACATAACCCGGACATTCATAACTGGGCATTCATAACCCGGGCATTCATAACCCGGGCATTCATAACCCGGGCATTCATAACCGGGCATTCATAACCCGGGAGTACATAACCTGGACATTCATAACCGGGCATTCATAACCCGGGCATTCATAACCCGGACATTCATAACCCGGGCATTCATAACCCGGGCATTCATAACCCGGACATTCATAACCAGGCATTCATAACCCGGGCATTCATAACCGGGCATTCATAACCCGGGCATTCATAACCTGGGCATTCATAACACGGGCATTCATAACCCGGGAGTACATAACCCGGGCATTCATAACCGGGCATTCATAACCCTGGCATTCATAACCCGGGCATTCATAACCGGGCATTCATAACACGGGCATTCATAACCCGGGAGTACATAACCCGGGCATTCATAACCGGGCATTCATAACCGGGACATTCATAACCCGGACATTCATAACCGGGCATTCATAACCCGGGCAGTCATACCCCGGGCTTTCATATCCCGGGCATTCATAACCGGGGAGTACATAACCGGGCATTCATAACCCGGACACTCATAACCCGGGCATTCATAACCGGGCATTCATAACCCGGGAGTACATAACCGGGCATTCATAACCCGGGAGTACATAACCGGCATTCATAACCCGGACATTCATAACCCGGGCATTCATAACCGGGCATTCATAAACGGGCATTCATAACGCGGGCATTCATAACCCGGACATTCGTAACCGGGCATTCATAACCCGGGCATTCATAACACGGGCATTCATCACCCGGACATTCATAACCGGGCATTCATAACCCGGACATTCATAACCGGGCATTCATAACCCGGGCATTCATCACCCGGACATTCATAACCGGGCATTCATAACCTGGGCATTCATAACCCGGGCATTCATAACCGGGCATTCATAACCCGGGCATTCATCACCCGGACATTCATAACCGGGCATTCATAACCTGGGCATTCATAACCCGGGCATTCATAACCGGGCATTCATAACCTGGGCATTCATAACCCGGACATTCATAACCGGGCATTCATAACCTGGGCATTCATAACCCGGACATTCATAACCGGGCATTCATAACCCGGGCATTCATCACCCGGACATTCATAACCGGGCATTCATAACCTGGGCATTCATAACCCGGACATTCATAACCGGGCATTCATAACCCGGGCATTCATCACCCGGACATTCATAACCGGGCATTCATAACCTGGGCATTCATAACCCGGTCATTCATAACCGGGCATTCATAACCCGGGCATTCATAACCGGGCATTCATAACCCAGGCATTCATAACCCGGACATTCATAACCGGGCATTCATAACCCGGGCATTCATAACCCAGACATTCATAACCGGGCATTCATAACCCGGATATTCATAACCGGACATTCATAACCGGGCATTCATAACCCGGACATTCATAACCCGGACATTCATAACCGGGCCATTCATAACCCGGACATTCATAACCCGGACATTCATAACCGGGACATTCATAACCCGGACATTCATAACACGAGCATTCATAACCGGGCATTCATAACACGGGCATTCATCACCCGGACTTTCATAACCGGGCATTCATAACCTGGGCATTCATAACCCGGTCATTCATAACCGGGCATTCATAACCCGGGCATTCATAACCGGGCATTCATAACCCAGGCATTCATAACCCGGACATTCATAACCGGGCATTCATAACCCGGGCATTCATAACCCAGACATTCATAACCGGGCATTCATAACCCGGATATTCATAACCGGACATTCATAACCGGGCATTCATAACCCGGACATTCATAACCCGGACATTCATAACCCGGGCATTCGTAACAGGGCATTCATAACCCGGACCTTCATAACACGGGCATTCATCACCCGGACATTCATAACCGGGCATTCATAACCTGGGCATTCATAACCCGGGCATTCATAACCCGGACATTCATAACCCGGACATTCATAACCCGGACATTCATAACCAGGCATTCATAACCCGGACATTCTTAACCAGGGCATTCATAACAGGGCATTCATAACCCGGACCTTCATAACCCGGACATTCATAACCCGGGCATTCATAAACCGGGCATTCATAACCCGGGCATTCATACCCCGGGCTTTCATATCCCGGGCATTCATAACCGGGGAGTACATAACCGGGCATTCATAACCCGGACATTCATAACCCGGGCATTCATAACCGGGCATTCATAAACGGGCATTCATAACCCGGGCATTCATAACCCGGACATTCGTAACCGGGCATTCATAACCCGGTCATTCATAACACGGGCATTCATCACCCGGACATTCATAACCGGGCATTCATAACCTGGGCATTCATAACCCGGTCATTCATAACCGGGCATTCATAACCCGGGCATTCATAACCGGGCATTCATAACCCAGGCATTCATAACCCGGACATTCATAACCGGGCATTCATAACCCGGGCATTCATAACCCGGACATTCATAACCGGGCATTCATAACCCGGACATTCATAACCGGACATTCATAACCGGGCATTCATAACCCGGGCATTCATAACACGGGCATTCATAACCCGGGAGTACATAACCCGGGCATTCATAACCGGGCATTCATAACCCGGGCAATCATAACCGGGCATTCATAACCCGGACATCATAACCCGGGCATTCATAACCCGGACATTCATAACCGGGACATTCATAACCGGGACATTCAAAACCCGGGCATTCATAACCCGGGCATTCGTAACCCGGACATTCATAACCAGGCATTCATAACGCGGGCATTCATAACCGGGCATATATAACCCCGGGCATTCATAACCCGGGCATTCATAACCCGGGCATTCATAACACGGGCATTCATAACACGGGCATTCATAACACGGGCATTCATAACCGGGCATTCATAACCGGGCATTCATAACCTGGGCATTCATAACCAGGCATTCATAACCGGGCATTCATAACCCGGGTGTTCATAACCCGGGCATTCATAACCCGGGCATTCATAACCGGGAGTACATAACCCGGACATTCATAACCGGGCATTCATGACCCGTACATTCATAAACTGGGCATTCATAACCCGGACATTCATAACCGGGTATTCATAACCCGGGCATTCATAAGCCGGACATTCATAACCTGGACATTGCTAACCGGGCATTCATAACCCGGACATTCATAACCCGGGCATTCATAACCCGGGCATTCATAACCTGGACATTGCTAACCGGGCATTCATAACCCGGACATTCATAACCCGGGCATTCATAACCGGGTATTCATAACCGGGCATTTATAACCCGGACATTCATAACCGGGGCATTCATAACCCGGGCATTCATAACGCGGGCATTCATATCGCGTTCATTCATAACCCGGCAGTACATAACCCGGACATTCATAACCCGGGAGTACATAACCGGGCATTCATAACCGGGCATTCATAACCCGGGCATTCATAACCCGGGAGTACATAACCCGGGCATTCATAACCGGGCATTCATAACCGGGCATTCATAACCCGGGCGTTCATAACCCGGGCATTCATAAAAGGGCATTCATAACCGGGCATTCATAAACCGGGCATTCATAACGCGGGCATTCATATCGCGTTCATTCATAACCCGGGAGTACATAACCCGGGCATTCATAACCGGGCATTCATAACCCGGGCATTCATAACCCGGACATTCATAACCCGGGCATTCATAACAGGGCATTCATAACCCGGACCTTCATAACCCGGACATTCATAACCGGGCATTCATAACCCGGGCATTCATAACCCGGACATTCATAACCCGGACATTCATAACCCGGGCATTCATAACAGGGCATTCATAACCCGGACCTTCATAACCCGGACATTCATAACCGGGCATTCATAAACCGGGCATTCATAATCCGGACATTCATAACCCGGGCATTCATAATCCGGGCATTCATAACCCGGGCATTCATAACCGGGCATTCATAAACCGGGCATTCATAATCCGGACATTCATAACCGGGCATTCATAACCCGGACATTCATAACCGGACATTCATAACCCGGACATTCATAACCCGGGCATTCATAATCCGGGCATTCATAACCCGGGCATTCATACCCCGGGCTTTCATATCCCGGGCATTCATAACCGGGGAGTACATAACCGGGCATTCATAACCCGGACATTCATAACCGGGCATTCATAACCCGGGCAGTCATACCCCGGGCTTTCATATCCCGGGCATTCATAACCGGGGAGTACATAACCGGGCATTCATAACCCGGACATTCATAACCCGGGCATTCATAACCGGGTATTCATAACCCGGGAGTACATAACCGGGCATTCATAACCCGGACATTCATAACCCGGGCATTCATAACCGGGCATTCATAAACGGGCATTCATAACCCGGGCATTCATAACCCGGACATTCGTAACCGGGCATTCATAACCCGGGCATTCATAACACGGGCATTCATCACCCGGACATTCAAAACCGGGCATTCATAACCTGGGCATTCATAACCCGGTCATTCATAACCGGGCATTCATAACCCGGGCATTCATAACCGGGCATTCATAACCCAGGCATTCATAACCCGGACATTCATAACCGGGCATTCATAACCCGGGCATTCATAACCCAGACATTCATAACCGGGCATTCATAACCCGGATATTCATAACCAGACATTCATAACCGGGCATTCATAACCCGGACATTCATAACCCGGACATTCATAACCCGGGCATTCATAAACCGGGCATTCATAACCCGGGCATTCATACCCCGGGCTTTCATATCCCGGGCAGTCATAACAGGGCATTCATAACCCGGACCTTCATAACCCGGGCATTCATAACCCGGACATTCATAACCCGGACATTCATAACCCGGACATTCATAACCAGGCATTCATAACCCGGACATTCATAACCAGGGTATTCATAACAGGGCATTCATAACCCGGACCTTCATAACCCGGACATTCATAACCCGGGCATTCATAAACCGGGCATTCATAACCCGGGCATTCATACCCCGGGCTTTCATATCCCGGGCATTCATAACCGGGGAGTACATAACCGGGCATTCATAACCCGGACATTCATAACCGGGCATTCATAACCCGGGCATTCATATCCCGGGCTTTCATATCCCGGGCATTCATAACCGGGGAGTACATAACCGGGCATTCATAACCCGGACATTCATAACCCGGGCATTCATAACCGGGCATTCATAACCCGGGAGTACATAACCGGGCATTCATAACCCGGACATTCATAACCCGGGCATTCATAACCGGGCATTCATAAACGGGCATTCATAACCCGGGCATTCATAACCCGGACATTCGTAACCGGGCATTCATAACCGGGCATTCATAACACGGGCATTCATCACCCGGACATTCATAACCGGGCATTCATAACCTGGGCATTCATAACCCGGTCATTCATAACCGGGCATTCATAACCCGGGCATTCATAACCGGGCATTCATAACCCAGGCATTCATAACCCGGACATTCATAACCGGGCATTCATAACCCGGGCATTCATAACCCGGACATTCATAACCGGGCATTCATAACCCGGACATTCATAACCGGACATTCATAACCGGGCATTCATAACCCGGGCATTCATAACACGGGCATTCATAACCCGGATGTACATAACCCGGGCATTCATAACCGGGCATTCATAACCCGGGCAATCATAACCGGGCATTCATAACCCGGGCATTCATAACCCGGGCATTCATAACCCGGACATCATAACCCGGGCATTCATAACCCGGACATTCATAACCGGGACATTCATAACCAGGACATTCAAAACCCGGGCATTCATAACCCGGGCATTCGTAACCCGGACATTCATAACCAGGCATTCATAACCGGGACATTCATAACCGGGACATTCATAACCCGGGCATTCATACCCCGGACATTCATAACCGGGACATTTATAACCCGGGCACTCATAACCCAGGCATTCATAACCTGGACATTCCTAACCGGGCATTCATAACCCGGACATTCATAACCCGGGCATTCATAACCGGGCATTCATAACCGGGCATTCATAACCCGGGCATTCATAACCCGGACATTCATAACCGGGCATTCATAACCGGGCATTCATAACCCGGGAGTACATAACCTGGACATTCATAACCCGGGAGTACATAACCGGGCATTCATAAGCGGGCATTCATAACCCGGGCATTCATAACCCGGGAGTACATAACCCGGGCATTCATAACCGGGCATTAATAACCGGGCATTCATAACCCGGGAGTACATAACATGGGCATTCATAACCCGGGAGTACATAACCCGGACATTCATAACTGGGCATTCATAACCCGGGCATTCATAACCCGGAGATTCATAACCCGGACATTCATAATCGGGCATTCATAACCCGGACATTCATAACCCGGGCATTCATAACCGGGCATTCATAACCCGGACATTCTTAACCCGGACATTCATCACCCGGGAGTACATTCATAACGCGGGCATTCATAACCCGGACATTCATAACCCGGGCATTCATAACCCGGGCATTCATAACCGGGCATTCATAACCTGGGAGTACATAACCCGGACATTCATAACTGGGCATTCATAACCCGGGCATTCATAACCCGGGCATTCATAAACCGGGAGTACATAACCCGGGCATTCATAACCGGGCATTCATAACCCGGGAGTACATAACCTGGACATTCATAACCGGGCATTCATAACCCGGGCATTCATAACCCGGACATTCATAACCCGGGCATTCATAACCCGGGCATTCATAACCCGGACATTCATAACCAGGCATTCATAACCCGGGCATTCATAACCGGGCATTCATAACCCGGGCATTCATAACCTGGGCATTCATAACACGGGCATTCATAACCCGGGAGTACATAACCCGGGCATTCATAACCGGGCATTCATAACCCGGGCATTCATAACCCGGGCATTCATAACCGGGCATTCATAACACGGGCATTCATAACCCGGGAGTACATAACCCGGGCATTCATAACCGGGCATTCATAACCGGGACATTCATAACCCGGACATTCATAACCGGGCATTCATAACCCGGGCAGTCATACCCCGGGCTTTCATATCCCGGGCATTCATAACCGGGGAGTACATAACCGGGCATTCATAACCCGGACACTCATAACCCGGGCATTCATAACCGGGCATTCATAACCCGGGAGTACATAACCGGGCATTCATAACCCGGGAGTACATAACCGGCATTCATAACCCGGACATTCATAACCCGGGCATTCATAACCGGGCATTCATAAACGGGCATTCATAACGCGGGCATTCATAACCCGGACATTCGTAACCGGGCATTCATAACCCGGGCATTCATCACCCGGACATTCATAACCGGGCATTCATAACCCGGACATTCATAACCGGGCATTCATAACCCGGGCATTCATCACCCGGACATTCATAACCGGGCATTCATAACCTGGGCATTCATAACCCGGGCATTCATAACCGGGCATTCATAACCCAGGCATTCATAACCCGGACATTCGTAACCGGGCATTCATAACCCGGACATTCATAACACGAGCATTCATAACCGGGCATTCATAACACGGGCATTCATCACCCGGACTTTCATAACCGGGCATTCATAACCTGGGCATTCATAACCCGGTCATTCATAACCGGGCATTCATAACCCGGGCATTCATAACCGGGCATTCATAACCCAGGCATTCATAACCCGGACATTCATAACCGGGCATTCATAACCCGGGCATTCATAACCCAGACATTCATAACCGGGCATTCATAACCCGGATATTCATAACCGGACATTCATAACCGGGCATTCATAACCCGGACATTCATAACCCGGACATTCATAACCCGGGCATTCATACCCCGGGCTTTCATATCCCGGGCATTCATAACAGGGCATTCATAACCCGGACCTTCATAACACGGGCATTCATCACCCGGACATTCATAACCGGGCATTCATAACCTGGGCATTCATAACCCGGGCATTCATAACCCGGACATTCATAACCCGGACATTCATAACCAGGCATTCATAACCCGGACATTCTTAACCAGGGCATTCATAACAGGGCATTCATAACCCGGACCTTCATAACCCGGACATTCATAACCCGGGCATTCATAAACCGGGCATTCATAACCCGGGCATTCATACCCCGGGCTTTCATATCCCGGGCATTCATAACCGGGGAGTACATAACCGGGCATTCATAACACGGACATTCATAACCGGGCATTCATAACCCGGGCATTCATACCCCGGGCTTTCATATCCCGGGCATTCATAACCGGGGAGTACATAACCGGGCATTCATAACCCGGGCATTCATAACCGGGCATTCATAAACGGGCATTCATAACCCGGGCATTCATAACCCGGACATTCGTAACCGGGCATTCATAACCCGGTCATTCATAACACGGGCATTCATAACCGGGCATTCATAACCCGGGCATTCATAACCGGGCATTCATAACCCAGGCATTCATAACCCGGACATTCATAACCGGGCCATTCATAACCCGGGCATTCATAACCCGGACATTCATAACCGGACATTCATAACCGGGCATTCATAACCCGGGCATTCATAACACGGGCATTCATAACCCGGGAGTACATAACCCGGGCATTGATAACCGGGCATTCATAACCCGGGCAATCATAACCGGGCATTCATAACCTGGACATCATAACCCGGGCATTCATAACCCGGACATTCATAACCGGGACATTCATAACCGGGACATTCAAAACCCGGGCATTCATAACCCGGGCATTCGTAACCCGGACATTCATAACCAGGCATTCATAACGCGGGCATTCATAACCGGGCATTCATAACGCGGGCATTCATAACCCGGACATTCATAACCGGGCCATTCATAACCGGGACATTCATAACCCGGGCACTCATAACCCAGGCATTCATAACCCGGGCATTCCTAACCGGGCATTCATACCCGGGAGTACATAACCTGGACATTCATAACCCGGGAGTACATAACCGGGCATTCATAAGCGGGCATTCATAACCCGAGCATTCATAACCCGGGAGTACATAACCCGGGCATTCATAACCGGGCATTCATAACCGGGCATTCATAACCCGGGAGTACATAACATGGGCATTCATAACCCGGGAGTACATAACCCGGACATTCATAACTGGGCATTCATAACCCGGACATTCATAACCCGGGCATTCATAACCGGGCATTCATAACCCGGACATTCATAACCCGGGCATTCATAACCCGGACATTCATAACCGGGCATTCATAACCGGGCATTCATAACCCGGGAGTACATAACCCGGACATTCATAACCGGGCATTCATAACCCGGACATTCATAACCCGGGCATTCATAACCCGGACATTCATAACCGGGCATTCATAACCGGGCATTCATAACCCGGGAGTACATAACCCGGACATTCATAACCGGGCATTCATAACACGGGCATTCATAACATGGACATTCATAACACGGGCATTCATAACCGGGCATTCATAACCGGGCATTCATAACCTGGGCATTCATAACCAGGCATTCATAACCGGGCATTCATAACCCGGGTGTTCATAACCCGGGCATTCATAACCCGGGCATTCATAACCGGGAGTACATAACCCGGACATTCATAACCAGGGTATTCATAACCCGGACATTCATAACCCGGACATTCAGAACCGGGCATTCATAACCCGGGCATTCATAACCCGGACATTGCTAACCGGGCATTCATAACCCGGACATTCATAACCCGGGCATTCATAACCGGGTATTCATAACCGGGCATTCATAACCCGGACATTCATAACCGGGGCATTCATAACCCGGACATTCATAACCGGGCATTCATAACCGGGAATTCATAACGCGGGCATTCATATCGCGTTCATTCATAACCCGGCAGTACATAACCCGGACATTCATAACCCGGGAGTACATAACCGGGCATTCATAACCCGGGCATTCATAAAAGGGCATTCATAACCGGGCATTCATAACCCGGGCATTCATAACCCGGGAGTACATAACCCGGGCATTCAAAACCCGGGAGTACATAACCTGGACATTCATAACCGGGCATTCATAACCCGGGCATTCATAACCCGGACATTCATAACCCGGACATTCATAACCCGGGCATTCATAACAAGGCATTCATAACCCGGACCTTCATAACCCAGACATTCATAACCGGGCATTCATAACCCGGACATTCATAACCGGGCATTCATAACCCGGACATTCATAACCCGGACATTCATAACCCGGGCATTCATAAACCGGGCATTCATAACCCGGGCATTCATACCCCGGGCTTTCATATCCCGGGCATTCATAACCGGGGAGTACATAACCGGGCATTCATAACCCGGACATTCATAACCGGGCATTCATAACCCGGGCAGTCATACCCCGGGCTTTCATATCCCGGGCATTATTAACCCGGACATTCATAACCCGGGCATTCATAACCGGGCATTCATAACCCGGGCATTCATAACCGGGCATTCATAACCCGGGAGTACATAACCGGGCATTCATAACCCGGGAGTACATAACCGGCATTCATAACCCGGACATTCATAACCCGGGCATTCATAACCGGGCATTCATAAACGGGCATTCATAACCCGGGCATTCATAACCCGGACATTCGTAACCGGGCATTCATAACCCGGGCATTCATAACACGGGCATTCATCACCCGGACATTCATAACCGGGCATTCATAACCTGGGCATTCATAACCCGGTCATTCATAACCGGGCATTCATAACCCGGGCATTCATAACCGGGCATTCATAACCCAGGCATTCATAACCCAGACATTCATAACCGGGCATTCATAACCCGGATATTCATAACCGGACATTCATAACCGGGCATTCATAACCCGGACATTCATAACCCGGACATTCATAACCCGGGCATTCATAACCCGGGCATTCATATCCCGGGCTTTCATATCCTGGGCATTCATAACAGGGCATTCATAACCCGGACCTTCATAACACGGGCATTCATCACCCGGACATTCATAACCGGGCATTCATAACCTGGGCATTCATAACCCGGGCATTCATAACCCGGACATTCATAACCCGGACATTCATAACCAGGCATTCATAACCCGGACATTCATAACCAGGGCATTCATAACCGGGCATTCATAACCCGGGCATTCGTAACCCGGACATTCATAACCCGGGCATTCATAAACCGGGCATTCATAACCCGGGCATTCATACCCCGGGCTTTCATTTCCCGGGGATTCATAACCGGGGAGTACATAACCGGGCATTCATAACCGGGGAGTACATAACCGGGCATTTATAACCCGGACATTCATAACCGGGCATTCATAACCCGGGCATTCATACCCCGGGCTTTCATATCCCGGGCATTCATAACCGGGGAGTACATAACCGTGCATTCATAACCCGGACATTCATAACCCGGGCATTCATAACCGGGCATTCATAACCCGTGAGTACATAACCGGGCATTCATAACCCGGACATTCATAACCCGGGCATTCATAAACGGGCATTCATAACCCGGGCATTCATAACCCGGACATTCGTAACCGGGCATTCATAACCCGGGCATTCATAACACGGGCATTCATCACCCGGACATTCATAACCGGGCATTCATAACCTGGGCATTCATAACCCGGTCATTCATAACCGGGCATTCATAACCCGGGCATTCATAACCGGGCATTCATAACCCAGGCATTCATAACCCGGACATTCATAACCGGGCATTCATAACCCGGGCATTCATAACCCGGACATTCATAACCGGGCATTCATAACCCGGACATTCATAACCGGACATTCATAACCGGGCATTCATAACCCGGGCATTCATAACACGGGCATTCATAACCCGGGAGTACAGAACCCGGGCATTCATAACCGGGCATTCATAACCCGGGCAATCATAACCGGGCATTCATAACCCGGGCATTCATAACCCCGGCATTCATAACCCGGACATCATAACCCGGGCATTCATAACCCGGACATTCATAACCGGGACATTCATAACCGGGACATTCAAAACCCGGGCATTCATAACCCGGGCATTCGTAACCCGGACATTCATAACCAGGCATTCATAACGCGGGCATTCATAACCGGGCATTCATAACCCGGGCATTCATACCCCGGACATTCATAACCGGGCCATTCATAACCGGGACATTTATAACCCGGGCACTCATAACCCAGGCATTCATAACCCGGACATTCCTAACCGGGCATTCATAACCCGGACATTCATAACCCGGGCATTCATAACCGGGCATTCATAACCGGGCATTCATAACCCGGGCATTCATAAACCGGACATTCATAACCGGGCATTCATAACCGGGCATTCATAACCCGGGAGTACATAACCAGGACATTCATAACCCGGGAGTACATAACCGGGCATTCATAAGCGGGCATTCATAACCCGGGCATTCATAACCCGGGAGTACATAACCCGGGCATTCATAACCGGGCATTAATAACCGGGCATTCATAACCCGGGAGTACATAACATGGGCATTCATAACCCGGGAGTACATAACCCGGACATTCATAACTGGGCATTCATAACCCGGGCATTCATAACCCGGAGATTCATAACCCGGACATTCATAATCGGGCATTCATAACCCGGACATTCATATTCCGGGCATTCATAACCGGGCATTCATAACCCGGACATTCATAACCCGGACATTCATCACCCGGGAGTACATTCATAACGCGGGCATTCATAACCCGGACATTCATAACCCGGGCATTCATAACCCGGACATTCATAACCGGGCATTCATAACTGGGCATTCATAACCCGGGAGTACATAACCCGGACATTCATAACTTGGCATTCATAACCCGGGCATTCATAAACTGGGAGTACATAACCCGGGCATTCATAACCGGGCATTCATAACCCGGGAGTACATAACCTGGACATTCATAACCGGGCATTCATAACCCGGGCATTCATAACCCGGACATTCATAACCCGGGCATTCATAACCCGGGCATTCATAACCCGGACATTCATAACCAGGCATTCATAACCCGGGCATTCATAACCGGGCATTCATAACCCGGGCATTCATAACCTGGGCATTCATAACACGGGCATTCATAACCCGGGAGTACATAACCCGGGCATTAATAACCGGGCATTCATAACCCGGGCATTCATAACCCGGGCATTCATAACCGGGCATTCATAACACGGGCATTCATAACCCGGGAGTACATAACCCGGGCATTCATAACCGGGCATTCATAACCGGGACATTCATAACCCGGACATTCATAATCCGGGCATTCATAACCCGGACATTCATAACCAGGCATTCATAACCCGGGCATTCATAACCGGGCATTCATAACCCGGACATTCATAACCCAGGCATTCATAAACCGGGCATTCATAACCAGGCATTCATAACCCGGGCATTCATAACCGGGCATTCATAACCCGGACATTCATAACCCGGACATTCATAACCGGGCCATTCATAACCCGTGCATTCATAACCGGGACTTTCATAACCGGGACATTCATAACCAGGGCATTCATAACCGGGCATTCATAACCCGGGAGTACATAACCTGGACATTCATAACCCGGGAGTACATAACCGGGCATTCATAAGCGGGCATTCATAACCCGGGAATTCATAACCCGGGCATTCATAACCCGGACATTCATAACCAGGCATTCATAACCCGGGCATTCATAACCGGGCATTAATAACCGGGCATTCATAACCCGGGCATTCATAACCGGGCATTCATAACCGGGCATTCATAACCCGGACATTCATAACCGGGCCATTCATAACCCGGACATTCATAACCGGGACATTCATAACCCAGACATTCATAACCCGTGCATTCATAACCGGGACATTCATAACCGGGACATTCATAACCAGGGCATTCATAACCCGGGCATTCATAACCCGGACATTCAAAACCCGGGCATTCATAACCCGGACATTCCTAACCGGGCATTCATAACCCGGACATTCATAACCCGGGCATTCATAACCGGGCATTCATAACCCGGACATTCATAACCCGGGCATTCATAACCCGGACATTCATAACCCGGGAGTACATAACCTGGACATTCATAACCCGGGAGTACATAACCGGGCATTCATGAGCGGGCATTCATAACCCGGGCATTCATAACCCGGGAGTACATAACCTGGGCATTCATAACCGGGCATTAATAACCGGGCCATTCATAACCCGGACATTCATAACCCGGACATTCATAACCAGGACATTCATAACCCGGACATTCATAACCCGTGCATTCATAACCGGGACATTCATAACCGGGACATTCATAACCAGGGCATTCATAACCCGGTCATTCATAACCCGGACATTCAAAATCCGAACATTCATAACCCGGACATTCAGAACCGGGCATTCATAACCCGGGCATTCATAACCCGGACATTCGTAACCGGGCATTCATAACCCGGACATTCATAACCCGGGCATTCATAACCGGGCATTCATAACCCGGACATTCATAACCAGGCATTCATAACCCGGGCATTCATAACCGGACATTCATAACCCGGGCATTCATAACCGGGCATTCATAACCCGGACATTCATAACCCGGGCATTCATAACCCGGACATTCATAACCCGGGAGTACATAACCTGGACATTCATAACCCGGGAGTACATAACCGGGCATTTATAAGCGGGCATTCATAACCCGGGCATTCATAACCCGGGAGTACATAACCTGGGCATTCATAACCGGGCATTAATAACCGGGCCATTCATAACCCGGACATTCATAACCCGGACATTCATAACCGGGACATTCATAACCCGGACATTCATAACCCGTGCATTCATAACCGGGACATTCATAACCGGGACATTCATAACCAGGGCATTCATAACCCGGGCATTCATAACCCAGACATTCAAAACCCGGACATTCATAACCCGGACATTCAGAACCGGGCATTCATAACCCGGGCATTCATAACCCGGACATTCGTAACCGGGCATTCATAACCCGGACATTCATAACCCGGGCATTCATAACCGGGCATTCATAACCCGGACATTCATAACCCGGGCATTCATAACCCGGACATTCATAACCGGGCATTCATAACCGGGCATTCATAACCGGGCATTCATAACCCGGGAGTACATAACCTGGACATTCATAACCGGGCATTCAGAACCGGGCATTCATAACCCGGGCATTCATAACCCGGACATTCGTAACTTGGCATTCATAACCCGGGCATTCATAAACCGGGAGTACATAACCCGGGAGTACATAACCTGGACATTCATAACCGGGCATTCATAACCCGGGCATTCATAACCCGGACATTCATAACCCGGGCATTCATAACCCGGGCATTCATAACCCGGACATTCATAACCAGGCATTCATAACCCGGGCATTCATAACCGGGCATTCATAACCCGGGCATTCATAACCTGGGCATTCATAACACGGGCATTCATAACCCGGGAGTACATAACCCGGGCATTCATAACCGGGCATTCATAACCCGGGCATTCATAACCCGGGCATTCATAACCGGGCATTCATAACACGGGCATTCATAACCGGGCATTCATAACACGGGCATTCATAACCCGGGAGTACATAACCCGGGCATTCATAACCGGGCATTCATAACCGGGACATTCATAACCCGGACATTCATAATCCGGGCATTCATAACCCGGACATTCATAACCGGGCATTCATAACCGGGCATTCATAACCCGGGAGTACACAACCCGGACATTCATAACTTGGCATTCATAACCCGGGCATTCATAAACCGGGAGTACATAACCCGGGCATTCATAACCGGGAATTCATAACCCGGGCATTCATAACCCGGACATTCATAACCCGGGCATTCATAACCCGGGCATTCATAACCCGGACATTCATAACCAGGCATTCATAACCCGGGCATTCATAACCGGGCATTCATAACCCGGGCATTCATAACTTGGGCATTCATAACATGGGCATTCATAACCCGGGAGTACATAACCCGGGCATTCATAACCGGGCATTCATAACCCGGGCATTCATAACCCGGGCATTCATAACCGGGCATTCATAACACGGGCATTCATAACCCGGGAGTACATAACCCGGGCATTCATAACCGGGCATTCATAACCCGGACATTCATAACCGGGACATTCATAATCCGGGCATTCATAACCCGGACATTCATAACCAGGCATTCATAACCCGGGCATTCATAACCGGGCATTCATAACCCGGACATTCATAACCCGGGCATTCATAAACCGGGCATTCATAACCAGGCATTCATAACCCGGGCATTCATAACCGGGCATTCATAACCGGGCCATTCATAACCCGGACATTCATAACCGGGACATTCATAACCCGGACATTCATAACCCGTGCATTCATAACCGGGACTTTCATAACCGGGACATTCATAACCAGGGCATTCATAACCGGGCATTCATAACCCGGGAGTACATAACCTGGACATTCATAACCCGGGAGTACATAACCGGGCATTCATAAGCGGGCATTCATAACCCGGGCATTCATAACCCGGACATTCATAACCGGGCATTCATAACCGGGCATTCATAACCGGGCATTCATAACCCGGGAGTACATAACCTGGACATTCATAACCGGGCATTCAGAACCGGGCATTCATAACCCGGGCATTCATAACCCGGACATTCGTAACTTGGCATTCATAACCCGGGCATTCATAAACCGGGAGTACATAACCCGGGAGTACATAACCTGGACATTCATAACCGGGCATTCATAACCCGGGCATTCATAACCCGGACATTCATAACCCGGGCATTCATAACCCGGGCATTCATAACCCGGACATTCATAACCAGGCATTCATAACCCGGGCATTCATAACCGGGCATTCATAACCCGGGCATTCATAACCTGGGCATTCATAACACGGGCATTCATAACCCGGGAGTACATAACCCGGGCATTCATAACCGGGCATTCATAACCCGGGCATTCATAACCCGGGCATTCATAACCGGGCATTCATAACACGGGCATTCATAACCGGGCATTCATAACACGGGCATTCATAACCCGGGAGTACATAACCCGGGCATTCATAACCGGGCATTCATAACCGGGACATTCATAACCCGGACATTCATAATCCGGGCATTCATAACCCGGACATTCATAACCGGGCATTCATAACCGGGCATTCATAACCCGGGAGTACACAACCCGGACATTCATAACTTGGCATTCATAACCCGGGCATTCATAAACCGGGAGTACATAACCCGGGCATTCATAACCGGGAATTCATAACCCGGGCATTCATAACCCGGACATTCATAACCCGGGCATTCATAACCCGGGCATTCATAACCCGGACATTCATAACCAGGCATTCATAACCCGGGCATTCATAACCGGGCATTCATAACCCGGGCATTCATAACTTGGGCATTCATAACATGGGCATTCATAACCCGGGAGTACATAACCCGGGCATTCATAACCGGGCATTCATAACCCGGGCATTCATAACCCGGGCATTCATAACCGGGCATTCATAACACGGGCATTCATAACCCGGGAGTACATAACCCGGGCATTCATAACCGGGCATTCATAACCCGGACATTCATAACCGGGACATTCATAATCCGGGCATTCATAACCCGGACATTCATAACCAGGCATTCATAACCCGGGCATTCATAACCGGGCATTCATAACCCGGACATTCATAACCCGGGCATTCATAAACCGGGCATTCATAACCAGGCATTCATAACCCGGGCATTCATAACCGGGCATTCATAACCGGGCCATTCATAACCCGGACATTCATAACCGGGACATTCATAACCCGGACATTCATAACCCGTGCATTCATAACCGGGACTTTCATAACCGGGACATTCATAACCAGGGCATTCATAACCGGGCATTCATAACCCGGGAGTACATAACCTGGACATTCATAACCCGGGAGTACATAACCGGGCATTCATAAGCGGGCATTCATAACCCGGGCATTCATAACCCGGGAGTACATAACCTGGGCATTCATAACCGGGCATTAATAACCGGGCATTCATAACCCGCGCATTCATAACCGGGCATTCATAACCGGGCATTCATAACCCGGACATTCATAACCGGGCCATTCATAACCCGGACATTCATAACCGGGACATTCATAACCCAGACATTCATAACCCGTGCATTCATAACCGGGACATTCATAACCGGGACATTCATAACCAGGGCATTCATAACCCGGGCATTCATAACCCGGACATTCAAAACCCGGGCATTCATAACCCGGACATTCCTAACCGGGCATTCATAACCCGGACATTCATAACCCGGGCATTCATAACCGGGCATTCATAACCCGGGAGTACATAACCTGGGCATTCATAACCGGGCATTAATAACCGGGCCATTCATAACCCGGACATTCATAACCCGGACATTCATAACCAGGACATTCATAACCCGGACATTCATAACCCGGACATTCATAACCCGGACATTCAGAACCGGGCATTCATAACCCGGGCATTCATAACCCGGACATTCGTAACCGGGCATTCATAACCCGGACATTCATAACCCGGGCATTCATAACCGGGCATTCATAACCCGGACATTCATAACCAGGCATTCATAACCCGGGCATTCATAACCGGACATTCATAACCCGGGCATTCATAACCGGGCATTCATAACCCGGACATTCATAACCCGGACATTCATAACCGGGACATTCATAACCCGGACATTCATAACCCGTGCATTCATAACCGTGACATTCATAACCGGGACATTCATAACCAGGGCATTCATAACCCGGGCATTCATAACCCAGACATTCAAAACCCGGACATTCATAACCCGGACATTCAGAACCGGGCATTCATAACCCGGGCATTCATAACCCGGACATTCGTAACCGGGCATTCATAACCCGGACATTCATAACCCGGGCATTCATAGCCGGGCATTCATAACCCGGACATTCATAACCCGGGCATTCATAACCCGGGCATTCATAACCGGGCATTCATAACCGGGCATTCATAACCCGGGAGTACATAACCTGGACATTCATAACCGGGCATTCAGAACTGGGCATTCATAACCCGGGCATTCATAACCCGGACATTCGTAACTTGGCATTCATAACCCGGGCATTCATAAACCGGGAGTACATAACCCGGGAGTACATAACCTGGACATTCATAACCGGGCATTCATAACCCGGGCATTCATAACCCGGACATTCATAACCCGGGCATTCATAACCCGGGCATTCATAACCCGGACATTCATAACCAGGCATTCATAACCCGGGCATTCATAACCGGGCATTCATAACCCGGGCATTCATAACCTGGGCATTCATAACACGGGCATTCATAACCCGGGAGTACATAACCCGGGCATTCATAACCGGGCATTCATAACCCGGGCATTCATAACCCGGGCATTCATAACCGGGCATCCATAACACGGGCATTCATAACCCGGGAGTACATAACCCGGGCATTCATAACCGGGCATTCATAACTGGGACATTCATAACCCGGACATTCATAATCTGGGCATTCATAACCCGGACATTCATAACCGGGCATTCATAACCGGGCATTCATAACCCGGGAGTAGATAACCCGGACATTCATAACTTAGCATTCATAACCCGGGCATTCATAAACCGGGAGTACATAACCCGGGCATTCATAACCGGGCATTCATAACCCGGGAGTACATAATCTGGACATTCATAACCGGGCATTCATAACCCGGGCATTCATAACCCGGACATTCATAACCCGGGCATTCATAACCCGGGCATTCATAACCCGGACATTCCTAACCAGGCATTCATAACCCGGGCATTCATAACCGGGCATTCATAACCCGGGCATTCATAACCTGGGCATTCATAACACGGGCATTCATAACCCGGGAGTACATAACCCGGGCATTCATAACCGGGCATTCATAACCCGGGCATTCATAACCCGGGCATTCATAACCGGGCATTCATAACACGGGCATTCATAACCCGGGAGTACATAACCCGGGCATTCATAACCGGGCATTCATAACCGGGACATTCATAACCGGGCCATTCATAACCCGGACATTCATAACCGGGACATTCATAACCCAGACATTCATAACCCGGGCATTCATAACCGGGCATTCATAACCCGGACATTCATAACCCGGGCATTCATAAACCGGGCATTCATAACCAGGCATTCATAACCCGGGCATTCATAACCGGGCATTCATAACCCGGACATTCATAACCCGGACATTCATAACCGGGCCATTCATAACCCGGACATTCATAACCGGGACATTCATAACCCGGACATTCATAACCCGTGCATTCATAACCGGGACTTTCATAACCGGGACATTCATAACCAGGGCATTCATAACCGGGCATTCATAACCCGGGAGTACATAACCTGGACATTCATAACCCGGGAGTACATAACCGGGCATTCATAACCCGGACATTCATAACCCGGGCATTCATAACCCGGACATTCATAACCCGGGAGTACATAACCTGGACATTCATAACCCGGGAGTACATAACCGGGCATTTATAAGCGGGCATTCATAACCCGGGCATTCATAACCCGGGAGTACATAACCTGGGCATTCATAACCGGGCATTAATAACCGGGCCATTCATAACCCGGACATTCATAACCCGGACATTCATAACCGGGACATTCATAACCCGGACATTCATAACCCGTGCATTCATAACCGGGACATTCATAACCGGGACATTCATAACCAGGGCATTCATAACCCGGGCATTCATAACCCAGACATTCAAAACCCGGACATTCATAACCCGGACATGCAGAACCGGGCATTCATAACCCGGGCATTCATAACCCGGACATTCGTAACCGGGCATTCATAACCCGGACATTCATAACCCGGGCATTCATAACCGGGCATTCATAACCCGGACATTCATAACCCGGGCATTCATAACCCGGACATTCATAACCGGGCATTCATAACCGGGCATTCATAACCGGGCATTCATAACCCGGGAGTACATAACCTGGACATTCATAACCGGGCATTCAGAACCGGGCATTCATAACCCGGGCATTCATAACCCGGACATTCGTAACTTGGCATTCATAACCCGGGCATTCATAAACCGGGAGTACATAACCCGGGAGTACATAACCTGGACATTCATAACCGGGCATTCATAACCCGGGCATTCATAACCCGGACATTCATAACCCGGGCATTCATAACCCGGGCATTCATAACCCGGACATTTATAACCAGGCATTCATAACCCGGGCATTCATAACCAGGACATTCATAACCCGGACATTCATAACCCAGGCATTCATAACCCGGACACTCATAAGCGGGCATTCATAACCCAGGAACTCATACCCGGGACATTCATAACCCGGGCATTCATAACCCGGGCATTCATAACCTGGGCATTCATAACACGGGCATTCATAACCCGGGAGTACATAACCCGGGCATTCATAACCGGGCATTCATAACCCGGGCATTCATAACCCGGGCATTCATAACCGGGCATTCATAACACGGGCATTCATAACCCGGGAGTACATAACCCGGGCATTCATAACCGGGCATTCATAACCCGGGCATTCATAACCCGGGCATTCATAACCGGGCATTCATAACACGGGCATTCATAACCCGGGAGTACATAACCCGGGCATTCATAACCGGGCATTCATAACCGGGACATTCATAACCCGGACATTCATAATCCGGGCATTCATAACCCGGACATTCATAACCAGGCATTCATAACCCGGGCATTCATAACCGGGCATTCATAACCCGGACATTCATAACCCGGGCATTCATAAACCGGGCATTCATAACCAGGGATTCATAACCCGGGCATTCATAACCGGGCATTCACAACCCGGACATTCATAACCCGGACATTCATAACCGGGCCATTCATAACCCGGACATTCATAACCGGGACATTCATAACCCGGACATTCATAACCCGTGCATTCATAACCGGGACTTTCATAACCGTAACATTCATAACCAGGCATTCATAACCGGGCATTCATAACCCGGGAGTACATAACCTGGACATTCATAACCCGGGAGTACATAACCGGGCATTCATAAGCGGGCATTCATAACCCGGGCATTCATAACCCGGGAGTACATAACCTGGGCATTCATAACCGGGCATTAATAACCGGGCATTCATAACCCGGGCATTCATAACCGGGCATTCATAACCGGGCATTCATAACCCGGACATTCATAACCGGGCCATTCATAACCCGGACATTCATAACCGGGACATTCATAACCCAGACATTCATAACCCGTGCATTCATAACCGGGACATTCATAACCGGGCCATTCATAACCCGGACATTCATAACCGGGACATTCATAACCCGGACATTCATAACCCGTGCATTCATAACCGGGACTTTCATAACCGGGACATTCATAACCAGGCATTCATAACCGGGCATTCATAACCCGGGAGTACATAACCTGGACATTCATAACCCGGGAGTACATAACCGGGCATTCATAAGCGGGCATTCATAACCCGGGCATTCATAACCCGGGAGTACATAACCTGGGCATTCATAACCGGGCATTAATAACCGGGCATTCATAACCCGGGCATTCATAACCGGGCATTCATAACCGGGCATTCATAACCCGGACATTCATAACCGGGCCATTCATAACCCGGACATTCATAACCGGGACATTCATAACCCAGACATTCATAACCCGTGCATTCATAACCGGGACATTCATAACCGGGACATTCATAACCGGGACATTCATAACCAGGGCATTCATAACCCGGGCATTCATAACCCGGACATTCAAAATCCGAACATTCATAACCCGGACATTCAGAACCGGGCATTCATAACCCGGGCATTCATAACCCGGACATTCGTAACCGGGCATTCATAACCCGGACATTCATAACCCGGGCATTCATAACCGGGGATTCATAACCCGGACATTCATAACCAGGCATTCATAACCCGGGCATTCATAACCGGACATTCATAACCCGGGCATTCATAACCGGGCATTCATAACCCGGACATTCATAACCCGGACATTCATAACCGGGACATTCATAACCCGGACATTCATAACCCGTGCATTCATAACCGTGACATTCATAACCGGGACATTCATAACCAGGGCATTCATAACCCGGGCATTCATAACCCAGACATTCAAAACCCGGACATTCATAACCCGGACATTCAGAACCGGGCATTCATAACCCGGGCATTCATAACCCGGACATTCGTAACCGGGCATTCATAACCCGGACATTCATAACCCAGGCATTCATAACCGGGCATTCATAACCCGGACATTCATAACCCGGGCATTCATAACCCGGACATTCATAACCGGGCATTCATAACCGGGCATTCATAACCGGGCATTCATAACCCGGGAGTACATAACCTGGACATTCATAACCGGGCATTCAGAACTGGGCATTCATAACCCGGGCATTCATAACCCGGACATTCGTAACTTGGCATTCATAACCCGGGCATTCATAAACCGGGAGTACATAACCCGGGAGTACATAACCTGGACATTCATAACCGGGCATTCATAACCCGGGCATTCATAACCCGGACATTCATAACCCGGGCATTCATAACCCGGGCATTCATAACCCGGACATTCATAACCAGGCATTCATAACCCGGGCATTCATAACCGGGCATTCATAACCCGGGCATTCATAACCTGGGCATTCATAACACGGGCATTCATAACCCGGGAGTACATAACCCGGGCATTCATAACCGGGCATTCATAACCCGGGCATTCATAACCCGGGCATTCATAACCGGGCATCCATAACACGGGCATTCATAACCCGGGAGTACATAACCCGGGCATTCATAACCGGGCATTCATAACTGGGACATTCATAACCCGGACATTCATAATCTGGGCATTCATAACCCGGACATTCATAACCGGGCATTCATAACCGGGCATTCATAACCCGGGAGTAGATAACCCGGACATTCATAACTTAGCATTCATAACCCGGGCATTCATAAACCGGGAGTACATAACCCGGGCATTCATAACCGGGCATTCATAACCCGGGAGTACATAACCTGGCCATTCATAACCGGGCATTCATAACCCGGGCATTCATAACCCGGACATTCATAACCCGGGCATTCATAACCCGGGCATTCATAACCCGGACATTCCTAACCAGGCATTCATAACCCGGGCATTCATAACCGGGCATTCATAACCCGGGCATTCATAACCTGGGCATTCATAACACGGGCATTCATAACCCGGGAGTACATAACCCGGGCATTCATAACCGGGCATTCATAACCCGGGCATTCATAACCCGGGCATTCATAACCGGGCATTCATAACACGGGCATTCATAACCCGGGAGTACATAACCCGGGCATTCATAACCGGGCATTCATAACCGGGACATTCATAACCGGGCCATTCATAACCCGGACATTCATAACCGGGACATTCATAACCCAGACATTCATAACCCGGGCATTCATAACCGGGCATTCATAACCCGGACATTCATAACCCGGGCATTCATAAACCGGGCATTCATAACCAGGCATTCATAACCCGGGCATTCATAACCGGGCATTCATAACCCGGACATTCATAACCCGGACATTCATAACCGGGCCATTCATAACCCGGACATTCATAACCGGGACATTCATAACCCGGACATTCATAACCCGTGCATTCATAACCGGGACTTTCATAACCGGGACATTCATAACCAGGGCATTCATAACCGGGCATTCATAACCCGGGAGTACATAACCTGGACATTCATAACCCGGGAGTACATAACCGGGCATTCATAACCCGGACATTCATAACCCGGGCATTCATAACCCGGACATTCATAACCCGGGAGTACATAACCTGGACATTCATAACCCGGGAGTACATAACCGGGCATTTATAAGCGGGCATTCATAACCCGGGCATTCATAACCCGGGAGTACATAACCTGGGCATTCATAACCGGGCATTAATAACCGGGCCATTCATAACCCGGACATTCATAACCCGGACATTCATAACCGGGACATTCATAACCCGGACATTCATAACCCGTGCATTCATAACCGGGACATTCATAACCGGGACATTCATAACCAGGGCATTCATAACCCGGGCATTCATAACCCAGACATTCAAAACCCGGACATTCATAACCCGGACATGCAGAACCGGGCATTCATAACCCGGGCATTCATAACCCGGACATTCGTAACCGGGCATTCATAACCCGGACATTCATAACCCGGGCATTCATAACCGGGCATTCATAACCCGGACATTCATAACCCGGGCATTCATAACCCGGACATTCATAACCGGGCATTCATAACCGGGCATTCATAACCGGGCATTCATAACCCGGGAGTACATAACCTGGACATTCATAACCGGGCATTCAGAACCGGGCATTCATAACCCGGGCATTCATAACCCGGACATTCGTAACTTGGCATTCATAACCCGGGCATTCATAAACCGGGAGTACATAACCCGGGAGTACATAACCTGGACATTCATAACCGGGCATTCATAACCCGGGCATTCATAACCCGGACATTCATAACCCGGGCATTCATAACCCGGGCATTCATAACCCGGACATTTATAACCAGGCATTCATAACCCGGGCATTCATAACCAGGACATTCATAACCCGGACATTCATAACCCAGGCATTCATAACCCGGACACTCATAAGCGGGCATTCATAACCCAGGAACTCATACCCGGGACATTCATAACCCGGGCATTCATAACCCGGGCATTCATAACCTGGGCATTCATAACACGGGCATTCATAACCCGGGAGTACATAACCCGGGCATTCATAACCGGGCATTCATAACCCGGGCATTCATAACCCGGGCATTCATAACCGGGCATTCATAACACGGGCATTCATAACCCGGGAGTACATAACCCGGGCATTCATAACCGGGCATTCATAACCCGGGCATTCATAACCCGGGCATTCATAACCGGGCATTCATAACACGGGCATTCATAACCCGGGAGTACATAACCCGGGCATTCATAACCGGGCATTCATAACCGGGACATTCATAACCCGGACATTCATAATCCGGGCATTCATAACCCGGACATTCATAACCAGGCATTCATAACCCGGGCATTCATAACCGGGCATTCATAACCCGGACATTCATAACCCGGGCATTCATAAACCAGGGATTCATAACCCGGGCATTCATAACCGGGCATTCACAACCCGGACATTCATAACCCGGACATTCATAACCGGGCCATTCATAACCCGGACATTCATAACCGGGACATTCATAACCCGGACATTCATAACCCGTGCATTCATAACCGGGACTTTCATAACCGTAACATTCATAACCAGGCATTCATAACCGGGCATTCATAACCCGGGAGTACATAACCTGGACATTCATAACCCGGGAGTACATAACCGGGCATTCATAAGCGGGCATTCATAACCCGGGCATTCATAACCCGGGAGTACATAACCTGGGCATTCATAACCGGGCATTAATAACCGGGCATTCATAACCCGGGCATTCATAACCGGGCATTCATAACCGGGCATTCATAACCCGGACATTCATAACCGGGCCATTCATAACCCGGACATTCATAACCGGGACATTCATAACCCAGACATTCATAACCCGTGCATTCATAACCGGGACATTCATAACCGGGACATTCATAACCAGGGCATTCATAACCCGGGCATTCATAACCCGGACATTCAAAACCCGGGCATTCATAACCCGGACATTTCTAACCGGGCATTCATAACCCGGACATTCATAACCCGGGCATTCATAACCGGGCATTCATAACCCGGACATTCATAACCCGGGCATTCATAACCCGGACATTCATAACCCGGGAGTACATAACCTGGACATTCATAACCCGGGAGTACATAACCGGGCATTCATGAGCGGGCATTCATAACCCGGGCATTCATAACCCGGGAGTACATAACCTGGGCATTCATAACCGGGCATTAATAACCGGGCCATTCATAACCCGGACATTCATAACCCGGACATTCATAACCAGGACATTCATAACCCGGACATTCATAACCCGTGCATTCATAACCGGGACATTCATAACCGGGACATTCATAACCAGGGCATTCATAACCCGGGCATTCATAACCCGGACATTCAAAATCCGAACATTCATAACCCGGACATTCATAAGCGGGCATTCATAACCCGGGCATTCATAACCCGGGAGTACATAACCCGGGAGTACATAACCTGGACATTCATAACCGGGCATTCATAACCCGGGCATTCATAACCCGGACATTCATAACCCGGGCATTCATAACCCGGGCATTCATAACCCGGACATTTATAACCAGGCATTCATAACCCGGGCATTCATAACCAGGACATTCATAACCCGGACATTCATAACCCAGGCATTCATAACCCGGACACTCATAAGCGGGCATTCATAACCCAGGAACTCATACCCGGGACATTCATAACCCGGGCATTCATAACCCGGGCATTCATAACCTGGGCATTCATAACACGGGCATTCATAACCCGGGAGTACATAACCCGGGCATTCATAACCGGGCATTCATAACCCGGGCATTCATAACCCGGGCATTCATAACCGGGCATTCATAACACGGGCATTCATAACCCGGGAGTACATAACCCGGGCATTCATAACCGGGCATTCATAACCGGGACATTCATTACCCGGACATTCATAATCCGGGCATTCATAACCCGGACATTCATAACCAGGCATTCATAACCCGGGCATTCATAACCGGGCATTCATAACCCGGACATTCATAACCCGGGCATTCATAAACCGGGCATTCATAACCAGGGATTCATAACCCGGGCATTCATAACCGGGCATTCACAACCCGGACATTCATAACCCGGACATTCATAACCGGGCCATTCATAACCCGGACATTCATAACCGGGACATTCATAACCCGGACATTCATAACCCGTGCATTCATAACCGGGACTTTCATAACCGGGACATTCATAACCAGGCATTCATAACCGGGCATTCATAACTCGGGAGTACATAACCTGGACATTCATAACCCGGGAGTACATAACCGGGCATTCATAAGCGGGCATTCATAACCCGGGCATTCATAACCCGGGAGTACATAACCTGGGCATTCATAACCGGGCATTAATAACCGGGCATTCATAACCCGGGCATTCATAACCGGGCATTCATAACCGGGCATTCATAACCCGGACATTCATAACCGGGCCATTCATAACCCGGACATTCATAACCGGGACATTCATAACCCAGACATTCATAACCCGTGCATTCATAACCGGGACATTCATAACCGGGACATTCATAACCAGGGCATTCATAACCCGGGCATTCATAACCCGGACATTCAAAACCCGGGCATTCATAACCCGGACATTTCTAACCGGGCATTCATAACCCGGACATTCATAACCCGGGCATTCATAACCGGGCATTCATAACCCGGACATTCATAACCCGGGCATTCATAACCCGGACATTCATAACCCGGGAGTACATAACCTGGACATTCATAACCCGGGAGTACATAACCGGGCATTCATGAGCGGGCATTCATAACCCGGGCATTCATAACCCGGGAGTACATAACCTGGGCATTCATAACCGGGCATTAATAACCGGGCCATTCATAACCCGGACATTCATAACCCGGACATTCATAACCAGGACATTCATAACCCGGACATTCATAACCCGTGCATTCATAACCGGGACATTCATAACCGGGACATTCATAACCAGGGCATTCATAACCCGGGCATTCATAACCCGGACATTCAAAATCCGAACATTCATAACCCGGACATTCAGAACCGGGCATTCATAACCCGGGCATTCATAACCCGGACATTCATAACCCGGGCATTCATAACCGGGCATTCATAACCCGGACATTCATAACCAGGCATTCATAACCCGGGCATTCATAACCGGACATTCATAACCCGGGCATTCATAACCGGGCATTCATAACCCGGACATTCATAACCCGGGCATTCATAACCCGGACATTCATAACCCGGGAGTACATAACCTGGACATTCATAACCCGGGAGTACATAACCGGGCATTTATAAGCGGGCATTCATAACCCGGGCATTCATAACCCGGGAGTACATCACCTGGGCATTCATAACCGGGCATTAATAACCGGGCCATTCATAACCCGGATATTCATAACCCGGACATTCATAACCGGGACATTCATAACCCGGACATTCATAACCCGTGCATTCATAACCGGGACATTCATAACCGGGACATTCATAACCAGGGCATTCATAACCCGGGCATTCATAACCCAGACATTCAAAACCCGGACATTCATAACCCGGACATTCAGAACCGGGCATTCATAACCCGGGCATTCATAACCCGGACATTCGTAACCGGGCATTCATAACCCGGACATTCATAACCCGGGCATTCATAACCGGGCATTCATAACCCGGACATTCATAACCCGGGCATTCATAACCCGGACATTCATAACCGGGCATTCATAACCGGGCATTCATAACCGGGCATTCATAACCCGGGAGTAC
This sequence comes from Chiloscyllium plagiosum, assembly GCF_037043375.1. Lineage (NCBI taxonomy): Eukaryota > Metazoa > Chordata > Chondrichthyes > Orectolobiformes > Hemiscylliidae > Chiloscyllium > Chiloscyllium plagiosum. Next base: position 4,091,504 of record NW_028270170.1, read on the forward strand.
ATAACCTGGACATTCATAACCGGGCATTCATAACCCGGGCATTCATAACCCGGACATTCATAACCCGGGCATTCATAACCCGGGCATTCATAACCCGGACATTCATAACCAGGCATTCATAACCCGGGCATTCATAACCGGGCATTCATAACCCGGGCATTCATAACCCGGGCATTCATAACCCGGGAGTACATAAACCGGGCATTCATAACCGGGCATTCATAACCCGGGCATTCATAACCCGGGCATTCATAACCGGGCATTCATAACACGGGCATTCATAACCCGGGAGTACATAACCCGGGCATTCATAACTGGCCCTCATAACCCGGGCATTCATAACCCGGACATTCATAACCTGGGCATTCATAACCCGGACATTCATAACCCGGACATTCATAACCAGGCATTCATAACCCGGGCATTCATAACCGGGCATTCATAACCCGGACATTCATAACCCGGGCATTCATAACCGGGCATTCATAACCGGGCATTCATAACATGGGCATTCATAACCCGGGAGTACATAACCGGGCATTCATAAGCGGGCATTCATAACCCGGGCATTCATAACCCGGGAGTACATAACCTGGGCATTCATAACCGGGCATTAATAACCGGGCCATTCATAACCCGGACATTCATAACCCGGACATTCATAACCGGGACATTCATAACCCGGACATTCATAACCCGTGCATTCATAACCGGGACATTCATAACCGGGATATTCATAACCAGGGCATTCATAACCCGGACATTCATAACCCGGGCATTCATAACCCGACATTCATAACCGGGCATTCATAACCCGGGCATTCATAACACGGGCATTCATCACCCGGACATTCATAACCGGGCATTCATAACCTGGGCATTCATAACCCGGTCATTCATAACCGGGCATTCATAACCCGGGCATTCATAACCGGGCATTCATAACCCAGGCATTCATAACCCGGGCACTCATAACCCGGGCATTCATAACCCGGGAGTACATAACCCGGGCATTCATAACCGGGCATTCATAACCCGGGCAATCATAACCGGGCATTCAAAACCCGGGCATTCATAACCCGGGCATTCATAACCCGGACATCATAACCCGGGCATTCATAACCCGGACATTCATAACCGGGACATTCATAACCGGGACATTCAAAACCCGAGCATTCATAACCCGGGCATTCGTAACCCGGACATTCATAACTAGGCATTCATAACGCGGGCATTCATAACCGGGCATTCATAACCCGGGCATTCATAACCCGGACATTCATAACCGGGCCATTCATAACCCGGACATTCATAACCCGGACATTCATAACCGGGACTTTCATAACCGGGACATTCATAACCCGGGCACTCATAACCCAGGCATTCATAACCCGGACATTCCTAACCGGGCATTCATAACCTGGACATTCATAACCCGGGCATTCATAACCGGGCATTCATAACCGGGCATTCATAACCCGGGCATTCATAACCCGGACATTCATAACCGGGCATTCATAACCGGGCATTCATAACCCGGGAGTACATAACCTGGACATTCATAACCCGGGAGTACATAACCGGGCATTCATAAGCGGGCATTCATAACCGGGCATTCATAACCCGGGCATTCATAACCGGGCATTCATAACCGGGCATTCATAACCCGGGAGTACATTACATGGGCATTCATAACCCGGGATTACATAACCCGGACATTCATAACTGGGCATTCATAACCCGGGAATTCATATCCCGGACATTCATAACCCGGACAATCATAATCGGGCATTCATAACCCGGACATTCATAACCCGGGCATTCATAACCGGGCATTCATAACCCGGACATTCATAACCCGGACATTCATCACCCGGGAGTACATTCATAACCGGGCATTCATAACCCGGCCATTCATAACCAGGCATTCATAACCCGGGCATTCATAACCCGGGCATTCATAACCCGGGAGTACATAAACCGGGCATTCATAACCGGGCATTCATAACCCGGGCATTCATAACCCGGGCATTCATAACCAGGCATTCATAACACGGGCATTCATAACCCGGGAGTACATAACCCGGGCATTCATAACTGGCCCTCATAACCCGGGCATTCATAACCCGGACATTCATAACCTGGGCATTCATAACCCGGACATTCATAACCCGGACATTCATAACCAGGCATTCATAACCCGGGCATTCATAACCGGGCATTCATAACCCGGACATTCATAACCCGGGCATTCATAACCGGGCATTCATAACCGGGCATTCATAACACGGGCATTCATAACCCGGGAGTACATAACCGGGCATTCATAAGCGGGCATTCATAACCCGGGCATTCATAACCCGGGAGTACATAACCTGGGCATTCATAACCGGGCATTAATAACCGGGCCATTCATAACCCGGACATTCATAACCCGGACATTCATAACCGGGACATTCATAACCCGGACATTCATAACCCGTGCATTCATAACCGGGACATTCATAACCGGGATATTCATAACCAGGGCATTCATAACCCGGACATTCATAACCCGGGCATTCATAACCCGACATTCATAACCGGGCATTCATAACCCGGGCATTCATAACATGGGCCTTCATCACCCGGACATTCATAACCGGGCATTCATAACCTGGGCATTCATAACCCGGTCATTCATAACCGGGCATTCATAACCCGGGCATTCATAACCGGGCATTCATAACCCAGGCATTCATAACCCGGGCACTCATAACACGGGCATTCATAACCCGGGAGTACATAACCCGGGCATTCATAACCGGGCATTCATAACCCGGGCAATCATAACCGGGCATTCAAAACCCGGGCATTCATAACCCGGGCATTCATAACCCGGACATCATAACCCGGGCATTCATAACCCGGACATTCATAACCGGGACATTCATAACCGGGACATTCAAAACCCGGGCATTCATAACCCGGGCATTCATAACCCGGACATTCATAACTAGGCATTCATAACCCGGGCATTCATAACCCGGGAGTACATAACCTGGGCATTCATAACCGGGCATTAATAACCGGGCATTCATAACCCGGGCATTCATAACCGGGCATTCATAACCGGGCATTCATAACCCGGACATTCATAACCGGGCCATTCATAACCCGGACATTCATAACCGGGACATTCATAACCCAGACATTCATAACCCGTGCATTCATAACCGGGACATTCATAACCGGGACATTCATAACCAGGGCATTCATAACCCGGGCATTCATAACCCGGACATTCAAAACCCGGGCATTCATAACCCGGACATTTCTAACCGGGCATTCATAACCCGGACATTCATAACCCGGGCATTCATAACCGGGCATTCATAACCCGGACATTCATAACCCGGGCATTCATAACCCGGGCATTCATAACCCGGGAGTACATAACCTGGGCATTCATAACCGGGCATTAATAACCGGGCCATTCATAACCCGGACATTCATAACCCGGACATTCATAACCAGGACATTCATAACCCGGACATTCATAACCCGTGCATTCATAACCGGGACATTCATAACCGGGACATTCATAACCAGGGCATTCATAACCCGGGCATTCATAACCCGGACATTCAAAATCCGAACATTCATAACCCGGACATTCAGAACCGGGCATTCATAACCCGGACATTCATAACCGGACATTCATAACCCGGACATTCATAACCCGGACATTCATAACCCGGGAGTACATAACCGGGCATTTATAAGCGGGCATTCATAACCCGGACATTCATAACCGGGCATTCATAACCGGGCATTCATAACCCGGACATTCATAACCGGGCATTCATAACCCGGACATTCATAACCGGGCATTCATAACCGGGCATTCATAACCCGGATATTCATAACCCGGACATTCATAACCCGGACATTCATAACCGGGCATTCATAACCGGGCATTCATAACCGGGCATTCATAACCGGGCATTCATAACCCGGATATTCATAACCGGGCATTCATAACCCGGACATTCATAACCGGGCATTCATAACCGGGCATTCATAACCCGGACATTCATAACCGGGCATTCATAACCGGGCATTCATAACCCGGATATTCATAACCGGGCATTCATAACCCGGGCATTCATAACCGGGACATTCATAACCCGGACATTCATAAGCGGGCATTCATAACCCGGGCATTCATAACCCGGGAGTACATAACCTGGGCATTCATAACCGGGCATTAATAACCGGGCATTCATAACCCGGGCATTCATAACCGGGCATTCATAACCGGGCATTCATAACCCGGACATTCATAACCGGGCCATTCATAACCCGGACATTCATAACCGGGACATTCATAACCCAGACATTCATAACCCGTGCATTCATAACCGGGACATTCATAACCGGGACATTCATAACCAGGGCATTCATAACCCGGGCATTCATAACCCGGACATTCAAAACCCGGGCATTCATAACCCGGACATTTCTAACCGGGCATTCATAACCCGGACATTCATAACCCGGGCATTCATAACCGGGCATTCATAACCCGGACATTCATAACCCGGGCATTCATAACCCGGACATTCATAACCCGGGAGTACATAACCTGGACATTCATAACCCGGGAGTACATAACCGGGCATTCATGAGCGGGCATTCATAACCCGGGCATTCATAACCCGGGAGTACATAACCTGGGCATTCATAACCGGGCATTAATAACCGGGCCATTCATAACCCGGACATTCATAACCCGGACATTCATAACCAGGACATTCATAACCCGGACATTCATAACCCGTGCATTCATAACCGGGACATTCATAACCGGGATATTCATAACCAGGGCATTCATAACCCGGGCATTCATAACCCGGACATTCAAAATCCGAACATTCATAACCCGGACATTCAGAACCGGGCATTCATAACCCGGGCATTCATAACCCGGACATTCATAACCCGGGCATTCATAACCGGGCATTCATAACCCGGACATTCATAACCAGGCATTCATAACCCGGGCATTCATAACCGGACATTCATAACCCGGGCATTCATAACCGGGCATTCATAACCCGGACATTCATAACCCGGGCATTCATAACCCGGACATTCATAACCCGGGAGTACATAACCTGGACATTCATAACCCGGGAGTACATAACCGGGCATTTATAAGCGGGCATTCATAACCCGGGCATTCATAACCCGGGAGTACATCACCTGGGCATTCATAACCGGGCATTAATAACCGGGCCATTCATAACCCGGATATTCATAACCCGGACATTCATAACCGGGACATTCATAACCCGGACATTCATAACCTGTGCATTCATAACCGGGACATTCATAACCGGGACATTCATAACCAGGGCATTCATAACCCGGGCATTCATAACCCAGACATTCAAAACCCGGACATTCATAACCCGGACATTCAGAACCGGGCATTCATAACCCGGGCATTCATAACCCGGACATTCGTAACCGGGCATTCATAACCCGGACATTCATAACCCGGGCATTCATAACCGGGCATTCATAACCCGGACATTCATAACCCGGGCATTCATAACCCGGACATTCATAACCGGGCATTCATAACCGGGCATTCATAACCGGGCATTCATAACCCGGGAGTACATAACCTGGACATTCATAACCGGGCATTCATAACCCGGGCATTCATAACCCGGACATTCATAACCCGGGCATTCATAACCCGGGCATTCATAACCAGGCATTCATAACCCGGGCATTCATAACCGGGCATTCATAACCCGGGCATTCATAACCCGGGCATTCATAACCCGGGAGTACATAAACCGGGCATTCATAACCGGGCATTCATAACCCGGGCATTCATAACCCGGGCATTCATAACCGGGCATTCATAACACGGGCATTCATAACCCGGGAGTACATAACCCGGGCATTCATAACTGGCCCTCATAACCCGGGCATTCATAACCCGGACATTCATAACCTGGGCATTCATAACCCGGACATTCATAACCCGGACATTCATAACCAGGCATTCATAACCCGGGCATTCATAACCGGGCATTCATAACCCGGACATTCATAACCCGGGCATTCATAACCGGGCATTCATAACCGGGCATTCATAACATGGGCATTCATAACCCGGGAGTACATAACCGGGCATTCATAAGCGGGCATTCATAACCCGGGCATTCATAACCCGGGAGTACATAACCTGGGCATTCATAACCGGGCATTAATAACCGGGCCATTCATAACCCGGACATTCATAACCCGGACATTCATAACCGGGACATTCATAACCCGGACATTCATAACCCGTGCATTCATAACCGGGACATTCATAACCGGGATATTCATAACCAGGGCATTCATAACCCGGACATTCATAACCCGGGCATTCATAACCCGACATTCATAACCGGGCATTCATAACCCGGGCATTCATAACACGGGCATTCATCACCCGGACATTCATAACCGGGCATTCATAACCTGGGCATTCATAACCCGGTCATTCATAACCGGGCATTCATAACCCGGGCATTCATAACCGGGCATTCATAACCCAGGCATTCATAACCCGGGCACTCATAACCCGGGCATTCATAACCCGGGAGTACATAACCCGGGCATTCATAACCGGGCATTCATAACCCGGGCAATCATAACCGGGCATTCAAAACCCGGGCATTCATAACCCGGGCATTCATAACCCGGACATCATAACCCGGGCATTCATAACCCGGACATTCATAACCGGGACATTCATAACCGGGACATTCAAAACCCGAGCATTCATAACCCGGGCATTCGTAACCCGGACATTCATAACTAGGCATTCATAACGCGGGCATTCATAACCGGGCATTCATAACCCGGGCATTCATAACCCGGACATTCATAACCGGGCCATTCATAACCCGGACATTCATAACCCGGACATTCATAACCGGGACATTCATAACCGGGACATTCATAACCCGGGCACTCATAACCCAGGCATTCATAACCCGGACATTCCTAACCGGGCATTCATAACCTGGACATTCATAACCCGGGCATTCATAACCGGGCATTCATAACCGGGCATTCATAACCCGGGCATTCATAACCCGGACATTCATAACCGGGCATTCATAACCGGGCATTCATAACCCGGGAGTACATAACCTGGACATTCATAACCCGGGAGTACATAACCGGGCATTCATAAGCGGGCATTCATAACCGGGCATTCATAACCCGGGCATTCATAACCGGGCATTCATAACCGGGCATTCATAACCCGGGAGTACATTACATGGGCATTCATAACCCGGGATTACATAACCCGGACATTCATAACTGGGCATTCATAACCCGGGAATTCATATCCCGGACATTCATAACCCGGACAATCATAATCGGGCATTCATAACCCGGACATTCATAACCCGGGCATTCATAACCGGGCATTCATAACCCGGACATTCATAACCCGGACATTCATCACCCGGGAGTACATTCATAACCGGGCATTCATAACCCGGCCATTCATAACCAGGCATTCATAACCCGGGCATTCATAACCCGGGCATTCATAACCCGGGAGTACATAAACCGGGCATTCATAACCGGGCATTCATAACCCGGGCATTCATAACCCGGGCATTCATAACCAGGCATTCATAACACGGGCATTCATAACCCGGGAGTACATAACCCGGGCATTCATAACTGGCCCTCATAACCCGGGCATTCATAACCCGGACATTCATAACCTGGGCATTCATAACCCGGACATTCATAACCCGGACATTCATAACCAGGCATTCATAACCCGGGCATTCATAACCGGGCATTCATAACCCGGACATTCATAACCCGGGCATTCATAACCGGGCATTCATAACCGGGCATTCATAACACGGGCATTCATAACCCGGGAGTACATAACCGGGCATTCATAAGCGGGCATTCATAACCCGGGCATTCATAACCCGGGAGTACATAACCTGGGCATTCATAACCGGGCATTAATAACCGGGCCATTCATAACCCGGACATTCATAACCCGGACATTCATAACCGGGACATTCATAACCCGGACATTCATAACCCGTGCATTCATAACCGGGACATTCATAACCGGGATATTCATAACCAGGGCATTCATAACCCGGACATTCATAACCCGGGCATTCATAACCCGACATTCATAACCGGGCATTCATAACCCGGGCATTCATAACATGGGCCTTCATCACCCGGACATTCATAACCGGGCATTCATAACCTGGGCATTCATAACCCGGTCATTCATAACCGGGCATTCATAACCCGGGCATTCATAACCGGGCATTCATAACCCAGGCATTCATAACCCGGGCACTCATAACACGGGCATTCATAACCCGGGAGTACATAACCCGGGCATTCATAACCGGGCATTCATAACCCGGGCAATCATAACCGGGCATTCAAAACCCGGGCATTCATAACCCGGGCATTCATAACTGGCCCTCATAACCCGGGCATTCATAACCCGGACATTCATAACCTGGGCATTCATAACCCGGACATTCATAACCCGGACATTCATAACCAGGCATTCATAACCCGGGCATTCATAACCGGGCATTCATAACCCGGACATTCATAACCCGGGCATTCATAACCGGGCATTCATAACCGGGCATTCATAACATGGGCATTCATAACCCGGGAGTACATAACCGGGCATTCATAAGCGGGCATTCATAACCCGGGCATTCATAACCCGGGAGTACATAACCTGGGCATTCATAACCGGGCATTAATAACCGGGCCATTCATAACCCGGACATTCATAACCCGGACATTCATAACCGGGACATTCATAACCCGGACATTCATAACCCGTGCATTCATAACCGGGACATTCATAACCGGGATATTCATAACCAGGGCATTCATAACCCGGACATTCATAACCCGGGCATTCATAACCCGACATTCATAACCGGGCATTCATAACCCGGGCATTCATAACACGGGCATTCATCACCCGGACATTCATAACCGGGCATTCATAACCTGGGCATTCATAACCCGGTCATTCATAACCGGGCATTCATAACCCGGGCATTCATAACCGGGCATTCATAACCCAGGCATTCATAACCCGGGCACTCATAACCCGGGCATTCATAACCCGGGAGTACATAACCCGGGCATTCATAACCGGGCATTCATAACCCGGGCAATCATAACCGGGCATTCAAAACCCGGGCATTCATAACCCGGGCATTCATAACCCGGACATCATAACCCGGGCATTCATAACCCGGACATTCATAACCGGGACATTCATAACCGGGACATTCAAAACCCGAGCATTCATAACCCGGGCATTCGTAACCCGGACATTCATAACTAGGCATTCATAACGCGGGCATTCATAACCGGGCATTCATAACCCGGGCATTCATAACCCGGACATTCATAACCGGGCCATTCATAACCCGGACATTCATAACCCGGACATTCATAACCGGGACATTCATAACCGGGACATTCATAACCCGGGCACTCATAACCCAGGCATTCATAACCCGGACATTCCTAACCGGGCATTCATAACCTGGACATTCATAACCCGGGCATTCATAACCGGGCATTCATAACCGGGCATTCATAACCCGGGCATTCATAACCCGGACATTCATAACCGGGCATTCATAACCGGGCATTCATAACCCGGGAGTACATAACCTGGACATTCATAACCCGGGAGTACATAACCGGGCATTCATAAGCGGGCATTCATAACCGGGCATTCATAACCCGGGCATTCATAACCGGGCATTCATAACCGGGCATTCATAACCCGGGAGTACATTACATGGGCATTCATAACCCGGGATTACATAACCCGGACATTCATAACTGGGCATTCATAACCCGGGAATTCATATCCCGGACATTCATAACCCGGACAATCATAATCGGGCATTCATAACCCGGACATTCATAACCCGGGCATTCATAACCGGGCATTCATAACCCGGACATTCATAACCCGGACATTCATCACCCGGGAGTACATTCATAACCGGGCATTCATAACCCGGCCATTCATAACCAGGCATTCATAACCCGGGCATTCATAACCCGGGCATTCATAACCCGGGAGTACATAAACCGGGCATTCATAACCGGGCATTCATAACCCGGGCATTCATAACCCGGGCATTCATAACCAGGCATTCATAACACGGGCATTCATAACCCGGGAGTACATAACCCGGGCATTCATAACTGGCCCTCATAACCCGGGCATTCATAACCCGGACATTCATAACCTGGGCATTCATAACCCGGACATTCATAACCCGGACATTCATAACCAGGCATTCATAACCCGGGCATTCATAACCGGGCATTCATAACCCGGACATTCATAACCCGGGCATTCATAACCGGGCATTCATAACCGGGCATTCATAACACGGGCATTCATAACCCGGGAGTACATAACCGGGCATTCATAAGCGGGCATTCATAACCCGGGCATTCATAACCCGGGAGTACATAACCTGGGCATTCATAACCGGGCATTAATAACCGGGCCATTCATAACCCGGACATTCATAACCCGGACATTCATAACCGGGACATTCATAACCCGGACATTCATAACCCGTGCATTCATAACCGGGACATTCATAACCGGGATATTCATAACCAGGGCATTCATAACCCGGACATTCATAACCCGGGCATTCATAACCCGACATTCATAACCGGGCATTCATAACCCGGGCATTCATAACATGGGCCTTCATCACCCGGACATTCATAACCGGGCATTCATAACCTGGGCATTCATAACCCGGTCATTCATAACCGGGCATTCATAACCCGGGCATTCATAACCGGGCATTCATAACCCAGGCATTCATAACCCGGGCACTCATAACACGGGCATTCATAACCCGGGAGTACATAACCCGGGCATTCATAACCGGGCATTCATAACCCGGGCAATCATAACCGGGCATTCAAAACCCGGGCATTCATAACCCGGGCATTCATAACCCGGACATCATAACCCGGGCATTCATAACCCGGACATTCATAACCGGGACATTCATAACCGGGACATTCAAAACCCGGGCATTCATAACCCGGGCATTCATAACCCGGACATTCATAACTAGGCATTCATAACCCGGGCATTCATAACCCGGGAGTACATAACCTGGGCATTCATAACCGGGCATTAATAACCGGGCATTCATAACCCGGGCATTCATAACCGGGCATTCATAACCGGGCATTCATAACCCGGACATTCATAACCGGGCCATTCATAACCCGGACATTCATAACCGGGACATTCATAACCCAGACATTCATAACCCGTGCATTCATAACCGGGACATTCATAACCGGGACATTCATAACCAGGGCATTCATAACCCGGGCATTCATAACCCGGACATTCAAAACCCGGGCATTCATAACCCGGACATTTCTAACCGGGCATTCATAACCCGGACATTCATAACCCGGGCATTCATAACCGGGCATTCATAACCCGGACATTCATAACCCGGGCATTCATAACCCGGACATTCATAACCCGGGAGTACATAACCTGGACATTCATAACCCGGGAGTACATAACCGGGCATTCATGAGCGGGCATTCATAACCCGGGCATTCATAACCCGGGAGTACATAACCTGGGCATTCATAACCGGGCATTAATAACCGGGCCATTCATAACCCGGACATTCATAACCCGGACATTCATAACCAGGACATTCATAACCCGGACATTCATAACCCGTGCATTCATAACCGGGACATTCATAACCGGGACATTCATAACCAGGGCATTCATAACCCGGGCATTCATAACCCGGACATTCAAAATCCGAACATTCATAACCCGGACATTCAGAACCGGGCATTCATAACCCGGGCATTCATAACCCGGACATTCATAACCCGGGCATTCATAACCGGGCATTCATAACCCGGACATTCATAACCAGGCATTCATAACCCGGGCATTCATAACCGGACATTCATAACCCGGGCATTCATAACCGGGCATTCATAACCCGGACATTCATAACCCGGGCATTCATAACCCGGACATTCATAACCCGGGAGTACATAACCTGGACATTCATAACCCGGGAGTACATAACCGGGCATTTATAAGCGGGCATTCATAACCCGGGCATTCATAACCCGGGAGTACATCACCTGGGCATTCATAACCGGGCATTAATAACCGGGCCATTCATAACCCGGATATTCATAACCCGGACATTCATAACCGGGACATTCATAACCCGGACATTCATAACCCGTGCATTCATAACCGGGACATTCATAACCGGGACATTCATAACCAGGGCATTCATAACCCGGGCATTCATAACCCAGACATTCAAAACCCGGACATTCATAACCCGGACATTCAGAACCGGGCATTCATAACCCGGGCATTCATAACCCGGACATTCGTAACCGGGCATTCATAACCCGGACATTCATAACCCGGGCATTCATAACCGGGCATTCATAACCCGGACATTCATAACCCGGGCATTCATAACCCGGACATTCATAACCGGGCATTCATAACCGGGCATTCATAACCGGGCATTCATAACCCGGGAGTACATAACCTGGACATTCATAACCGGGCATTCATAACCCGGGCATTCATAACCCGGACATTCATAACCCGGGCATTCATAACCCGGGCATTCATAACCCGGACATTCATAACCAGGCATTCATAACCCGGGCATTCATAACCGGGCATTCATAACCCGGGCATTCATAACCCGGGCATTCATAACCCGGGAGTACATAAACCGGGCATTCATAACCGGGCATTCATAACCCGGGCATTCATAACCCGGGCATTCATAACCGGGCATTCATAACACGGGCATTCATAACCCGGGAGTACATAACCCGGGCATTCATAACTGGCCCTCATAACCCGGGCATTCATAACCCGGACATTCATAACCTGGGCATTCATAACCCGGACATTCATAACCCGGACATTCATAACCAGGCATTCATAACCCGGGCATTCATAACCGGGCATTCATAACCCGGACATTCATAACCCGGGCATTCATAACCGGGCATTCATAACCGGGCATTCATAACATGGGCATTCATAACCCGGGAGTACATAACCGGGCATTCATAAGCGGGCATTCATAACCCGGGCATTCATAACCCGGGAGTACATAACCTGGGCATTCATAACCGGGCATTAATAACCGGGCCATTCATAACCCGGACATTCATAACCCGGACATTCATAACCGGGACATTCATAACCCGGACATTCATAACCCGTGCATTCATAACCGGGACATTCATAACCGGGATATTCATAACCAGGGCATTCATAACCCGGACATTCATAACCCGGGCATTCATAACCCGACATTCATAACCGGGCATTCATAACCCGGGCATTCATAACACGGGCATTCATCACCCGGACATTCATAACCGGGCATTCATAACCTGGGCATTCATAACCCGGTCATTCATAACCGGGCATTCATAACCCGGGCATTCATAACCGGGCATTCATAACCCAGGCATTCATAACCCGGGCACTCATAACCCGGGCATTCATAACCCGGGAGTACATAACCCGGGCATTCATAACCGGGCATTCATAACCCGGGCAATCATAACCGGGCATTCAAAACCCGGGCATTCATAACCCGGGCATTCATAACCCGGACATCATAACCCGGGCATTCATAACCCGGACATTCATAACCGGGACATTCATAACCGGGACATTCAAAACCCGAGCATTCATAACCCGGGCATTCGTAACCCGGACATTCATAACTAGGCATTCATAACGCGGGCATTCATAACCGGGCATTCATAACCCGGGCATTCATAACCCGGACATTCATAACCGGGCCATTCATAACCCGGACATTCATAACCCGGACATTCATAACCGGGACATTCATAACCGGGACATTCATAACCCGGGCACTCATAACCCAGGCATTCATAACCCGGACATTCCTAACCGGGCATTCATAACCTGGACATTCATAACCCGGGCATTCATAACCGGGCATTCATAACCGGGCATTCATAACCCGGGCATTCATAACCCGGACATTCATAACCGGGCATTCATAACCGGGCATTCATAACCCGGGAGTACATAACCTGGACATTCATAACCCGGGAGTACATAACCGGGCATTCATAAGCGGGCATTCATAACCGGGCATTCATAACCCGGGCATTCATAACCGGGCATTCATAACCGGGCATTCATAACCCGGGAGTACATTACATGGGCATTCATAACCCGGGATTACATAACCCGGACATTCATAACTGGGCATTCATAACCCGGGAATTCATATCCCGGACATTCATAACCCGGACAATCATAATCGGGCATTCATAACCCGGACATTCATAACCCGGGCATTCATAACCGGGCATTCATAACCCGGACATTCATAACCCGGACATTCATCACCCGGGAGTACATTCATAACCGGGCATTCATAACCCGGCCATTCATAACCAGGCATTCATAACCCGGGCATTCATAACCCGGGCATTCATAACCCGGGAGTACATAAACCGGGCATTCATAACCGGGCATTCATAACCCGGGCATTCATAACCCGGGCATTCATAACCAGGCATTCATAACACGGGCATTCATAACCCGGGAGTACATAACCCGGGCATTCATAACTGGCCCTCATAACCCGGGCATTCATAACCCGGACATTCATAACCTGGGCATTCATAACCCGGACATTCATAACCCGGACATTCATAACCAGGCATTCATAACCCGGGCATTCATAACCGGGCATTCATAACCCGGACATTCATAACCCGGGCATTCATAACCGGGCATTCATAACCGGGCATTCATAACACGGGCATTCATAACCCGGGAGTACATAACCGGGCATTCATAAGCGGGCATTCATAACCCGGGCATTCATAACCCGGGAGTACATAACCTGGGCATTCATAACCGGGCATTAATAACCGGGCCATTCATAACCCGGACATTCATAACCCGGACATTCATAACCGGGACATTCATAACCCGGACATTCATAACCCGTGCATTCATAACCGGGACATTCATAACCGGGATATTCATAACCAGGGCATTCATAACCCGGACATTCATAACCCGGGCATTCATAACCCGACATTCATAACCGGGCATTCATAACCCGGGCATTCATAACATGGGCCTTCATCACCCGGACATTCATAACCGGGCATTCATAACCTGGGCATTCATAACCCGGTCATTCATAACCGGGCATTCATAACCCGGGCATTCATAACCGGGCATTCATAACCCAGGCATTCATAACCCGGGCACTCATAACACGGGCATTCATAACCCGGGAGTACATAACCCGGGCATTCATAACCGGGCATTCATAACCCGGGCAATCATAACCGGGCATTCAAAACCCGGGCATTCATAACCCGGGCATTCATAACCCGGACATCATAACCCGGGCATTCATAACCCGGACATTCATAACCGGGACATTCATAACCGGGACATTCAAAACCCGGGCATTCATAACCCGGGCATTCATAACCCGGACATTCATAACTAGGCATTCATAACGCGGGCATTCATAACCGGGCATTCATAACCCGGGCATTCATAACCCGGACATTCATAACCGGGCCATTCATAACCCGGACATTCATAACCCGGACATTCATAACCGGGACATTCATAACCGGGACATTCATAACCCGGGCACTCATAACCCAGGCATTCATAACCCGGACATTCCTAACCGGGCATTCATAACCTGGACATTCATAACCCGGGCATTCATAACCGGGCATTCATAACCGGGCATTCATAACCCGGGCATTCATAACCGGGCCATTCATAACCCGGATATTCATAACCCGGGCATTCATAACCCGGACATTCATAACCCGGGAGTACATAACCTGGACATTCATAACCCGGGAGTACATAACCGGGCATTTATAAGCGGGCATTCATAACCCGGGCATTCATAACCCGGGAGTACATAACCTGGGCATTCATAACCGGGCATTAATAACCGGGCCATTCATAACCCGGATATTCATAACCCGGACATTCATAACCGGGACATTCATAACCCGGACATTCATAACCCGTGCATTCATAACCGGGACATTCATAACCGGGACATTCATAACCAGGGCATTCATAACCCGGGCATTCATAACCCAGACATTCAAAACCCGGACATTCATAACCCGGACATTCAGAACCGGGCATTCATAACCCGGGCATTCATAACCCGGACATTCGTAACCGGGCATTCATAACCCGGACATTCATAACCCGGGCATTCATAACCGGGCATTCATAACCCGGACATTCATAACCCGGGCATTCATAACCCGGACATTCATAACCGGGCATTCATAACCGGGCATTCATAACCGGGCATTCATAACCCGGGAGTACATAACCTGGACATTCATAACCGGGCATTCATAACCCGGGCATTCATAACCCGGACATTCATAACCCGGGCATTCATAACCCGGGCATTCATAACCCGGACATTCATAACCAGGCATTCATAACCCGGGCATTCATAACCGGGCATTCATAACCCGGGCATTCATAACCCGGGCATTCATAACCCGGGAGTACATAAACCGGGCATTCATAACCGGGCATTCATAACCCGGGCATTCATAACCCGGGCATTCATAACCGGGCATTCATAACACGGGCATTCATAACCCGGGAGTACATAACCCGGGCATTCATAACTGGCCCTCATAACCCGGGCATTCATAACCCGGACATTCATAACCTGGGCATTCATAACCCGGACATTCATAACCCGGACATTCATAACCAGGCATTCATAACCCGGGCATTCATAACCGGGCATTCATAACCCGGACATTCATAACCCGGGCATTCATAACCGGGCATTCATAACCGGGCATTCATAACACGGGCATTCATAACCCGGGAGTACATAACCGGGCATTCATAAGCGGGCATTCATAACCCGGGCATTCATAACCCGGGAGTACATAACCTGGGCATTCATAACCGGGCATTAATAACCGGGCCATTCATAACCCGGACATTCATAACCCGGACATTCATAACCGGGACATTCATAACCCGGACATTCATAACACGTGCATTCATAACCGGGACATTCATAACCGGGATATTCATAACCAGGGCATTCATAACCCGGACATTCATAACCCGGGCATTCATAACCCGACATTCATAACCGGGCATTCATAACCCGGGCATTCATAACACGGGCATTCATCACCCGGACATTCATAACCGGGCATTCATAACCTGGGCATTCATAACCCGGTCATTCATAACCGGGCATTCATAACCCGGGCATTCATAACCGGGCATTCATAACCCAGGCATTCATAACCCGGGCACTCATAACCCGGGCATTCATAACCCGGGAGTACATAACCCGGGCATTCATAACCGGGCATTCATAACCCGGGCAATCATAACCGGGCATTCAAAACCCGGGCATTCATAACCCGGGCATTCATAACCCGGACATCATAACCCGGGCATTCATAACCCGGACATTCATAACCGGGACATTCATAACCGGGACATTCAAAACCCGGGCATTCATAACCCGGGCATTCGTAACCCGGACATTCATAACTAGGCATTCATAACGCGGGCATTCATAACCGGGCATTCATAACCCGGGCATTCATAACCCGGACATTCATAACCGGGCCATTCATAACCCGGACATTCATAACCCGGACATTCATAACCGGGACATTCATAACCGGGACATTCATAACCCGGGCACTCATAACCCAGGCATTCATAACCCGGACATTCCTAACCGGGCATTCATAACCTGGACATTCATAACCCGGGCATTCATAACCGGGCATTCATAACCGGGCATTCATAACCCGGGCATTCATAACCCGGACATTCATAACCGGGCATTCATAACCGGGCATTCATAACCCGGGAGTACATAACCTGGACATTCATAACCCGGGAGTACATAACCGGGCATTCATAAGCGGGCATTCATAACCGGGCATTCATAACCCGGGCATTCATAACCGGGCATTCATAACCGGGCATTCATAACCCGGGAGTACATTACATGGGCATTCATAACCCGGGATTACATAACCCGGACATTCATAACTGGGCATTCATAACCCGGGAATTCATATCCCGGACATTCATAACCCGGACAATCATAATCGGGCATTCATAACCCGGACATTCATAACCCGGGCATTCATAACCGGGCATTCATAACCCGGACATTCATAACCCGGACATTCATCACCCGGGAGTACATTCATAACCCGGGCATTCATAACCCGGGAGTACATAAACCGGGCATTCATAACCGGGCATTCATAACCCGGGCATTCATAACCCGGGCATTCATAACCGGGCATTCATAACACGGGCATTCATAACCCGGGAGTACATAACCCGGGCATTCATAACTGGCCCTCATAACCCGGGCATTCATAACCCGGACATTCATAACCTGGGCATTCATAACCCGGACATTCATAACCCGGACATTCATAACCAGGCATTCATAACCCGGGCATTCATAACCGGGCATTCATAACCCGGACATTCATAACCCGGGCATTCATAACCGGGCATTCATAACCGGGCATTCATAACACGGGCATTCATAACCCGGGAGTACATAACCGGGCATTCATAAGCGGGCATTCATAACCCGGGCATTCATAACCCGGGAGTACATAACCTGGGCATTCATAACCGGGCATTAATAACCGGGCCATTCATAACCCGGACATTCATAACCCGGACATTCATAACCGGGACATTCATAACCCGGACATTCATAACCCGTGCATTCATAACCGGGACATTCATAACCGGGATATTCATAACCAGGGCATTCATAACCCGGACATTCATAACCCGGGCATTCATAACCCGACATTCATAACCGGGCATTCATAACCCGGGCATTCATAACATGGGCCTTCATCACCCGGACATTCATAACCGGGCATTCATAACCTGGGCATTCATAACCCGGTCATTCATAACCGGGCATTCATAACCCGGGCATTCATAACCGGGCATTCATAACCCAGGCATTCATAACCCGGGCACTCATAACACGGGCATTCATAACCCGGGAGGACATAACCCGGGCATTCATAACCGGGCATTCATAACCCGGGCAATCATAACCGGGCATTCAAAACCCGGGCATTCATAACCCGGGCATTCATAACCCGGACATCATAACCCGGGCATTCATAACCCGGACATTCATAACCGGGACATTCATAACCGGGACATTCAAAACCCGGGCATTCATAACCCGGGCATTCGTAACCCGGACATTCATAACTAGGCATTCATAACGCGGGCATTCATAACCGGGCATTCATAACCCGGGCATTCATAACCCGGACATTCATAACCGGGCCATTCATAACCCGGACATTCATAACCCGGACATTCATAACCGGGACATTCATAACCGGGACATTCATAACCCGGGCACTCATAACCCAGGCATTCATAACCCGGACATTCCTAACCGGGCATTCATAACCTGGACATTCATAACCCGGGCATTCATAACCGGGCATTCATAACCGGGCATTCATAACCCGGGCATTCATAACCCGGACATTCATAACCGGGCATTCATAACCGGGCATTCATAACCCGGGAGTACATAACCTGGACATTCATAACCCGGGAGTACATAACCGGGCATTCATAAGCGGGCATTCATAACCGGGCATTCATAACCCGGGCATTCATAACCGGGCATTCATAACCGGGCATTCATAACCCGGGAGTACATTACATGGGCATTCATAACCCGGGATTACATAACCCGGACATTCATAACTGGGCATTCATAACCCGGGAATTCATATCCCGGACATTCATAACCCGGACAATCATAACCGGGCATTCATAACCCGGACATTCATAACCCGGACATTCATCACCTGGGAGTACATTCATAACCGGGCATTCATAACCCGGGCATTCATAACCGGACATTCATAACCCGGGCATTCATAACCGGGCATTCCTAACCCGGACATTCATAACCCGGGCATTCATAACCCGGACATTCATAACCCGGGAGTACATAACCTGGACATTCATAACCCGGGAGTACATAACCGGGCATTCATAAGCGGGCATTCATAACCCGGGAGTACATAACCTGGGCATTCATAACCGGGCATTAATAACCGGGCCATTCATAACCCGGACATTCATAACCCGGACATTCATAACCGGGACATTCATAACCCGGACATTCATAACCCGTGCATTCATAACCGGGACATTCATAACCGGGACATTCATAACCAGGACATTCAAAACCCGGACATTCATAACCCGGACATTCAGAACCGGGCATTCATAACCCGGGCATTCATAACACGGGCATTCATCACCCGGACATTCATAACCGGGCATTCATAACCCGGGCATTCATAACCCGGACATTCATAACCGGGCATTCATAACCGGGCATTCATAACCGGGCATTCATAACCCGGGAGTACATAACCTCGACATTCATAACCGGGCATTCATAACCCGGGCATTCATAACCCGGACATTCATAACCCGGGCATTCATAACCCGGGCATTCATAACCGGGCATTCATAACCCAGGCATTCATAACCCGGGCATTCATAACCCGGGCATTCATAACCCGGGAGTACATAAACCGGGCATTCATAACCGGGCATTCATAACCCGGGCATTCATAACACGGGCATTCATCACCCGGACATTCATAACCGGGCATTCATAACCTGGGCATTCATAACCCGGTCATTCATAACCGGGCATTCATAACCCGGGCATTCAATAACCGGGCATTCATAACACGGGCATTCATAACCCGGGAGTACATAACCCGGGCATTCATAACTGGGCATTCATAACCCGGGCATTCATAACCCGGACATTCATAACCTGGGCATTCATAACCCGGGCATTCATAACCCGGACATTCATAACCGGGCATTCATAAACGGGCATTCATAACCCGGGCATTCATAACCCGGACATTCGTAACCGGGCATTCATAACCCGGGCATTCATAACACGGGCATTCATCACCCGGACATTCATAACCGGGCATTCATAACCTGGGCATTCATAACCCGGTCATTCATAACCGGGCATTCATAACCCGGGCATTCATAACCGGGCATTCATAACCCAGGCATTCATAACCCGGACATTCATAACCGGGCATTCATAACCCGGGCATTCATAACACGGGCATTCATAACCTGGGAGTACATAACCCGGGCATTCATAACCGGGCATTCATAACCCGGGGAATCATAACCGGGCATTCATAACCCGGGCATTCATAACCCGGGCATTCATAACCCGGACATCATAACCCGGGCATTCATAACCCGGACATTCATAACCGGGACATTCATAACCGGGACATTCAAAACCCGGGCATTCATAACCCGGGCATTCGTAACCCGGACATTCATAACCAGGCATTCATAACGCGGGCATTCATAACCGGGCATTCATAACCTGGGCATTCATAACCCGGACATTCATAACCGGGCCATTCATAACCCGGACATTCATAACCCGGACAATCATAACCGGGACATTCATAACCCGGACATTCATAACCCGTGCATTCATAACCGGGACATTCATAAGCGGGCATTCATAACCCGGGCATTCATGACCCGGGAGTACATATTCTGGGCATTCATAACCGGGCATTAATAACCGGGCCATTCATAAACCGGGCATTCATAACCCGGACATTCATAACCGGGACATTCATAACCCGGACATTCATAACCCGTGCATTCATAACCGGGACATTCATAACCGGGACATTCATAACCAGGACATTCAAAACCCGGACATTCATAACCCGGACATTCAGAACCGGGCATTCATAACCCGGGTATTCATAACCCGGACATTCGTAACCGGGCATTCATAACCCGGGCATTCATAACCGGGCATTCATAACCCGGACATTCATAACCCGGGCATTCATAACCCGGACATTCATAACCGGGCATTCATAACCGGGCATTCATAACCGGGCATTCATAACCCGGGAGTACATAACCTGGACATTCATAACCGGGCATTCATAACCCGGGCATTCATAACCCGGACATTCATAACCCGGGCATTCATAACCCGGGCATTCATAACCCGGACATTCATAACCAGGCATTCATAACCTGGGCATTCATAACCGGGCATTCATAACCCAGGCATTCATAACCCGGGCATTCATAACCCGGGCATTCATAACCCGGGAGTACATAAACCGGGCATTCATAACCCGGCATTCATAACCCGGGCATTCATAACCCGGGCATTCATAACCGGGCATTCATAACCCGGGCATTCATAACCGGGCATTCATAACACGGGCATTCATAACCCGGGAGTACATAACCCGGGCATTCATAACTGGGCATTCATAACCCGGGCATTCATAACCCGGCCATTCATAACCTGGGCATTCATAACCCGGGCATTCATAACCCGGACATTCATAACCAGGCATTCATAACCCGGGCATTCATAACCGGGCATTCATAACCCGGACATTCATAACCCGGGCATTCATAACCGGGCATTCATAAATGGGCATTCATAACCCGGGCATTCATAACCCGGACATTCGTAACCGGGCATTCATAACCCGGTCATTCATAACACGGGCATTCATCACCCGGACATTCATAACCGGGCATTCATAACCTGGGCATTCATAACCCGGTCATTCATAACCGGGCATTCATAACCCGGGCATTCATAACCGGGCTTTCATAACCCAGGCATTCATAACCCGGACATTCATAACCGGGCATTCATAACCCAGGCAATCATAACCGGGCATTCATAACCCGGGCATTCATAACCCGGGCATTCATAACCCGGACATCATAACCCGGGCATTCATAACCCGGACATTCATTACCGGGACATTCATAACCGGGACATTCAAAACCCGGGCATTCATAACCGGGCATTCATAACCCGGGCAATCATAACCGGGCATTCATAACCCGTGCATTCATAACGCGGGCATTCATAACCGGGCATTCATAACCCGGGCATTCATAACCCGGACATTCATAACCGGGCCATTCATAACCCGGACATTCATAACCCGGACATTCATAACCCGGACATTCATAACCCGTGCATTCATAACCGGGACATTCATAACCGGGACATTCATAACCCGGGCACTCATAACCCAGGCATTCATAACCCGGACATTCCTAACCGGGCATTCATAACCTGGACATTCATAACCCGGGCATTCATAACCGGGCATTTATATCCGGGCATTCATAACCCGGGCATTCATAACCCGGACATTCATAACCGGGCATTCATAACCGGGCATTCATAACCCGGGAGTACATAACCTGGACATTCATAACCGGGCATTAATAACCGGGCATTCATAACCCGGGCATTCATAACCGGGCATTCATAACCCGGACATTCATAACCCAGGAGTACATAACATGGGCATTCATAATCCGGGAGTACATAACCCGGACATTCATAACTGGGCATTCATAACCCGGGCATTCATATCCCGGACATTCATAACCCGGACATTCATAATCGGGCATTCATAACCCGGACATTCATAACCCGGGCATTCATAACCGGGCATTCATAACCCGGACATTCATAACCCGGACATTCATCACCCGGGAGTACATTCATAACCGGGCATTCATAACCCGGACATTCATAACCCGGGCATTCATAACCCGGACATTCATAACCGGGCATTCATAACCGGGCATTCATAACCCGGGAGTACATAACCCGGACATTCATAACTGGGCATTCATAACCCGGGCATTCATAACCCGGGCATTCATAAACCGGGAGTACATTAACCGGGCATTCATAACCGGGCATTCATAACCCGGGAGTACATAACCTGGACATTCATAACCGGGCATTCATAACCCGGGCATTCATAACCCGGACATTCATAACGCGGGCATTCATAACCCGGACATTCATAACCAGGCATTCATAACCCGGGCATTCATAACCGGGCATTCATAACCCGGACATTCATAACCCGGGCATTCATAAACCGGGCATTCATAACCAGGCATTCATAACCCGGGCATTCATAACCGGGCATTCATAACCCGGGCATTCATAACCCGGGCATTCATAACCCGGGAGTACATAAACCGGGCATTCATATCCGGGCATTCATAACCGGGCATTCATAACCCGGACATTCATAACCCGGACATTCATAACGCGGGCATTCATAACCCGGGCATTCATAACTCGGGCATACATAACCAGGCATTCATAACCCGGGCATTCATAACCGGGCATTCATAACCCGGGCATTCATAACCTGGGCATTCATAACACGGGCATTCATAACCTGGGAGTACATAACCCGGGCATTCATAACCGGGCATTCATAACCTGGGCATTCATAACCCGGGCATTCATAACCGGGCATTCATAACACGGGCATTCATAACCCGGGAGTACATAACCCGGGCATTCATAACCGGGCATTCATAACCGGGACATTCATAACCCGGACATTCATAATCCGGGTATTCATAACCCGGACATTCATAACCAGGCATTCATAACCCGGGCATTCATAACCGGGCATTCATAACCCGGACATTCATAACCCGGGCATTCATAAACCGGGCATTCATAACCAGGCATTCATAACCCGGGCATTCATAACCGGGCATTCATAACCCGGACATTCATAACCCGGACATTCATAACCGGGCCATTCATAACCCGGACATTCATAACCCGGACATTCATAACCCGGACATTCATAACCCGTGCATTCATAACCGGGACATTCATAACCGGGACATTCATAACCAGGGCATTCATAACCGGGCATTCATAACCCGGGAGTACATAACCTGGACATTCATAACCCGGACATTCATAACCCGTGCATTCATAACCGGGACATTCATAACCGGGACATTCATAACCCGGGCACTCATAACCCAGGCATTCATAACCCGGACATTCCTAACCGGGCATTCATAACCTGGACATTCATAACCCGGGCATTCATAACCGGGCATTTATATCCGGGCATTCATAACCCGGGCATTCATAACCCGGACATTCATAACCGGGCATTCATAACCGGGCATTCATAACCCGGGAGTACATAACCTGGACATTCATAACACGGGAGTACATAACCGGGCATTCATAAGCGGGCATTCATAACCCGGGCATTCATAACCCGGGAGTACATAACCCGGGCATTCATAACCGGGCATTAATAACCGGGCATTCATAACCCGGGCATTCATAACCGGGCATTCATAACCCAGGAGTACATAACATGGGCATTCATAATCCGGGAGTACATAACCCGGACATTCATAACTGGGCATTCATAACCCGGGCATTCATATCCCGGACATTCATAACCCGGACATTCATAATCGGGCATTCATAACCCGGACATTCATAACCCGGGCATTCATAACCGGGCATTCATAACCCGGACATTCATAACCCGGACATTCATCACCCGGGAGTACATTCATAACCGGGCATTCATAACCCGGACATTCATAACCCGGGCATTCATAACCCGGACATTCATAACCGGGCATTCATAACCGGGCATTCATAACCCGGGAGTACATAACCCGGACATTCATAACTGGGCATTCATAACCCGGGCATTCATAACCCGGGCATTCATAAACCGGGAGTACATTAACCGGGCATTCATAACCGGGCATTCATAACCCGGGAGTACATAACCCGGGCATTCATAACCGGGCATTCATAACCGGGACATTCATAACCCGGACATTCATAATCCGGGTATTCATAACCCGGACATTCATAACCAGGCATTCATAACCCGGGCATTCATAACCGGGCATTCATAACCCGGACATTCATAACCCGGGCATTCATAAACCGGGCATTCATAACCAGGCATTCATAACCCGGGCATTCATAACCGGGCATTCATAACCCGGGCATTCATAACCCGGGCATTCATAACCCGGGAGTACATAAACCGGGCATTCATATCCGGGCATTCATAACCGGGCATTCATAACCCTGGAGTACATAACCTGGACATTCATAACCGGGCATTCATAACCCGGGCATTCATAACCCGGACATTCATAACGCGGGCATTCATAACCCGGGCATTCATAACTCGGAAATACATAACCAGGCATTCATAACCCGGGCATTCATAACCGGGCATTCATAACCCGGGCATTCATAACCTGGGCATTCATAACACGGGCATTCATAACCCGGGAGTACATAACCCGGGCATTCATAACCGGGCATTCATAACCTGGGCATTCATAACCCGGGCATTCATAACCGGGCATTCATAACACGGGCATTCATAACCCGGGAGTACATAACCCGGGCATTCATAACCGGGCATTCATAACCGGGACATTCATAACCCGGACATTCATAATCCGGGTATTCATAACCCGGACATTCATAACCAGGCATTCATAACCCGGGCATTCATAACCGGGCATTCATAACCCGGACATTCATAACCCGGGCATTCATAAACCGGGCATTCATAACCAGGCATTCAAAACCCGGGCATTCATAACCGGGCATTCATAACCGGGACATTCATAACCCGGACATTCATAACCGGGCCATTCATAAACCGGACATTCATAACCCGGACATTCATAACCCGGACATTCATAACCCGTGCATTCATAACCGGGACATTCATAACCGGGACATTCATAACCAGGGCATTCATAACCGGGCATTCATAACCCGGGAGTACATAACCTGGACATTCATAACCCGGGAGTACATAACCGGGCATTCATAAGCGGGCATTCATAACCCGGGCATTCATAACGCGGGCATTCATAACCGGGCATTCATAACCCGGGCATTCATAACCCGGACATTCATAACCGGGCCATTCATAACCCGGACATTCATAACCCGGACATTCATAACCGGGACATTCATAACCCGGACATTCATAACCCGTGCATTCATAACCGGGACATTCATAACCGGGACATTCATAACCCGGGCACTCATAACCCAGGCATTCATAACCCGGACATTCCTAACCGGGCATTCATAACCTGGACATTCATAACCCGGGCATTCATAACCGGGCATTCATATCCGGGCATTCATAACCCGGGCATTCATAACCCGGACATTCATAACCGGGCATTCATAACCGGGCATTCATAACCCGGGAGTACATAACCTGGACATTCATAACACGGGAGTACATAACCGGGCATTCATAAGCGGGCATTCATAACCCGGGCATTCATAACCCGGGAGTACATAACCCGGGCATTCATAACCGGGCATTAATAACCGGGCATTCATAACCCGGGCATTCATAACCGGGCATTCATAACCCAGGAGTACATAACATGGGCATTCATAATCCGGGAGTACATAACCCGGACATTCATAACTGGGCATTCATAACCCGGGCATTCATATCCCGGACATTCATAACCCGGACATTCATAACTGGGCATTCATAACCCGGGCATTCATATCCCGGACATTCATAACCCGGACATTCATAATCGGGCATTCATAACCCGGACATTCATAACCCGGGCATTCATAACCGGGCATTCATAACCCGGACATTCATAACCCGGACATTCATCACCCGGGAGTACATTCATAACCGGGCATTCATAACCCGGACATTCATAACCCGGGCATTCATAACCCGGACATTCATAACCGGGCATTCATAACCGGGCATTCATAACCCGGGAGTACATAACCCGGACATTCATAACCAGGCATTCATAACCCGGGCATTCATAACCGGGCATTCATAACCCGGACATTCATAACCCGGGCATTCATAACCGGGCATTCATAAATGGGCATTCATAACCCGGGCATTCATAACCCGGACATTCGTAACCGGGCATTCATAACCCGGGCATTCATAACACGGGCATTCATCACCCGGACATTCATAACCGGGCATTCATAACCTGGGCATTCATAACCCGGTCATTCATAACCGGGCATTCATAACCCGGGCATTCATAACCGGGCTTTCATAACCCAGGCATTCATAACCCGGACATTCATAACCGGGCATTCATAACCCGGGCATTCATAACACGGGCATTCATAACCCGGGAGTACATAACCCGGGCATTCATAACCGGGCATTCATAACCCGGGCAATCATAACCGGGCATTCATAACCCGGGCATTCATAACCCGGGCATTCATAACCCGGACATCATAACCCGGGCATTCATAACCCGGACATTCGTTACCGGGACATTCATAACCGGGACATTCAAAACCCGGGCATTCATAACCCGGGCAATCGTAACCCGGACATTCATAACCAGGCATTCATAACGCGGGCATTCATAACCGGGCATTCATAACCCGGGCATTCATAACCCGGACATTCATAACCGGGCCATTCATAACCCGGACATTCATAACCCGGACATTCATAACCGGGACATTCATAACCCGGACATTCATAACCCGTGCATTCATAACCGGGACATTCATAACCGGGACATTCATAACCCGGGCACTCATAACCCAGGCATTCATAACCCGGACATTCCTAACCGGGCATTCATAACCTGGACATTCATAACCCGGGCATTCATAACCGGGCATTTATATCCGGGCATTCATAACCCGGGCATTCATAACCCGGACATTCATAACCGGGCATTCATAACCGGGCATTCATAACCCGGGAGTACATAACCTGGACATTCATAACACGGGAGTACATAACCGGGCATTCATAAGCGGGCATTCATAACCCGGGCATTCATAACCCGGGAGTACATAACCCGGGCATTCATAACCGGGCATTAATAACCGGGCATTCATAACCCGGGCATTCATAACCGGGCATTCATAACCCAGGAGTACATAACATGGGCATTCATAATCCGGGAGTACATAACCCGGACATTCATAACTGGGCATTCATAACCCGGGCATTCATATCCCGGACATTCATAACCCGGACATTCATAATCGGGCATTCATAACCCGGACATTCATAACCCGGGCATTCATAACCGGGCATTCATAACCCGGACATTCATAACCCGGACATTCATCACCCGGGAGTACATTCATAACCGGGCAATCATAACCCGGACATTCATAACCCGGGCATTCATAACCCGGACATTCATAACCGGGCATTCATAACCGGGCATTCATAACCCGGGAGTACATAACCCGGACATTCATAACTGGGCATTCATAACACGGGCATTCATAACCCGGGCATTCATAAACCGGGAGTACATTAACCGGGCATTCATAACCGGGCATTCATAACCCGGGAGTACATAACCTGGACATTCATAACCGGGCATTCATAACCCGGGCATTCATAACCCGGACATTCATAACGCGGGCATTCATAACCCGGACATTCATAACCAGGCATTCATAACCCGGGCATTCATAACCGGGCATTCATAACCCGGACATTCATAACCCGGGCATTCATAAACCGGGCATTCATAACCAGGCATTCATAACCCGGGCATTCATAACCGGGCATTCATAACCCGGGCATTCATAACCCGGGCATTCATAACCCGGGAGTACATAAACCGGGCATTCATATCCGGGCATTCATAACCGGGCATTCATAACCCTGGAGTACATAACCTGGACATTCATAACCGGGCATTCATAACCCGGGCATTCATAATCGGGCATTCATAACCCGGACATTCATAACCCGGGCATTCATAACCGGGCATTCATAACCCGGACATTCATAACCCGGACATTCATCACCCGGGAGTACATTCATAACCGGGCAATCATAACCCGGACATTCATAACCCGGGCATTCATAACCCGGACATTCATAACCGGGCATTCATAACCGGGCATTCATAACCCGGGAGTACATAACCCGGACATTCATAACTGGGCATTCATAACACGGGCATTCATAACCCGGGCATTCATAAACCGGGAGTACATTAACCGGGCATTCATAACCGGGCATTCATAACCCGGGAGTACATAACCTGGACATTCATAACCGGGCATTCATAACCCGGGCATTCATAACCCGGACATTCATAACGCGGGCATTCATAACCCGGACATTCATAACCAGGCATTCATAACCCGGGCATTCATAACCGGGCATTCATAACCCGGACATTCATAAC
Source organism: Chiloscyllium plagiosum (assembly GCF_037043375.1). Taxonomy (NCBI): domain Eukaryota; kingdom Metazoa; phylum Chordata; class Chondrichthyes; order Orectolobiformes; family Hemiscylliidae; genus Chiloscyllium; species Chiloscyllium plagiosum. The sequence goes on from NW_028270170.1 coordinate 4,121,916, forward strand.
CCGGGCATTCATAAACCGGGCATTCATAACCAGGCATTCATAACCCGGGCATTCATAACCGGGCATTCATAACCCGGGCATTCATAACCCGGGCATTCATAACCCGGGACATTCATAACCGGGCATTCATAACCCGGGCATTCATAACTCGGACATACATAACCAGGCATTCATAACCCGGGCATTCATAACCCTGGAGTACATAACCTGGACATTCATAACCGGGCATTCATAACCCGGGCATTCATAACCCGGACATTCATAACGCGGGCATTCATAACCCGGGCATTCATAACTCGGACATACATAACCAGGCATTCATAACCCGGGCATTCATAACCGGGCATTCATAACCCGGGCATTCATAACCTGGGCATTCATAACACGGGCATTCATAACCCGGGAGTACATAACCCGGGCATTCATAACCGGGCATTCATAACCTGGGCATTCATAACCCGGGCATTCATAACACGGGCATTCATAACCCGGGAGTACATAACCCGGGCATTCATAACCGGGCATTCATAACCGGGACATTCATAACCCGGACATTCATAATCCGGGTATTCATAACCCGGACATTCATAACCGGGCATTCATAACCCGGGCATTCATAACCGGGCATTCATAACCCGGACATTCATAACCCGGGCATTCATAAACCGGGCATTCATAACCAGGCATTCAAAACCCGGGCATTCATAACCGGGCATTCATAACCGGGACATTCATAACCCGGACATTCATAACCGGGCCATTCATAACCCGGACATTCATAACCCGGACATTCATAACCCGGACATTCATAACCCGTGCATTCATAACCGGGACATTCATAACCGGGACATTCATAACCAGGGCATTCATAACCGGGCATTCATAACCCGGGAGTACATAACCTGGACATTCATAACCCGGGAGTACATAACCGGGCATTCATAAGCGGGCATTCATAACCCGGGCATTCATAACGCGGGCATTCATAACCGGGCATTCATAACCCGGGCATTCATAACCCGGACATTCATAACCGGGCCATTCATAACCCGGACATTCATAACCCGGACATTCATAACCGGGACATTCATAACCCGGACATTCATAACCCGTGCATTCATAACCGGGACATTCATAACCGGGACATTCATAACCCGGGCACTCATAACCCAGGCATTCATAACCCGGACATTCCTAACCGGGCATTCATAACCTGGACATTCATAACCCGGACATTCTTCACCCGGGAGTACATTCATAACCGGGCATTCATAACCCGGACATTCATAACCCGGGCATTCATAACCCGGACATTCATAACCGGGCATTCATAACCGGGCATTCATAACCCGGGAGTACATAACCCGGACATTCATAACTGGGCATTCATAACACGGGCATTCATAACCCGGGCATTCATAAACCGGGAGTACATTAACCGGGCATTCATAACCGGGCATTCATAACCCGGGAGTACATAACCTGGACATTCATAACCGGGCATTCATAACCCGGGCATTCATAACCCGGACATTCATAACGCGGGCATTCATAACCCGGACATTCATAACCAGGCATTCATAACCCGGGCATTCATAACCGGGCATTCATAACCCGGACATTCATAACCCGGGCATTCATAAACCGGGCATTCATAACCAGGCATTCATAACCCGGTCATTCATAACCGGGCATTCATAACCCGGGCATTCATAACCCGGGCATTCATAACCCGGGAGTACATAAACCGGGCATTCATATCCGGGCATTCATAACCGGGCATTCATAACCCTGGAGTACATAACCTGGACATTCATAACCGGGCATTCATAACCCGGGCATTCATAACCCGGACATTCATAACGCGGGCATTCATAACCCGGGCATTCATAACTCGGACATACATAACCAGGCATTCATAACCCGGGCATTCATAACCGGGCATTCATAACCCGGGCATTCATAACCTGGGCATTCATAACACGGGCATTCATAACCCGGGAGTACATAACCCGGGCATTCATAACCGGGCATTCATAACCTGGGCATTCATAACCCGGGCATTCATAACCGGGCATTCATAACACGGGCATTCATAACCCGGGAGTACATAACCCGGGCATTCATAACCGGGCATTCATAACCGGGACATTCATAACCCGGACATTCATAATCCGGGTATTCATAACCCGGACATTCATAACCAGGCATTCATAACCCGGGCATTCATAACCGGGCATTCATAACCCGGACATTCATAACCCGGGCATTCATAAACCGGGCATTCATAACCAGGCATTCAAAACCCGGGCATTCATAACCGGGCATTCATAACCGGGACATTCATAACCCGGACATTCATAACCGGGCCATTCATAACCCGGACATTCATAACCCGGACATTCATAACCCGGACATTCATAACCCGTGCATTCATAACCGGGACATTCATAACCGGGACATTCATAACCAGGGCATTCATAACCGGGACATTCATAACCGGGCATTCATAACCCGGGAGTACATAACCTGGACATTCATAACCCGGGAGTACATAACCGGGCATTCATAAGCGGGCATTCATAACCCGGGCATTCATAACGCGGGCATTCATAACCGGGCATTCATAACCCGGGCATTCATAACCCGGACATTCATAACCGGGCCATTCATAACCCGGACATTCATAACCCGGACATTCATAACCGGGACATTCATAACCCGGACATTCATAACCCGTGCATTCATAACCGGGACATTCATAACCGGGACATTCATAACCCGGGCACTCATAACCCAGGCATTCATAACCGGGACATTCCTAACCGGGCATTCATAACCCGGACATTCATAACCCGGGCATTCATAACCGGGCATTCATATCCGGGCATTCATAACCCGGGCATTCATAACCCGGACATTCATAACCGGGCATTCATAACCGGGCATTCATAACCCGGGAGTACATAACCTGGACATTCATAACACGGGAGTACATAACCGGGCATTCATAAGCGGGCATTCATAACCCGGGCATTCATAACCCGGGAGTACATAACCCGGGCATTCATAACCGGGCATTAATAACCGGGCATTCATAACCCGGGCATTCATAACCGGGCATTCATAACCCAGGAGTACATAACATGGGCATTCATAATCCGGGAGTACATAACCCGGACATTCATAACTGGGCATTCATAACCCGGGCATTCATATCCCGGACATTCATAACCCGGACATTCATAATCGGGCATTCATAACCCGGACATTCATAACCCGGGCATTCATAACCGGGCATTCATAACCCGGGCATTCATAACCCGGACATTCATAACCGGGCATTCATAACCGGGCATTCATAACCCGGGAGTACATAACCCGGACATTCATAACTGGGCATTCATAACACGGGCATTCATAACCCGGGCATTCATAACCCGGGAGTACATAACCTGGACATTCATAACCGGGCATTCATAACCCGGGCATTCATAACCCGGACATTCATAACGCGGGCATTCATAACCCGGGCATTCATAACTCGGACATACATAACCAGGCATTCATAACCCGGGCATTCATAACCGGGCATTCATAACCCGGGCATTCATAACCTGGGCATTCATAACACGGGCATTCATAACCCGGGGGTACATAACCCGGGCATTCATAACCGGGCATTCATAACCTGGGCATTCATAACCCGGGCATTCATAACCGGGCATTCATAACACGGGCATTCATAACCCGGGAGTACATAACCCGGGCATTCATAACCGGGCATTCATAACCGGGACATTCATAACCCGGACATTCATAATCCGGGCATTCATAACCCGGACATTCATAACCCGGGCATTCGTAAACCGGGCATTCATAACCAGGCATTCATAACCCGGGCATTCATAACCGGGCATTCATAACCCGGGCATTCATAACCCGGGCATTCATAACCCGGGAGTACATAAACCGGGCATTCATAACCGGGCATTCATAACCGGGCATTCATAACCCTGGAGTACATAACCTGGACATTCATAACCGGGCATTCATAACCCGGGCATTCATAACCCGGACATTCATAACGCGGGCATTCATAACCCGGGCATTCATAACTCGGACATACATAACCAGGCATTCATAACCCGGGCATTCATAACCGGGCATTCATAACCCCGGCATTCATAACCTGGGCATTCATAACACGGGCATTCATAACCCGGGAGTACATAACCCGGGCATTCATAACCGGGCATTCATAACCCGGGCATTCATAACCGGGCATTCATAACACGGGCATTCATAACCCGGGACATTCATAACCGGGACATTCATAACCCGGACATTCATAATCCGGGTATTCATAACCCGGACATTCATAACCAGGCATTCATAACCCGGGCATTCATAACCCGGGCATTCATAACCCGGACATTCATAACCCGGGCATTCATAAACCGGGCATTCATAACCAGGCATTCATAACCCGGGCATTCATAACCGGGCATTCATAACCCGGACATTCATAACCCGGACATTCATAACCGGGCCATTCATAACCCGGACATTCATAACCCGGACATTCATAACCCGTGCATTCATAACCGGGACATTCATAACCGGGACATTCATAACCAGGGCATTCATAACCGGACATTCATAACCAGGGCATTCATAACTCGGGCATTCATAACCCAGGCATTCATAACCGGGCATTCATAACCCGGACATTCATAAACTGGCATTCGTAACCTGGGCATTCATAACCCGGGCATTCATAACCCAGGCATTCATAATCGGGCATTCATGACCCGGGAGTACATAACCCGGGCATTCATAACCCAGGCATTCATGACCGGGCATTCATAACCCGGACATTCATAACCGGGCATTCATAACCCGGGCATTCATAACCGGGACATTCATAACCGGGCATTCATGACCCGGGCATTCATAATCCGGGCATTCATAACCCGGGCATTCATAACCGGGCATTCATAACCGGGCATTCATAACCCGGGCATTCATAACCGGGGCATTCATAACCCAGGCATTCATAACCCGGGCATTCATAACCCGGACATTCATAACCGGGCATTCATAACCTGGGCATTCATAACCCGGACATTCGTAACCGGGCATTCATAACCCGGACATCCATAACCCGGGCATTAATAACCGGGCATTCATAACCCGGGCATTCATAACCGGGCATTCATAACCGGGCATTCATAACCCGGACATTCATAACCGGGCCATTCATAACCAGGACATTCATATCCCGGACATTCATAACCCGGACATTCATAACCCGTGCATTCATAACCGGGACATTCATAACCGGGACATTCATGACCAGGGCATTCATAACCCGGGCATTCATAACCCGGACATTCAAAACCCGGACATTCATAACCCGGACATTCAGAACCGGGCATTCATAACCCGGGCATTCATAACCCGGACATTCCTAACCGGGCATTCATAACCCGGACATTCATGACCCGGGCATTCATAACCCGGGCATTCATAACCCGGGGGCACATAAGCCGGACATTCATAACCCGGACATTCATAAATGGGCATTCATAACCCGGGCATTCATAACCCGGACATTCATAACTGGTCATTCATAACCGGGCATTCATGACCCGGGCATTCATAACCCGGGCATTCATAACCCGGGCATTCATAACCCGGGAGCACATAACCCGGGCATTCATAACCAGGGCATTCATAACTCGGGCATTCATAACCCAGGCATTCATAACCGGGCATTCATAACCCGGACATTCATAACCTGGCATTCGTAACCTGGGCATTCATAACCCGGGCATTCATAACCCAGGCATTCATAATCGGGCATTCATAACCCGGGCATTCATAACCGGGGAGTACATAACCCGGGCATTCATAACTGGGCATTCATAACCCGGGCATTCATAACCCGGGCATTCATAAACCAGGCATTCATGACCGGGCATTCATAACCCGGGTATTCATAACCGGGCATTCATAACCCGGGAATTCATAACCCGGGCATTCATAACCCAGGCATTCATAACCGGGCATTCATAACCCGGACATTCATAACCGGGCATTAATAACCTGGGCATTCATAACCCGGACATTCATAACCCGGGAGTACATAACTCGGGCATTCACAACCCGGGCATTCATAACAGGGCATTCATAACCCAGGCATTCATAACCCGGGCATTCATAACCAGGGCATTCATAACCAGGCATTCATAACTCGGGCATTCATAACCCAGGCATTCATAACCGGGCATTCATAACCCGGACATTCATAACCTGGTATTCGTAACCTGGGCATTCATAACCCGGGCATTCATAACCCAGGCATTCATAATCGGGCATTCATAACCCGGGAGTACATAACCCGGGCATTCATAACCCAGGCATTCATGACCGGGCATTCATAACCCGGACATTCATAACCGGGCATTCATAACCCGGGCATTCATAACCGGGACATTCATAACCGGGCATTCATGACCCGGGCATTCATAACCCGGGCATTCATAACCCGGGCATTCATAACCGGGCATTCATAACCGGGCATTCATAACCCGGGCATTCATGACCGGGGCATTCATAACCCAGGCATTCATAACTCGGGCATTCATAACCCGGACATTCATAACCCGGGAGTACATAACTCGGGCATTCATAACCGGGACATTCATAACCGGGACATTCATAACCAGGGCATTCAAAACCCGGACATTCATAACCCAGACAATCATAACCGGGCATTCATAACCCGGGCATTCATAACCGGGCATTCATAACCCGGGAGTACATAACCCGGGCATTCATAACCCAGGCATTCATGACCGGGCATTCATAACCCGGGCATTCATAACCGGGACATTCATAACCGGGCATTCATGACCCGGGCATTCATAACCCGGGCATTCATAACCGGGACATTCATAACCGGGCATTCATGACCCGGGCATTCATAACCCGGGCATTCATAACCCAGGCATTCATGACCGGGCATTCATAACCCGGACATTCATAACCGGGCATTCATAACCCGGGCATTCATAACCGGGACATTCATAACCGGGCATTCATGACCCGGGCATTCATAACCCGGGCATTCATAACCCGGGCATTCATAACCGGGCATTCATAACCGGGCATTCATAACCCGGGAATTCATAACCCGGGCATTCATAACCCAGGCATTCATAACCGGGCATTCATAACCCGGACATTCATAACCGGGCATTCATAACCTGGGCATTCATAACCCGGACATTCATAACCCGGGAGTACATAACTCGGGCATTCATAACCCGGGCATTCATAACAGGGCATTCATAACCCAGGCATTCATAACCCGGGCATTCATAACCCAGGCATTCATAACCCAGACAATCATAACCGGGCATTCATAACCCGGGCATTCATAACCAGGCATTCATAACCCGGGAGTACATAACCCGGGCATTCATAACCCAGGCATTCATGACCGGGCATTCATAACCCGGACATTCATAACCGGGCATTCATAACCCGGGCATTCATAACCGGGACATTCATAACCGGGCATTCATGACCCGGGCATTCATAACCCGGGCATTCATAACCCGGGCATTCATAACCGGGTATTCATAACCGGGCATTCATAACCCGGGCATTCATAACCCGGGCATACATAACCCGGACATTCATAACCGGGCATTCGTAACCTGGGCATTCATAACCCGGGCATTCATAACCCGGGCATTCATAGTCCGGACATTCATAACCGGGCATTCATAACATGGGCATTCATAACCCGGGCATTCATAACCGGGCATTCATAACCCGGGCATTCAGACCCCAGGCATTCATAACCCGGACATCCATAACCAGTGCATTCATAACCGGGACATTCATAACCGGGACATTCATAACCAGGGCATTCATAACCCGCACATTCAAAACCCGGACATTCATAACCCGGACATTCAGAACCGGGCATTCATAACCCGGGCATTCATAACCCGGACATTCATAACCGGGACATTCATAACCGGGACATTCATAACCAGGGCATTCATAACCCGGACATTCCAAACCCGGACATTCATAGCCCAGACATTCAGAACCGGGCATTCATAACCCGGGCATTCATAACCCGGACATTCGTAACCGGGCATTCATAACCCGGACATTCATAACCCGGGCATTCATAACCGGGCATTCATAACCCGGACATTCATAACCCGGACATTCATAACCCGGGCATTCATAACCCGGACATTCATAACCGGGCATTCATAACCGGGCATTCATAACCCGGGAGTACATAACCGGGCATTCATAACCCGGGCATTCATAACCCGGACATTCATAACCCGGGCATTCATAACCCGGGCATTCATAACCCGGATATTCATAACCAGGCATTCATAACCTGGGCATTCATAACCGGGCATTCATAACCCGGGCATTCATAACCCGGGCATTCATAACACGGGCATTCATAACCGGGCATTCATAACCGGGCATTCGTAACCTGGGCATTCATAACCCGGGCATTCATAACCCAGGCATTCATAATCGGGCATTCATAACCCGGGCATTCATAACCGGGGAGTACATAACCCGGGCATTCATAACCGGGCATTCATAACCCGGGAATTCATAACCCGGGCATTCATAACCCGGGCATTCATAACCCAGGCATTCATAACCGGGCATTCATAACCCGGATATTCATAACCGGGCATTCATAACCTGGGCATTCATAACCCGGACATTCATAACTGGTCATTCATAACCGGGCATTCATGACCCGGGCATTCATAACCCGGGCATTCATAACCCGGGCATTCATAACCCGGGAGCACATAACCCGGGCATTCATAACCAGGGCATTCATAACTCGGGCATTCATAACCCGGACATTCATAACCCGGGCATTCATAACCCGGGCATTCATAACCCGGATATTCATAACCAGGCATTCATAACCTGGGCATTCATAACCGGGCATTCATAACCCGGACATTCATAACCGGGCATTCGTAACCTGGGCATTCATAACCCGGGCATTCATAACCCAGGCATTCATAATCGGGCATTCATAACCCGGGCATTCATAACCGGGGAGTACATAACCCGGGCATTCATAACTGGGCATTCATAACCGGGCATTCATAACCTGGGCATTCATAACCCGGGCATTCATAACCCGGGCATTCATAACCGGGCATTCATAACCCGGGCATTCATAACCCGGGCATTCATAACCGGGCATTCATAACCCGGGCATTCATAACCGGGCATTCATAACCGGGCATTCATAACCCGGGCATTCATAACCCGGGCATACATAACCCGGACATTCATAACCGGGCATTCGTAACCTGGGCATTCATAACCCGGGCATTCATAACCCGGGCATTCATAGTCCGGACATTCATAACCGGGCATTCATAACATGGGCATTCATAACCCGGGCATTCATAACCGGGCATTCATAACCCGGGAATTCATAACCCGGGCATTCATAACCCAGGCATTCATAACCGGGCATTCATAACCCGGACATTCATAACCAGGCATTCATAACCTGGGCATTCATAACCCGGACATTCATAACCCGGGAGTACATAACTCGGGCATTCATAACCCGGGCATTCATAACAGGGCATTCATAACCCGGGCATTCATAACAGGGCATTCATAACCCATGCATTCATAACCCAGACAATCATAACTCGGGCATTCACAACCCGGGCATTCATAACCAGGCATTCATAACCCGGGAGTACATAACCCGGGCATTCATAACCCAGGCATTCATGACCGGGCATTCATAACCCGGACATTCATAACCGGGCATTCATAACCCGGGACATTCATAACCCGGGCATACATAACCCGGACATTCATAACCGGGCATTCATAACCCGGACATTCATAACCGGGCATTCATAAACGGGACATTCATAACCGGGCATTCATGACCCGGGCATTCATAACCCGGGCATTCATAACCGGGCATTCATAACCGGGCATTCATAACCCGGGCATTCATAACCCGGGCATACATAACCCGGACATTCATAACCGGGCATTCGTAACCTGGGCATTCATAACCTGGGCATTCATAACCCGGGCATTCATAACCCGGGCATTCATAACCCGGGCATTCATAACCCAGGCATTCATGACCGGGCATTCATAACCCGGACATTCATAACCGGGCATTCATAACATGGGCATTCATAACCCGGGCATTCATAACCGGGCATTCATAACCCGGGAATTCATAACCCGGGCATTCATAACCCAGGCATTCATAACCGGGCATTCATAACCCGGACATTCATAACCAGGCATTCATAACCTGGGCATTCATAACCCGGACATTCATAACCCGGGAGTACATAACTCGGGCATTCATAACCCGGGCATTCATGACCGGGCATTCATAACCCGGACATTCATAACCGGGCATTCATAACCCGGGCATTCATAGTCCGGACATTCATAACCGGGCATTCATAACATGGGCATTCATAACCCGGGCATTCATAACCGGGCATTCATAACCCGGGCATTCATAGTCCGGACATTCATAACCGGGCATTCATAACCCGGACATCCATAACCCGTGCATTCATAACCGGGACATTCATAACCGGGACATTCATAACCAGGGCATTCATAACCCGCACATTCAAAACCCGGACATTCATAACCCGGACATTCAGAACCGGGCATTCATAACCCGGGCATTCATAACCCGGACATTCATAACCGGGACATTCATAACCGGGACATTCATAACCAGGGCATTCATAACCCGGACATTCCAAACCCGGACATTCATAACCCAGACATTCAGAACCGGGCATTCATAACCCGGGCATTCATAACCCGGACATTCGTAACCGGGCATTCATAACCCGGACATTCATAACCCGGGCATTCATAACCGGGCATTCATAACCCAGACATTCATAACCCGGGCATTCATAACCCAGACATTCATAACCGGGCATTCATAACCGGGCATTCATAACCCGGGAGTACATAACCGGGCATTCATAACCCGGGCATTCATAACCCGGACATTCATAACCCGGGCATTCATAACCCGGGCATTCATAACCCGGACATTCATAACCAGGCATTCATAACCCGGGCATTCATAACCGGGCATTCATAACCCGGGCATTCATAACCCGGGAGTACATAACCCGGGCATTCATAACCCGGGCATTCATAACCCGGACATTCATAACCCGGGCATTCATAGTCGGGCATTCATAACCCGGGCATTCATAGTCCGGACATTCATAACCGGGCATTCATAACCCGGAGATCCATAACCCGTGCATTCATAACCGGGACATTCATAACCGGGACATTCATAACCTGGGCATTCATAACCCGCACATTCAAAACCCGGACATTCAGAACCGGGCATTCATAACCCGGGCATTCATAACCCGGACATTCATAACCGGGACATTCATAACCGGGACATTCATAACCAGGGCATTCATAACCCGGACATTCCAAACCCGGACATTCATAACCCAGACATTCAGAACCGGGCATTCATAACCCGGGCATTCATAACCCGGACATTCGTAACCGGGCATTCATAACCCGGGCACTCATAACCCGGACATTCCAAACCCGGACATTCATAACCCAGACATTCAGAACCGGGCATTCATAACCCGGGCATTCATAACCCGGACATTCGTAACCGGGCATTCATAACCCGGACATTCATAACCCGGGCATTCATAACCGGGCATTCATAACCCGGACATTCATAACCCGGGCATTCATAACCCGGACATTCATAACCGGGCATTCATAACCGGGCATTCATAACCCGGGAGTACATAACCGGGCATTCATAACCCGGGCATTCATAACCCGGACATTCATAACCCGGGCATTCATAACCCGGGCATTCATAACCCGGACATTCATAACCAGGCATTCATAACCCGGGCATTCATAACCGGGCATTCATAACCCGGGCATTCATAACCCGGGCATTCATAACACGGGCATTCATAACCGGGCATTCATAACACGGGCATTCATAACCCGGGAGTACATAACCCGGGCATTCATAACCCGGGCATTCATAACCCGGACATTCATAACCGGGCATTCATAACCCGGGCATTCATAACCCGGACATTCATAACCAGGGCATTCATAACCCGGACATTCATAACCGGGCATTCATAACCCGGACATTCAGAACCGGGCATTCATAACCCGGGCATTCATAACCCGGACATTCATAACCGGGACATTCATAACCGGGACATTCATAACCAGGGCATTCATAACCCGGACATTCCAAACCCGGGCATTCATAACCCGGACATTCGGAACCGGGCATTCATAACCCGGACATTCATAACCCGGGCATTCATAACCGGGCATTCATAACCCAGACATTCATAACCCGGGCATTCATAACCCAGACATTCATAACCGGGCATTCATAACCGGGCATTCATAACCCGGGAGTACATAACCGGGCATTCATAACCCGGGCATTCATAACCCGGACATTCATAACCCGGGCATTCATAACCCGGGCATTCATAACCCGGACATTCATAACCGGGCATTCATAACCCGGGCATTCATAACCCGGGCATTCATAACACGGGCATTCATAACCGGGCATTCATAACACGGGCATTCATAACCGGGCATTCATAACACGGGCATTCATAACCCGGGAGTACATAACCCGGGCATTCATAACCCGGGCATTCATAACCCGGACATTCATAACCCGGGCATTCATAGTCGGGCATTCATAACCCGGGCATTCATAGTCCGGACATTCATAACCGGGCATTCATAACCCGGAGATCCATAACCCGTGCATTCATAACCGGGACATTCATAACCGGGACATTCATAACCTGGGCATTCATAACCCGCACATTCAAAACCCGGACATTCAGAACCGGGCATTCATAACCCGGGCATTCATAACCCGGACATTCATAACCGGGACATTCATAACCGGGACATTCATAACCAGGGCATTCATAACCCGGACATTCCAAACCCGGACATTCATAACCCAGACATTCAGAACCGGGCATTCATAACCCGGGCATTCATAACCCGGACATTCGTAACCGGGCATTCATAACCCGGACATTCATAACCCGGGCATTCATAACCGGGCATTCATAACCCGGACATTCATAACCCGGGCATTCATAACCCGGACATTCATAACCGGGCATTCATAACCGGGCATTCATAACCCGGGAGTACATAACCGGGCATTCATAACCCGGGCATTCATAACCCGGACATTCATAACCCGGGCATTCATAACCCGGGCATTCATAACCCGGACATTCATAACCAGGCATTCATAACCCGGGCATTCATAACCGGGCATTCATAACCCGGGAGTACATAACCCGGGCATTCATAACCCGGGCATTCATAACCCGGACATTCATAACCGGGCATTCATAACCCGGGCATTCATAACCCGGACATTCATAACCAGGGCATTCATAACCCGGACATTCATAACCGGGCATTCATAACCCGGGCATTCATAACCGGGCATTCATAACCCGGGCATTCATAACCGGGCTTTCATAACCCGGGCATTCATAACACGGGCATTCATAACCGGGCATTCATAACACGGGCATTCATAACACGGGCATTCATAACCCGGGAGTACATAAACCGGGCATTCATAACCGGGCATTCATAACCCGGGCATTCATAACCGGGCATTCATAACACGGGCATTCATAACCCGGGAGTACATAACCCAGGCATTCATAACTGGGCATTCATAACCCGGGCATTCATAACCCGGACATTCATAACCAGGCATTCATAACCCGGGCATTCATAACCGGGCATTCATAACCCGGACATTCATAACCAGGCATTCATAACCCGGGCATTCATAACCGGGCATTCATAACCCGGACATTCATAACCCGGACATTCATAACCGGGCCATTCATAACCCGGACATTCATAACCCGGACATTCATAACCGGGACATTCATAACCCGGACATTCATAACCCGTGCATTCATAACCGGGACATTCCTAACCAGGGCATTCACAACCGGGCATTCATAACCCGGGAGTACATAACCGGGCATTCATAAGCGGGCATTCATAACCCGGGCATTCATAACCGGGCATTAATAACCGGGCATTCATAACCCGGGCATTCATAACCAGGCATTCATAACCGGGCATTCATAACCCGGACATTCATAACCAGGCATTCATAACCTGGGCATTCATAACCCGGACATTCATAACCCGGGAGTACATAACTCGGGCATTCATAACCCGGGCATTCATAACAGGGCATTCATAACCCAGGCATTCATAACCCGGGCATTCATAACCCATGCATTCATAACCCAGACAATCATAACCGGGCATTCATAACCCGGGCATTCATAACCAGGCATTCATAACCCGGGAGTACATAACCCGGGCATTCATAACCCAGGCATTCATGACCGGGCATTCATAACCCGGACATTCATAACCGGGCATTCATAACCCGGGCATTCATAAACGGGACATTCATAACCGGGCATTCATGACCCGGGCATTCATAACCCGGGCATTCATAACCCGGGCATTCATAACCGGGCATTCATAACCGGGCATTCATAACCCGGGCATTCATAACCCGGGCATACATAACCCGGACATTCATAACCGGGCATTCGTAACCTGGGCATTCATAACCCGGGCATTCATAACCCGGGCATTCATAGTCCGGACATTCATAACCGGGCATTCATAACATGGGCATTCATAACCCGGGCATTCATAACCGGGCATTCATAACCCGGGCATTCATAACCCGGACATTCATAACCGGGCATTCATAACCCGGGCATTCATAACCCGGACATTCATAACCCGGGCATTCATAACCCGGACATTCATAACCGGGCATTCATAACCCGGGCATTCATAACCGGGCATTCATAACCCGGGCATTCATAACCGGGCTTTCATAACCCGGGCATTCATAACACGGGCATTCATAACCGGGCATTCATAACACGGGCATTCATAACACGGGCATTCATAACCCGGGAGTACATAAACCGGGCATTCATAACCGGGCATTCATAACCCGGGCATTCATAACCGGGCATTCATAACACGGGCATTCATAACCCGGGAGTACATAACCCAGGCATTCATAACTGGGCATTCATAACCCGGGCATTCATAACCCGGACATTCATAACCCGGGCATTCATAACCCGGACATTCATAACCAGGCATTCATAACCCGGGCATTCATAACCGGGCATTCATAACCCGGACATTCATAACCAGGCATTCATAACCCGGGCATTCATAACCGGGCATTCATAACCCGGACATTCATAACCCGGACATTCATAACCGGGCCATTCATAACCCGGACATTCATAACCCGGACATTCATAACCGGGACATTCATAACCCGGACATTCATAACCCGTGCATTCATAACCGGGACATTCCTAACCAGGGCATTCACAACCGGGCATTCATAACCCGGGAGTACATAACCGGGCATTCATAAGCGGGCATTCATAACCCGGGCATTCATAACCGGGCATTAATAACCGGGCATTCATAACCCGGGCATTCATAACCAGGCATTCATAACCGGGCATTCATAACCCGGACATTCATAACCAGGCATTCATAACCTGGGCATTCATAACCCGGACATTCATAACCCGGGAGTACATAACTCGGGCATTCATAACCCGGGCATTCATAACAGGGCATTCATAACCCAGGCATTCATAACCCGGGCATTCATAACCCATGCATTCATAACCCAGACAATCATAACCGGGCATTCATAACCCGGGCATTCATAACCAGGCATTCATAACCCGGGAGTACATAACCGGGGCATTCATAACCCAGGCATTCATGACCGGGCATTCATAACCCGGGCATTCATAAACGTGACATTCATAACCGGGCATTCATGACCCGGGCATTCATAACCCGGGCATTCATAACCCGGGCATTCATAACCGGGCATTCATAACCGGGCATTCATAACCCGGGCATTCATAACCCGGGCATACATAACCCGGACATTCATAACCGGGCATTCGTAACCTGGGCATTCATAACCCGGGCATTCATAACCCGGGCATTCATAGTCCGGACATTCATAACCGGGCATTCATAACATGGGCATTCATAACCCGGGCATTCATAACCGGGCATTCATAACCCGGGCATTCATAGTCCGGACATTCATAACCGGGCATTCATAACCCGGACATCCATAACCCGTGCATTCATAACCGGGACATTCATAACCGGGACATTCATAACCAGGGCATTCATAACCTGCACATTCAAAACCCGGACATTCATAACCCGGACATTCATAACCCGGGCATTCATAACCCGGACATTCATAACCGGGACATTCATAACCGGGACATTCATAACCAGGGCATTCATAACCCGGACATTCCAAACCCGGACATTCATAACCCAGACATTCAGAACCGGGCATTCATAACCCGGGCATTCATAACCCGGACATTCGTAACCGGGCATTCATAACCCGGACATTCATAACCCGGGCATTCATAACCGGGCATTCATAACCCGGACATTCATAACCCGGGCATTCATAACCCAGACATTCATAACCGGGCATTCATAACCGGGCATACATAACCCGGGAGTACATAACCGGGCATTCATAACCCGGGCATTCATAACCCGGACATTCATAACCCGGGCATTCATAACCCGGGCATTCATAACCCGGACATTCATAACCAGGCATTCATAACCCGGGCATTCATAACCCGGACATTCATAACCCGGGCATTCATAACCCGGGCATTCATAACACGGGCATTCATAACCGGGCATTCATAACACGGGCATTCATAACCCGGGAGTACATAACCCGGGCATTCATAACCCGGGCATTCATAACCCGGACATTCATAACCGGGCATTCATAGTCGGGCATTCATAACCCGGGCATTCATAGTCCGGACATTCATAACCGGGCATTCATAACCCGGAGATCCATAACCCGTGCATTCATAACCGGGACATTCATAACCGGGACATTCATAACCTGGGCATTCATAACCCGCACATTCAAAACCCGGACATTCATAACCCGGACATTCAGAACCGGGCATTCATAACCCGGGCATTCATAACCCGGACATTCATAACCGGGACATTCATAACCGGGACATTCATAACCAGGGCATTCATAACCCGGACATTCATAACCCGGACATTCGTAACCGGGCATTCATAACCCGGACATTCATAACCCGGGCATTCATAACCCGGACATTCATAACCGGGCATTCATAACCGGGCATTCATAACCCGGGAGTACATAACCGGGCATTCATAACCCGGGCATTCATAACCCGGACATTCATAACCCGGGCATTCATAACCCGGACATTCATAACCCGGGCATTCATAACCGGGCATTCATAACCCGGACATTCATAACCCGGGCATTCATAACCGGGCATTCATAACCCGGGCATTCATAACCGGGCATTCATAACCCGGACATTCATAACCCGGGCATTCATAACCGGGCATTCATAACCCGGACATTCATAACCCGGACATTCATAACCCGGACATTCATAACCCGGGCATTCATAACCCGGACATTCATAACCCGGGCATTCATAACCGGGCATTCATAACCCGGACATTCATAACCCGGGCATTCATAACCCGGACATTCATAACCGGGCATTCATAACCGGGCATTCATAACCCGGGAGTACATAACCGGGCATTCATAACCCGGGCATTCATAACCCGGACATTCATAACCCGGGCATTCATAACCCGGGCATTCATAACCCGGACATTCATAACCCGGCATTCATAACCCGGGCATTCATAACCGGGCATTCATAACCCGGGCATTCATAACCCGGGCATTCATAACACGGGCATTCATAACCGGGCATTCATAACACGGGCATTCATAACCCGGGAGTACATAACCCGGGCATTCATAACCCGGGCATTCATAACCCGGACATTCATAACCGGGCATTCATAACCCGGGCATTCATAACCCGGACATTCATAACCCGGGCATTCATAACCCGGACATTCATAACCGGGCATTCATAACCCGGGCATTCATAACCGGGCTTTCATAACCCGGGCATTCATAACACAGGCATTTATAACCGGGCATTCATAACACGAGCATTCATAACACGGGCATTCATAACCCGGGAGTACATAAACCGGGCATTCATAACCGGGCATTCATAACCCGGGCATTCATAACCGGGCATTCATAACACGGGCATTCATAACCCGGGAGTACATAACCCAGGCATTCATAACTGGGCATTCATAACCCGGGCATTCATAACCCGGACATTCATAACCCGGGCATTCATAACCCGGACATTCATAACCAGGCATTCATAACCCGGGCATTCATAACCGGGCATTCATAACCCGGACATTCATAACCCGGGCATTCATAACCCGGACATTCATAACCAGGCATTCATAACCCGGGCATTCATAACCGGGCATTCATAACCCGGACATTCATAACCCGGACATTCATAACCGGGCCATTCATAACCCGGACATTCATAACCCGGACATTCATAACCGGGACATTCATAACCCGGACATTCATAACCCGTGCATTCATAACCGGGACATTCCTAACCAGGGCATTCATAACCGGGCATTCATAACCCGGGAGTACATAACCGGGCATTCATAAGCGGGCATTCATAACCCGGGCATTCATAACCCGGGAGTACATAACCTGGGCATTCATAACCGGGCATTAATAACCGGGCATTCATAACCCGGGCATTCATAACCAGGCATTCATAACCGGGCATTCATAACCCGGACATTCATAACCGGGCCATTCATAACCCGGACATTCATAACCCGGACATTCATAACCGGGCCATTCATAACCCGGACATTCATAACCCGGACATTCATAACCGGGACATTCATAACCGGGACATTCATAACCCGTGCGTTCATAACCGGGACATTCCTAACCAGGGCATTCATAACCGGGCATTCATAACCCGGGAGTACATAACCGGGCATTCATAAGCGGGCATTCATAACCCGGGCATTCATAACCCGGGAGTACATAACCTGGGCATTCATAACCGGGCATTAATAACCGGGCATTCATAACCCGGGCATTCATAACCAGGCATTCATAACCGGGCATTCATAACCCGGACATTCATAACCGGGCCATTCATAACCCGGACATTCATAACCCGGACATTCATAACCGGGACATTCATAACCGGGACATTCATAACCCGTGCGTTCATAACCGGGACATTCAAAACCCGGACATTCCTAACCGGGCATTCATAACCCGGACATTCATGACCCGGGCATTCATAACCCAGGCATTCATAACCCGGACATTCAAAACCCGGACATTCATAACCCGGACATTCATAACCGGGCATTCATAACCCGGGCATTCATAACCCGGACATTCCTAACTGGGCATTCATAACCCGGACATTCATGACCCGGGCATTCATAACCCGGGCATTCATAACCCGGACATTCATAACCCGGGCATTCATAACCCGGACACTCATAACCGGGCCAGGGCATTCATAACCCGGACACTCATAACCGGGCCATTCATAACCCGGACATTCATAACCCGGACATTCATAACCCGGGCATTCATAACCCGGGAGCACATAACCCGGGCATTCATAACCAGGGCATTCATAACTCGGGCATTCATAACCCAGGCATTCATAACCGGGCATTCATAACCCGGACATTCATAACCTGGCATTCGTAACCTGGGCATTCATAACCCGGGCATTCATAACCCAGGCATTCATAATCGGGCATTCATAACCCAGGCATTCATAACCGGGGAGTACATAACCCGGGCATTCATAACTGGGCATTCATAACCCGGGCATTCATAACCCGGGCATTCATAAACCAGGCATTCATGACCGGGCATTCATAACCCGGGTATTCATAACCGGGCATTCATAACCCGGGAATTCATAACCCGGGCATTCATAACCCAGGCATTCATAACCGGGCATTCATAACCCGGAAATTCATAACCGGGCATTCATAACCTGGGCATTCATAACCCGGACATTCATAACCCGGGAGTACATAACTCGGGCATTCACAACCCGGGCATTCATAACAGGGCATTCATAACCCAGGCATTCATAACCCGGGCATTCATAACCAGGGCATTCATAACTCGGGCATTCATAACCCAGGCATTCATAACCGGGCATTCATAACCCGGACATTCATAACCTGGCATTCGTAACCTGGGCATTCATAACCCGGGCATTCATAACCCAGGCATTCATAATCGGGCATTCATAACCCGGGAGTACATAACCCGGGCATTCATAACCCAGGCATTCATGACCGGGCATTCATAACCCGGACATTCATAACCGGGCATTCATAACCCGGGCATTCATAACCAGGACATTCATAACCGGGCATTCATGACCCGGGCATTCATAACCCGGGCATTCATAACCCGGGCATTCATAACCCGGACATTCATAACCCGGGCATTCATAACCCGGACACTCATAACCGGGCCAGGGCATTCATAACCCGGACACTCATAACCGGGCCATTCATAACCCGGACATTCATAACCCGGACATTCATAACCCGGGCATTCATAACCTGGGAGCACATAACCCGGGCATTCATAACCAGGGCATTCATAACTCGGGCATTCATAACCCAGGCATTCATAACCGGGCATTCATAACCCGGACATTCATAACCTGGCATTCGTAACCTGGGCATTCATAACCCGGGCATTCATAACCCAGGCATTCATAATCGGGCATTCATAACATGGGCATTCATAACCCGGGCATTCATAACCGGGCATTCATAACCCGGACATCCATAACCCGTGCATTCATAACCGGGACATTCATAACCGGGACATTCATAACCAGGGCATTCATAACCCGCACATTCAAAACCCGGACATTCATAACCCGGACATTCAGAACCGGGCATTCATAACCCGGGCATTCATAACCCGGACATTCATAACCGGGACATTCATAACCCGGACATTCATAACCAGGGCATTCATAACCCGGACATTCCAAACCCGGACATTCATAACCCAGACATTCAGAACCGGGCATTCATAACCCGGGCATTCATAACCCGGACATTCGTAACCGGGCATTCATAACCCGGACATTCATAACCCGGGCATTCATAACCGGGCATTCATAACCCAGACATTCATAACCCGGGCATTCATAACCCAGACATTCATAACCGGGCATTCATAACCGGGCATTCATAACCCGGGAGTACATAACCGGGCATTCATAAACGGGACATTCATAACCGGGCATTCATGACCCGGGCATTCATAACCCGGGCATTCATAACCGGGCATTCATAACCGGGCATTCATAACCCGGGCATTCATAACCCGGGCATACATAACCCGGACATTCATAACCGGGCATTCGTAACCTGGGCATTCATAACCTGGGCATTCATAACCCGGGCATTCATAACCCGGGCATTCATAACCCGGGCATTCATAACCCAGGCATTCATGACCGGGCATTCATAACCCGGACATTCATAACCGGGCATTCATAACATGGGCATTCATAACCCTGGCATTCATAACCGGGCATTCATAACCCGGGAATTCATAACCCGGGCATTCATAACCCAGGCATTCATAACCGGGCATTCATAACCCGGACATTCATAACCAGGCATTCATAACCTGGGCATTCATAACCCGGACATTCATAACCCGGGAGTACATAACTCGGGCATTCATAACCCGGGCATTCATGACCGGGCATTCATAACCCGGACATTCATAACCGGGCATTCATAACCCGGGCATTCATAGTCCGGACATTCATAACCGGGCATTCATAACATGGGCATTCATAACCCGGGCATTCATAACCGGGCATTCATAACCCGGGCATTCATAGTCCGGACATTCATAACCGGGCATTCATAACCCGGACATCCATAACCCGTGCATTCATAACCGGGACATTCATAACCGGGACATTCATAACCAGGGCATTCATAACCCGCACATTCAAAACCCGGACATTCATAACCCGGACATTCAGAACCGGGCATTCATAACCCGGGCATTCATAACCCGGACATTCATAACCGGGACATTCATAACCGGGACATTCATAACCAGGGCATTCATAACCCGGACATTCCAAACCCGGACATTCATAACCCAGACATTCAGAACCGGGCATTCATAACCCGGGCATTCATAACCCGGACATTCGTAACCGGGCATTCATAACCCGGACATTCATAACCCGGACATTCATAACCGGGCATTCATAACCCGGGCATTCATAGTCCGGACATTCATAACCGGGCATTCATAACATGGGCATTCATAACCCGGGCATTCATAACCGGGCATTCATAACCCGGGCATTCATAGTCCGGACATTCATAACCGGGCATTCATAACCCGGACATCCATAACCCGTGCATTCATAACCGGGACATTCATAACCGGGACATTCATAACCAGGGCATTCATAACCCGCACATTCAAAACCCGGACATTCATAACCCGGACATTCAGAACCGGGCATTCATAACCCGGGCATTCATAACCCGGACATTCATAACCGGGACATTCATAACCGGGACATTCATAACCAGGGCATTCATAACCCGGACATTCCAAACCCGGACATTCATAACCCAGACATTCAGAACCGGGCATTCATAACCCGGGCATTCATAACCCGGACATTCGTAACCGGGCATTCATAACCCGGACATTCATAACCCGGGCATTCATAACCGGGACATTCATAACCAGGGCATTCATAACCCGCACATTCAAAACCCGGACATTCATAACCCGGACATTCATAACCGGGCATTCATAACCCGGGCATTCATAACCCGGACATTCATAACCGGGACATTCATAACCGGGACATTCATAACCAGGGCATTCATAACCCGGACATTCCAAACCCGGACATTCATAACCCAGACATTCAGAACCGGGCATTCATAACCCGGGCATTCATAACCCGGACATTCGTAACCGGGCATTCATAACCCGGACATTCATAACCCGGGCATTCATAACCGGGCATTCATAACCCAGACATTCATAACCCGGGCATTCATAACCCAGACATTAATAACCGGGCATTCATAACCGGGCATTCATAACCCGGGAGTACATAACCGGGCATTCATAACCCGGGCATTCATAACCCGGACATTCATAACCCGGGCATTCATAACCCGGGCATTCATAACCCGGACATTCATAACCAGGCATTCATAACCCGGGCATTCATAACCGGGCATTCATAACCCGGGCATTCATAACCCGGGCATTCATAACACGGGCATTCATAACCCGGGAGTACATAACCCGGGCATTCATAACCCGGGCATTCATAACCCGGACATTCATAACCCGGGCATTCATAGTCGGGCATTCATAACCCGGGCATTCATAGTCCGGACATTCATAACCGGGCATTCATAACCCGGAGATCCATAACCCGTGCATTCATAACCGGGACATTCATAACCGGGACATTCATAACCTGGGCATTCATAACCCGCACATTCAAAACCCGGACATTCAGAACCGGGCATTCATAACCCGGGCATTCATAACCCGGACATTCATAACCGGGACATTCATAACCGGGACATTCATAACCAGGGCATTCATAACCCGGACATTCCAAACCCGGACATTCATAACCCAGACATTCAGAACCGGGCATTCATAACCCGGGCATTCATAACCCGGACATTCGTAACCGGGCATTCATAACCCGGACATTCATAACCCGGGCATTCATAACCGGGCATTCATAACCCGGACATTCATAACCCGGGCATTCATAACCCGGACATTCATAACCGGGCATTCATAACCGGGCATTCATAACACGGGCATTCACAACCGGGCATTCATAACCCGGGAGTACATAACCGGGCATTCATAAGCGGGCATTCATAACCCGGGCATTCATAACCGGGCATTAATAACCGGGCATTCATAACCCGGGCATTCATAACCAGGCATTCATAACCGGGCATTCATAACCCAGGCATTCATAACCCGGGCATTCATAACCCATGCATTCATAACCCAGACAATCATAACCGGGCATTCATAACCCGGGCATTCATAACCAGGCATTCATAACCCGGGAGTACATAACCCGGGCATTCATAACCCAGGCATTCATGACCGGGCATTCATAACCCGGACATTCATAACCGGGCATTCATAACCCGGGCATTCATAAACGGGACATTCATAACCGGGCATTCATGACCCGGGCATTCATAACCCGGGCATTCATAACCCGGGCATTCATAACCGGGCATTCATAACCGGGCATTCATAACCCGGGCATTCATAACCCGGGCATACATAACCCGGACATTCATAACCGGGCATTCGTAACCTGGGCATTCATAACCCGGGCATTCATAACCCGGGCATTCATAGTCCGGACATTCATAACCGGGCATTCATAACATGGGCATTCATAACCCGGGCATTCATAACCGGGCATTCATAACCCGGGCATTCATAACCCGGACATTCATAACCGGGCATTCATAACCCGGGCATTCATAACCCGGACATTCATAACCCGGGCATTCATAACCCGGACATTCATAACCGGGCATTCATAACCCGGGCATTCATAACCGGGCATTCATAACCCGGGCATTCATAACCGGGCTTTCATAACCCGGGCATTCATAACACGGGCATTCATAACCGGGCATTCATAACACGGGCATTCATAACACGGGCATTCATAACCCGGGAGTACATAAACCGGGCATTCATAACCGGGCATTCATAACCCGGGCATTCATAACCGGGCATTCATAACACGGGCATTCATAACCCGGGAGTACATAACCCAGGCATTCATAACTGGGCATTCATAACCCGGGCATTCATAACCCGGACATTCATAACCCGGGCATTCATAACCCGGACATTCATAACCAGGCATTCATAACCCGGGCATTCATAACCGGGCATTCATAACCCGGACATTCATAACCAGGCATTCATAACCCGGGCATTCATAACCGGGCATTCATAACCCGGACATTCATAACCCGGACATTCATAACCGGGCCATTCATAACCCGGACATTCATAACCCGGACATTCATAACCGGGACATTCATAACCCGGACATTCATAACCCGTGCATTCATAACCGGGACATTCCTAACCATGGCATTCACAACCGGGCATTCATAACCCGGGAGTACATAACCGGGCATTCATAAGCGGGCATTCATAACCCGGGCATTCATAACCGGGCATTAATAACCGGGCATTCATAACCCGGGCATTCATAACCAGGCATTCATAACCGGGCATTCATAACCCGGACATTCATAACCAGGCATTCATAACCTGGGCATTCATAACCCGGACATTCATAACCCGGGAGTACATAACTCGGGCATTCATAACCCGGGCATTCATAACAGGGCATTCATAACCCAGGCATTCATAACCCGGGCATTCATAACCCATGCATTCATAACCCAGACAATCATAACCGGGCATTCATAACCCGGGCATTCATAACCAGGCATTCATAACCCGGGAGTACATAACCGGGGCATTCATAACCCAGGCATTCATGACCGGGCATTCATAACCCGGACATTCATAACCGGGCATTCATAACCCGGGCATTCATAAACGTGACATTCATAACCGGGCATTCATGACCCGGGCATTCATAACCCGGGCATTCATAACCCGGGCATTCATAACCGGGCATTCATAACCGGGCATTCATAACCCGGGCATTCATAACCCGGGCATACATAACCCGGACATTCATAACCGGGCATTCGTAACCTGGGCATTCATAACCCGGGCATTCATAACCCGGGCATTCATAGTCCGGACATTCATAACCGGGCATTCATAACATGGGCATTCATAACCCGGGCATTCATAACCGGGCATTCATAACCCGGGCATTCATAGTCCGGACATTCATAACCGGGCATTCATAACCCGGACATCCATAACCCGTGCATTCATAACCGGGACATTCATAACCGGGACATTCATAACCAGGGCATTCATAACCTGCACATTCAAAACCCGGACATTCATAACCCGGACATTCATAACCCGGGCATTCATAACCCGGACATTCATAACCGGGACATTCATAACCGGGACATTCATAACCAGGGCATTCATAACCCGGACATTCCAAACCCGGACATTCATAACCCAGACATTCAGAACCGGGCATTCATAACCCGGGCATTCATAACCCGGACATTCGTAACCGGGCATTCATAACCCGGACATTCATAACCCGGGCATTCATAACCGGGCATTCATAACCCGGACATTCATAACCCGGGCATTCATAACCCAGACATTCATAACCGGGCATTCATAACCGGGCATACATAACCCGGGAGTACATAACCGGGCATTCATAACCCGGGCATTCATAACCCGGACATTCATAACCCGGGCATTCATAACCCGGGCATTCATAACCCGGACATTCATAACCAGGCATTCATAACCCGGGCATTCATAACCCGGACATTCATAACCCGGGCATTCATAACCCGGGCATTCATAACACGGGCATTCATAACCGGGCATTCATAACACGGGCATTCATAACCCGGGAGTACATAACCCGGGCATTCATAACCCGGGCATTCATAACCCGGACATTCATAACCGGGCATTCATAGTCGGGCATTCATAACCCGGGCATTCATAGTCCGGACATTCATAACCGGGCATTCATAACCCGGAGATCCATAACCCGTGCATTCATAACCGGGACATTCATAACCGGGACATTCATAACCTGGGCATTCATAACCCGCACATTCAAAACCCGGACATTCATAACCCGGACATTCAGAACCGGGCATTCATAACCCGGGCATTCATAACCCGGACATTCATAACCGGGACATTCATAACCGGGACATTCATAACCAGGGCATTCATAACCCGGACATTCCAAACCCGGACATTCATAACCCAGACATTCAGAACCGGGCATTCATAACCCGGGCATTCATAACCCGGACATTCGTAACCGGGCATTCATAACCCGGACATTCATAACCCGGGCATTCATAACCCGGACATTCATAACCGGGCATTCATAACCGGGCATTCATAACCCGGGAGTACATAACCGGGCATTCATAACCCGGGCATTCATAACCCGGACATTCATAACCCGGGCATTCATAACCCG
The DNA here is from genome assembly GCF_037043375.1 of Chiloscyllium plagiosum. Taxonomy (NCBI): domain Eukaryota; kingdom Metazoa; phylum Chordata; class Chondrichthyes; order Orectolobiformes; family Hemiscylliidae; genus Chiloscyllium; species Chiloscyllium plagiosum. The sequence goes on from NW_028270170.1 coordinate 4,149,365, forward strand.
GACATTCATAACCCGGGCATTCATAACCGGGCATTCATAACCCGGACATTCATAACCCGGGCATTCATAACCGGGCATTCATAACCCGGGCATTCATAACCGGGCATTCATAACCCGGACATTCATAACCCGGGCATTCATAACCGGGCATTCATAACCCGGACATTCATAACCCGGACATTCATAACCCGGACATTCATAACCCGGGCATTCATAACCCGGACATTCATAACCCGGGCATTCATAACCGGGCATTCATAACCCGGACATTCATAACCCGGGCATTCATAACCCGGACATTCATAACCGGGCATTCATAACCAGGGCATTCATAACTCGGGCATTCATAACCCAGGCATTCATAACCGGGCATTCATAACCCGGACATTCATAACCTGGCATTCGTAACCTGGGCATTCATAACCCGGGCATTCATAACCCAGGCATTCATAATCGGGCATTCATAACCCGGGAGTACATAACCCGGGCATTCATAACCCAGGCATTCATGACCGGGCATTCATAACCCGGACATTCATAACCGGGCATTCATAACCCGGGCATTCATAACCAGGACATTCATAACCGGGCATTCATGACCCGGGCATTCATAACCCGGGCATTCATAACCCGGGCATTCATAACCTGGACATTCATAACCCGGGCATTCATAACCCGGACACTCATAACCGGGCCAGGGCATTCATAACCCGGACACTCATAACCGGGCCATTCATAACCCGGACATTCATAACCCGGACATTCATAACCCGGGCATTCATAACCTGGGAGCACATAACCCGGGCATTCATAACCAGGGCATTCATAACTCGGGCATTCATAACCCAGGCATTCATAACCGGGCATTCATAACCCGGACATTCATAACCTGGCATTCGTAACCTGGGCATTCATAACCCGGGCATTCATAACCCAGGCATTCATAATCGGGCATTCATAACATGGGCATTCATAACCCGGGCATTCATAACCGGGCATTCATAACCCGGGCATTCATAGTCCGGACATTCATAACCGGGCATTCATAACCCGGACATCCATAACCCGTGCATTCATAACCGGGACATTCATAACCGGGACATTCATAACCAGGGCATTCATAACCCGCACATTCAAAACCCGGACATTCATAACCCGGACATTCAGAACCGGGCATTCATAACCCGGGCATTCATAACCCGGACATTCATAACCGGGACATTCATAACCCGGACATTCATAACCAGGGCATTCATAACCCGGACATTCCAAACCCGGACATTCATAACCCAGACATTCAGAACCGGGCATTCATAACCCGGGCATTCATAACCCGGACATTCGTAACCGGGCATTCATAACCCGGACATTCATAACCCGGGCATTCATAACCGGGCATTCATAACCCAGACATTCATAACCCGGGCATTCATAACCCAGACATTCATAACCGGGCATTCATAACCGGGCATTCATAACCCGGGAGTACATAACCGGGCATTCATAAACGGGACATTCATAACCGGGCATTCATGACCCGGGCATTCATAACCCGGGCATTCATAACCGGGCATTCATAACCGGGCATTCATAACCCGGGCATTCATAACCCGGGCATACATAACCCGGACATTCATAACCGGGCATTCGTAACCTGGGCATTCATAACCTGGGCATTCATAACCCGGGCATTCATAACCCGGGCATTCATAACCCGGGCATTCATAACCCAGGCATTCATGACCGGGCATTCATAACCCGGACATTCATAACCGGGCATTCATAACATGGGCATTCATAACCCTGGCATTCATAACCGGGCATTCATAACCCGGGAATTCATAACCCGGGCATTCATAACCCAGGCATTCATAACCGGGCATTCATAACCCGGACATTCATAACCAGGCATTCATAACCTGGGCATTCATAACCCGGACATTCATAACCCGGGAGTACATAACTCGGGCATTCATAACCCGGGCATTCATGACCGGGCATTCATAACCCGGACATTCATAACCGGGCATTCATAACCCGGGCATTCATAGTCCGGACATTCATAACCGGGCATTCATAACATGGGCATTCATAACCCGGGCATTCATAACCGGGCATTCATAACCCGGGCATTCATAGTCCGGACATTCATAACCGGGCATTCATAACCCGGACATCCATAACCCGTGCATTCATAACCGGGACATTCATAACCGGGACATTCATAACCAGGGCATTCATAACCCGCACATTCAAAACCCGGACATTCATAACCCGGACATTCAGAACCGGGCATTCATAACCCGGGCATTCATAACCCGGACATTCATAACCGGGACATTCATAACCGGGACATTCATAACCAGGGCATTCATAACCCGGACATTCCAAACCCGGACATTCATAACCCAGACATTCAGAACCGGGCATTCATAACCCGGGCATTCATAACCCGGACATTCGTAACCGGGCATTCATAACCCGGACATTCATAACCCGGACATTCATAACCGGGCATTCATAACCCGGGCATTCATAGTCCGGACATTCATAACCGGGCATTCATAACATGGGCATTCATAACCCGGGCATTCATAACCGGGCATTCATAACCCGGGCATTCATAGTCCGGACATTCATAACCGGGCATTCATAACCCGGACATCCATAACCCGTGCATTCATAACCGGGACATTCATAACCGGGACATTCATAACCAGGGCATTCATAACCCGCACATTCAAAACCCGGACATTCATAACCCGGACATTCAGAACCGGGCATTCATAACCCGGGCATTCATAACCCGGACATTCATAACCGGGACATTCATAACCGGGACATTCATAACCAGGGCATTCATAACCCGGACATTCCAAACCCGGACATTCATAACCCAGACATTCAGAACCGGGCATTCATAACCCGGGCATTCATAACCCGGACATTCGTAACCGGGCATTCATAACCCGGACATTCATAACCCGGGCATTCATAACCGGGACATTCATAACCAGGGCATTCATAACCCGCACATTCAAAACCCGGACATTCATAACCCGGACATTCATAACCGGGCATTCATAACCCGGGCATTCATAACCCGGACATTCATAACCGGGACATTCATAACCGGGACATTCATAACCAGGGCATTCATAACCCGGACATTCCAAACCCGGACATTCATAACCCAGACATTCAGAACCGGGCATTCATAACCCGGGCATTCATAACCCGGACATTCGTAACCGGGCATTCATAACCCGGACATTCATAACCCGGGCATTCATAACCGGGCATTCATAACCCAGACATTCATAACCCGGGCATTCATAACCCAGACATTAATAACCGGGCATTCATAACCGGGCATTCATAACCCGGGAGTACATAACCGGGCATTCATAACCCGGGCATTCATAACCCGGACATTCATAACCCGGGCATTCATAACCCGGGCATTCATAACCCGGACATTCATAACCAGGCATTCATAACCCGGGCATTCATAACCGGGCATTCATAACCCGGGCATTCATAACCCGGGCATTCATAACCCGGGAGTACATAACCCGGGCATTCATAACCCGGGCATTCATAACCCGGACATTCATAACCCGGGCATTCATAGTCGGGCATTCATAACCCGGGCATTCATAGTCCGGACATTCATAACCGGGCATTCATAACCCGGAGATCCATAACCCGTGCATTCATAACCGGGACATTCATAACCGGGACATTCATAACCTGGGCATTCATAACCCGCACATTCAAAACCCGGACATTCAGAACCGGGCATTCATAACCCGGGCATTCATAACCCGGACATTCATAACCGGGACATTCATAACCGGGACATTCATAACCAGGGCATTCATAACCCGGACATTCCAAACCCGGACATTCATAACCCAGACATTCAGAACCGGGCATTCATAACCCGGGCATTCATAACCCGGACATTCGTAACCGGGCATTCATAACCCGGACATTCATAACCCGGGCATTCATAACCGGGCATTCATAACCCGGACATTCATAACCCGGGCATTCATAACCCGGACATTCATAACCGGGCATTCATAACCGGGCATTCATAACACGGGCATTCACAACCGGGCATTCATAACCCGGGAGTACATAACCGGGCATTCATAAGCGGGCATTCATAACCCGGGCATTCATAACCGGGCATTAATAACCGGGCATTCATAACCCGGGCATTCATAACCAGGCATTCATAACCGGGCATTCATAACCCAGGCATTCATAACCCGGGCATTCATAACCCATGCATTCATAACCCAGACAATCATAACCGGGCATTCATAACCCGGGCATTCATAACCAGGCATTCATAACCCGGGAGTACATAACCCGGGCATTCATAACCCAGGCATTCATGACCGGGCATTCATAACCCGGACATTCATAACCGGGCATTCATAACCCGGGCATTCATAAACGGGACATTCATAACCGGGCATTCATGACCCGGGCATTCATAACCCGGGCATTCATAACCCGGGCATTCATAACCGGGCATTCATAACCGGGCATTCATAACCCGGGCATTCATAACCCGGGCATACATAACCCGGACATTCATAACCGGGCATTCGTAACCTGGGCATTCATAACCCGGGCATTCATAACCCGGGCATTCATAGTCCGGACATTCATAACCGGGCATTCATAACATGGGCATTCATAACCCGGGCATTCATAACCGGGCATTCATAACCCGGGCATTCATAACCCGGACATTCATAACCGGGCATTCATAACCCGGGCATTCATAACCCGGACATTCATAACCCGGGCATTCATAACCCGGACATTCATAACCGGGCATTCATAACCCGGGCATTCATAACCGGGCATTCATAACCCGGGCATTCATAACCGGGCTTTCATAACCCGGGCATTCATAACACGGGCATTCATAACCGGGCATTCATAACACGGGCATTCATAACACGGGCATTCATAACCCGGGAGTACATAAACCGGGCATTCATAACCGGGCATTCATAACCCGGGCATTCATAACCGGGCATTCATAACACGGGCATTCATAACCCGGGAGTACATAACCCAGGCATTCATAACTGGGCATTCATAACCCGGGCATTCATAACCCGGACATTCATAACCCGGGCATTCATAACCCGGACATTCATAACCAGGCATTCATAACCCGGGCATTCATAACCGGGCATTCATAACCCGGACATTCATAACCAGGCATTCATAACCCGGGCATTCATAACCGGGCATTCATAACCCGGACATTCATAACCCGGACATTCATAACCGGGCCATTCATAACCCGGACATTCATAACCCGGACATTCATAACCGGGACATTCATAACCCGGACATTCATAACCCGTGCATTCATAACCGGGACATTCCTAACCATGGCATTCACAACCGGGCATTCATAACCCGGGAGTACATAACCGGGCATTCATAAGCGGGCATTCATAACCCGGGCATTCATAACCGGGCATTAATAACCGGGCATTCATAACCCGGGCATTCATAACCAGGCATTCATAACCGGGCATTCATAACCCGGACATTCATAACCAGGCATTCATAACCTGGGCATTCATAACCCGGACATTCATAACCCGGGAGTACATAACTCGGGCATTCATAACCCGGGCATTCATAACAGGGCATTCATAACCCAGGCATTCATAACCCGGGCATTCATAACCCATGCATTCATAACCCAGACAATCATAACCGGGCATTCATAACCCGGGCATTCATAACCAGGCATTCATAACCCGGGAGTACATAACCGGGGCATTCATAACCCAGGCATTCATGACCGGGCATTCATAACCCGGACATTCATAACCGGGCATTCATAACCCGGGCATTCATAAACGTGACATTCATAACCGGGCATTCATGACCCGGGCATTCATAACCCGGGCATTCATAACCCGGGCATTCATAACCGGGCATTCATAACCGGGCATTCATAACCCGGGCATTCATAACCCGGGCATACATAACCCGGACATTCATAACCGGGCATTCGTAACCTGGGCATTCATAACCCGGGCATTCATAACCCGGGCATTCATAGTCCGGACATTCATAACCGGGCATTCATAACATGGGCATTCATAACCCGGGCATTCATAACCGGGCATTCATAACCCGGGCATTCATAGTCCGGACATTCATAACCGGGCATTCATAACCCGGACATCCATAACCCGTGCATTCATAACCGGGACATTCATAACCGGGACATTCATAACCAGGGCATTCATAACCTGCACATTCAAAACCCGGACATTCATAACCCGGACATTCATAACCCGGGCATTCATAACCCGGACATTCATAACCGGGACATTCATAACCGGGACATTCATAACCAGGGCATTCATAACCCGGACATTCCAAACCCGGACATTCATAACCCAGACATTCAGAACCGGGCATTCATAACCCGGGCATTCATAACCCGGACATTCGTAACCGGGCATTCATAACCCGGACATTCATAACCCGGGCATTCATAACCGGGCATTCATAACCCGGACATTCATAACCCGGGCATTCATAACCCAGACATTCATAACCGGGCATTCATAACCGGGCATACATAACCCGGGAGTACATAACCGGGCATTCATAACCCGGGCATTCATAACCCGGACATTCATAACCCGGGCATTCATAACCCGGGCATTCATAACCCGGACATTCATAACCAGGCATTCATAACCCGGGCATTCATAACCCGGACATTCATAACCCGGGCATTCATAACCCGGGCATTCATAACACGGGCATTCATAACCGGGCATTCATAACACGGGCATTCATAACCCGGGAGTACATAACCCGGGCATTCATAACCCGGGCATTCATAACCCGGACATTCATAACCGGGCATTCATAGTCGGGCATTCATAACCCGGGCATTCATAGTCCGGACATTCATAACCGGGCATTCATAACCCGGAGATCCATAACCCGTGCATTCATAACCGGGACATTCATAACCGGGACATTCATAACCTGGGCATTCATAACCCGCACATTCAAAACCCGGACATTCATAACCCGGACATTCAGAACCGGGCATTCATAACCCGGGCATTCATAACCCGGACATTCATAACCGGGACATTCATAACCGGGACATTCATAACCAGGGCATTCATAACCCGGACATTCCAAACCCGGACATTCATAACCCAGACATTCAGAACCGGGCATTCATAACCCGGGCATTCATAACCCGGACATTCGTAACCGGGCATTCATAACCCGGACATTCATAACCCGGGCATTCATAACCCGGACATTCATAACCGGGCATTCATAACCGGGCATTCATAACCCGGGAGTACATAACCGGGCATTCATAACCCGGGCATTCATAACCCGGACATTCATAACCCGGGCATTCATAACCCGGACATTCATAACCCGGGCATTCATAACCGGGCATTCATAACCCGGACATTCATAACCCGGGCATTCATAACCGGGCATTCATAACCCGGGCATTCATAACCGGGCATTCATAACCCGGACATTCATAACCCGGGCATTCATAACCGGGCATTCATAACCCGGACATTCATAACCCGGACATTCATAACCCGGACATTCATAACCCGGGCATTCATAACCCGGACATTCATAACCCGGGCATTCATAACCGGGCATTCATAACCCGGACATTCATAACCCGGGCATTCATAACCCGGACATTCATAACCGGGCATTCATAACCGGGCATTCATAACCCGGGAGTACATAACCGGGCATTCATAACCCGGGCATTCATAACCCGGACATTCATAACCCGGGCATTCATAACCCGGGCATTCATAACCCGGACATTCATAACCCGGCATTCATAACCCGGGCATTCATAACCGGGCATTCATAACCCGGGCATTCATAACCCGGGCATTCATAACACGGGCATTCATAACCGGGCATTCATAACACGGGCATTCATAACCCGGGAGTACATAACCCGGGCATTCATAACCCGGGCATTCATAACCCGGACATTCATAACCGGGCATTCATAACCCGGGCATTCATAACCCGGACATTCATAACCCGGGCATTCATAACCCGGACATTCATAACCGGGCATTCATAACCCGGGCATTCATAACCGGGCTTTCATAACCCGGGCATTCATAACACAGGCATTTATAACCGGGCATTCATAACACGAGCATTCATAACACGGGCATTCATAACCCGGGAGTACATAAACCGGGCATTCATAACCGGGCATTCATAACCCGGGCATTCATAACCGGGCATTCATAACACGGGCATTCATAACCCGGGAGTACATAACCCAGGCATTCATAACTGGGCATTCATAACCCGGGCATTCATAACCCGGACATTCATAACCCGGGCATTCATAACCCGGACATTCATAACCAGGCATTCATAACCCGGGCATTCATAACCGGGAATTCATAACCCGGACATTCATAACCCGGGCATTCATAACCCGGACATTCATAACCAGGCATTCATAACCCGGGCATTCATAACCGGGCATTCATAACCCGGACATTCATAACCCGGACATTCATAACCGGGCCATTCATAACCCGGACATTCATAACCCGGACATTCATAACCGGGACATTCATAACCCGGACATTCATAACCCGTGCATTCATAACCGGGACATTCCTAACCAGGGCATTCATAACCGGGCATTCATAACCCGGGAGTACATAACCGGGCATTCATAAGCGGGCATTCATAACCCGGGCATTCATAACCCGGGAGTACATAACCTGGGCATTCATAACCGGGCATTAATAACCGGGCATTCATAACCCGGGCATTCATAACCAGGCATTCATAACCGGGCATTCATAACCCGGACATTCATAACCGGGCCATTCATAACCCGGACATTCATAACCCGGACATTCATAACCGGGCCATTCATAACCCGGACATTCATAACCCGGACATTCATAACCGGGACATTCATAACCGGGACATTCATAACCCGTGCGTTCATAACCGGGACATTCCTAACCAGGGCATTCATAACCGGGCATTCATAACCCGGGAGTACATAACCGGGCATTCATAAGCGGGCATTCATAACCCGGGCATTCATAACCCGGGAGTACATAACCTGGGCATTCATAACCGGGCATTAATAACCGGGCATTCATAACCCGGGCATTCATAACCAGGCATTCATAACCGGGCATTCATAACCCGGACATTCATAACCGGGCCATTCATAACCCGGACATTCATAACCCGGACATTCATAACCGGGACATTCATAACCGGGACATTCATAACCCGTGCGTTCATAACCGGGACATTCAAAACCCGGACATTCCTAACCGGGCATTCATAACCCGGACATTCATGACCCGGGCATTCATAACCCAGGCATTCATAACCCGGACATTCAAAACCCGGACATTCATAACCCGGACATTCCTAACTGGGCATTCATAACCCGGACATTCATGACCCGGGCATTCATAACCCGGGCATTCATAACCCGGACATTCATAACCCGGGCATTCATAACCCGGACACTCATAACCGGGCCAGGGCATTCATAACCCGGACACTCATAACCGGGCCATTCATAACCCGGACATTCATAACCCGGACATTCATAACCCGGGCATTCATAACCCGGGAGCACATAACCCGGGCATTCATAACCAGGGCATTCATAACTCGGGCATTCATAACCCAGGCATTCATAACCGGGCATTCATAACCCGGACATTCATAACCTGGCATTCGTAACCTGGGCATTCATAACCCGGGCATTCATAACCCAGGCATTCATAATCGGGCATTCATAACCCGGGCATTCATAACCGGGGAGTACATAACCCGGGCATTCATAACTGGGCATTCATAACCCGGGCATTCATAACCCGGGCATTCATAAACCAGGCATTCATGACCGGGCATTCATAACCCGGGTATTCATAACCGGGCATTCATAACCCGGGAATTCATAACCCGGGCATTCATAACCCAGGCATTCATAACCGGGCATTCATAACCCGGAAATTCATAACCGGGCATTCATAACCTGGGCATTCATAACCCGGACATTCATAACCCGGGAGTACATAACTCGGGCATTCACAACCCGGGCATTCATAACAGGGCATTCATAACCCAGGCATTCATAACCCGGGCATTCATAACCAGGGCATTCATAACTCGGGCATTCATAACCCAGGCATTCATAACCGGGCATTCATAACCCGGACATTCATAACCTGGCATTCGTAACCTGGGCATTCATAACCCGGGCATTCATAACCCAGGCATTCATAATCGGGCATTCATAACCCGGGAGTACATAACCCGGGCATTCATAACCCAGGCATTCATGACCGGGCATTCATAACCCGGACATTCATAACCGGGCATTCATAACCCGGGCATTCATAACCGGGACATTCATAACCGGGCATTCATGACCCGGGCATTCATAACCCGGGCATTCATAACCCGGGCATTCATAACCCGGACATTCATAACCCGGGCATTCATAACCCGGACACTCATAACCGGGCCAGGGCATTCATAACCCGGACACTCATAACCGGGCCATTCATAACCCGGACATTCATAACCCGGACATTCATAACCCGGGCATTCATAACCTGGGAGCACATAACCCGGGCATTCATAACCAGGGCATTCATAACTCGGGCATTCATAACCCAGGCATTCATAACCGGGCATTCATAACCCGGACATTCATAACCTGGCATTCGTAACCTGGGCATTCATAACCCGGGCATTCATAACCCAGGCATTCATAATCGGGCATTCATAACATGGGCATTCATAACCCGGGCATTCATAACCGGGCATTCATAACCCGGGCATTCATAGTCCGGACATTCATAACCGGGCATTCATAACCCGGACATCCATAACCCGTGCATTCATAACCGGGACATTCATAACCGGGACATTCATAACCAGGGCATTCATAACCCGCACATTCAAAACCCGGACATTCATAACCCGGACATTCAGAACCGGGCATTCATAACCCGGGCATTCATAACCCGGACATTCATAACCGGGACATTCATAACCCGGACATTCATAACCAGGGCATTCATAACCCGGACATTCCAAACCCGGACATTCATAACCCAGACATTCAGAACCGGGCATTCATAACCCGGGCATTCATAACCCGGACATTCGTAACCGGGCATTCATAACCCGGACATTCATAACCCGGGCATTCATAACCGGGCATTCATAACCCAGACATTCATAACCCGGGCATTCATAACCCAGACATTCATAACCGGGCATTCATAACCGGGCATTCATAACCCGGGAGTACATAACCGGGCATTCATAAACGGGACATTCATAACCGGGCATTCATGACCCGGGCATTCATAACCCGGGCATTCATAACCGGGCATTCATAACCGGGCATTCATAACCCGGGCATTCATAACCCGGGCATACATAACCCGGACATTCATAACCGGGCATTCGTAACCTGGGCATTCATAACCTGGGCATTCATAACCCGGGCATTCATAACCCGGGCATTCATAACCCGGGCATTCATAACCCAGGCATTCATGACCGGGCATTCATAACCCGGACATTCATAACCGGGCATTCATAACATGGGCATTCATAACCCGGGCATTCATAACCGGGCATTCATAACCCGGGAATTCATAACCCGGGCATTCATAACCCAGGCATTCATAACCGGGCATTCATAACCCGGACATTCATAACCAGGCATTCATAACCTGGGCATTCATAACCCGGACATTCATAACCCGGGAGTACATAACTCGGGCATTCATAACCCGGGCATTCATGACCGGGCATTCATAACCCGGACATTCATAACCGGGCATTCATAACCCGGGCATTCATAGTCCGGACATTCATAACCGGGCATTCATAACATGGGCATTCATAACCCGGGCATTCATAACCGGGCATTCATAACCCGGGCATTCATAGTCCGGACATTCATAACCGGGCATTCATAACCCGGACATCCATAACCCGTGCATTCATAACCGGGACATTCATAACCGGGACATTCATAACCAGGGCATTCATAACCCGCACATTCAAAACCCGGACATTCATAACCCGGACATTCAGAACCGGGCATTCATAACCCGGGCATTCATAACCCGGACATTCATAACCGGGACATTCATAACCGGGACATTCATAACCAGGGCATTCATAACCCGCACATTCAAAACCCGGACATTCATAACCCAGACATTCAGAACCGGGCATTCATAACCCGGGCATTCATAACCCGGACATTCGTAACCGGGCATTCATAACCCGGACATTCATAACCCGGGCATTCATAACCGGGCATTCATAACCCAGACATTCATAACCCGGGCATTCATAACCCAGACATTAATAACCGGGCATTCATAACCGGGCATTCATAACCCGGGAGTACATAACCGGGCATTCATAACCCGGGCATTCATAACCCGGACATTCATAACCCGGGCATTCATAACTCGGGCATTCATAACCCGGACATTCATAACCAGGCATTCATAACCCGGGCATTCATAACCGGGCATTCATAACCCGGGCATTCATAACCCGGGCATTCATAACACGGGCATTCATAACCCGGGAGTACATAACCCGGGCATTCATAACCCGGGCATTCATAACCCGGACATTCATAACCCGGGCATTCATAGTCGGGCATTCATAACCCGGGCATTCATAGTCCGGACATTCATAACCGGGCATTCATAACCCGGAGATCCATAACCCGTGCATTCATAACCGGGACATTCATAACCGGGACATTCATAACCTGGGCATTCATAACCCGCACATTCAAAACCCGGACATTCAGAACCGGGCATTCATAACCCGGGCATTCATAACCCGGACATTCATAACCGGGACATTCATAACCGGGACATTCATAACCAGGGCATTCATAACCCGGACATTCCAAACCCGGACATTCATAACCCAGACATTCAGAACCGGGCATTCATAACCCGGGCATTCATAACCCGGACATTCGTAACCGGGCATTCATAACCCGGACATTCATAACCCGGGCATTCATAACCGGGCATTCATAACCCGGACATTCATAACCCGGGCATTCATAACCCGGACATTCATAACCGGGCATTCATAACCGGGCATTCATAACCCGGGCATTCACAACCGGGCATTCATAACCCGGGAGTACATAACCGGGCATTCATAAGCGGGCATTCATAACCCGGACATTCATAACCCGGGCATTCATAACCCGGGCATTCATAACCCGGACATTCATAACCAGGGCATTCATAACCCGGGCATTCATAACCCGGGCATTCATAACCCGGACATTCATAACCAGGGCATTCATAACCCGGACATTCATAACCAGGGCATTCATAACCCGGGCATTCATAACCCGGGCATTCATAACCCGGGAGTACATAACCGGGCATTCATAAGCGGGCATTCATAACCCGGACATTCATAACCCGGGCATTCATAACCCGGGCATTCATAACCCGGACATTCATAACCAGGGCATTCATAACCCGGGCATTCATAACCCGGGCATTCATAACCCGGGCATTCATAACCGGGCTTTCATAACCCGGGCATTCATAACCGGGCATTCATAACACGGGCATTCATAACACGGGCATTCATAACCCGGGAGTACATAAACCGGGCATTCATAACCGGGCATTCATAACCCGGGCATTCATAACCGGGCATTCATAACCCGGGCATTCATAACCCGGACATTCATAACCAGGCATTCATAACCCGGGCATTCATAACCGGGCATTCATAACCCGGGCATTCATAACCCGGGCATTCATAACACGGGCATTCATAACCGGGCATTCATAACACGGGCATTCATAACCCGGGAGTACATAACCCGGGCATTCATAACCCGGGCATTCATAACCCGGACATTCATAACCCGGGCATTCATAACCCGGGCATTCATAACCCGGACATTCATAACCAGGGCATTCATAACCCGGGCATTCATAACCCGGGCATTCATAACCCGGACATTCATAACCAGGGCATTCATAACCCGGACATTCATAACCGGGCATTCATAACCCGGGCATTCATAACCGGGCATTCATAACCCGGGCATTCATAACCGGGCTTTCATAACCCGGGCATTCATAACACGGGCATTCATAACCGGGCATTCATAACACGGGCATTCATAACACGGGCATTCATAACCCGGGAGTACATAAACCGGGCATTCATAACCGGGCATTCATAACCCGGGCATTCATAACCGGGCATTCATAACACGTGCATTCATAACCCGGCAGTACATAACCCAGGCATTCATAACTGGGCATTCATAACCCGGGCATTCATAACCCCGACATTCATAACCAGGCATTCATAACCCGGGCATTCATAACCGGGCATTCATAACCCGGACATTCATAACCAGGCATTCATAACCCGGGCATTCATAACCGGGCATTCATAACCCGGACATTCATAACCCGGACATTCATAACCGGGCCATTCATAACCCGGACATTCATAACCCGGACATTCATAACCGGGACATTCATAACCCGGACATTCATAACCCGTGCATTCATAACCGGGACATTCCTAACCAGGGCATTCACAACCGGGCATTCATAACCCGGGAGTACATAACCGGGCATTCATAAGCGGGCATTCATAACCCGGGCATTCATAACCGGGCATTAATAACCGGGCATTCATAACCCGGGCATTCATAACCAGGCATTCATAACCGGGCATTCATAACCCGGACATTCATAACCAGGCATTCATAACCTGGGCATTCATAACCCGGACATTCATAACCCGGGAGTACATAACTCGGGCATTCATAACCCGGGCATTCATAACAGGGCATTCATAACCCAGGCATTCATAACCCGGGCATTCATAACCCATGCATTCATAACCCAGACAATCATAACCGGGCATTCATAACCCGGGCATTCATAACCAGGCATTCATAACCCGGGAGTACATAACCCGGGCATTCATAACCCAGGCATTCATGACCGGGCATTCATAACCCGGACATTCATAACCGGGCATTCATAACCCGGGCATTCATAAACGGGACATTCATAACCGGGCATTCATGACCCGGGCATTCATAACCCGGGCATTCATAACCCGGGCATTCATAACCGGGCATTCATAACCGGGCATTCATAACCCGGGCATTCATAACCCGGGCATACATAACCCGGACATTCATAACCGGGCATTCGTAACCTGGGCATTCATAACCCGGGCATTCATAACCCGGGCATTCATAGTCCGGACATTCATAACCGGGCATTCATAACATGGGCATTCATAACCCGGGCATTCATAACCGGGCATTCATAACCCGGGCATTCATAACCCGGACATTCATAACCGGGCATTCATAACCCGGGCATTCATAACCCGGACATTCATAACCCGGGCATTCATAACCCGGACATTCATAACCGGGCATTCATAACCCGGGCATTCATAACCGGGCATTCATAACCCGGGCATTCATAACCGGGCTTTCATAACCGGGCATTCATAACACGGGCATTCATAACCCGGGAGTACATAAACCGGGCATTCATAACCCGGACATTCATAACCGGGCATTCATAGTCCGGACATTCATAACCGGGCATTCATAACCCGGAGATCCATAACCCGTGCATTCATAACCGGGACATTCATAACCGGGACATTCATAACCTGGGCATTCATAACCCGTGCATTCATAACCGGGACATTCATAACCGGGACATTCATAACCTGGGCATTCATAACCGGGCATTCATAACCCGGGCATTCATAACCCGGACATTCATAACCGGGACATTCATAACCGGGACATTCCTAACCAGGACATTCATAACCGGGCATTCATAACCCGGGCATTCATAACCGGGCTTTCATAACCCGGGCATTCATAACACAGGCATTTATAACCGGGCATTCATAACACGAGCATTCATAACACGGGCATTCATAACCCGGGAGTACATAAACCGGGCATTCATAACCGGGCATTCATAACCCGGGCATTCATAACCGGGCATTCATAACACGGGCATTCATAACCCGGGAGTACATAACCCAGGCATTCATAACTGGGCATTCATAACCCGGGCATTCATAACCCGGACATTCATAACCCGGGCATTCATAACCCGGACATTCATAACCAGGCATTCATAACCCGGGCATTCATAACCGGGAATTCATAACCCGGACATTCATAACCCGGGCATTCATAACCCGGACATTCATAACCAGGCATTCATAACCCGGGCATTCATAACCGGGCATTCATAACCCGGACATTCATAACCCGGACATTCATAACCGGGCCATTCATAACCCGGACATTCATAACCCGGACATTCATAACCGGGACATTCATAACCCGGACATTCATAACCCGTGCATTCATAACCGGGACATTCCTAACCAGGGCATTCATAACCGGGCATTCATAACCCGGGAGTACATAACCGGGCATTCATAAGCGGGCATTCATAACCCGGGCATTCATAACCCGGGAGTACATAACCTGGGCATTCATAACCGGGCATTAATAACCGGGCATTCATAACCCGGGCATTCATAACCAGGCATTCATAACCGGGCATTCATAACCCGGACATTCATAACCGGGCCATTCATAACCCGGACATTCATAACCCGGACATTCATAACCGGGCCATTCATAACCCGGACATTCATAACCCGGACATTCATAACCGGGACATTCATAACCGGGACATTCATAACCCGTGCGTTCATAACCGGGACATTCCTAACCAGGGCATTCATAACCGGGCATTCATAACCCGGGAGTACATAACCGGGCATTCATAAGCGGGCATTCATAACCCGGGCATTCATAACCCGGGAGTACATAACCTGGGCATTCATAACCGGGCATTAATAACCGGGCATTCATAACCCGGGCATTCATAACCAGGCATTCATAACCGGGCATTCATAACCCGGACATTCATAACCGGGCCATTCATAACCCGGACATTCATAACCCGGACATTCATAACCGGGACATTCATAACCGGGACATTCATAACCCGTGCGTTCATAACCGGGACATTCAAAACCCGGACATTCCTAACCGGGCATTCATAACCCGGACATTCATGACCCGGGCATTCATAACCCAGGCATTCATAACCCGGACATTCAAAACCCGGACATTCATAACCCGGACATTCCTAACTGGGCATTCATAACCCGGACATTCATGACCCGGGCATTCATAACCCGGGCATTCATAACCCGGACATTCATAACCCGGGCATTCATAACCCGGACACTCATAACCGGGCCAGGGCATTCATAACCCGGACACTCATAACCGGGCCATTCATAACCCGGACATTCATAACCCGGACATTCATAACCCGGGCATTCATAACCCGGGAGCACATAACCCGGGCATTCATAACCAGGGCATTCATAACTCGGGCATTCATAACCCAGGCATTCATAACCGGGCATTCATAACCCGGACATTCATAACCTGGCATTCGTAACCTGGGCATTCATAACCCGGGCATTCATAACCCAGGCATTCATAATCGGGCATTCATAACCCGGGCATTCATAACCGGGGAGTACATAACCCGGGCATTCATAACTGGGCATTCATAACCCGGGCATTCATAACCCGGGCATTCATAAACCAGGCATTCATGACCGGGCATTCATAACCCGGGTATTCATAACCGGGCATTCATAACCCGGGAATTCATAACCCGGGCATTCATAACCCAGGCATTCATAACCGGGCATTCATAACCCGGAAATTCATAACCGGGCATTCATAACCTGGGCATTCATAACCCGGACATTCATAACCCGGGAGTACATAACTCGGGCATTCACAACCCGGGCATTCATAACAGGGCATTCATAACCCAGGCATTCATAACCCGGGCATTCATAACCAGGGCATTCATAACTCGGGCATTCATAACCCAGGCATTCATAACCGGGCATTCATAACCCGGACATTCATAACCTGGCATTCGTAACCTGGGCATTCATAACCCGGGCATTCATAACCCAGGCATTCATAATCGGGCATTCATAACCCGGGAGTACATAACCCGGGCATTCATAACCCAGGCATTCATGACCGGGCATTCATAACCCGGACATTCATAACCGGGCATTCATAACCCGGGCATTCATAACCGGGACATTCATAACCGGGCATTCATGACCCGGGCATTCATAACCCGGGCATTCATAACCCGGGCATTCATAACCCGGACATTCATAACCCGGGCATTCATAACCCGGACACTCATAACCGGGCCAGGGCATTCATAACCCGGACACTCATAACCGGGCCATTCATAACCCGGACATTCATAACCCGGACATTCATAACCCGGGCATTCATAACCTGGGAGCACATAACCCGGGCATTCATAACCAGGGCATTCATAACTCGGGCATTCATAACCCAGGCATTCATAACCGGGCATTCATAACCCGGACATTCATAACCTGGCATTCGTAACCTGGGCATTCATAACCCGGGCATTCATAACCCAGGCATTCATAATCGGGCATTCATAACATGGGCATTCATAACCCGGGCATTCATAACCGGGCATTCATAACCCGGGCATTCATAGTCCGGACATTCATAACCGGGCATTCATAACCCGGACATCCATAACCCGTGCATTCATAACCGGGACATTCATAACCGGGACATTCATAACCAGGGCATTCATAACCCGCACATTCAAAACCCGGACATTCATAACCCGGACATTCAGAACCGGGCATTCATAACCCGGGCATTCATAACCCGGACATTCATAACCGGGACATTCATAACCCGGACATTCATAACCAGGGCATTCATAACCCGGACATTCCAAACCCGGACATTCATAACCCAGACATTCAGAACCGGGCATTCATAACCCGGGCATTCATAACCCGGACATTCGTAACCGGGCATTCATAACCCGGACATTCATAACCCGGGCATTCATAACCGGGCATTCATAACCCAGACATTCATAACCCGGGCATTCATAACCCAGACATTCATAACCGGGCATTCATAACCGGGCATTCATAACCCGGGAGTACATAACCGGGCATTCATAAACGGGACATTCATAACCGGGCATTCATGACCCGGGCATTCATAACCCGGGCATTCATAACCGGGCATTCATAACCGGGCATTCATAACCCGGGCATTCATAACCCGGGCATACATAACCCGGACATTCATAACCGGGCATTCGTAACCTGGGCATTCATAACCTGGGCATTCATAACCCGGGCATTCATAACCCGGGCATTCATAACCCGGGCATTCATAACCCAGGCATTCATGACCGGGCATTCATAACCCGGACATTCATAACCGGGCATTCATAACATGGGCATTCATAACCCGGGCATTCATAACCGGGCATTCATAACCCGGGAATTCATAACCCGGGCATTCATAACCCAGGCATTCATAACCGGGCATTCATAACCCGGACATTCATAACCAGGCATTCATAACCTGGGCATTCATAACCCGGACATTCATAACCCGGGAGTACATAACTCGGGCATTCATAACCCGGGCATTCATGACCGGGCATTCATAACCCGGACATTCATAACCGGGCATTCATAACCCGGGCATTCATAGTCCGGACATTCATAACCGGGCATTCATAACATGGGCATTCATAACCCGGGCATTCATAACCGGGCATTCATAACCCGGGCATTCATAGTCCGGACATTCATAACCGGGCATTCATAACCCGGACATCCATAACCCGTGCATTCATAACCGGGACATTCATAACCGGGACATTCATAACCAGGGCATTCATAACCCGCACATTCAAAACCCGGACATTCATAACCCGGACATTCAGAACCGGGCATTCATAACCCGGGCATTCATAACCCGGACATTCATAACCGGGACATTCATAACCGGGACATTCATAACCAGGGCATTCATAACCCGGACATTCCAAACCCGGACATTCATAACCCAGACATTCAGAACCGGGCATTCATAACCCGGGCATTCATAACCCGGACATTCGTAACCGGGCATTCATAACCCGGACATTCATAACCCGGGCATTCATAACCGGGCATTCATAACCCAGACATTCATAACCCGGGCATTCATAACCCAGACATTAATAACCGGGCATTCATAACCGGGCATTCATAACCCGGGAGTACATAACCGGGCATTCATAACCCGGGCATTCATAACCCGGACATTCATAACCCGGGCATTCATAACTCGGGCATTCATAACCCGGACATTCATAACCAGGCATTCATAACCCGGGCATTCATAACCGGGCATTCATAACCCGGGCATTCATAACCCGGGCATTCATAACACGGGCATTCATAACCCGGGAGTACATAACCCGGGCATTCATAACCCGGGCATTCATAACCCGGACATTCATAACCCGGGCATTCATAACCGGGCATTCATAGTCCGGACATTCATAACCGGGCATTCATAACCCGGAGATCCATAACCCGTGCATTCATAACCGGGACATTCATAACCGGGACATTCATAACCTGGGCATTCATAACCCGCACATTCAAAACCCGGACATTCAGAACCGGGCATTCATAACCCGGGCATTCATAACCCGGACATTCATAACCGGGACATTCATAACCGGGACATTCATAACCAGGGCATTCATAACCCGGACATTCCAAACCCGGACATTCATAACCCAGACATTCAGAACCGGGCATTCATAACCCGGACATTCGTAACCGGGCATTCATAACCCGGACATTCATAACCCGGGCATTCATAACCGGGCATTCATAACCCGGACATTCATAACCCGGGCATTCATAACCCGGACATTCATAACCGGGCATTCATAACCGGGCATTCATAACCCGGGCATTCACAACCGGGCATTCATAACCCGGGAGTACATAACCGGGCATTCATAAGCGGGCATTCATAACCCGGACATTCATAACCCGGGCATTCATAACCCGGGCATTCATAACCCGGACATTCATAACCAGGGCATTCATAACCCGGGCATTCATAACCCGGGCATTCATAACCCGGACATTCATAACCAGGGCATTCATAACCCGGACATTCATAACCGGGCATTCATAACCCGGACATTCATAACCGGGCATTCATAACCCGGGCATTCATAACCGGGCATTCATAACCCGGGCATTCATAACCCGGGCATTCATAACCCGGGCATTCATAACACGGGCATTCATAACACGGGCATTCATAACCCGGGAGTACATAAACCGGGCATTCATAACCGGGCATTCATAACCCGGGCATTCATAACCGGGCATTCATAACCCGGGCATTCATAACCCGGGCATTCATAACCCGGGCATTCATAACCGGGCATTCATAACCCGGGCATTCATAACCCGGGCATTCATAACACGGGCATTCATAACCGGGCATTCATAACACGGGCATTCATAACCCGGGAGTACATAACCCGGGCATTCATAACCCGGGCATTCATAACCCGGACATTCATAACCCGGGCATTCATAACCCGGGCATTCATAACCCGGACATTCATAACCAGGGCATTCATAACCCGGGCATTCATAACCCGGGCATTCATAACCCGGACATTCATAACCAGGGCATTCATAACCCGGACATTCATAACCGGGCATTCATAACCCGGGCATTCATAACCGGGCATTCATAACCCGGGCATTCATAACCGGGCTTTCATAACCCGGGCATTCATAACACGGGCATTCATAACCGGGCATTCATAACACGGGCATTCATAACACGGGCATTCATAACCCGGGAGTACATAAACCGGGCATTCATAACCGGGCATTCATAACCCGGGCATTCATAACCGGGCATTCATAACACGGGCATTCATAACCCGGGAGTACATAACCCAGGCATTCATAACTGGGCATTCATAACCCGGGCATTCATAACCCCGACATTCATAACCAGGCATTCATAACCCGGGCATTCATAACCGGGCATTCATAACCCGGACATTCATAACCAGGCATTCATAACCCGGGCATTCATAACCGGGCATTCATAACCCGGACATTCATAACCCGGACATTCATAACCGGGCCATTCATAACCCGGACATTCATAACCCGGACATTCATAACCGGGACATTCATAACCCGGACATTCATAACCCGTGCATTCATAACCGGGACATTCCTAACCAGGGCATTCACAACCGGGCATTCATAACCCGGGAGTACATAACCGGGCATTCATAAGCGGGCATTCATAACCCGGGCATTCATAACCGGGCATTAATAACCGGGCATTCATAACCCGGGCATTCATAACCAGGCATTCATAACCGGGCATTCATAACCCGGACATTCATAACCAGGCATTCATAACCTGGGCATTCATAACCCGGACATTCATAACCCGGGAGTACATAACTCGGGCATTCATAACCCGGGCATTCATAACAGGGCATTCATAACCCAGGCATTCATAACCCGGGCATTCATAACCCATGCATTCATAACCCAGACAATCATAACCGGGCATTCATAACCCGGGCATTCATAACCAGGCATTCATAACCCGGGAGTACATAACCCGGGCATTCATAACCCAGGCATTCATGACCGGGCATTCATAACCCGGACATTCATAACCGGGCATTCATAACCCGGGCATTCATAAACGGGACATTCATAACCGGGCATTCATGACCCGGGCATTCATAACCCGGGCATTCATAACCCGGGCATTCATAACCGGGCATTCATAACCGGGCATTCATAACCCGGGCATTCATAACCCGGGCATACATAACCCGGACATTCATAACCGGGCATTCGTAACCTGGGCATTCATAACCCGGGCATTCATAACCCGGGCATTCATAGTCCGGACATTCATAACCGGGCATTCATAACATGGGCATTCATAACCCGGGCATTCATAACCGGGCATTCATAACCCGGGCATTCATAACCCGGACATTCATAACCGGGCATTCATAACCCGGGCATTCATAACCCGGACATTCATAACCCGGGCATTCATAACCCGGACATTCATAACCGGGCATTCATAACCCGGGCATTCATAACCGGGCATTCATAACCCGGGCATTCATAACCGGGCTTTCATAACCGGGCATTCATAACACGGGCATTCATAACCCGGGAGTACATAAACCGGGCATTCATAACCCGGACATTCATAACCGGGCATTCATAGTCCGGACATTCATAACCGGGCATTCATAACCCGGAGATCCATAACCCGTGCATTCATAACCGGGACATTCATAACCGGGACATTCATAACCTGGGCATTCATAACCCGTGCATTCATAACCGGGACATTCATAACCGGGACATTCATAACCTGGGCATTCATAACCGGGCATTCATAACCCGGGCATTCATAACCCGGACATTCATAACCGGGACACTCATAACCGGGACATTCCTAACCAGGGCATTCATAACCGGGCATTCATAACCCGGGAGTACATAACCGGGCATTCATAAGCGGGCATTCATAACCCGGGCATTCATAACCCGGACATTCGTAACCGGGCATTCATAACCCGGACATTCATAACCCGGGCATTCATAACCCGGGAGTACATAACCGGGCATTCATAACCCGGGCATTCATAACCCGGACATTCATAACCCGGGCATTCATAACCCGGGCATTCATAACCCAGACATTCATAACCGGGCATTCATAACCGGGCATACATAACCCGGGAGTACATAACCGGGCATTCATAACCCGGGCATTCATAACCCGGACATTCATAACCCGGGCATTCATAACCCGGGCATTCATAACCCGGACATTCATAACCAGGCATTCATAACCCGGGCACTCATAACCCGGGCATTCATAACCCGGGCATTCATAACACGGGCATTCATAACCGGGCATTCATAACACGGGCATTCATAACCCGGGAGTACATAACCCGGGCATTCATAACCCGGGCATTCATAACCCGGACATTCATAACCGGGCATTCATAGTCGGGCATTCATAACCCGGGCATTCATAGTCCGGACATTCATAACCGGGCATTCATAACCCGGAGATCCATAACCCGTGCATTCATAACCGGGACATTCATAACCGGGACATTCATAACCTGGGCATTCATAACCCGCACATTCAAAACCCGGACATTCATAACCCGGACATTCAGAACCGGGCATTCATAACCCGGGCATTCATAACCCGGACATTCATAACCGGGACATTCATAACCGGGACATTCATAACCAGGGCATTCATAACCCGGACATTCCAAACCCGGACATTCATAACCCAGACATTCAGAACCGGGCATTCATAACCCGGGCATTCATAACCCGGACATTCGTAACCGGGCATTCATAACCCGGACATTCATAACCCGGGCATTCATAACCGGGCATTCATAACCCGGACATTCATAACCCGGGCATTCATAACCGGGCATTCATAACCCGGGCATTCATAACCCGGACATTCATAACCCGGGCATTCATAACCCGGGCATTCATAACCCGGACATTCATAACCCGGCATTCATAACCCGGGCATTCATAACCGGGCATTCATAACCCGGGCATTCATAACCCGGGCATTCATAACACGGGCATTCATAACCGGGCATTCATAACCCGGGCATTCATAACCGGGCATTCATAACCCGGGCATTCATAACCCGGGCATTCATAACACGGGCATTCATAACCCGGGAGTACATAACCCGGGCATTCATAACCCGGGCATTCATAACCCGGACATTCATAACCGGGCATTCATAACCCGGGCATTCATAACCCGGACATTCATAACCGGGCATTCATAACCCGGGCATTCATAACCCGGACATTCATAACCCGGGCATTCATAACCCGGGCATTCATAACCGGGCTTTCATAACCCGGGCATTCATAACACAGGCATTTATAACCGGGCATTCATAACACGAGCATTCATAACACGGGCATTCATAACCCGGGAGTACATAAACCGGGCATTCATAACCGGGCATTCATAACCCGGGCATTCATAACCGGGCATTCATAACACGGGCATTCATAACCCGGGAGTACATAACCCAGGCATTCATAACTGGGCATTCATAACCCGGGCATTCATAACCCGGACATTCATAACCCGGGCATTCATAACCCGGACATTCATAACCAGGCATTCATAACCCGGGCATTCATAACCCGGACATTCATAACCCGGGCATTCATAACCCGGACATTCATAACCCGGGCATTCATAACCCGGACATTCATAACCAGGCATTCATAACCCGGGCATTCATAACCCGGACATTCATAACCCGGGCATTCATAACCGGGCATTCATAACACGGGCATTCATAACCCGGGAGTACATAACCCGGGCATTCATAACCCGGGCATTCATAACCCGGGCATTCATAACACGGGCATTCATAACCGGGCATTCATAACACGGGCATTCATAACCCGGGAGTACATAACCCGGGCATTCATAACCCGGGCATTCATAACCCGGACATTCATAACCGGGCATTCATAGTCGGGCATTCATAACCCGGGCATTCATAGTCCGGACATTCATAACCGGGCATTCATAACCCGGAGATCCATAACCCGTGCATTCATAACCGGGACATTCATAACCGGGACATTCATAACCTGGGCATTCATAACCCGCACATTCAAAACCCGGACATTCATAACCCGGACATTCAGAACCGGGCATTCATAACCCGGGCATTCATAACCCGGACATTCATAACCGGGACATTCATAACCGGGACATTCATAACCAGGGCATTCATAACCGGGCATTCATAACCCGGACATTCATAACCCGGGCATTCATAACCCGGACATTCATAACCGGGCATTCATAACCGGGCATTCATAACCCGGGAGTACATAACCGGGCATTCATAACCCGGGCATTCATAACCCGGACATTCATAACCCGGGCATTCATAACCCGGGCATTCATAACCCGGACATTCATAACCCGGCATTCATAACCCGGGCATTCATAACCGGGCATTCATAACCCGGGCATACATAACCCGGACATTCATAACCGGGCATTCGTAACCTGGGCATTCATAACCCGGGCATTCATAACCCGGGCATTCATAGTCCGGACATTCATAACCGGGCATTCATAACATGGGCATTCATAACCCGGGCATTCATAACCGGGCATTCATAACCCGGGCATTCATAACCCGGACATTCATAACCGGGCATTCATAACCCGGGCATTCATAACCCGGACATTCATAACCCGGGCATTCATAACCCGGACATTCATAACCGGGCATTCATAACCCGGGCATTCATAACCGGGCATTCATAACCCGGGCATTCATAACCGGGCTTTCATAACCGGGCATTCATAACACGGGCATTCATAACCCGGGAGTACATAAACCGGGCATTCATAACCCGGACATTCATAACCGGGCATTCATAGTCCGGACATTCATAACCGGGCATTCATAACCCGGAGATCCATAACCCGTGCATTCATAACCGGGACATTCATAACCGGGACATTCATAACCTGGGCATTCATAACCCGTGCATTCATAACCGGGACATTCATAACCGGGACATTCATAACCTGGGCATTCATAACCCGCACATTCAAAACCCGGACATTCATAACCCGGACATTCAGAACCGGGCATTCTTAACCCGGGCATTCATAACCCGGACATTCATAACCGGGACATTCATAACCGGGACATTCCTAACCAGGGCATTCATAACCGGGCATTCATAACCCGGGAGTACATAACCGGGCATTCATAAGCGGGCATTCATAACCCGGGCATTCATAACCCGGACATTCGTAACCGGGCATTCATAACCCGGACATTCATAACCCGGGCATTCATAACCCGGGAGTACATAACCGGGCATTCATAACCCGGGCATTCATAACCCGGACATTCATAACCCGGGCATTCATAACCCGGGCATTCATAACCCAGACATTCATAACCGGGCATTCATAACCGGGCATACATAACCCGGGAGTACATAACCGGGCATTCATAACCCGGGCATTCATAACCCGGACATTCATAACCCGGGCATTCATAACCCGGGCATTCATAACCCGGACATTCATAACCAGGCATTCATAACCCGGGCACTCATAACCCGGGCATTCATAACCCGGGCATTCATAACACGGGCATTCATAACCGGGCATTCATAACACGGGCATTCATAACCCGGGAGTACATAACCCGGGCATTCATAACCCGGGCATTCATAACCCGGACATTCATAACCGGGCATTCATAGTCGGGCATTCATAACCCGGGCATTCATAGTCCGGACATTCATAACCGGGCATTCATAACCCGGAGATCCATAACCCGTGCATTCATAACCGGGACATTCATAACCGGGACATTCATAACCTGGGCATTCATAACCCGCACATTCAAAACCCGGACATTCATAACCCGGACATTCAGAACCGGGCATTCATAACCCGGGCATTCATAACCCGGACATTCATAACCGGGACATTCATAACCGGGACATTCATAACCAGGGCATTCATAACCCGGACATTCCAAACCCGGACATTCATAACCCAGACATTCAGAACCGGGCATTCATAACCCGGGCATTCATAACCCGGACATTCGTAACCGGGCATTCATAACCCGGACATTCATAACCCGGGCATTCATAACCGGGCATTCATAACCCGGACATTCATAACCCGGGCATTCATAACCGGGCATTCATAACCCGGGCATTCATAACCCGGACATTCATAACCCGGGCATTCATAACCCGGGCATTCATAACCCGGACATTCATAACCCGGCATTCATAACCCGGGCATTCATAACCGGGCATTCATAACCCGGGCATTCATAACCCGGGCATTCATAACACGGGCATTCATAACCGGGCATTCATAACACTGGCATTCATAACCCGGGAGTACATAACCCGGGCATTCATAACCCGGGCATTCATAACCCGGACATTCATAACCCGGGCATTCATAACCCGGACATTCATAACCCGGGCATTCATAACCCGGACATTCATAACCGGGCATTCATAACCCGGGCATTCATAACCGGGCTTTCATAACCCGGGCATTCATAACACAGGCATTTATAACCGGGCATTCATAACACGAGCATTCATAACATGGACATTCATAACCCGGGAGTACATAAACCGGGCATTCATAACCGGGCATTCATAACCCGGGCATTCATAACCGGGCATTCATAACTGGGCATTCATAACCCGGGCATTCATAACCCGGACATTCATAACCCGGGCATTCATAACCCGGACATTCATAACCAGGCATTCATAACCCGGGCATTCATAACCCGGACATTCATAACCCGGGCATTCATAACCCGGACATTCATAACCAGGCATTCATAACCCGGGCATTCATAACCCGGACATTCATAACCCGGGCATTCATAACCGGGCATTCATAACACGGGCATTCATAACCCGGGAGTACATAACCCGGGCATTCATAACCCGGGCATTCATAACCCGGGCATTCATAACACGGGCATTCATAACCGGGCATTCATAACACGGGCATTCATAACCCGGGAGTACATAACCCGGGCATTCATAACCCGGGCATTCATAACCCGGACATTCATAACCGGGCATTCATAGTCGGGCATTCATAACCCGGGCATTCATAGTCCGGACATTCATAACCGGGCATTCATAACCCGGAGATCCATAACCCGTGCATTCATAACCGGGACATTCATAACCGGGACATTCATAACCTGGGCATTCATAACCCGCACATTCAAAACCCGGACATTCATAACCCGGACATTCAGAACCGGGCATTCATAACCCGGGCATTCATAACCCGGACATTCATAACCGGGACATTCATAACCGGGACATTCATAACCAGGGCATTCATAACCGGGCATTCATAACCCGGACATTCATAACCCGGGCATTCATAACCCGGACATTCATAACCGGGCATTCATAACCGGGCATTCATAACCCGGGAGTACATAACCGGGCATTCATAACCCGGGCATTCATAACCCGGACATTCATAACCCGGGCATTCATAACCCGGGCATTCATAACCCGGACATTCATAACCCGGCATTCATAACCCGGGCATTCATAACCGGGCATTCATAACCCGGGCATTCATAACCCGGGCATTCATAACACGGGCATTCATAACCGGGCATTCATAACACGGGCATTCATAACCCGGGAGTACATAACCCGGGCATTCATAACCCGGGCATTCATAACCCGGACATTCATAACCGGGCATTCATAACCCGGGCATTCATAACCCGGACATTCATAACCCGGGCATTCATAACCCGGACATTCATAACCGGGCATTCATAACCCGGGCATTCATAACCGGGCTTTCATAACCCGGGCATTCATAACACAGGCATTTATAACCGGGCATTCATAACACGAGCATTCATAACACGGGCATTCATAACCCGGGAGTACATAAACCGGGCATTCATAACCGGGCATTCATAACCCGGGCATTCATAACCGGGCATTCATAACACGGGCATTCATAACCCGGGAGTACATAACCCAGGCATTCATAACTGGGCATTCATAACCCGGGCATTCATAACCCGGACATTCATAACCCGGGCATTCATAACCCGGACATTCATAACCGGGCATTCATAACCCGGAAATTCATAACCCGGGCATTCATAACCCGGGAGTACATAACCCAGGCATTCATAACTGGGCATTCATAACCCGGGCATTCATAACCCGGACATTCATAACCCGGGCATTCATAACCCGGGCATTCATAACCGGGCATTCATAACCCGGACATTCATAACCCGGGCATTCATAACCCGGACATTCATAACCAGGCATTCATAACCCGGGCATTCATAACCGGGCATTCATAACCCGGACATTCATAACCCGGACATTCATAACCGGGCCATTCATAACCCGGACATTCATAACCCGGACATTCATAACCGGGACATTCATAACCCGGACATTCATAACCCGTGCATTCATAACCGGGACATTCCTAACCAGGGCATTCATAACCGGGCATTCATAACCCGGGAGTACATAACCGGGCATTCATAAGCGGGCATTCATAACCCGGGCATTCATAACCCGGGAGTACATAACCTGGGCATTCATAACCGGGCATTAATAACCGGGCATTCATAACCCGGGCATTCATAACCAGGCATTCATAACCGGGCATTCATAACCCGGACATTCATAACCGGGCCATTCATAACCCGGACATTCATAACCCGGACATTCATAACCGGGCCATTCATAACCCGGACATTCATAACCCGGACATTCATAACCGGGACATTCATAACCGGGACATTCATAACCCGTGCGTTCATAACCGGGACATTCCTAACCAGGGCATTCATAACCGGGCATTCATAACCCGGGAGTACATAACCGGGCATTCATAAGCGGGCATTCATAACCCGGGCATTCATAACCCGGGAGTACATAACCTGGGCATTCATAACCGGGCATTAATAACCGGGCATTCATAACCCGGGCATTCATAACCAGGCATTCATAACCGGGCATTCATAACCCGGACATTCATAACCGGGCCATTCATAACCCGGACATTCATAACCCGGACATTCATAACCGGGACATTCATAACCGGGACATTCATAACCCGTGCGTTCATAACCGGGACATTCAAAACCCGGACATTCCTAACCGGGCATTCATAACCCGGACATTCATGACCCGGGCATTCATAACCCAGGCATTCATAACCCGGACATTCAAAACCCGGACATTCATAACCCGGACATTCATAACCCGGGCATTCATAACCCGGACATTCCTAACTGGGCATTCATAACCCGGACATTCATGACCCGGGCATTCATAACCCGGGCATTCATAACCCGGACATTCATAACCCGGGCATTCATAACCCGGACACTCATAACCGGGCCAGGGCATTCATAACCCGGACACTCATAACCGGGCCATTCATAACCCGGACATTCATAACCCGGACATTCATAACCCGGGCATTCATAACCCGGGAGCACATAACCCGGGCATTCATAACCAGGGCATTCATAACTCGGGCATTCATAACCCAGGCATTCATAACCGGGCATTCATAACCCGGACATTCATAACCTGGCATTCGTAACCTGGGCATTCATAACCCGGGCATTCATAACCCAGGCATTCATAATCGGGCATTCATAACCCGGGCATTCATAACCGGGGAGTACATAACCCGGGCATTCATAACTGGGCATTCATAACCCGGGCATTCATAACCCGGGCATTCATAAACCAGGCATTCATGACCGGGCATTCATAACCCGGGTATTCATAACCGGGCATTCATAACCCGGGAATTCATAACCCGGGCATTCATAACCCAGGCATTCATAACCGGGCATTCATAACCCGGAAATTCATAACCGGGCATTCATAACCTGGGCATTCATAACCCGGACATTCATAACCCGGGAGTACATAACTCGGGCATTCACAACCCGGGCATTCATAACAGGGCATTCATAACCCAGGCATTCATAACCCGGGCATTCATAACCAGGGCATTCATAACTCGGGCATTCATAACCCAGGCATTCATAACCGGGCATTCATAACCCGGACATTCATAACCTGGCATTCGTAACCTGGGCATTCATAACCCGGGCATTCATAACCCAGGCATTCATAATCGGGCATTCATAACCCGGGAGTACATAACCCGGGCATTCATAACCCAGGCATTCATGACCGGGCATTCATAACCCGGACATTCATAACCGGGCATTCATAACCCGGGCATTCATAACCGGGACATTCATAACCGGGCATTCATGACCCGGGCATTCATAACCCGGGCATTCATAACCCGGGCATTCATAACCCGGACATTCATAACCCGGGCATTCATAACCCGGACACTCATAACCGGGCCAGGGCATTCATAACCCGGACACTCATAACCGGGCCATTCATAACCCGGACATTCATAACCCGGACATTCATAACCCGGGCATTCATAACCTGGGAGCACATAACCCGGGCATTCATAACCAGGGCATTCATAACTCGGGCATTCATAACCCAGGCATTCATAACCGGGCATTCATAACCCGGACATTCATAACCTGGCATTCGTAACCTGGGCATTCATAACCCGGGCATTCATAACCCAGGCATTCATAATCGGGCATTCATAACATGGGCATTCATAACCCGGGCATTCATAACCGGGCATTCATAACCCGGGCATTCATAGACCGGACATTCATAACCGGGCATTCATAACCCGGACATCCATAACCCGTGCATTCATAACCGGGACATTCATAACCGGGACATTCATAACCAGGGCATTCATAACCCGCACATTCAAAACCCGGACATTCATAACCCGGACATTCAGAACCGGGCATTCATAACCCGGGCATTCATAACCCGGACATTCATAACCGGGACATTCATAACCGGGACATTCATAACCAGGGCATTCATAACCCGGACATTCCAAACCCGGACATTCATAACCCAGACATTCAGAACCGGGCATTCATAACCCGGGCATTCATAACCCGGACATTCGTAACCGGGCATTCATAACCCGGACATTCATAACCCGGGCATTCATAACCCGGGCATTCATAACCGGGCATTCATAACCCAGACATTCATAACCCGGGCATTCATAACCCAGACATTCATAACCGGGCATTCATAACCCGGGCATTCATAACCCGGACATTCGTAACCGGGCATTCATAACCCGGACATTCATAACCCGGGCATTCATAACCCGGGCATTCATAACCGGGCATTCATAACCCAGACATTCATAACCCGGGCATTCATAACCCAGACATTCATAACCGGGCATTCATAACCGGGCATACATAACCCGGGAGTACATAACCGGGCATTCATAACCCGGGCATTCATAACCCGGACATTCATAACCCGGGCATTCATAACCCGGGCATTCATAACCAGGCATTCATAACCCGGGCATTCATAACCGGGCATTCATAACCCGGGCATTCATAACCCGGGCATTCATAACACGGGCATTCATAACCGGGCATTCATAACACGGGCATTCATAACCCGGGAGTACATAACCCGGGCATTCATAACCCGGGCATTCATAACCCGGACATTCATAACCGGGCATTCATAGTCGGGCATTCATAACCCGGGCATTCATAGTCCGGACATTCATAACCGGGCATTCATAACCCGGAGATCCATAACCCGTGCATTCATAACCGGGACATTCATAACCGGGACATTCATAACCTGGGCATTCATAACCCGCACATTCAAAACCCGGACATTCATAACCCGGACATTCAGAACCGGGCATTCATAACCCGGGCATTCATAACCCGGACATTCATAACCGGGACATTCATAACCGGGACATTCATAACCAGGGCATTCATAACCCGGACATTCCAAACCCGGACATTCATAACCCAGACATTCAGAACCGGGCATTCATAACCCGGGCATTCATAACCCGGACATTCGTAACCGGGCATTCATAACCCGGACATTCATAACCCGGGCATTCATAACCGGGCATTCATAACCCGGACATTCATAACCCGGGCATTCATAACCCGGACATTCATAACCGGGCATTCATAACCGGGCATTCATAACCCGGGAGTACATAACCGGGCAATCATAACCCGGGCATTCATAACCCGGACATTCATAACCCGGGCATTCATAACCCGGGCATTCATAACCCGGACATTCATAACCAGGCATTCATAACCCGGGCATTCATAACCGGGCATTCATAACCCGGGCATTCATAACCCGGGCATTCATAACACGGGCATTCATAACCGGGCATTCATAACACGGGCATTCATAACCCGGGAGTACATAACCCGGGCATTCATAACCCGGGCATTCATAACCCGTACATTCATAACCGGGCATTCATAACCCGGGCATTCATAACCCGGACATTCATAACCCGGGCATTCATAACCCGGACATTCATAACCGGGCATTCATAACCCGGGCATTCATAACCGGGCATTCATAACCCGGGCATTCATAACCGGGCTTTCATAACCCAGGCATTCATAACACGGGCATTCATAACCGGGCATTCATAACACGGGCATTCATAACACGGGCATTCATAACCCGGGAGTACATAAACCGGGCATTCATAACCGGGCATTCATAACCCGGGCATTCATAACCGGGCATTCATAACACGGGCATTCATAACCCGGGAGTACATAACCCAGGCATTCATAACTGGGCATTCATAACCTGGGCATTCATAACCCGGACATTCATAACCCGGGCATTCATAACCCGGACATTCATAACCAGGCATTCATAACCCGGGCATTCATAACCGGGCATTCATAACCCGGACATTCATAACCCGGGCATTCATAACCCGGACATTCATAACCAGGCATTCATAACCCGGGCATTCATAACCGGGCATTCATAACCCGGACATTCATAACGCGGACATTCATAACCGGGACATTCATAACCCGGACATTCATAACCCGGACATTCATAACCGGGACATTCATAACCGGGACATTCATAACCCGTGCGTTCATAACCGGGACATTCCTAACCAGGGCATTCATAACCGGGCATTCATAACCTGGGAGTACATAACCGGGCATTCATAAGCGGGCATTCATAACCCGGGCATTCATAACCCGGGAGTACATAACCTGGGCATTCATAACCGGGCATTAATAACCGGGCATTCATAACCCGGGCATTCATAACCAGGCATTCATAACCGGGCATTCATAACCCGGACATTCATAACCGGGCCATTCATAACCCGGACATTCATAACCCGGACATTCATAACCGGGACATTCATAACCGGGACATTCATAACCCGTGCGTTCATAACCGGGATATTCAAAACCCGGACATTCCTAACCGGGCATTCATAACCCGGACATTCATGACCCGGGCATTCATAACCCGGGCATTCATAACCCGGACATTCAAAACCCGGACATTCATAACCCGGACATTCATAACCGGGCATTCATAACCCGGGCATTCATAACCCGGACATTCCTAACTGGGCATTCATAACCCGGACATTCATGACCCGGGCATTCATAACCCGGGCATTCATAACCCGGACATTCATAACCCGGGCATTCATAACCCGGACACTCATAACCGGGCCAGGGCATTCATAACCCGGACACTCATAACCGGGCCATTCATAACCCGGACATTCATAACCCGGACATTCATAACCCGGGCATTCATAACCCGGGAGCACATAACCCGGGCATTCATAACCAGGGCATTCATAACTCGGGCATTCATAACCCAGGCATTCATAACCGGGCATTCATAACCCGGACATTCATAACCTGGCATTCGTAACCTGGGCATTCATAACCCAGGCATTCATAACCCAGGCATTCATAATCGGGCATTCATAACCCGGGCATTCATAACCGGGGAGTACATAACCCGGGCATTCATAACTGGGCATTCATAACCCGGGCATTCATAACCCGGGCATTCATAAACCAGGCATTCATGACCGGGCATTCATAACCCGGACATTCATAACCGGGCATTCATAACCCGGGCATTCATAAACGGGACATTCATAACCGGGCATTCATGACCCGGGCATTCATAACCCGGGCATTCATAACCCGGGCATTCATAACCGGGCATTCATAACCGGGCATTCATAACCCGGGCATTCATAACCCGGGCATACATAACCCGGACATTCATAACCGGGCATTCGTAACCTGGGCATTCATAACCCAGGCATTCATAACCCGGGCATTCATAGTCCGGACATTCATAACCGGGCATTCATAACATGGGCATTCATAACCCGGGCATTCATAACCGGGCATTCATAACCCGGGCATTCATAACCCGGACATTCATAACCGGGCATTCATAACCCGGGCATTCATAACCCGGACATTCATAACCCGGGCATTCATAACCCGGACATTCATAACCGGGCATTCATAACCCGGGCATTCATAACCGGGCATTCATAACCCGGGCATTCATAACCGGGCTTTCATAACCCGGGCATTCATAACACGGGCATTCATAACCGGGCATTCATAACACGGGCATTCATAACACGGGCATTCATAACCCGGGAGTACATAAACCGGGCATTCATAACCGGGCATTCATAACCCGGGCATTCATAACCGGGCATTCATAACACGGGCATTCATAACCCGGGAGTACATAACCCAGGCATTCATAACTGGGCATTCATAACCCGGGCATTCATAACCCGGACATTCATAACCCGGGCATTCATAACCCGGACATTCATAACCAGGCATTCATAACCCGGGCATTCATAACCGGGCATTCATAACCCGGACATTCATAACCAGGCATTCATAACCCGGGCATTCATAACCGGGCATTCATAACCCGGACATTCATAACCCGGACATTCATAACCGGGCCATTCATAACCCGGACATTCATAACCCGGACATTCATAACCGGGACATTCATAACCCGGACATTCATAACCCGTGCATTCATAACCGGGACATTCCTAACCAGGGCATTCACAACCGGGCATTCATAACCCGGGAGTACATAACCGGGCATTCATAAGCGGGCATTCATAACCCGGGCATTCATAACCGGGCATTAATAACCGGGCATTCATAACCCGGGCATTCATAACCAGGCATTCATAACCGGGCATTCATAACCCGGACATTCATAACCAGGCATTCATAACCTGGGCATTCATAACCCGGACATTCATAACCCGGGAGTACATAACTCGGGCATTCATAACCCGGGCATTCATAACAGGGCATTCATAACCCAGGCATTCATAACCCGGGCATTCATAACCCATGCATTCATAACCCAGACAATCATAACCGGGCATTCATAACCCGGGCATTCATAACCAGGCATTCATAACCGGGGAGTACATAACCGGGGCATTCATAACCCAGGCATTCATGACCGGGCATTCATAACCCGGACATTCATAACCCGGGCATTCATAACCCATGCATTCATAACCCAGACAATCATAACCGGGCATTCATAACCCGGGCATTCATAACCAGGCATTCATAACCGGGGAGTACATAACCGGGGCATTCATAACCCAGGCATTCATAACCCGGGCATTCATAAACGGGACATTCATAACCGGGCATTCATGACCCGGGCATTCATAACCCGGGCATTCATAACCCGGGCATTCATAACCGGGCATTCATAACCGGGCATTCATAACCCGGGCATTCATAACCCGGGCATACATAACCCGGACATTCATAACCGGGCATTCGTAACCTGGGCATTCATAACCCGGGCATTCATAACCCGGGCATTCATAGTCCGGACATTCATAACCGGGCATTCATAACATGGGCATTCATAACCCGGGCATTCATAACCGGGCATTCATTAACTCGGGCATTCATAGTCCGGACATTCATAACCGGGCATTCATAACCCGGACATCCATAACCCGTGCATTCATAACCGGGACATTCATAACCGGGACATTCATAACCAGGGCATTCATAACCTGCACATTCAAAACCCGGACATTCATAACCCGGACATTCATAACCCGGGCATTCATAA
Source organism: Chiloscyllium plagiosum (assembly GCF_037043375.1). NCBI lineage: Eukaryota > Metazoa > Chordata > Chondrichthyes > Orectolobiformes > Hemiscylliidae > Chiloscyllium > Chiloscyllium plagiosum. The sequence continues at coordinate 4,187,276 of NW_028270170.1, forward strand.
CCCGGACATTCATAACCGGGACATTCATAACCGGGACATTCATAACCAGGGCATTCATAACCCGGACATTCCAAACCCGGACATTCATAACCCAGACATTCAGAACCGGGCATTCATAACCCGGGCATTCATAACCCGGACATTCGTAACCGGGCATTCATAACCCGGACATTCATAACCCGGGCATTCATAACCGGGCATTCATAACCCAGACATTCATAACCCGGGCATTCATAACCCAGACATTCATAACCGGGCATTCATAACCGGGCATACATAACCCGGGAGTACATAACCGGGCATTCATAACCCGGGCATTCATAACCCGGACATTCATAACCCGGGCATTCATAACCCGGGCATTCATAACCCGGACATTCATAACCAGGCATTCATAACCCGGGCATTCATAACCCGGACATTCATAACCCGGGCATTCATAACCCGGGCATTCATAACACGGGCATTCATAACCGGGCATTCATAACACGGGCATTCATAACCCGGGAGTACATAACCCGGGCATTCATAACCCGGGCATTCATAACCCGGACATTCATAACCGGGCATTCATAGTCGGGCATTCATAACCCGGGCATTCATAGTCCGGACATTCATAACCGGGCATTCATAACCCGGAGATCCATAACCCGTGCATTCATAACCGGGACATTCATAACCGGGACATTCATAACCTGGGCATTCATAACCCGCACATTCAAAACCCGGACATTCATAACCCGGACATTCAGAACCGGGCATTCATAACCCGGGCATTCATAACCCGGACATTCATAACCGGGACATTCATAACCGGGACATTCATAACCAGGGCATTCATAACCCGGACATTCCAAACCCGGACATTCATAACCCGGACATTCAGAACCGGGCATTCATAACCCGGGCATTCATAACCCGGACATTCGTAACCGGGCATTCATAACCCGGACATTCATAACCCGGGCATTCATAACCGGGCATTCATAACCCGGACATTCATAACCCGGGCATTCATAACCCGGACATTCATAACCGGGCATTCATAACCGGGCATTCATAACCCGGGAGTACATAACCGGGCATTCATAACCCGGGCATTCATAACCCGGACATTCATAACCCGGGCATTCATAACCCGGGCATTCATAACCCGGACATTCATAACCCGGCATTCATAACCCGGGCATTCATAACCGGGCATTCATAACCCGGGCATTCATAACCCGGGCATTCATAACACGGGCATTCATAACCGGGCATTCATAACACGGGCATTCATAACCCGGGAGTACATAACCCGGGCATTCATAACCGGGCATTCATAACCCGGGCATTCATAACCCGGACATTCATAACCCGGGCATTCATAACCCGGACATTCATAACCGGGCATTCATAACCCGGGCATTCATAACCCGGACATTCATAACCCGGGCATTCATAACCCGGACATTCATAACCCGGACATTCATAACCCGGGCATTCATAACCCGGACACTCATAACCGGGCCAGGGCATTCATAACCCGGACACTCATAACCGGGCCATTCATAACCCGGACATTCATAACCCGGACATTCATAACCCGGGCATTCATAACCCGGGAGCACATAACCCGGGCATTCATAACCAGGGCATTCATAACTCGGGCATTCATAACCCAGGCATTCATAACCGGGCATTCATAACCCGGACATTCATAACCTGGCATTCGTAACCTGGGCATTCATAACCCGGGCATTCATAACCCAGGCATTCATAATCGGGCATTCATAACCCGGGCATTCATAACCGGGGAGTACATAACCCGGGCATTCATAACTGGGCATTCATAACCCGGGCATTCATAACCCGGGCATTCATAAACCAGGCATTCATGACCGGGCATTCATAACCCGGACATTCATAACCGGGCATTCATAACCCGGGCATTCATAAACGGGACATTCATAACCGGGCATTCATGACCCGGGCATTCATAACCCGGGCATTCATAACCCGGGCATTCATAACCGGGCATTCATAACCGGGCATTCATAACCCGGGCATTCATAACCCGGGCATACATAACCCGGACATTCATAACCGGGCATTCGTAACCTGGGCATTCATAACCCGGGCATTCATAACCCGGGCATTCATAGTCCGGACATTCATAACCGGGCATTCATAACATGGGCATTCATAATCCGGGCATTCATAACCGGGCATTCATAACCCGGGCATTCATAACCCGGACATTCATAACCGGGCATTCATAACCCGGGCATTCATAACCCGGACATTCATAACCCGGGCATTCATAACCCGGACATTCATAACCGGGCATTCATAACCCGGGCATTCATAACCGGGCATTCATAACCCGGGCATTCATAACCGGGCTTTCATAACCCGGGCATTCATAACACGGGCATTCATAACCGGGCATTCATAACACGGGCATTCATAACACGGGCATTCATAACCCGGGAGTACATAAACCGGGCATTCATAACCGGGCATTCATAACCCGGGCATTCATAACCGGGCATTCATAACACGGGCATTCATAACCCGGGAGTACATAACCCAGGCATTCATAACTGGGCATTCATAACCCGGGCATTCATAACCCGGACATTCATAACCCGGGCATTCATAACCCGGACATTCATAACCAGGCATTCATAACCCGGGCATTCATAACCGGGCATTCATAACCCGGACATTCATAACCAGGCATTCATAACCCGGGCATTCATAACCGGGCATTCATAACCCGGACATTCATAACCCGGACATTCATAACCGGGCCATTCATAACCCGGACATTCATAACCCGGACATTCATAACCGGGACATTCATAACCCGGACATTCATAACCCGTGCATTCATAACCGGGACATTCCTAACCAGGGCATTCACAACCGGGCATTCATAACCCGGGAGTACATAACCGGGCATTCATAAGCGGGCATTCATAACCCGGGCATTCATAACCGGGCATTAATAATCGGGCATTCATAACCCGGGCATTCATAACCAGGCATTCATAACCGGGCATTCATAACCCGGACATTCATAACCAGGCATTCATAACCTGGGCATTCATAACCCGGACATTCATAACCCGGGAGTACATAACTCGGGCATTCATAACCCGGGCATTCATAACAGGGCATTCATAACCCAGGCATTCATAACCCGGGCATTCATAACCCATGCATTCATAACCCAGACAATCATAACCGGGCATTCATAACCCGGGCATTCATAACCAGGCATTCATAACCCGGGAGTACATAACCGGGGCATTCATAACCCAGGCATTCATGACCGGGCATTCATAACCCGGACATTCATAACCGGGCATTCATAACCCGGGCATTCATAAACGGGACATTCATAACCGGGCATTCATGACCCGGGCATTCATAACCCGGGCATTCATAACCCGGGCATTCATAACCGGGCATTCATAACCGGGCATTCATAACCCGGGCATTCATAACCCGGGCATACATAACCCGGACATTCATAACCGGGCATTCGTAACCTGGGCATTCATAACCCGGGCATTCATAACCCGGGCATTCATAGTCCGGACATTCATAACCGGGCATTCATAACATGGGCATTCATAACCCGGGCATTCATAACCGGGCATTCATAACCCGGGCATTCATAGTCCGGACATTCATAACCGGGCATTCATAACCCGGACATCCATAACCCGTGCATTCATAACCGGGACATTCATAACCGGGACATTCATAACCAGGGCATTCATAACCTGCACATTCAAAACCCGGACATTCATAACCCGGACATTCATAACCCGGGCATTCATAACCCGGACATTCATAACCGGGACATTCATAACCGGGACATTCATAACCAGGGCATTCATAACCCGGACATTCCAAACCCGGACATTCATAACCCAGACATTCAGAACCGGGCATTCATAACCCGGGCATTCATAACCCGGACATTCGTAACCGGGCATTCATAACCCGGACATTCATAACCCGGGCATTCATAACCGGGCATTCATAACCCAGACATTCATAACCCGGGCATTCATAACCCAGACATTCATAACCGGGCATTCATAACCGGGCATACATAACCCGGGAGTACATAACCGGGCATTCATAACCCGGGCATTCATAACCCGGACATTCATAACCCGGGCATTCATAACCCGGGCATTCATAACCCGGACATTCATAACCAGGCATTCATAACCCGGGCATTCATAACCCGGACATTCATAACCCGGGCATTCATAACCCGGGCATTCATAACACGGGCATTCATAACCGGGCATTCATAACACGGGCATTCATAACCCGGGAGTACATAACCCGGGCATTCATAACCCGGGCATTCATAACCCGGACATTCATAACCGGGCATTCATAGTCGGGCATTCATAACCCGGGCATTCATAGTCCGGACATTCATAACCGGGCATTCATAACCCGGAGATCCATAACCCGTGCATTCATAACCGGGACATTCATAACCGGGACATTCATAACCTGGGCATTCATAACCCGCACATTCAAAACCCGGACATTCATAACCCGGACATTCAGAACCGGGCATTCATAACCCGGGCATTCATAACCCGGACATTCATAACCGGGACATTCATAACCGGGACATTCATAACCAGGGCATTCATAACCCGGACATTCCAAACCCGGACATTCATAACCCAGACATTCAGAACCGGGCATTCATAACCCGGGCATTCATAACCCGGACATTCGTAACCGGGCATTCATAACCCGGACATTCATAACCCGGGCATTCATAACCGGGCATTCATAACCCGGACATTCATAACCCGGGCATTCATAACCCGGACATTCATAACCGGGCATTCATAACCGGGCATTCATAACCCGGGCATTCATAACCCATGCATTCATAACCCAGACAATCATAACCGGGCATTCATAACCCGGGCATTCATAACCAGGCATTCATAACCCGGGAGTACATAACCGGGGCATTCATAACCCAGGCATTCATGACCGGGCATTCATAACCCGGACATTCATAACCGGGCATTCATAACCCGGGCATTCATAAACGGGACATTCATAACCGGGCATTCATGACCCGGGCATTCATAACCCGGGCATTCATAACCCGGGCATTCATAACTGGGCATTCATAACCGGGCATTCATAACCCGGGCATTCATAACCCGGGCAAACATAACCCGGACATTCATAACCGGGCATTCGTAACCTGGGCATTCATAACCCGGGCATTCATAACCCGGGCATTCATAGTCCGGACATTCATAACCGGGCATTCATAACATGGGCATTCATAACCCGGGCATTCATAACCGGGCATTCATAACCCGGGCATTCATAGTCCGGACATTCATAACCGGGCATTCATAACCCGGACATCCATAACCCGTGCATTCATAACCGGGACATTCATAACCGGGACATTCATAACCAGGGCATTCATAACCTGCACATTCAAAACCCGGACATTCATAACCCGGACATTCATAACCCGGGCATTCATAACCCGGACATTCATAACCGGGACATTCATAACCGGGACATTCATAACCAGGGCATTCATAACCCGGACATTCCAAACCCGGACATTCATAACCCAGACATTCAGAACCGGGCATTCATAACCCGGGCATTCATAACCCGGACATTCGTAACCGGGCATTCATAACCCGGACATTCATAACCCGGGCATTCATAACCGGGCATTCATAACCCAGACATTCATAACCCGGGCATTCATAACCCAGACATTCATAACCGGGCATTCATAACCGGGCATACATAACCCGGGAGTACATAACCGGGCATTCATAACCCGGGCATTCATAACCCGGACATTCATAACCCGGGCATTCATAACCCGGGCATTCATAACCCGGACATTCATAACCAGGCATTCATAACCCGGGCATTCATAACCCGGACATTCATAACCCGGGCATTCATAACCCGGGCATTCATAACACGGGCATTCATAACCGGGCATTCATAACACGGGCATTCATAACCCGGGAGTACATAACCCGGGCATTCATAACCCGGGCATTCATAACCCGGACATTCATAACCGGGCATTCATAGTCGGGCATTCATAACCCGGGCATTCATAGTCCGGACATTCATAACCGGGCATTCATAACCCGGAGATCCATAACCCGTGCATTCATAACCGGGACATTCATAACCGGGACATTCATAACCTGGGCATTCATAACCCGCACATTCAAAACCCGGACATTCATAACCCGGACATTCAGAACCGGGCATTCATAACCCGGGCATTCATAACCCGGACATTCATAACCGGGACATTCATAACCGGGACATTCATAACCAGGGCATTCATAACCCGGACATTCCAAACCCGGACATTCATAACCCAGACATTCAGAACCGGGCATTCATAACCCGGGCATTCATAACCCGGACATTCGTAACCGGGCATTCATAACCCGGACATTCATAACCCGGGCATTCATAACCGGGCATTCATAACCCGGACATTCATAACCCGGGCATTCATAACCCGGACATTCATAACCGGGCATTCATAACCGGGCATTCATAACCCGGGAGTACATAACCGGGCATTCATAACCCGGGCATTCATAACCCGGACATTCATAACCCGGGCATTCATAACCCGGGCATTCATAACCCGGACATTCATAACCCGGCATTGATAACCCGGGCATTCATAACCGGGCATTCATAACCCGGGCATTCATAACCCGGGCATTCATAACACGGGCATTCATAACACGGGCATTCATAACCCGGGAGTACATAACCCGGGCATTCATAACCCGGGCATTCATAACCCGGACATTCATAACCGGGCATTCATAACCCGGGCATTCATAACCCGGACATTCATAACCCGGGCATTCATAACCCGGACATTCATAACCGGGCATTCATAACCCGGGCATTCATAACCGGGCTTTCATAACCCGGGCATTCATAACACAGGCATTTATAACCGGGCATTCATAACACGAGCATTCATAACACGGGCATTCATAACCCGGGAGTACATAAACCGGGCATTCATAACCGGGCATTCATAACCCGGGCATTCATAACCGGGCATTCATAACACGGGCATTCATAACCCGGGAGTACATAACCCAGGCATTCATAACTGGGCATTCATAACCCGGGCATTCATAACCCGGACATTCATAACCCGGGCATTCATAACCCGGACATTCATAACCAGGCATTCATAACCCGGGCATTCATAACCGGGCATTCATAACCCGGACATTCATAACCCGGGCATTCATAACCCGGACATTCATAACCAGGCATTCATAACCCGGGCATTCATAACCGGGCATTCATAACCCGGACATTCATAACCCGGACATTCATAACCGGGCCATTCATAACCCGGACATTCATAACCCGGACATTCATAACCGGGACATTCATAACCCGGACATTCATAACCCGTGCATTCATAACCGGGACATTCCTAACCAGGGCATTCATAACCGGGCATTCATAACCCGGGAGTACATAACCGGGCATTCATAAGCGGGCATTCATAACCCGGGCATTCATAACCCGGGAGTACATAACCTGGGCATTCATAACCGGGCATTAATAACCGGGCATTCATAACCCGGGCATTCATAACCAGGCATTCATAACCGGGCATTCATAACCCGGACATTCATAACCGGGCCATTCATAACCCGGACATTCATAACCCGGACATTCATAACCGGGCCATTCATAACCCGGACATTCATAACCCGGACATTCATAACCGGGACATTCATAACCGGGACATTCATAACCCGTGCGTTCATAACCGGGACATTCCTAACCAGGGCATTCATAACCGGGCATTCATAACCCGGGAGTACATAACCGGGCATTCATAAGCGGGCATTCATAACCCGGGCATTCATAACCCGGGAGTACATAACCTGGGCATTCATAACCGGGCATTAATAACCGGGCATTCATAACCCGGGCATTCATAACCAGGCATTCATAACCGGGCATTCATAACCCGGACATTCATAACCGGGCCATTCATAACCCGGACATTCATAACCCGGACATTCATAACCGGGACATTCATAACCGGGACATTCATAACCCGTGCGTTCATAACCGGGACATTCAAAACCCGGACATTCCTAACCGGGCATTCATAACCCGGACATTCATGACCCGGGCATTCATAACCCAGGCATTCATAACCCGGACATTCAAAACCCGGACATTCATAACCCGGACATTCATAACCGGGCATTCATAACCCGGGCATTCATAACCCGGACATTCCTAACTGGGCATTCATAACCCGGACATTCATGACCCGGGCATTCATAACCCGGGCATTCATAACCCGGACATTCATAACCCGGGCATTCATAACCCGGACACTCATAACCGGGCCAGGGCATTCATAACCCGGACACTCATAACCGGGCCATTCATAACCCGGACATTCATAACCCGGACATTCATAACCCGGGCATTCATAACCCGGGAGCACATAACCCGGGCATTCATAACCAGGGCATTCATAACTCGGGCATTCATAACCCAGGCATTCATAACCGGGCATTCATAACCCGGACATTCATAACCTGGCATTCGTAACCTGGGCATTCATAACCCGGGCATTCATAACCCAGGCATTCATAATCGGGCATTCATAACCCGGGCATTCATAACCGGGGAGTACATAACCCGGGCATTCATAACTGGGCATTCATAACCCGGGCATTCATAACCCGGGCATTCATAAACCAGGCATTCATGACCGGGCATTCATAACCCGGGTATTCATAACCGGGCATTCATAACCCGGGAATTCATAACCCGGGCATTCATAACCCAGGCATTCATAACCGGGCATTCATAACCCGGAAATTCATAACCGGGCATTCATAACCTGGGCATTCATAACCCGGACATTCATAACCCGGGAGTACATAACTCGGGCATTCACAACCCGGGCATTCATAACAGGGCATTCATAACCCAGGCATTCATAACCCGGGCATTCATAACCAGGGCATTCATAACTCGGGCATTCATAACCCAGGCATTCATAACCGGGCATTCATAACCCGGACATTCATAACCTGGCATTCGTAACCTGGGCATTCATAACCCGGGCATTCATAACCCAGGCATTCATAATCGGGCATTCATAACCCGGGAGTACATAACCCGGGCATTCATAACCCAGGCATTCATGACCGGGCATTCATAACCCGGACATTCATAACCGGGCATTCATAACCCGGGCATTCATAACCGGGACATTCATAACCGGGCATTCATGACCCGGGCATTCATAACCCGGGCATTCATAACCCGGGCATTCATAACCCAGGCATTCATAATCGGGCATTCATAACCCGGGCATTCATAACCCGGACATTCATAACCTGGCATTCGTAACCTGGGCATTCATAACCCGGGCATTCATAACCCAGGCATTCATAATCGGGCATTCATAACCCGGGCATTCATAACCGGGCATTCATAACATGGGCATTCATAACCCGGGCATTCATAACCGGGCATTCATAACCCGGGCATTCATAGTCCGGACATTCATAACCGGGCATTCATAACCCGGACATCCATAACCCGTGCATTCATAACCGGGACATTCATAACCGGGACATTCATAACCAGGGCATTCATAACCCGCACATTCAAAACCCGGACATTCATAACCCGGACATTCAGAACCGGGCATTCATAACCCGGGCATTCATAACCCGGACATTCATAACCGGGACATTCATAACCGGGACATTCATAACCAGGGCATTCATAACCCGGACATTCCAAACCCGGACATTCATAACCCAGACATTCAGAACCGGGCATTCATAACCCGGGCATTCATAACCCGGACATTCGTAACCGGGCATTCATAACCCGGACATTCATGACCCGGGCATTCATAACCGGGCATTCATAACCCAGACATTCATAACCCGGGCATTCATAACCCAGACATTCATAACCGGGCATTCATAACCGGGCATACATAACCCGGGAGTACATAACCGGGCATTCATAACCCGGGCATTCATAACCCGGACATTCATAACCCGGGCATTCATAACCCGGGCATTCATAACCAGGCATTCATAACCCGGGCATTCATAACCGGGCATTCATAACCCGGGCATTCATAACCCGGGCATTCATAACACGGGCATTCATAACCGGGCATTCATAACACGGGCATTCATAACCCGGGAGTACATAACCCGGGCATTCATAACCCGGGCATTCATAACCCGGACATTCATAACCGGGCATTCATAGTCGGGCATTCATAACCCGGGCATTCATAGTCCGGACATTCATAACCGGGCATTCATAACCCGGAGATCCATAACCCGTGCATTCATAACCGGGACATTCATAACCGGGACATTCATAACCTGGGCATTCATAACCCGCACATTCAAAACCCGGACATTCATAACCCGGACATTCAGAACCGGGCATTCATAACCCGGGCATTCATAACCCGGACATTCATAACCGGGACATTCATAACCGGGACATTCATAACCAGGGCATTCATAACCCGGACATTCCAAACCCGGACATTCATAACCCAGACATTCAGAACCGGGCATTCATAACCCGGGCATTCATAACCCGGACATTCGTAACCGGGCATTCATAACCCGGACATTCATAACCCGGGCATTCATAACCGGGCATTCATAACCCGGACATTCATAACCCGGGCATTCATAACCCGGACATTCATAACCGGGCATTCATAACCGGGCATTCATAACCCGGGAGTACATAACCGGGCAATCATAACCCGGGCATTCATAACCCGGACATTCATAACCCGGGCATTCATAACCCGGGCATTCATAACCCGGACATTCATAACCAGGCATTCATAACCCGGGCATTCATAACCGGACATTCATAACCCGGGCATTCATAACCCGGGCATTCATAACACGGGCATTCATAACCGGGCATTCATAACACGGGCATTCATAACCCGGGAGTACATAACCCGGGCATTCATAACCCGGACATTCATAACCGGGCATTCATAACCGGGCATTCATAACCCGGGCATTCATTACCCGGACATTCATAACCCGGGCATTCATAACCCGGGAGCACATAACCCGGGCATTCATAACCAGGGCATTCATAACTCGGGCATTCATAACCCAGGCATTCATAACCGGGCATTCATAACCCGGACATTCATAACCTGGCATTCGTAACCTGGGCATTCATAACCCGGGCATTCATAACCCAGGCATTCATAATCGGGCATTCATAACCCGGGCATTCATAACCGGGGAGTACATAACCCGGGCATTCATAACTGGGCATTCATAACCCGGGCATTCATAACCCGGGCATTCATAAACCAGGCATTCATGACCGGGCATTCATAACCCGGGTATTCATAACCGGGCATTCATAACCCGGGAATTCATAACCCGGGCATTCATAACCCAGGCATTCATAACCGGGCATTCATAACCCGGAAATTCATAACCGGGCATTCATAACCTGGGCATTCATAACCCGGACATTCATAACCCGGGAGTACATAACTCGGGCATTCACAACCCGGGCATTCATAACAGGGCATTCATAACCCAGGCATTCATAACCCGGGCATTCATAACCAGGGCATTCATAACTCGGGCATTCATAACCCAGGCATTCATAACCGGGCATTCATAACCCGGACATTCATAACCTGGCATTCGTAACCTGGGCATTCATAACCCGGGCATTCATAACCCAGGCATTCATAATCGGGCATTCATAACCCGGGAGTACATAACCCGGGCATTCATAACCCAGGCATTCATGACCGGGCATTCATAACCCGGACATTCATAACCGGGCATTCATAACCCGGGCATTCATAACCGGGACATTCATAACCGGGCATTCATGACCCGGGCATTCATAACCCGGGCATTCATAACCCGGGCATTCATAACCCAGGCATTCATAATCGGGCATTCATAACCCGGGCATTCATAACCCGGACATTCATAACCTGGCATTCGTAACCTGGGCATTCATAACCCGGGCATTCATAACCCAGGCATTCATAATCGGGCATTCATAACCCGGGCATTCATAACCGGGCATTCATAACATGGGCATTCATAACCCGGGCATTCATAACCGGGCATTCATAACCCGGGCATTCATAGTCCGGACATTCATAACCGGGCATTCATAACCCGGACATCCATAACCCGTGCATTCATAACCGGGACATTCATAACCGGGACATTCATAACCAGGGCATTCATAACCCGCACATTCAAAACCCGGACATTCATAACCCGGACATTCAGAACCGGGCATTCATAACCCGGGCATTCATAACCCGGACATTCATAACCGGGACATTCATAACCGGGACATTCATAACCAGGGCATTCATAACCCGGACATTCCAAACCCGGACATTCATAACCCAGACATTCAGAACCGGGCATTCATAACCCGGGCATTCATAACCCGGACATTCGTAACCGGGCATTCATAACCCGGACATTCATGACCCGGGCATTCATAACCGGGCATTCATAACCCAGACATTCATAACCCGGGCATTCATAACCCAGACATTCATAACCGGGCATTCATAACCGGGCATACATAACCCGGGAGTACATAACCGGGCATTCATAACCCGGGCATTCATAACCCGGACATTCATAACCCGGGCATTCATAACCCGGGCATTCATAACCAGGCATTCATAACCCGGGCATTCATAACCGGGCATTCATAACCCGGGCATTCATAACCCGGGCATTCATAACACGGGCATTCATAACCGGGCATTCATAACACGGGCATTCATAACCCGGGAGTACATAACCCGGGCATTCATAACCCGGGCATTCATAACCCGGACATTCATAACCGGGCATTCATAGTCGGGCATTCATAACCCGGGCATTCATAGTCCGGACATTCATAACCGGGCATTCATAACCCGGAGATCCATAACCCGTGCATTCATAACCGGGACATTCATAACCGGGACATTCATAACCTGGGCATTCATAACCCGCACATTCAAAACCCGGACATTCATAACCCGGACATTCAGAACCGGGCATTCATAACCCGGGCATTCATAACCCGGACATTCATAACCGGGACATTCATAACCGGGACATTCATAACCAGGGCATTCATAACCCGGACATTCCAAACCCGGACATTCATAACCCAGACATTCAGAACCGGGCATTCATAACCCGGGCATTCATAACCCGGACATTCGTAACCGGGCATTCATAACCCGGACATTCATAACCCGGGCATTCATAACCGGGCATTCATAACCCGGACATTCATAACCCGGGCATTCATAACCCGGACATTCATAACCGGGCATTCATAACCGGGCATTCATAACCCGGGAGTACATAACCGGGCAATCATAACCCGGGCATTCATAACCCGGACATTCATAACCCGGGCATTCATAACCCGGGCATTCATAACCCGGACATTCATAACCAGGCATTCATAACCCGGGCATTCATAACCGGACATTCATAACCCGGGCATTCATAACCCGGGCATTCATAACACGGGCATTCATAACCGGGCATTCATAACACGGGCATTCATAACCCGGGAGTACATAACCCGGGCATTCATAACCCGGACATTCATAACCGGGCATTCATAACCGGGCATTCATAACCCGGGCATTCATTACCCGGACATTCATAACCCGGGCATTCATAACCCGGACATTCATAACCGGGCATTCATAACCCGGGCATTCATAACCGGGCATTCATAACCCGGGCATTCATAACCGGGCTTTCATAACCCAGGCATTCATAACACGGGCATTCATAACCGGGCATTCATAACACGGGCATTCATAACCCGGGAGTACATAAACCGGGCATTCATAACCGGGCATTCATAACCCGGGCATTCATAACCGGGCATTCATAACACGGGCATTCATAACCCGGGAGTACATAACCCAGGCATTCATAACTGGGCATTCATAACCTGGGCATTCATAACCCGGACATTCATAACCCGGGCATTCATAACCCGGACATTCATAACCAGGCATTCATAACCCGGGCATTCATAACCGGGCATTCATAACCCGGACATTCATAACCCGGGCATTCATAACCCGGACATTCATAACCAGGCATTCATAACCCGGGCATTCATAACCGGGCATTCATAACCCGGGCATTCATAACCCGGACATTCATAACCCGGGCATTCATAACCCGGGCATTCATAACCAGGCATTCATAACCCGGGCATTCATAACCGGGCATTCATAACCCGGGCATTCATAACCCGGGCATTCATAACACGGGCATTCATAACCGGGCATTCATAACACGGGCATTCATAACCCGGGAGTACATAACCCGGGCATTCATAACCCGGGCATTCATAACCCGGACATTCATAACCGGGCATTCATAGTCGGGCATTCATAACCCGGGCATTCATAGTCCGGACATTCATAACCGGGCATTCATAACCCGGAGATCCATAACCCGTGCATTCATAACCGGGACATTCATAACCGGGACATTCATAACCTGGGCATTCATAACCCGCACATTCAAAACCCGGACATTCATAACCCGGACATTCAGAACCGGGCATTCATAACCCGGGCATTCATAACCCGGACATTCATAACCGGGACATTCATAACCGGGACATTCATAACCAGGGCATTCATAACCCGGACATTCCAAACCCGGACATTCATAACCCAGACATTCAGAACCGGGCATTCATAACCCGGGCATTCATAACCCGGACATTCGTAACCGGGCATTCATAACCCGGACATTCATAACCCGGGCATTCATAACCGGGCATTCATAACCCGGACATTCATAACCCGGGCATTCATAACCCGGACATTCATAACCGGGCATTCATAACCGGGCATTCATAACCCGGGAGTACATAACCGGGCAATCATAACCCGGGCATTCATAACCCGGACATTCATAACCCGGGCATTCATAACCCGGGCATTCATAACCCGGACATTCATAACCAGGCATTCATAACCCGGGCATTCATAACCGGACATTCATAACCCGGGCATTCATAACCCGGGCATTCATAACACGGGCATTCATAACCGGGCATTCATAACACGGGCATTCATAACCCGGGAGTACATAACCCGGGCATTCATAACCCGGGCATTCATAACCCGTACATTCATAACCGGGCATTCATAACCCGGGCATTCATTACCCGGACATTCATAACCCGGGCATTCATAACCCGGACATTCATAACCGGGCATTCATAACCCGGGCATTCATAACCGGGCATTCATAACCCGGGCATTCATAACCGGGCTTTCATAACCCAGGCATTCATAACACGGGCATTCATAACCGGGCATTCATAACACGGGCATTCATAACCCGGGAGTACATAAACCGGGCATTCATAACCGGGCATTCATAACCCGGGCATTCATAACCGGGCATTCATAACACGGGCATTCATAACCCGGGAGTACATAACCCAGGCATTCATAACTGGGCATTCATAACCTGGGCATTCATAACCCGGACATTCATAACCCGGGCATTCATAACCCGGACATTCATAACCAGGCATTCATAACCCGGGCATTCATAACCGGGCATTCATAACCCGGACATTCATAACCCGGGCATTCATAACCCGGACATTCATAACCAGGCATTCATAACCCGGGCATTCATAACCGGGCATTCATAACCCGGACATTCATAACCCGGACATTCATAACCGGGCCATTCATAACCCGGACATTCATAACCCGGACATTCATAACCGGGACATTCATAACCGGGACATTCATAACCGGGACATTCATAACCCGTGCGTTCATAACCGGGACATTCCTAACCAGGGCATTCATAACCGGGCATTCATAACCTGGGAGTACATAACCGGGCATTCATAAGCGGGCATTCATAACCCGGGCATTCATAACCCGGGAGTACATAACCTGGGCATTCATAACCGGGCATTAATAACCGGGCATTCATAACCCGGGCATTCATAACCAGGCATTCATAACCGGGCATTCATAACCCGGACATTCATAACCGGGCCATTCATAACCCGGACATTCATAACCCGGACATTCATAACCGGGACATTCATAACCGGGACATTCATAACCCGTGCGTTCATAACCGGGACATTCAAAACCCGGACATTCCTAACCGGGCATTCATAACCCGGACATTCATGACCCGGGCATTCATAACCCGGGCATTCATAACCCGGACATTCAAAACCCGGACATTCATAACCCGGACATTCATAACCGGGCATTCATAACCCGGGCATTCATAACCCGGACATTCCTAACTGGGCATTCATAACCCGGACATTCATGACCCGGGCATTCATAACCCGGGCATTCATAACCCGGACATTCATAACCCGGGCATTCATAACCCGGACACTCATAACCGGGCCAGGGCATTCATAACCCGGACACTCATAACCGGGCCATTCATAACCCGGACATTCATAACCCGGACATTCATAACCCGGGCATTCATAACCCGGGAGCACATAACCCGGGCATTCATAACCAGGGCATTCATAACTCGGGCATTCATAACCCAGGCATTCATAACCGGGCATTCATAACCCGGACATTCATAACCTGGCATTCGTAACCTGGGCATTCATAACCCGGGCATTCATAACCCAGGCATTCATAATCGGGCATTCATAACCCGGGCATTCATAACCGGGGAGTACATAACCCGGGCATTCATAACTGGGCATTCATAACCCGGGCATTCATAACCCGGGCATTCATAAACCAGGCATTCATGACCGGGCATTCATAACCCGGGTATTCATAACCGGGCATTCATAACCCGGGAATTCATAACCCGGGCATTCATAACCCAGGCATTCATAACCGGGCATTCATAACCCGGAAATTCATAACCGGGCATTCATAACCTGGGCATTCATAACCCGGACATTCATAACCCGGGAGTACATAACTCGGGCATTCACAACCCGGGCATTCATAACAGGGCATTCATAACCCAGGCATTCATAACCCGGGCATTCATAACCAGGGCATTCATAACTCGGGCATTCATAACCCAGGCATTCATAACCGGGCATTCATAACCCGGACATTCATAACCTGGCATTCGTAACCTGGGCATTCATAACCCGGGCATTCATAACCCAGGCATTCATAATCGGGCATTCATAACCCGGGAGTACATAGCCCGGGCATTCATAACCCAGGCATTCATGACCGGGCATTCATAACCCGGACATTCATAACCGGGCATTCATAACCCGGGCATTCATAACCGGGACATTCATAACCGGGCATTCATGACCCGGGCATTCATAACCCGGGCATTCATAGCCCGGGCATTCATAACCGGGCATTCATATACGGGCATTCATAACCCGGGCATTCATAACCGGGGCATTCATAACCAAGGCATTCATAACCGGGCATTCATAACCCGGACATTCATAACCGGGCATTCATAACCTGGGCATTCATAACCCGGACATTCATAACCCGGGAGTACATAACTCGGGCATTCATAACCGGGACATTCATAACCGGGACATTCATAACCAGGGCATTCATAACCCGCACATTCAAAACCCGGACATTCATAACCCAGACAATCATAACCGGGCATTCATAACCCGGGCATTCATAATCGGGCATTCATAACCCGGGAGTACATAACCCGGGCATTCATAACCCAGGCATTCATGACCGGGCATTCATAACCCGGACATTCATAACCGGGCATTCATAACCCGGGCATTCATAACCGGGACATTCATAACCGGGCATTCATGACCCGGGCATTCATAACCCGGGCATTCATAACCCAGGCATTCATAATCGGGCATTCATAACCCGGGAGTACATAACCCGGGCATTCATAACCCAGGCATTCATGACCGGGCATTCATAACCCGGACATTCATAACCGGGCATTCATAACCCGGGCATTCATAACCGGGACATTCATAACCGGGCATTCATGACCCGGGCATTCATAACCCGGGCATTCATAACCCGGGCATTCATAACCGGGCATTCATAGTCGGGCATTCATAACCCGGGCATTCATAGTCCGGACATTCATAACCGGGCATTCATAACCCGGAGATCCATAACCCGTGCATTCATAACCGGGACATTCATAACCGGGACATTCATAACCTGGGCATTCATAACCCGCACATTCAAAACCCGGACATTCAGAACCGGGCATTCATAACCCGGGCATTCATAACCCGGACATTCATAACCGGGACATTCATAACCGGGACATTCATAACCAGGGCATTCATAACCCGGACATTCCAAACCCGGACATTCATAACCCAGACATTCAGAACCGGGCATTCATAACCCGGGCATTCATAACCCGGACATTCGTAACCGGGCATTCATAACCCGGACATTCATAACCAGGCATTCATAACCCGGGCATTCATAACCGGGCATTCATAACCCGGACATTCATAACCCGGGCATTCATAACCCGGACATTCATAACCAGGCATTCATAACCCGGGCATTCATAACCGGGCATTCATAACCCGGACATTCATAACCCGGACATTCATAACCGGGCCATTCATAACCCGGACATTCATAACCCGGACATTCATAACCGGGACATTCATAACCGGGACATTCATAACCCGTGCGTTCATAACCGGGACATTCCTAACCAGGGCATTCATAACCGGGCATTCATAACCCGGGAGTACATAACCGGGACATTCATAAGCGGGCATTCATAACCCGGGCATTCATAACCCGGGAGTACATAACCTGGGCATTCATAACCGGGCATTAATAACCGGGCATTCATAACCCGGGCATTCATAACCAGGCATTCATAACCGGGCATTCATAACCCGGACATTCATAACCGGGCCATTCATAACCCGGACATTCATAACCCGGACATTCATAACCGGGACATTCATAACCGGGACATTCATAACCCGTGCGTTCATAACCGGGACATTCAAAACCCGGACATTCCTAACCGGGCATTCATAACCCGGGCATTCATAACAGGGCATTCATAACCCAGGCATTCATAACCCGGGCATTCCTAACTGGGCATTCATAACCCGGACATTCATGACCCGGGCATTCATAACCCGGGCATTCATAACCCGGACATTCATAACCCGGGCATTCATAACCCGGACACTCATAACCGGGCCAGGGCATTCATAACCCGGACACTCATAACCGGGCCATTCATAACCCGGACATTCATAACCCGGACATTCATAACCCGGGCATTCATAACCCGGGAGCACATAACCCGGGCATTCATAACCAGGGCATTCATAACTCGGGCATTCATAACCCAGGCATTCATAACCGGGCATTCATAACCTGGCATTCGTAACCTGGGCATTCATAACCCGGGCATTCATAACCCAGGCATTCATAATCGGGCATTCATAACCCGGGCATTCATAACCGGGGAGTACATAACCCGGGCATTCATAACTGGGCATTCATAACCCGGGCATTCATAACCCGGGCATTCATAAACCAGGCATTCATGACCGGGCATTCATAACCCGGGTATTCATAACCGGGCATTCATAACCCGGGAATTCATAACCCGGGCATTCATAACCCAGGCATTCATAACCGGGCATTCATAACCCGGAAATTCATAACCGGGCATTCATAACCTGGGCATTCATAACCCGGACATTCATAACCCGGGAGTACATAACTCGGGCATTCACAACCCGGGCATTCATAACAGGGCATTCATAACCCAGGCATTCATAACCCGGGCATTCATAACCAGGGCATTCATAACTCGGGCATTCATAACCCAGGCATTCATAACCGGGCATTCATAACCCGGACATTCATAACCTGGCATTCGTAACCTGGGCATTCATAACCCGGGCATTCATAACCCAGGCATTCATAATCGGGCATTCATAACCCGGGAGTACATAACCCGGGCATTCATAACCCAGGCATTCATGACCGGGCATTCATAACCCGGACATTCATAACCGGGCATTCATAACCCGGGCATTCATAACCGGGACATTCATAACCGGGCATTCATGACCCGGGCATTCATAACCCGGGCATTCATAGCCCGGGCATTCATAACCGGGCATTCATATACGGGCATTCATAACCCGGGCATTCATAACCGGGGCATTCATAACCAAGGCATTCATAACCGGGCATTCATAACCCGGACATTCATAACCGGGCATTCATAACCTGGGCATTCATAACCCGGACATTCATAACCCGGGAGTACATAACTCGGGCATTCATAACCGGGACATTCATAACCGGGACATTCATAACCAGGGCATTCATAACCCGCACATTCAAAACCCGGACATTCATAACCCAGACAATCATAACCGGGCATTCATAACCCGCACATTCAAAACCCGGACATTCATAACCCGGACATTCAGAACCGGGCATTCATAACCCGGGCATTCATAACCCGGACATTCATAACCGGGACATTCATAACCGGGACATTCATAACCAGGGCATTCATAACCCGGACATTCCAAACCCGGACATTCATAACCCAGACATTCAGAACCGGGCATTCATAACCCGGGCATTCATAACCCGGACATTCGTAACCGGGCATTCATAACCCGGACATTCATAACCCGGGCATTCATAACCGGGCATTCATAACCCGGACATTCATAACCCGGGCATTCATAACCCGGACATTCATAACCGGGCATTCATAACCGGGCATTCATAACCCGGGAGTACATAACCGGGCAATCATAACCCGGGCATTCATAACCCGGACATTCATAACCCGGGCATTCATAACCCGGGCATTCATAACCCGGACATTCATAACCAGGCATTCATAACCCGGGCATTCATAACCGGGCATTCATAACCCGGGCATTCATAACCCGGGCATTCATAACACGGGCATTCATAACCGGGCATTCATAACACGGGCATTCATAACCCGGGAGTACATAACCCGGGCATTCATAACCCGGGCATTCATAACCCGGACATTCATAACCGGGCATTCATAACCCGGGCATTCATAACCCGGACATTCATAACCCGGGCATTCATAACCCGGACATTCATAACCGGGCATTCATAACCCGGGCATTCATAACCGGGCTTTCATAACCCGGGCATTCATAACACGGGCATTCATAACCGGGCATTCATAACACGGGCATTCATAACACGGGCATTCATAACCCGGGAGTACATAAACCGGGCATTCATAACCGGGCATTCATAACCCGGGCATTCATAACCGGGCATTCATAACACGGGCATTCATAACCCGGGAGTACATAACCCAGGCATTCATAACTGGGCATTCATAACCCGGGCATTCATAACCCGGACATTCATAACCAGGCATTCATAACCCGGGCATTCATAACCGGGCATTCATAACCCGGACATTCATAACCGGGCATTCATAACCCGGACATTCATAACCCGGACATTCATAACCGGGCCATTCATAACCCGGACATTCATAACCCGGACATTCATAACCGGGACATTCATAACCCGGACATTCATAACCCGTGCATTCATAACCGGGACATTCCTAACCAGGGCATTCATAACCGGGCATTCATAACCCGGGAGTACATAACCGGGCATTCATAAGCGGGCATTCATAAACCGGGCATTCATAACCCGGGAGTACATTACCTGGGCATTCATAACCGGGCATTAATAACCGGGCATTCATAACCCGGGCATTCATAACCAGGCATTCATAACCGGGCATTCATAACCCGGACATTCATAACCGGGCCATTCATAACCCGGACATTCATAACCCGGACATTCATAACCGGGACATTCATAACCGGGACATTCATAACCCGTGCGTTCATAACCGGGACATTCAAAACCCGGACATTCCTAACCGGGCATTCATAACCCGGACATTCATGACCCGGGCATTCATAACCCGGGCATTCATAACCCGGACATTCAAAACCCGGACATTCATAACCCGGACATTCATAACCGGGCATTCATAACCCGGGCATTCATAACCCGGACATTCCTAACTGGGCATTCATAACCCGGACATTCATGACCCGGGCATTCATAACCCGGGCATTCATAACCCGGACATTCATAACCCGGGCATTCATAACCCGGACACTCATAACCGGGCCAGGGCATTCATAACCCGGACACTCATAACCGGGCCATTCATAACCCGGACATTCATAACCCGGACATTCATAACCCGGGCATTCATAACCCGGGCATTCATAAACCAGGCATTCATGACCGGGCATTCATAACCCGGGTATTCATAACCGGGCATTCATAACCCGGGAATTCATAACCCGGGCATTCATAACCCAGGCATTCATAACCGGGCATTCATAACCCGGAAATTCATAACCGGGCATTCATAACCTGGGCATTCATAACCCGGACATTCATAACCCGGGAGTACATAACTCGGGCATTCACAACCCGGGCATTCATAACAGGGCATTCATAACCCAGGCATTCATAACCCGGGCATTCATAACCAGGGCATTCATAACTCGGGCATTCATAACCCAGGCATTCATAACCGGGCATTCATAACCCGGACATTCATAACCTGGCATTCGTAACCTGGGCATTCATAACCCGGGCATTCATAACCCAGGCATTCATAATCGGGCATTCATAACCCGGGAGTACATAACCCGGGCATTCATAACCCAGGCATTCATGACCGGGCATTCATAACCCGGACATTCATAACCGGGCATTCATAACCCGGGCATTCATAACCGGGACATTCATAACCGGGCATTCATGACCCGGGCATTCATAACCCGGGCATTCATAGCCCGGGCATTCATAACCGGGCATTCATATACGGGCATTCATAACCCGGGCATTCATAACCGGGGCATTCATAACCAAGGCATTCATAACCGGGCATTCATAACCCGGACATTCATAACCGGGCATTCATAACCTGGGCATTCATAACCCGGACATTCATAACCCGGGAGTACATAACTCGGGCATTCATAACCGGGACATTCATAACCGGGACATTCATAACCAGGGCATTCATAACCCGCACATTCAAAACCCGGACATTCATAACCCAGACAATCATAACCGGGCATTCATAACCCGGGCATTCATAATCGGGCATTCATAACCCGGGTATTCATAACCGGGCATTCATAACCCGGGAATTCATAACCCGGGCATTCATAACCCAGGCATTCATAACCGGGCATTCATAACCCGGAAATTCATAACCGGGCATTCATAACCTGGGCATTCATAACCCGGACATTCATAACCCGGGAGTACATAACTCGGGCATTCACAACCCGGGCATTCATAACAGGGCATTCATAACCCAGGCATTCATAACCCGGGCATTCATAACCAGGGCATTCATAACTCGGGCATTCATAACCCAGGCATTCATAACCGGGCATTCATAACCCGGACATTCATAACCTGGCATTCGTAACCTGGGCATTCATAACCCGGGCATTCATAACCCAGGCATTCATAATCGGGCATTCATAACCCGGGAGTACATAACCCGGGCATTCATAACCCAGGCATTCATGACCGGGCATTCATAACCCGGACATTCATAACCGGGCATTCATAACCCGGGCATTCATAACCGGGACATTCATAACCGGGCATTCATGACCCGGGCATTCATAACCCGGGCATTCATAGCCCGGGCATTCATAACCGGGCATTCATATACGGGCATTCATAACCCGGGCATTCATAACCGGGGCATTCATAACCAAGGCATTCATAACCGGGCATTCATAACCCGGACATTCATAACCGGGCATTCATAACCTGGGCATTCATAACCCGGACATTCATAACCCGGGAGTACATAACTCGGGCATTCATAACTGGGACATTCATAACCGGGACATTCATAACCAGGGCATTCATAACCCGCACATTCAAAACCCGGACATTCATAACCCAGACAATCATAACCGGGCATTCATAACCCGGGCATTCATAATCGGGCATTCATAACCCGGGAGTACATAACCCGGGCATTCATAACCCAGGCATTCATGACCGGGCATTCATAACCCGGACATTCATAACCGGGCATTCATAACCCGGGCATTCATAACCGGGACATTCATAACCGGGCATTCATGACCCGGGCATTCATAACCCGGGCATTCATAACCCAGGCATTCATAATCGGGCATTCATAACCCGGGAGTACATAACCCGGGCATTCATAACCCAGGCATTCATGACCGGGCATTCATAATCCGGACATTCATAACCGGGCATTCATAACCCGGGCATTCATAACCGGGACATTCATAACCGGGCATTCATGACCCGGGCATTCATGACCCGGGCATTCATAACCCGGGCATTCATAACCGGGCATTCATAACCGGGCATTCATAACCCGGGAATTCATAACCCGGGCATTCATAACCCAGGCATTCATAACCGGGCATTCATAACCCGGACATTCATAACCGGGCATTCATAACCTGGGCATTCATAACCCGGACATTCATAACCCAGGAGTACATAACTCGGGCATTCATAACCCGGGCATTCATAACAGGGCATTCATAACCCAGGCATTCATAACCCGGGCATTCATAACCCATGCATTCATAACCCAGACAATCATAACCGGGCATTCATAACCCGGGCATTCATAACCAGGCATTCATAACCCGGGAGTACATAACCCGGGCATTCATAACCCAGGCATTCATGACCGGGCATTCATAACCCGGACATTCATAACCGGGCATTCATAACCCGGGCATTCATAACCGGGACATTCATAACCGGGCATTCATGACCCGGGCATTCATAACCCGGGCATTCATAACCCGGGCATTCATAACCGGGCATTCATAACCGGGCATTCATAACCCGGGCATTCATAACCCGGGCATACATAACCCGGACATTCATAACCGGGCATTCGTAACCTGGGCATTCATAACCCGGGAATTCATAACCCGGGCATTCATAGTCCGGACATTCATAACCGGGCATTCATAACCTGGGCATTCATAACCCGGGAATTCATAACCCGGGCATTCATAGTCCGGACATTCATAACCGGGCATTCATAACCCGGGCATTCATACCCCAGGCATTCATAACCCGGACATCCATAACCAGCGCATTCATAACCCGGACATTCATAACCGGGACATTCATAACCAGGGCATTCATAACCCGCACATTCAAAACCCGGACATTCATAACCCGGACATTCAGAACCGGGCATTCATAACCCGGGCATTCATAACCCGGACATTCATAACCGGGACATTCATAACCGGGACATTCATAACCAGGGCATTCATAACCCGGACATTCCAAACCCGGACATTCATAACCCAGACATTCAGAACCGGGCATTCATAACCCGGGCATTCATAACCCGGACATTCGTAACCGGGCATTCATAACCCGGACATTCATAACCCGGGCATTCATAACCGGGCATTCATAACCCGGACATTCATAACCCGGGCATTCATAACCCGGACATTCATAACCGGGCATTCATAACCGGGCATTCATAACCCGGGAGTACATAACCGGGCATTCATAACCCGGGCATTCATAACCCGGACATTCATAACCCGGGCATTCATAACCCGGGCATTCATAACCCGGACATTCATAACCAGGCATTCATAACCCGGGCATTCATAACCGGGCATTCATAACCCGGGCATTCATAACCCGGGCATTCATAACACGGGCATTCATAACCGGGCATTCATAACCGGGCATTCGTAACCTGGGCATTCATAACCCGGGCATTCATAACCCAGGCATTCATAATCGGGCATTCATAACCCGGGCATTCATAAACCAGGCATTCATGACCGGGCATTCATAACCCGGGCATTCACAACCGGGCATTCGTAACCTGGGCATTCATAACCCGGGAATTTATAACCCGGGCATTCATAACCCGGGCATTCATAACCCAGGCATTCATAACCGGGCATTCATAACCCGGACATTCATAACCGGGCATTCATAACCTGGGCATTCATAACCCGGACATTCATAACTGGTCATTCATAACCGGGCATTCATGACCCGGGCATTCATAACCCGGGCATTCATAACCCGGGCATTCATAACCCGGGAGCACATAACCCGGGCATTCATAACCAGGGCATTCATAACTCGGGCATTCATAACCCAGGCATTCATAACCGGGCATTCATAACCCGGACATTCATAACCGGGCATTCGTAACCTGGGCATTCATAACCCGGGCATTCATAACGCAGGCATTCATAATCGGGCATTCATAACCCGGGCATTCATAACCGGGGAGTACATAACCCGGGCATTCATAACTGGGCATTCATAACCCGGGCATTCATAAACCAGGCATTCATGACCGGGCATTCATAACCGGGCATTCATAACCCGGGAATTCATAACCCGGGCATTCATAACCCAGGCATTCATAACCGGGCATTCATAACCCGGACATTCATAACCGGGCATTCGTAACCTGGGCATTCATAACCCGGGCATTCATAACGCAGGCATTCATAATCGGGCATTCATAACCCGGGCATTCATAACCGGGGAGTACATAACCCGGGCATTCATAACTGGGCATTCATAACCCGGGCATTCATAAACCAGGCATTCATGACCGGGCATTCATAACCGGGCATTCATAACCCGGGAATTCATAACCCGGGCATTCATAACTCAGGCATTCATAACCGGGCATTCATAACCCGGACATTCATAACCGGGCATTCATAACCTGGGCATTCATAACCCGGACATTCATAACCCGGGAGTACATAACTCGGGCATTCATAACCCGGGCATTCATAACAGGGCATTCATAACCCATGCATTCATAACCCAGACAATCATAACCGGGCATTCATAACCCGGGCATTCATAACCAGGCATTCATAACCCGGGAGTACATAACCCGGGCATTCATAACCCAGGCATTCATGACCGGGCATTCATAACCCGGACATTCATAACCCGGACATTCCAAACCCGGGCATTCATAACCGGGACATTCATAACCGGGCATTCATGACCCGGGCATTCATAACCCGGGCATTCATAACCCGGGCATTCATAACCGGGCATTCATAACCCGGGCATTCATAACCCGGGCATACATAACCCGGACATTCATAACCGGGCATTCGTAACCTGGGCATTCATAACCCGGGCATTCATAACCCGGGCATTCATAGTCCGCACATTCATAACTGGGCATTCATAACATGGGCATTCATAACCCGGGCATTCATAACCGGGCATTCATAACCCGGGCATTCATAGTCCGGACATTCATAACCGGGCATTCATAACCCGGACATCCATAACCCGTGCATTCATAACCGGGACATTCATAACCGGGACATTCATAACCAGGGCATTCATAACCCGCACATTCAAAACCCGGACATTCATAACCCGGACATTCAGAACCGGGCATTCATAACCCGGGCATTCATAACCCGGACATTCATAACCGGGACATTCATAACCGGGACATTCATAACCAGGGCATTCATAACCCGGACATTCCAAACCCGGACATTCATAACCCAGACATTCAGAACCGGGCATTCATAACCCGGGCATTCATAACCCGGACATTCGTAACCGGGCATTCATAACCCGGACATTCATAACCCGGGCATTCATAACCGGGCATTCATAACCCGGACATTCATAACCCGGGCATTCATAACCCGGACATTCATAACCGGGCATTCATAACCGGGCATTCATAACCCGGGAGTACATAACCGGGCATTCATAACCCGGGCATTCATAACCCGGACATTCATAACCCGGGCATTCATAACCCGGGCATTCATAACCCGGACATTCATAACCAGGCATTCATAACCCGGGCATTCATAACCGGGCATTCATAACCCGGGCATTCATAACCCGGGCATTCATAACACGGGCATTCATAACCGGGCATTCATAACCCGGGCATTCATAACCCGGGCATTCATAACCCGGACATTCATAACCAGGCATTCATAACCCGGGCATTCATAACCGGGCATTCATAACCCGGGCATTCATAACCCGGGCATTCATAACCCGGGCATTCATAACCGGGCATTCATAACCCGGGCATTCATAACCCGGGCATTCATAACCAGGCATTCATAACCCGGGCATTCATAACCCGGGCATTCATAACACGGGCATTCATAACCCGGGAGTACATAACCCGGGCATTCATAACCCGGGCATTCATAACCCGGACATTCATAACCGGGACATTCATAACCCGGGCATTCATAACCCGGACATTCATAACCCGGGCATTCATAACCCGGGCATTATAACCGGGCATTCATAACCCGGGCATTCATAACCGGGCATTCATAACCCGGGCATTCATAACCGGGCTTTCATAACCCGGGCATTCATAACACGGGCATTCATAACCGGGCATTCATAACACGGGAGTACATAAACCGGGCATTCATAACACGGGCATTCATAACCCGGGAGTACATAAACCGGGCATTCATAACCGGGCATTCATAACCCGGGCATTCATAACCGGGCATTCATAACACGGGCATTCATAACCCGGGAGTACATAACCCAGGCATTCATAACTGGGCATTCATAACCTGGGAATTCATAACCCGGACATTCATAACCCGGGCATTCATAACCCGGACATTCATAACCAGGCATTCATAACCCGGGCATTCATAACCCGGGCATTCATAACCCGGACATTCATAACCCGGGCATTCATAACCCGGACATTCATAACCAGGCATTCATAACCCGGGCATTCATAACCGGGTATTCATAACCCGGACATTCATAACCCGGACATTCATAACCGGGCCATTCATAACCCGGACATTCATAACCCGGACATTCATAACCGGGACATTCATAACCCGGACATTCATAACCCGTGCATTCATAACCGGGACATTCCTAACCAGGGCATTCATAACCGGGCATTCATAACCCGGGAGTACATAACCGGGCATTCATAAGCGGGCATTCATTACCCGGGCATTCATAACCCGGGAGTACATAACCTGGGCATGCATAACCGGGCATTAATAACCGGGCATTCATAACCCGGGCATTCATAACCATGCATTCATAACCGGGCATTCATAACCCGGACATTCATAACCGGGCCATTCATAACCCGGACATTCATAACCCGGACATTCATAACCGGCACATTCATAACCCGGACATTCATAACCCGTGCGTTCATAACCGGGACATTCAAAACCCGGACATTCCTAACCGGGCATTCATAACCCGGACATTCATGACCCGGGCATTCATAACCCGGGCATTCATAACCCGGACATTCAAAACCCGGACATTCATAACCCGGACATTCATAACCGGGCATTCATAACCCGGGCATTCATAACCCGGACATTCAAAACCCGGACATTCATAACCCGGACATTCATAACCGGGCATTCATAACCCGGGCATTCATAACCCGGACATTCCCAACTGGGCATTCATAACCCGGACATTCATGACCCGGGCATTCATAACCCGGGCATTCATAACCCGGACATTCATAACCCGGGCATTCATAACCCGGACACTCATAACCGGGCCAGGGCATTCATAACCCGGACACTCATAACCGGGCCATTCATAACCCGGACATTCATAACCCGGACATTCATAACCGGGACATTCATAACCCGGACATTCATAACCCGTGCATTCATAACCGGGACATTCATAACCAGGGCATTCATAACCGGGCATTCATAACCCGGGAGTACATAACCGGGCATTCATAAGCGGGCATTCATAACCCGGTCATTCATAACCCGGGAGTACATAACCTGGGCATTCATAACCGGGCATTAATAACCGGGCATTCATAACCCGGGCATTCATAACCGGGCATTCATAACCGGGCATTCATAACCCGGAAATTCATAACCGGGCCATTCATAACCCGGGCATTCATAACCCATGCATTCATAACCCAGACAATCATAACCGGGCATTCATAACCCGGGCATTCATAACCAGGCATTCATAACCCGGGCATTCATAACCCGGACATTCATAACTGGTCATTC
Source organism: Chiloscyllium plagiosum (assembly GCF_037043375.1). NCBI lineage: Eukaryota > Metazoa > Chordata > Chondrichthyes > Orectolobiformes > Hemiscylliidae > Chiloscyllium > Chiloscyllium plagiosum. The sequence goes on from NW_028270170.1 coordinate 4,217,588, forward strand.
ATAACCGGGCATTCATGACCCGGGCATTCATAACCCGGGCATTCATAACCGGGCATTCATAACCGGGCATTCATAACCCGGGCATTCATAACCCGGACATTCATAACCGGGCATTCGTAACCTGGGCATTCGTAACCTGGGCCTTCATAACCCGGGCATTCATAACCCAGGCATTCATAACCGGGCATTCATAACCCGGGCATTCATAACCCGGGCATTCATAGTCCGGACATTCATAACCGGGCATTCATAACATGGGCATTCATAACCGGGCATTCATAACCCGGGCATTCATACCCCAGGCATTCATAACCCGGACATCCATAACCGGGCATTCATAACCGGGCATTCATAACCCGGGCATTCGTAACACGGACATTCATAACCGGGCATTCATAACCGGGCATTCATAACCCGGGCATCCATAACCCGGGCATTCATAACCCGGACATTCATAACCAGGCATTCATAACCCGGGCATTCATAACCGGGCATTCATAACCCGGACATTCATAACCCGGGCAGTCATAAACCGGGCATTCATAACCAGGCATTCATAACCCGGGCATTCATAACCGGGCATTCATAACCCGGACATTCATAACCGGGCCATTCATAACCAGGACATTCATATCCCGGACATTCATAACCGGGACATTCATAACCGGATATTCATAACCCGTGCATTCATAACCGGGACATTCATAACCCGGACATTCATAACCCGGACATTCATAACCGGGCATTCATAACCGGGACATTCATAACCCGGACATTCATAACCAGGGCACTCATAACCCGGACATTCATAACCTGGGCATTCATAACCCGGACATTCATATCCCGGACATTCATAACCGGGCATTCATAACCGGGCATTCATAACCCGGGCATTCATAACCGGGACATTCATAACCCGGACATTCATAACCCGGGCATTCATAACCGGCCATTCATAACCCGGGCACTCATAACCCGGGCATTCATAACCCGGACATTCATAACCCGGGCATTCATAACCGGGACATTCATAACCCGGACATTCATAACCCGGGCACTCATAACCCGGGCACTCATAACCTGGACATTCATAACCCGGACATTCATAACCGGGCATTCATAACCGGGCATTCATAACCCGGGCATTCATAACCGGGGCAATCATAACCGGGCATTCATAACCGGGACATTCATAACCCGGACATTCATAACCCGGACATTCTTAACCTGGGCATTCATAACCCGGACATTCATATCCCGGACATTCATAACCGGGCATTCATAACTGGGCATTCATAACCCGGGCATTCATAACCGGGACATTCATAACCCGGACATTCATAACCCGGGCATTCATAACCGACCATTCATAACCCGGGCATTCATAACCGGGACATTCATAACCGGGACATTCATAACCCGGGCACTCATAACCGGGACATTCATAACCCGAACATTCGTAACCCGGACATTCATAACCGGGCATTCATAACCTGGGCATTCATAACCCGGACATTCATAACCCGGACATTCATAACCGGGCATTCATAACCGGGACATTCATAACCCGGACATTCATAACCCGGGCATTCATAACCGGGACATTCATAACCCGGGCATTCATAACCCGGATATTCATAACCGGGCATTCATAACCCGGGCACTCATACCCGGGACATACATAACCCGGGCATTCATAACCTGGGCATTCATAACCCGGACATTCATAACCCGGACATTCATAACCCGGGCATTCATAACCGGACATTCATAACCGGGCATTCATAACCCGGGCATTCATAACCGGGCATTCATAACCGGGACATTCATAACCCAGACATTCATAACCCGGGCATTCATAACCCGGACATTCATAACCAGGCATTCATAACCCGAGCACTCATAACCCGGACATTCATAACCCGGACATTCATAACCTGGGCATTCATAACCGGGACATTCATAACCCGGACATTCATAACCCGGACATTCATAACCGGTACATTCATAACCCGGACATTCATAACCCGGGCATTCATAACCCGGACATTCATAACCGGGCATTCATAACCCGGGCATTCACAACCCAGGCACTCATACCCGGGACATTCATAACCCGGGCATTCATAACCCGGACATTCATAACCCGGACATTCATAACCGGGCATTCATAAACGGGACCTTCATAACCCGGGCATTGGGGCGGCACGGTGACACAGTGGTTAGCACTGTTGCCTCGCAGCGCCAGAGACCCGGGTTCAATTCCCGACTCAGGCGACTGACTGTGTGGAGTTTGCACGTTCTCCCCGTGTCTGCGTGGGTTTCCTCCGGGTGCTCCGGTTTCCTCCCACAGTCCAAAGATGTGCAGGTTAGGGAATTGGCCATACTGAATTGCCCGTAGTGTTAGGTGGGGGGTAAATGTAGGGGTATGGGTGGGTTTCGCTTCGGCGGGTCGGTGTGGACTTGTTGGGCCGAAGGGCCTGTTTCCACACTGTAATCTAATCTAATCTAAAAAAACCCGGACATTCATAACCCGGACATTCATAACCGGGACATTCATAACCCGGACATTCATAACCCGGACATTCATAACCAGGCATTCATAACCGGGCATTCATAACACGGGCTTTCATAACCCGGGCATTCATAACCGGGACATTCATAACCCGGGCATTCATAACCCGGACATTCATAACCGGGCATTCATAACCCGGACATTCATAACCCGGACATTCATAACCAGGCATTCATAACCGGGCATTCATAACACGGGCTTTCATAACCCGGGCATTCATAACCGGGACATTCATAACCCGGGCATTCTTAACCCGGACATTCATAACCGGGACATTCATAACCCGGACATTCATAACCCGGACATTCATAACCGGGCATTCATAACCGGGCATTCATAACCGGGCATTCATAACCCGGGCATTCATAACCGGGACATTCATAACCCGGACATTCATAACCCGGGCATTCATAACCCGGACATTCATAACCGGGCATTCATAACCCGGACATTCATAACCCGGACATTCATAACCGGGCATTCATAAACGGGACCTTCATAACCCGGGCATTTGGGGCGGCACGGTGGCACAGTGGTTAGCACTGTTGCCTCGCAGCGCCAGAGACCCGGGTTCAATTCCCGACTCAGGCGACTGACTGTGTGGAGTTTGCACGTTCTCCCCGTGTCTGCGTGGGTTTCCTCCGGGTGCTCCGGTTTCCTCCCACAGTCCAAAGATGTGCAGGTTAGGTGAATTGGCCATACTGAATTGCCCGTAGTGTTAGGTGGGGGGTAAATGTAGGGGTATGGGTGGGTTTCGCTTCGGCGGGTCGGTGTGGACTTGTTGGGCCGAAGGGCCTGTTTCCACACTGTAATCTAATCTAATCTAATCTAAAAAAACCCGGACCTTCATAACCCGGACATTCATAACCGGGACATTCATAACCCGGACATTCATAACCCGGACATTCATAACCGGGCATTCATAACCAGGCATTCATAACCGGGCATTCATAACACGGGCTGTCATAACCCGGGCATTCATAACCGGGACATTCATAACCCGGGCATTCATAACCCGGACATTCATAACCGGGCATTCATAACCGGGCACTCATACCCGGGACATTCATAACCCGGGCATTCATAACCTGGGCATTCATAACCCGGACATTCATAACCCGGACATTCATAACCGGGCATTCATAACCGGGACATTCATAACCCGGACATTCATAACCGGGCATTCATAACCGGGCATTCATAACCGGGCATTCATAATCCGGGCATTCATAACCGGGACATTCATAACCGGGACATTCATAACCCGGACATTCATAACCCGGGCATTCATAACCCGGACATTCATAACCGGGCATTCATAACCCGGGCACTCATACCCGGGACATTCATAACCTGGGCATTCATAACCGGGCATTCATAACCGGGCATTCATAACCGGGCATTCATAATCCGGGCATTCATAACCGGGACATTCATAACCCGGGCATTCATAACCCGGACATTCATAACCGGGCATTCATAACCCGGGCACTCATACCCGGGACATTCATAACCTGGGCATTCATAACCGGGCATTCATAACCGGGCATTCATAACCGGGCATTCATAATCCGGGCATTCATAACCGGGACATTCATAACCGGACATTCATAACCCGGACATTCATAACCCGGGCATTCATAACCCGGGCATTCATAACCGGGCATTCATAACCGGGACATTCATAACCCGGACATTCATAACCGGATATTCATAACCCGGGCACTCATAACCGGGACATTCATAACCGGGACATTCATAACCCGGGCATTCATAACCAGGCATTCATAACCCGAGCACTCATAACCGGGACATTCATAACCCGGACATTCATAACCCGGACATTCATAACCGGGACATTCATAACCCGGACATTCATAACCCGGGCATTCATAACCGGGTATTCATAACCCGGGCACTCATACCCGGGACATTCATAACCCGGGCATTCATAACCTGGGCATTCATTACCCGGACATTCAAGACCCGGACATTCATAACCGGGCATTCATAACCGGGACCTTCATAACCCGGACATTCATAACCCGGGCACTCATAACCGGGATATTCATAACCCGGACATTCATAACCCGGACATTCATAACCGGACATTCATAACCGGGCATTCATAACCGGGCATTCATAACCGGGCATTCATAACCCGGATATTCATAACCCGGACATTCAAAACCCGGGCACTCATAACCCGGACATTCATAACCCGGACATTTATAACCTGGGCATTCATAACCTGGACATTCATAACCCGGACATTCATAACCGGGCATTCATAACCGGGCATTCATAACCCGGGCATTCATAACCGGGGCATTCATAACCGGGCATTCATGTCCGGGACATACATAACCCAGACATTCATAAACGGGACACTCATAACCGGGACATTCATAACCCGGACATTCATAACCCGGGCACTCATAACCCGGACATTCATAACCCGGACATTCATAACCTGGGCATTCATAACCCGGACATTCATATCCCGGACATTCATAACCGGGCATTCATAACCCGGGCATTCATAACCCGGACATTCATAACCCGGACATTCATAACCGGGCATTCATAACCGGGACATTCATAACCCGGACATTCATAACCCGGGCACTCATAACCCGGACATTCATAACCCGGGCACTCATAACCGGGACATTCATAACCCGAACATTCGTAACCCGGACATTCATAACCGGGCATTCATAACCTGGGCATTCATAACCCGGACATTCATAACCCGGACATTCATAACCGGGCATTCATAACCGGGACATTCATAACCCGGACATTCATAACCCGGGCATTCATAACCGGGACATTCATAACCCGGGCATTCATAACCCGGATATTCATAACCGGGCATTCATAACCCGGGCACTCATACCCGGGACATACATAACCCGGGCATTCATAACCTGGGCATTCATAACCCGGACATTCATAACCCGGACATTCATAACCCGGGCATTCATAACCGGACATTCATAACCGGGCATTCATAACCCGGGCATTCATAACCGGGCATTCATAACCGGGACATTCATAACCCAGACATTCATAACCCGGGCATTCATAACCCGGACATTCATAACCAGGCATTCATAACCCGAGCACTCATAACCCGGACATTCATAACCCGGACATTCATAACCTGGGCATTCATAACCGGGACATTCATAACCCGGACATTCATAACCCGGACATTCATAACCGGTACATTCATAACCCGGACATTCATAACCCGGGCATTCATAACCCGGACATTCATAACCGGGCATTCATAACCCGGGCATTCACAACCCAGGCACTCATACCCGGGACATTCATAACCCGGGCATTCATAACCCGGACATTCATAACCCGGACATTCATAACCGGGCATTCATAAACGGGACCTTCATAACCCGGGCATTGGGGCGGCACGGTGACACAGTGGTTAGCACTGTTGCCTCGCAGCGCCAGAGACCCGGGTTCAATTCCCGACTCAGGCGACTGACTGTGTGGAGTTTGCACGTTCTCCCCGTGTCTGCGTGGGTTTCCTCCGGGTGCTCCGGTTTCCTCCCACAGTCCAAAGATGTGCAGGTTAGGGAATTGGCCATACTGAATTGCCCGTAGTGTTAGGTGGGGGGTAAATGTAGGGGTATGGGTGGGTTTCGCTTCGGCGGGTCGGTGTGGACTTGTTGGGCCGAAGGGCCTGTTTCCACACTGTAATCTAATCTAATCTAAAAAAACCCGGACATTCATAACCCGGACATTCATAACCGGGACATTCATAACCCGGACATTCATAACCCGGACATTCATAACCAGGCATTCATAACCGGGCATTCATAACACGGGCTTTCATAACCCGGGCATTCATAACCGGGACATTCATAACCCGGGCATTCATAACCCGGACATTCATAACCGGGCATTCATAACCCGGACATTCATAACCCGGACATTCATAACCAGGCATTCATAACCGGGCATTCATAACACGGGCTTTCATAACCCGGGCATTCATAACCGGGACATTCATAACCCGGGCATTCTTAACCCGGACATTCATAACCGGGACATTCATAACCCGGACATTCATAACCCGGACATTCATAACCGGGCATTCATAACCGGGCATTCATAACCGGGCATTCATAACCCGGGCATTCATAACCGGGACATTCATAACCCGGACATTCATAACCCGGGCATTCATAACCCGGACATTCATAACCGGGCATTCATAACCCGGACATTCATAACCCGGACATTCATAACCGGGCATTCATAAACGGGACCTTCATAACCCGGGCATTTGGGGCGGCACGGTGGCACAGTGGTTAGCACTGTTGCCTCGCAGCGCCAGAGACCCGGGTTCAATTCCCGACTCAGGCGACTGACTGTGTGGAGTTTGCACGTTCTCCCCGTGTCTGCGTGGGTTTCCTCCGGGTGCTCCGGTTTCCTCCCACAGTCCAAAGATGTGCAGGTTAGGTGAATTGGCCATACTGAATTGCCCGTAGTGTTAGGTGGGGGGTAAATGTAGGGGTATGGGTGGGTTTCGCTTCGGCGGGTCGGTGTGGACTTGTTGGGCCGAAGGGCCTGTTTCCACACTGTAATCTAATCTAATCTAATCTAAAAAAACCCGGACCTTCATAACCCGGACATTCATAACCGGGACATTCATAACCCGGACATTCATAACCCGGACATTCATAACCGGGCATTCATAACCAGGCATTCATAACCGGGCATTCATAACACGGGCTGTCATAACCCGGGCATTCATAACCGGGACATTCATAACCCGGGCATTCATAACCCGGACATTCATAACCGGGCATTCATAACCGGGCACTCATACCCGGGACATTCATAACCCGGGCATTCATAACCTGGGCATTCATAACCCGGACATTCATAACCCGGACATTCATAACCGGGCATTCATAACCGGGACATTCATAACCCGGACATTCATAACCGGGCATTCATAACCGGGCATTCATAACCGGGCATTCATAATCCGGGCATTCATAACCGGGACATTCATAACCGGGACATTCATAACCCGGACATTCATAACCCGGGCATTCATAACCCGGACATTCATAACCGGGCATTCATAACCCGGGCACTCATACCCGGGACATTCATAACCTGGGCATTCATAACCGGGCATTCATAACCGGGCATTCATAACCGGGCATTCATAATCCGGGCATTCATAACCGGGACATTCATAACCCGGGCATTCATAACCCGGACATTCATAACCGGGCATTCATAACCCGGGCACTCATACCCGGGACATTCATAACCTGGGCATTCATAACCGGGCATTCATAACCGGGCATTCATAACCGGGCATTCATAATCCGGGCATTCATAACCGGGACATTCATAACCGGACATTCATAACCCGGACATTCATAACCCGGGCATTCATAACCCGGGCATTCATAACCGGGCATTCATAACCGGGACATTCATAACCCGGACATTCATAACCGGATATTCATAACCCGGGCACTCATAACCGGGACATTCATAACCGGGACATTCATAACCCGGGCATTCATAACCAGGCATTCATAACCCGAGCACTCATAACCGGGACATTCATAACCCGGACATTCATAACCCGGACATTCATAACCGGGACATTCATAACCCGGACATTCATAACCCGGGCATTCATAACCGGGTATTCATAACCCGGGCACTCATACCCGGGACATTCATAACCCGGGCATTCATAACCTGGGCATTCATTACCCGGACATTCAAGACCCGGACATTCATAACCGGGCATTCATAACCGGGACCTTCATAACCCGGACATTCATAACCCGGGCACTCATAACCGGGATATTCATAACCCGGACATTCATAACCCGGACATTCATAACCGGACATTCATAACCGGGCATTCATAACCGGGCATTCATAACCGGGCATTCATAACCCGGATATTCATAACCCGGACATTCAAAACCCGGGCACTCATAACCCGGACATTCATAACCCGGACATTTATAACCTGGGCATTCATAACCTGGACATTCATAACCCGGACATTCATAACCGGGCATTCATAACCGGGCATTCATAACCCGGGCATTCATAACCGGGGCATTCATAACCGGGCATTCATGTCCGGGACATACATAACCCAGACATTCATAAACGGGACACTCATAACCGGGACATTCATAACCCGGACATTCATAACCCGGGCACTCATAACCCGGACATTCATAACCCGGACATTCATAACCTGGGCATTCATAACCCGGACATTCATATCCCGGACATTCATAACCGGGCATTCATAACCCGGGCATTCATAACCCGGACATTCATATCCCGGACATTCATAACCGGGACATTCATAACCGGCCATTCAGAACCCGGGCACTCATAAACCGGACATTCATAACCTGGACATTCATAACCGGGCATTCATAACCGGGCATTCATAACACGGGCATTCATAACCCGGGCATTCATAACCGGGACATTCATAACCCGGACATTCATAACCTGGGCATTCATAACCCGGACATTCATAACCCGGAAATTCATAACCGGGCATTCATAACCGGGACCTTCATAACCCGGACATTCATAACCCGGGCACTCATAACCGGGACATTCATAACCCGGACATTCATAACCCGGACATTCATAACCGGGCATTCATAACCTGGGCATTCATAACCTGGACATTCATAACCCAGACATTCATAACCGGGCATTCATAACCGGGCATTCATAACCCGGGCATTCATAACCGGGGCATTCATAACCGGGCAATCATAACCGGGACATTCATAACCTGGACATTCATAACCCGGGCATTCATAACCCGGGCATCCATAACCGGACATTCATAACCCGGGCACTCATACCCCGGACATTCATAACCCGGACATTCATAACCCGGGCATTCATAACCCGGACATTCATAACCAGGCATTCATAACCCGAGCACTCATAATCCGGACATTCATACCCCGGACATTCATAACCCGGACATTCATAACCGGGACATTCATAACCCGGACATTCATAACCTGGACATTCATAACCGGGCATTCATAACCAGGCATTCATAACTGGGCATTCATAACCGGGCATTCATAACCGGGCATTCATAACCCGGGCATTCATAACCCGGACATTCATAACCGGGCATTCATAACCGGGCACTCATACCCGGGACATTCATAACCCGGGCATTCATAACCTGGGCATTCATAACCGGGACCTTCATAACCCGGACATTCATAACCCGGGCACTCATAACCGGGACATTCATAACCCGGACATTCATAACCGGGCATTCATAACCGGGCACTCATAACCCGGACATTCATAACCCGGGCATTCATAACCGGGCATTCATAACCCGGACATTCATAACCCGGACATTCATAACCCGAGCATTCATAACCGGGCATTCATAACCGGGCATTCATAACCCGGGCATTCATAACCGGGCATTCATAACTGGGACATTCATAACCCAGACATTCATAACCCGGGCATTCATAACCCGGGCATTCATAACCGGATATTCATAACCCGGGCACTCATAACCGGGACATTCATAACCCGGACATTCATAACCCGGGCATTCATAACCCGGACATTCATAACCGGGCATTCATAACCGGGCATTCATAACCCGGGCATTCATAACCGGGGCATTCATAACCGGGCATTCATAACCCGGACATTCATATCCCGGACATTCATAACCGGTCATTCATAACCGGGCAATCATAACCCGGGCATTCATAACCGGGACATTCATAACCCGGACATTCATAACCCGGGCATTCATAACCGGCCATTCAGAACCCGGGCACTCATAAACCGGGCATTCATAACCTGGACATTCATAACCGGGCATTCATAACCGGGCATTCATAACACGGGCATTCATAACCCGGGCATTCATAACCGGGACATTCATAACCTGGACATTCATAACCTGGGCATTCATAACCCGGACATTCATAACCCAGAAATTCATAACCGGGCATTCATAACCGGGACCTTCATAACCCGGACATTCATAACCCGGGCACTCATAACCGGGACATTCATAACCCGGACATTCATAACCCGGACATTCATAACCGGGCATTCATAACCGGGCATTCATAACCCGGACATTCATAACCCGGGCACTCATAACCGGGACATTCATAACCCGGACATTCATAACCCGGACATTCATAACCGGGCACTCATAACCGGGACATTCATAACCCGGACATTCATAACCCGGGCACTCATAACCCGGACATTCATAACCCGGACATTTATAACCTGGGCATTCATAACCTGGACATTCATAACCCAGACATTCATAACCGGGCATTCATAACCGGGCATTCATAACCCGGGCATTCATAACCGGGGCATTCATAACCGGGCATTCATAACCGGGACATTCATAACCTGGACATTCATAACCTGGGCATTCATAACCCGGGCATCCATAACCGGACATTCATAACCCGGACATTCATAACCAGGCATTCATAACCCGAGCACTCATAATCCGGACATTCATAACCCGGACATTCATAACCCGGACATTCATAACCGGGACATTCATAACCCGGACATTCATAACCTGGACATTCATAACCGGGCATTCATAACCAGGCATTCATAACTGGGCATTCATAACCGGGCATTCATAACCGGGCATTCATAACCCGGGCATTCATAACCCGGACATTCATAACCGGGCATTCATAACCGGGCACTCATACCCGGGACATTCAAAGCCCGGGCATTCATAACCTGGGCATTCATAACCCGGACATTCATAACCCGGACATTCATAACCGGGCATTCATAACCGGGACCTTCATAACCCGGACATTCATAACCCGGGCACTCATAACCGGGACATTCATAACCCGGACATTCATAACCGGGCATTCATAACCGGGCATTCATAACCCGGACATTCATAACCCGGGCATTCATAACCGGGCATTCATAACCCGGACATTCATAACCCGGACATTCATAACCCGAGCATTCATAACCGGGCATTCATAACCGGGCATTTATAACCCGGGCATTCATAACCGGGCATTCATAACTGGGACATTCATAACCCAGACATTCATAACCCGGGCATTCATAACCCGGGCATTCATAACCGGATATTCATAACCCGGGCACTCATAACCGGGACATTCATAACCCGGACATTCATAACCCGGGCATTCATAACCCGGACATTCATAACCGGGCATTCATAACCGGGCATTCATAACCCGGGCATTCATAACCGGGGCATTCATAACCGGGCATTCATAACCGGGACATTCATAACCTGGACATTAATAACCCGGGCATTCATAACCCGGGCATTCATAACCGGACATTAATAACCCGGGCACTCATAACCGGGACATTCATAACCCGGACATTCATAACCCGGGCATTCATAACCCGGACATTCATAACCAGGCATTCATAACCCGAGCACTCATAATCCGGACATTCATAACCCGGACATTCATAACCCGGACATTCATAACCGGGACATTCATAACCCGGACATTCATAACCTGGACATTCATAACCGGGCATTCATAACCAGGCATTCATAACTGGGCATTCATAACCGGGCATTCATAACCGGGCATTCATAACCCGGGCATTCATAACCCGGACATTCATAACCGGGCATTCATAACCGGGCACTCATACCCGGGACATTCATAACCCGGGCATTCATAACCTGGGCATTCATAACCCGGACATTCATAACCCGGACATTCATAACCGGGACCTTCATAACCCGGACATTCATAACCCGGGCACTCATAACCGGGACATTCATAACCCGGACATTCATAACCGGGCATTCATAACCGGGCATTCATAACCCGGACATTCATAACCCGGACATTCATAACCCGGGCATTCATAACCGGGCATTCATAACCCGGACATTCATAACCCGGACATTCATAACCGGGCATTCATAACCGGGACCTTCATAACCCGGACATTCATAACCCGGGCACTCATAACCGGGACATTCATAACCCGGACATTCATATCCGGGCATTCATAACCGGGCATTCATAACCCGGACATTCATAACCCGGGCATTCATAACCGGGCATTCATAACCCGGACATTCATAACCCGGACATTCATAACCCGAGCATTCATAACCGGGCATTCATAACCGGGCATTTATAACCCGGGCATTCATAACCGGGCATTCATAACTGGGACATTCATAACCCAGACATTCATAACCCGGGCATTCATAACCCGGGCATTCATAACCGGATATTCATAACCCGGGCACTCATAACCGGGACATTCATAACCCGGACATTCATAACCCGGGCATTCATAACCCGGACATTCATAACCGGGCATTCATAACCGGGCATTCATAACCCGGGCATTCATAACCGGGGCATTCATAACCGGGCATTCATAACCGGGACATTCATAACCTGGACATTCATAACCCGGGCATTCATAACCCGGGCATTCATAACCGGACATTAATAACCCGGGCACTCATAACCGGGACATTCATAACCCGGACATTCATAACCCGGGCATTCATAACCCGGACATTCATAACCAGGCATTCATAACCCGAGCACTCATAATCCGGACATTCATAACCCGGGCATTCATAACCCGGGCATTCATAACCGGATATTCATAACCCGGGCACTCATAACCGGGACATTCATAACCCGGACATTCATAACCCGGGCATTCATAACCCGGACATTCATAACCGGGCATTCATAACCGGGCATTCATAATCCGGACATTCATAACCCGGGCATTCATAACCCGGGCATTCATAACCGGATATTCATAACCCGGGCACTCATAACCGGGACATTCATAACCCGGACATTCATAACCCGGGCATTCATAACCCGGACATTCATAACCGGGCATTCATAACCGGGCATTCATAATCCGGGCATTCATAACCGGGGCATTCATAACCGGGCATTCATAACCGGGACATTCATAACCTGGACATTCATAACCCGGGCATTCATAACCCGGGCATTCATAACCGGACATTAATAACCCGGGCACTCATAACCGGGACATTCATAACCCGGACATTCATAACCCGGGCATTCATAACCCGGACATTCATAACCAGGCATTCATAACCCGAGCACTCATAATCCGGACATTCATAACCCGGACATTCATAACCCGGACATTCATAACCGGGACATTCATAACCCGGACATTCATAACCTGGACATTCATAACCGGGCATTCATAACCAGGCATTCATAACTGGGCATTCATAACCGGGCATTCATAACCGGGCATTCATAACCCGGGCATTCATAACCCGGACATTCATAACCGGGCATTCATAACCGGGCACTCATACCCGGGACATTCATAACCCGGGCATTCATAACCTGGGCATTCATAACCCGGACATTCATAACCCGGACTTTCATAACCGGGACCTTCATAACCCGGACATTCATAACCCGGGCACTCATAACCGGGACATTCATAACCCGGACATTCATAACCGGGCATTCATAACCGGGCATTCATAACCCGGACATTCATAACCCGGGCATTCATAACCGGGCATTCATAACCCGGACATTCATAACCCGGACATTCATAACCCGAGCATTCATAACCGGGCATTCATAACCGGGCATTCATAACCCGAGCATTCATAACAGGGCATTCATAACTGGGACATTCATAACCCAGACATTCATAACCCGGGCATTCATAACCCGGGCATTCATAACCGGATATTCATAACCCAGGCACTCATAACCGGGACATTCATAACCCGGACATTCATAACCCGGGCATTCATAACCCGGACATTCATAACCGGGCATTCATAACCGGGCATTCATAACCCGGGCATTCATATCCGGGGCATTCATAACCGGGCATTCATAACCGGGACATTCATAACCTGGACATTTATAACCCGGGCATTCATAACCCGGGCATTCATAACCGGACATTCATAACCCGTGCACTCATAACCGGGACATTCATAACCCGGACATTCATAACCCGGGCATTCATAACCCGGACATTCATAACCAGGCATTCATAACCCGAGCACTCATAATCCGGACATTCATAACCCGGACATTCATAACCCGGACATTCATAACCGGGACATTCATAACCCGGACATTCATAACCTGGACATTCATAACCGGGCATTCATAACCAGGCATTCATAACTGGGCATTCATAACCGGGCATTCATAACCGGGCATTCATAACCCGGGCATTCATAACCCGGACATTCATAACCGGGCATTCATAACCGGGCACTCATACCCGGGACATTCATAACCCGGGCATTCATAACCTGGGCATTCATAACCCGGACATTCATAACCCGGACATTCATAACCGGGCATTCATAACCGGGACCTTCATAACCCGGACATTCATAACCCGGGCACTCATAACCGGGACATTCATAACCCGGACATTCATAACCGGGCATTCATAACCGGGCATTCATAACCCGGACATTCATAACCCGGGCATTCATAACCGGGCATTCATAACCCGGACATTCATAACCTGGACATTCATAACCCGGACATTCATAACCCGAGCATTCATAACCGGGCATTCATAACCGGGCATTCATAACCCGGGCATTCATAACCGGGCATTCATAAATGGGACATTCATAACCCAGATATTCATAACCCGGGCATTCATAACCCGGGCATTCATAATCGGATATTCATAACCCGGGCACTCATAACCAGGACATTCATAACCCGGACATTCATAACCCGGGCATTCATAACCCGGACATTCATAACCGGGCATTCATAACCGGGCATTCATAACCCGGACATTCATAACCGGGGCATTCATAACCGGGCATTCATAACCGGGACATTCATAACCTGGACATTCATAACCCGGGCATTCATAACCCGGGCATTCATAACCGGACATTCATAACCCGGGCACTCATAACCGGGACATTCATAACCCGGACATTCATAACCCGGGCATTCATAACCCGGACATTCATAACCAGGCATTCATAACCCGAGCACTCATAATCCGGACATTCATAACCCGGACATTCATAACCCGGACATTCATAACCGGGACATTCATAACCCGGACATTCATAACCTGGACATTCATAACCGGGCATTCATAACCAGGCATTCATAACTGGGCATTCTTAACCGGGCATTCATAACCGGGCATTCATAACCGGGACATTCATAACCCGGACATTCATAACCGGGCATTCATAACCGGGCACTCATACCCGGGACATTCATAACCCGGGCATTCATAACCTGGGCATTCATAATCCGGACATTCATAACCCGGACATTCATAACCGGGCATTCATAACCGGGACCTTCATAACCCGGACATTCATAACCCGGGCACTCATAACCGGGATATTCATAACCCGGACATTCATAACCGGGCATTCATAACCGGGCATTCATAACCCGGACATTCATAACCCAGGCATTCATAACCGGGCATTCATAACCCGGACATTCATAACCCGGACATTCATAACCCGGACATTCATAACCCGAGCATACACAACCGGGCATTCATAACCGGGCATTCATAACCCGGGCATTCATAACCGGGCATTCATAAATGGGACATTCATAACCCAGACATTCATAACCCGGGCATTCATAACCCGGGCATTCATAACCGGATATTCATAACCCGGGCACTCATAACCGGGACATTCATAACCCGGACATTCATAACCCGGGCATTCATAACCCGGACATTCATAACCAGGCATTCATAACCCGGGCATTCATAACCCGGGCATTCATAACCGGATATTCATAACCCGGGCACTCATAACCGGGACATTCACAACCCGGGCATTCATAACCGGATATTCATAACCCGGGCACTCATAACCGGGACATTCATAACCCGGACATTCATAACCCGGACATTCGTAACCGGGAATTCATAACCGGGCATTCATAACCCGGACATTCTTAACCTGGGCACTCATAACCCGGGCACTCATAACCTGGACATTCATAACCCGGACATTCAAAACCCGGGCACACATAACCCGGACATTCATAACCCGGACATTTATAACGTGGGCATTCATAACCTGGACATTCATAACCCGGACATTCATAACCGGGCATTCATAACCGGGCATTCATAACCCGGGCATTCATAACCGGGCATTCATAACCGGGCATTCATAACCGGGGCATTCATAACAGGGCATTCATAACCGGGACATACATAACCCGGACATTCATAACCCGGACATTCATAACCCGGGCATTCATAACCGGCCATTCAGAACCCGGGCACTCATAAACCGGGCATTCATAACCTGGACATTCATAACCGGGCATTCATAACCGGGCATTCATAACACGGGCATTCATAACCCGGGCATTCATAACCGGGACATTCATAACCCGGACATTCATAACCTGGGCATTCATAACCCGGACATTCATAACCCGGAAATTCATAACCGGGCATTCATAACCGGGACCTTCATAACCCGGACATTCATAACCCGGGCACTCATAACCGGGACATTCATAACCCGGACATTCATAACCCGGACATTCATAACCGGGCATTCATAACCGGGCATTCATAACCCGGACATTCATAACCCAGGCACACATAGCCCGGGCACTCATAACCGGGACATTCATAACCCGGACATTCATAACCCGGGCACTCATAACCCGGACATTCATAACCCGGACATTTATAACCTGGGCATTCATAACCTGGACATTCATAACCCAGACATTCATAACCGGGCATTCATAACCGGGCATTCATAACCCGGGCATTCATAACCGGGGCATTCATAACCGGGCATTCATAACCGGGACATTCATAACCTGGACATTCATAACCCGGGCATTCATAACCCGGGGCATTCATAATCGGACATTCATAACCCAGGCACTCATAACCGGGACATTCATAACCCGGACATTCATAACCCGGGCATTCATAACCCGGACATTCATAACCAGGCATTCATAACCCGAGCACTCATAATCCGGACATTCATAACCCGGACATTCATAACCCGGACATTCATAACCGGGACATTCATAACCCGGACATTCATAACCTGGACATTCATAACCGGGCATTCATAACCAGGCATTCATAACTGGGCATTCATAACCGGGCATTCATAACCGGGCATTCATAACCCGGGCATTCATAACCCGGACATTCATAACCGGGCATTCATAACCGGGCACTCATACCCGGGACATTCATAACCCGGGCATTCATAACCTGGGCATTCATAACCCGGACATTCATAACCCGGACTTTCATAACCGGGACCTTCATAACCCGGACATTCATAACCCGGGCACTCATAACCGGGACATTCATAACCCGGACATTCATAACCGGGCATTCATAACCGGGCATTCATAACCCGGACATTCATAACCCGGGCATTCATAACCGGGCATTCATAACCCGGACATTCATAACCCGGACATTCATAACCCGAGCATTCATAACCGGGCATTCATAACCGGGCATTCATAACCCGAGCATTCATAACAGGGCATTCATAACTGGGACATTCATAACCCAGACATTCATAACCCGGGCATTCATAACCCGGGCATTCATAACCGGATATTCATAACCCAGGCACTCATAACCGGGACATTCATAACCCGGACATTCATAACCCGGGCATTCATAACCCGGACATTCATAACCGGGCATTCATAACCGGGCATTCATAACCCGGGCATTCATATCCGGGGCATTCATAACCGGGCATTCATAACCGGGACATTCATAACCTGGACATTCATAACCCGGGCATTCATAACCCGGGCATTCATAACCGGACATTCATAACCCGTGCACTCATAACCGGGACATTCATAACCCGGACATTCATAACCCGGGCATTCATAACCCGGACATTCATAACCAGGCATTCATAACCCGAGCACTCATAATCCGGACATTCATAACCCGGACATTCATAACCCGGACATTCATAACCGGGACATTCATAACCCGGACATTCATAACCTGGACATTCATAACCGGGCATTCATAACCAGGCATTCATAACTGGGCATTCATAACCGGGCGTTCATAACCGGGCATTCATAACCCGGGCATTCATAACCCGGACATTCATAACCGGGCATTCATAACCGGGCACTCATACCCGGGACATTCATAACCCGGGCATTCATAACCTGGGCATTCATAACCCGGACATTCATAACCCGGACATTCATAACCGGGCATTCATAACCCGGACCTTCATAACCCGGACATTCATAACCCGGGCACTCATAACCGGGACATTCATAACCCGGACATTCATAACCGGGCATTCATAACCGGGCATTCATAACCCGGACATTCATAACCCGGGCATTCATAACCGGGCATTCATAACCCGGACATTCATAACCTGGAAATTCATAACCCGGACATTCATAACCCGAGCATTCATAACCGGGCATTCATAACCGGGCATTCATAACCCGGGCATTCATAACCGGGCATTCATAAATGGGACATTCATAACCCAGATATTCATAACCCGGGCATTCATAACCCGGGCATTCATAATCGGATATTCATAACCCGGGCACTCATAACCAGGACATTCATAACCCGGACATTCATAACCCGGGCATTCATAACCCGGACATTCATAACCGGGCATTCATAACCGGGCATTCATAACCCGGGCATTCATAACCGGGGCATTCATAACCGGGCATTCATAACCGGGACATTCATAACCTGGACATTCATAACCCGGGCATTCATAACCCGGGCATTCATAACCGGACATTCATAACCCGGGCACTCATAACCGGGACATTCATAACCCGGACATTCATAACCCGGGCATTCATAACCCGGACATTCATAACCAGGCATTCATAACCCGAGCACTCATAATCCGGACATTCATAACCCGGACATTCATAACCCGGACATTCATAACCGGGACATTCATAACCCGGACATTCATAACCTGGACATTCATAACCGGGCATTCATAACCAGGCATTCATAACTGGGCATTCTTAACCGGGCATTCATAACCGGGCATTCATAACCGGGACATTCATAACCCGGACATTCATAACCGGGCATTCATAACCGGGCACTCATACCCGGGACATTCATAACCCGGGCATTCATAACCTGGGCATTCATAATCCGGACATTCATAACCCGGACATTCATAACCGGGCATTCATAACCGGGACCTTCATAACCCGGACATTCATAACCCGGGCACTCATAACCGGGATATTCATAACCCGGACATTCATAACCGGGCATTCATAACCGGGCATTCATAACCCGGACATTCATAACCCAGGCATTCATAACCGGGCATTCATAACCCGGACATTCATAACCCGGACATTCATAACCCGGACATTCATAACCCGGGCATTCATAACCCGGACATTCATAACCCGGACATTCATAACCCGGGCATTCATAACCCGGGCATTCATAACCCGGACATTCATAACCAGGCATTCATAACCCGAGCACTCATAATCCGGACATTCATAACCCGGACATTCATAACCCGGACATTCATAACCGGGACATTCATAACCCGGACATTCATAACCTGGACATTCATAACCGGGCATTCATAACCAGGCATTCATAACTGGGCATTCTTAACCGGGCATTCATAACCGGGCATTCATAACCGGGACATTCATAACCCGGACATTCATAACCGGGCATTCATAACCGGGCACTCATACCCGGGACATTCATAACCCGGGCATTCATAACCTGGGCATTCATAATCCGGACATTCATAACCCGGACATTCATAACCGGGCATTCATAACCGGGACCTTCATAACCCGGACATTCATAACCCGGGCACTCATAACCGGGATATTCATAACCCGGACATTCATAACCGGGCATTCATAACCGGGCATTCATAACCCGGACATTCATAACCCAGGCATTCATAACCGGGCATTCATAACCCGGACATTCATAACCCGGACATTCATAACCCGGACATTCATAACCCGGGCATTCATAACCCGGACATTCATAACCCGGACATTCATAACCCGGGCATTCATAACCGGACATTCATAACCCGGGCACTCATAACCGGGACATTCATAACCCGGACATTCATAACCCGGGCATTCATAACCCGGACATTCATAACCAGGCATTCATAACCCGAGCACTCATAATCCGGACATTCATAACCCGGACATTCATAACCCGGACATTCATAACCGGGACATTCATAACCCGGACATTCATAACCTGGACATTCATAACCGGGCATTCATAACCAGGCATTCATAACTGGGCATTCTTAACCGGGCATTCATAACCGGGCATTCATAACCGGGACATTCATAACCCGGACATTCATAACTGGGCATTCATAACCGGGCACTCATACCCGGGACATTCATAACCCGGGCATTCATAACCTGGGCATTCATAATCCGGACATTCATAACCCGGACATTCATAACCGGGCATTCATAACCGGGACCTTCATAACCCGGACATTCATAACCCGGGCACTCATAACCGGGATATTCATATCCCGGACATTCATAACCGGGCATTCATAACCGGGCATTCATAACCCGGACATTCATAACCCAGGCATTCATAACCGGGCATTCATAACCCGGACATTCATAACCCGGACATTCATAACCCGGACATTCATAACCCGAGCATACACAACCGGGCATTCATAACCGGGCATTCATAACCCGGGCATTCATAACCGGGCATTCATAAATGGGACATTCATAACCCAGACATTCATAACCCGGGCATTCATAACCCGGGCATTCATAACCGGATATTCATAACCCGGGCACTCATAACCGGGACATTCATAACCCGGACATTCATAACCCGGGCATTCATAACCCGGACATTCATAACCAGGCATTCATAACCCGGGCATTCATAACCCGGGCATTCATAACCGGATATTCATAACCCGGGCACTCATAACCGGGACATTCACAACCCGGGCATTCATAACCGGATATTCATAACCCGGGCACTCATAACCGGGACATTCATAACCCGGACATTCATAACCCGGACATTCATAACCGGGCATTCATAACCGGGCATTCATAACTCGGACATTCTTAACCTGGGCACTCATAACCCGGGCACTCATAACCTGGACATTCATAACCCGGACATTCAAAACCCGGGCACACATAACCCGGACATTCATAACCCGGACATTTATAACGTGGGCATTCATAACCTGGACATTCATAACCCGGACATTCATAACCGGGCATTCATAACCGGGCATTCATAACCGGGGCATTCATAACAGGGCATTCATAACCGGGACATACATAACCCGGACATTCATAACCCGGACATTCATAACCCGGACATTTATAACGTGGGCATTCATAACCTGGACATTCATAACCCGGACATTCATAACCGGGCATTCATAACCGGGCATTCATAACCGGGGCATTCATAACAGGGCATTCATAACCGGGACATACATAACCCGGACATTCATAACCCGGACATTCATAACCCGGGCATTCATAACCGGCCATTCAGAACCCGGGCACTCATAAACCGGGCATTCATAACCTGGACATTCATAACCGGGCATTCATAACCGGGCATTCATAACACGGGCATTCATAACCCGGGCATTCATAACCGGGACATTCATAACCCGGACATTCATAACCTGGGCATTCATAACCCGGACATTCATAACCCGGAAATTCATAACCGGGCATTCATAACCGGGACCTTCATAACCCGGACATTCATAACCCGGGCACTCATAACCGGGACATTCATAACCCGGACATTCATAACCCGGACATTCATAACCGGGCATTCATAACCGGGCATTCATAACCCGGACATTCATAACCCAGGCACTCATAGCCCGGGCACTCATAACCGGGACATTCATAACCCGGACATTCATAACCCGGGCACTCATAACCCGGACATTCATAACCCGGACATTTATAACCTGGGCATTCATAACCTGGACATTCATAACCCAGACATTCATAACCGGGCATTCATAACCGGGCATTCATAACCCGGGCATTCATAACCGGGGCATTCATAACCGGGCATTCATAACCGGGACATTCATAACCTGGACATTCATAACCCGGGCATTCATAACCCGGGGCATTCATAACCGGACATTCATAACCCAGGCACTCATAACCGGGACATTCATAACCCGGACATTCATAACCCGGGCATTCATAACCCGGACATTCATAACCAGGCATTCATAACCCGAGCACTCATAATCCGGACATTCATAACCCGGACATTCATAACCCGGACATTCATAACCGGGACATTCATAACCCGGACATTCATAACCTGGACATTCATAACCGGGCATTCATAACCAGGCATTCATAACTGGGCATTCATAACCGGGCATTCATAACCGGGCATTCATAACCCGGGCATTCATAACCCGGACATTCATAACCGGGCATTCATAACCGGGCACTCATACCCGGGACATTCATAACCCGGGCATTCATAACCTGGGCATTCATAACCCGGACATTCATAACCCGGACTTTCATAACCGGGACCTTCATAACCCGGATATTCATAACCCGGGCACTCATAACCGGGACATTCATAACCCGGACATTCATAACCGGGCATTCATAACCGGGCATTCATAACCCGGACATTCATAACCCGGGCATTCATAACCGGGCATTCATAACCCGGACATTCATAACCCGGACATTCATAACCCGAGCATTCATAACCGGGCATTCATAACCGGGCATTCATAACCCGAGCATTCATAACAGGGCATTCATAACTGGGACATTCATAACCCAGACATTCATAACCCGGGCATTCATAACCCGGGCATTCATAACCGGATATTCATAACCCAGGCACTCATAACCGGGACATTCATAACCCGGACATTCATAACCCGGGCATTCATAACCCGGACATTCATAACCGGGCATTCATAACCGGGCATTCATAACACGGGCATTCATATCCGGGGCATTCATAACCGGGCATTCATAACCGGGACATTCATAACCTGGACATTCATAACCCGGGCATTCATAACCCGGGCATTCATAACCGGACATTCATAACCCGTGCACTCATAACCGGGACATTCATAACCCGGACATTCATAACCCGGGCATTCATAACCCGGACATTCATAACCAGGCATTCATAACCCGAGCACTCATAATCCGGACATTCATAACCCGGACATTCATAACCCGGACATTCATAACCGGGACATTCATAACCCGGACATTCATAACCTGGACATTCATAACCGGGCATTCATAACCAGGCATTCATAACTGGGCATTCATAACCGGGCATTCATAACCCGGGCATTCATAACCCGGACATTCATAACCGGGCATTCATAACCGGGCACTCATACCCGGGACATTCATAACCCGGGCATTCATAACCTGGGCATTCATAACCCGGACATTCATAACCCGGACATTCATAACCGGGCATTCATAACCGGGACCTTCATAACCCGGACATTCATAACCCGGGCACTCATAACCGGGACATTCATAACCCGGACATTCATAACCGGGCATTCATAACCGGGCATTCATAACCCGGACATTCATAACCCGGGCATTCATAACCGGGCATTCATAACCCGGACATTCATAACCTGGACATTCATAACCCGGACATTCATAACCCGAGCATTCATAACCGGGCATTCATAACCGGGCATTCATAACCCGGGCATTCATAACCGGGCATTCATAAATGGGACATTCATAACCCAGATATTCATAACCCGGGCATTCATAACCCGGGCATTCATAATCGGATATTCATAACCCGGGCACTCATAACCAGGACATTCATAACCCGGACATTCATAACCCGGGCATTCATAACCCGGACATTCATAACCGGGCATTCATAACCGGGCATTCATAACCCGGGCATTCATAACCGGGGCATTCATAACCGGGCATTCATAACCGGGACATTCATAACCTGGACATTCATAACCCGGGCATTCATAACCCGGGCATTCATAACCGGACATTCATAACCCGGGCACTCATAACCGGGACATTCATAACCCGGACATTCATAACCCGGGCATTCATAACCCGGACATTCATAACCAGGCATTCATAACCCGAGCACTCATAATCCGGACATTCATAACCCGGACATTCATAACCCGGACATTCATAACCGGGACATTCATAACCCGGACATTCACAACCTGGACATTCATAACCGGGCATTCATAACCAGGCATTCATAACTGGGCATTCTTAACCGGGCATTCATAACCGGGCATTCATAACCGGGACATTCATAACCCGGACATTCATAACCGGGCATTCATAACCGGGCACTCATACCCGGGACATTCATAACCCGGGCATTCA
This sequence comes from Chiloscyllium plagiosum, assembly GCF_037043375.1. Taxonomy (NCBI): domain Eukaryota; kingdom Metazoa; phylum Chordata; class Chondrichthyes; order Orectolobiformes; family Hemiscylliidae; genus Chiloscyllium; species Chiloscyllium plagiosum. The sequence continues at coordinate 4,242,746 of NW_028270170.1, forward strand.
TAACCTGGGCATTCATAATCCGGACATTCATAACCCGGACATTCTTAACCGGGCATTCATAACCGGGACCTTCATAACCCGGACATTCATAACCCGGGCACTCATAACCGGGATATTCATAACCCGGACATTCATAACCGGGCATTCATAACCGGGCATTCATAACCCGGACATTCATAACCCAGGCATTCATAACCGGGCATTCATAACCCGGACATTCATAACCCGGACATTCATAACCCGGACATTCATAACCCGAGCATACACAACCGGGCATTCATAACCGGGCATTCATAACCCGGGCATTCATAACCGGGCATTCATAAATGGGACATTCATAACCCAGACATTCATAACCCGGGCATTCATAACCCGGGCATTCATAACCGGATATTCATAACCCGGGCACTCATAACCGGGACATTCATAACCCGGACATTCATAACCCGGGCATTCATAACCCGGACATTCATAACCAGGCATTCATAACCCGGGCATTCATAACCCGGGCATTCATAACCGGATATTCATAACCCGGGCACTCATAACCGGGACATTCACAACCCGGGCATTCATAACCGGATATTCATAACCCGGGCACTCATAACCGGGACATTCATAACCCGGACATTCATAACCCGGACATTCATAACCGGGCATTCATAACCGGGCATTCATAACCCGGACATTCTTAACCTGGGCACTCATAACCCGGGCACTCATAACCTGGACATTCATAACCCGGACATTCATAACCGGGCATTCATAACCGGGACCTTCATAACCCGGACATTCATAACCCGGGCACTCATAACCGGGACATTCATAACCCGGACATTCATAACCCGGACATTCATAACCGGGCATTCATAACCGGGCATTCATAACCCGGACATTCTTAACCTGGGCACTCATAACCCGGGCACTCATAACCTGGACATTCATAACCCGGACATTCATAACCGGGCATTCATAACCGGGACCTTCATAACCCGGACATTCATAACCCGGGCACTCATAACCGGGACATTCATAACCCGGGCATTCATAACCGGATATTCATAACCCGGGCACTCATAACCGGGACATTCATAACCCGGGCATTCATAACCGGATATTCATAACCCGGGCACTCATAACCGGGACATTCATAACCCGGACATTCATAACCCGGGCATTCATAACCCGGACATTCATAACCAGGCATTCATAACCCGGGCATTCATAACCCGGGCATTCATAACCGGTTATTCATAACCCGGGCACTCATAACCGGGACATTCACAACCCGGGCATTCATAACCGGATATTCATAACCCGGGCACTCATAACCGGGACATTCATAACCCGGACATTCATAACCCGGACATTCATAACCGGGCATTCATAACCGGGCATTCATAACCCGGACATTCTTAACCTGGGCACTCATAACCCGGGCACTCATAACCTGGACATTCATAACCCGGACATTCAAAACCCGGGCACACATAACCCGGACATTCATAACCCGGACATTTATAACGTGGGCATTCATAACCTGGACATTCATAACCCGGACATTCATAACCGGGCATTCATAACCGGGCATTCATAACCCGGGCATTCATAACCGGGCATTCATAACCGGGCATTCATAACCGGGGCATTCATAACAGGGCATGCAGAACCGGGACATACATAACCCGGACATTCATAACCCGGACATTCATAACCCGGGCATTCATAACCGGCCATTCAGAACCCGGGCACTCATAACCCGGGCATTCATAACACGGGCATTCATAACCCGGGCATTCATAACCGGGACATTCATAACCCGGACATTCATAACCTGGGCATTCATAACACGGGCACTCATAACCCGGGCATTCATAACCCGGGCATTCATAACCGGGACATTCATAACCCGGGCACTCATAACCCGGGCATTCATAACACGGGCATTCATAACCCGGACATTCATAACCGGGACATTCATAACCCGGACATTCATAACCGGGCATTCATAACACGGGCATTCATAACCCGGGCATTCATAACCGGGACATTCATAACCCGGACATTCATAACCGGGCATTCATAACACGGGCATTCATAACCCGGGCATTCATAACCGGGACATTCATAACCCGGACATTCATAACCTGGGCATTCATAACCCGGACATTCATAACCCGGAAATTCATAACCGGGCATTCATAACCGGGACCTTCATAACCCGGACATTCATAACCCGGGCACTCATAACCGGGACATTCATAACCCGGACATTCATAACCCGGACATTCATAACCGGGCATTCATAACCGGGCATTCATAACCCGGACATTCATAACCCAGGCACTCATAGCCCGGGCACTCATAACCGGGACATTCATAACCCGGACATTCATAACCCGGGCACTCATAACCCGGACATTCATAACCCGGACATTTATAACCTGGGCATTCATAACCTGGACATTCATAACCCAGACATTCATAACCGGGCATTCATAACCGGGCATTCATAACCCGGGCATTCATAACCGGGGCATTCATAACCGGGCATTCATAACCGGGACATTCATAACCTGGACATTCATAACCCGGGCATTCATAACCCGGGGCATTCATAACCGGACATTCATAACCCAGGCACTCATAACCGGGACATTCATAACCCGGACATTCATAACCCGGGCATTCATAACCCGGACATTCATAACCAGGCATTCATAACCCGAGCACTCATAATCCGGACATTCATAACCCGGACATTCATAACCCGGACATTCATAACCGGGACATTCATAACCTGGACATTCATAACCGGGCATTCATAACCAGGCATTCATAACCGGGCATTCATAACCGGGTATTCATAACCGGGCATTCATAACCCGGGCATTCATAACCCGGACATTCATAACCGGGCATTCATAACCTGGGCATTCATAACCCGGACATTCATAACCGGGCATTCATAACCGGGACCTTCATAACCCGGACATTCATAACCCGGGCACTCATAACCGGGACATTCATAACCCGGACATTCATAACCGGGCATTCATAACCGGGCATTCATAACCCGGACATTCATAACCCGGGCATTCATAACCCGGACATTCATAACCCGGACATTCATAACCCGGACATTCATAACCCGAGCATTCATAACCGGGCATTCATAACCGGGCATTCATAACCCGGGCATTCACAACCGGGCATTCATAAATGGGACATTCATAACCCAGACATTCATAACCCGGGCATTCATAACCCGGGCATTTATAACCGGATATTCATAAACCGGGCACTCATAACCGGGACATTCATAACCCGGGCATTCATAACCGGATATTCATAACCCGGGCACTCATAACCGGGACATTCATAACCCGGACATTCATAACCCGGGCATTCATAACCCGGACTTTCATAACCAGGCATTCATAACCCGGGCATTCATAACCCGGGCATTCATAACCGGATATTCATAACCCGGGCACTCATAACCCGGACATTCATAACCCGGACATTCATAACCGGGCATTCATAACCGGGACCTTCATAACCCGGACATTCATAACCCGGGCACTCATAACCGGGACATTCATAACCCGGGCATTCATAACCGGATATTCATAACCCGGGCACTCATAACCGGGACATTCATAACCCGGGCATTCATAACCGGATATTCATAACCCGGGCACTCATAACCGGGTCATTCATAACCCGGACATTCATAACCCGGGCATTCATAACCCGGACATTCATAACCAGGCATTCATAACCCGGGCATTCATAACCCGGGCATTCATAACCGGATATTCATAACCCGGGCACTCATAACCGGGACATTCACAACCCGGGCATTCATAACCGGATATTCATAACCCGGGCACTCATAATCCGGACATTCATAACCCGGACATCCATAACCCGGACATTCATAACCGGGACATTCATAACCTGGACATTCATAACCGGGCATTCATAACCAGGCATTCATAACCGGGCATTCATAACCGGGCATTCATAACCCGGGCATTCATAACCCGGACATTCATAACCGGGCATTCATAACCTGGGCATTCATAACCCGGACATTCATAACCCGGACATTCATAACCGGGCATTCATAACCGGGCATTCATAACCCGGACATTCATAACCCGGGCATTCATAACCGGGCATTCATAACCCGGACATTCATAACCCGGACATTCATAACCCGAGCATTCATAACCGGGCATTCATAACCGGGCATTCATAACCCGGGCATTCATAACCGGGCATTCATAAATGGGACATTCATAACCCAGACATTCATAACCCGGGCATTCATAACCCGGGCATTCATAACCGGATATTCATAACCCGGGCACTCATAACCGGGACATTCATAACCCGGGCATTCATAACCGGATATTCATAACCCGGGCACTCATAACCGGGACATTCATAACCCGGACATTCATAACCCGGGCATTCATAACCCGGACATTCATAACCAGGCATTCATAACCCGGGCATTCATAACCCGGGCATTCATAACCGGATATTCATAACCCGGGCACTCATAACCGGGACATTCACAACCCGGGCATTCATAACCGGATATTCATAACCCGGGCACTCATAACCGGGACATTCATAACCCGGACATTCATAACCCGGACATTCATAACCGACATTCATAACCCGGACATTTATAACGTGGGCATTCATAACCGGGTATTCATATCCGGGCATTCATAACACGAGCATTCATAACCCTGGCATTCATAACCGGGACATTCATAACCCGGACATTCATAACCTGGGCATTCATAACCCGGACATTCATAACCCGGACATTCATAACCGGGCATTCATAACCGGGCATTCATAACCCGGGCATTCATCACCCGGACATTCATAGCCCGGGTATTCATAACCCGGACATTCATAACAGGGCATTCACAACCAGGCATTCATAACCCGGGCATTCATAACCCGGGCATTCATAACCGGGACATTCATAACCCGGACATTCATAACCTGGGCATTCATAACCCGGACATTCATAACCCGGAAATTCATAACCGGGCATTCATAACCGGGACCTTCATAACCCGGACATTCATAACCCGGGCACTCATAACCGGGACATTCATAACCCGGACTTTCATAACCCGGACATTCATAACCGGGCATTCATAACCGGGCATTCATAAACCGGACATTCATAACCCAGGCACTCATAGCCCGGGCACTCATAACCGGGACATTCATAACCCGGACATTCATAACCCGGGCACTCATAACCCGGACATTCATAACCCGGACATTTATAACCTGGGCATTCATAACCTGGACATTCATAACCCAGACATTCATAACCGGGCATTCATAACCGGGCATTCATAACCCGGGCATTCATAACCGGGGCATTCATAACCGGGCATTCATAACCGGGACATTCATAACCTGGACATTCATAACCCGGGCATTCATAACCCGGGGCATTCATAACCGGACATTCATAACCCAGGCACTCATAACCGGGACATTCATAACCCGGACATTCATAACCCGGGCATTCATAACCCGGACATTCATAACCAGGCATTCATAACCCGAGCACTCATAATCCGGACATTCATAACCCGGACATTCATAACCCGGACATTCATAACCGGGACATTCATAACCTGGACATTCATAACCGGGCATTCATAACCAGGCATTCATAACCGGGCATTCATAACCGGGTATTCATAACCGGGCATTCATAACCCGGGCATTCATAACCCGGACATTCATAACCGGGCATTCATAACCTGGGCATTCATAACCCGGACATTCATAACCGGGCATTCATAACCGGGACCTTCATAACCCGGACATTCATAACCCGGGCACTCATAACCGGGACATTCATAACCCGGACATTCATAACCGGGCATTCATAACCGGGCATTCATAACCCGGACATTCATAACCCGGGCATTCATAACCCGGACATTCATAACCCGGACATTCATAACCCGGACATTCATAACCCGAGCATTCATAACCGGGCATTCATAACCGGGCATTCATAACCCGGGCATTCACAACCGGGCATTCATAAATGGGACATTCATAACCCAGACATTCATAACCCGGGCATTCATAACCCGGGCATTTATAACCGGATATTCATAAACCGGGCACTCATAACCGGGACATTCATAACCCGGGCATTCATAACCGGATATTCATAACCCGGGCACTCATAACCGGGACATTCATAACCCGGACATTCATAACCCGGGCATTCATAACCCGGACTTTCATAACCAGGCATTCATAACCCGGGCATTCATAACCCGGGCATTCATAACCGGATATTCATAACCCGGGCACTCATAACCCGGACATTCATAACCCGGACATTCATAACCGGGCATTCATAACCGGGACCTTCATAACCCGGACATTCATAACCCGGGCACTCATAACCGGGACATTCATAACCCGGGCATTCATAACCGGATATTCATAACCCGGGCACTCATAACCGGGACATTCATAACCCGGGCATTCATAACCGGATATTCATAACCCGGGCACTCATAACCGGGTCATTCATAACCCGGACATTCATAACCCGGGCATTCATAACCCGGACATTCATAACCAGGCATTCATAACCCGGGCATTCATAACCCGGGCATTCATAACCGGATATTCATAACCCGGGCACTCATAACCGGGACATTCACAACCCGGGCATTCATAACCGGATATTCATAACCCGGGCACTCATAATCCGGACATTCATAACCCGGACATCCATAACCCGGACATTCATAACCGGGACATTCATAACCTGGACATTCATAACCGGGCATTCATAACCAGGCATTCATAACCGGGCATTCATAACCGGGCATTCATAACCCGGGCATTCATAACCCGGACATTCATAACCGGGCATTCATAACCTGGGCATTCATAACCCGGACATTCATAACCCGGACATTCATAACCGGGCATTCATAACCGGGCATTCATAACCCGGACATTCATAACCCGGGCATTCATAACCGGGCATTCATAACCCGGACATTCATAACCCGGACATTCATAACCCGAGCATTCATAACCGGGCATTCATAACCGGGCATTCATAACCCGGGCATTCATAACCGGGCATTCATAAATGGGACATTCATAACCCAGACATTCATAACCCGGGCATTCATAACCCGGGCATTCATAACCGGATATTCATAACCCGGGCACTCATAACCGGGACATTCATAACCCGGGCATTCATAACCGGATATTCATAACCCGGGCACTCATAACCGGGACATTCATAACCCGGACATTCATAACCCGGGCATTCATAACCCGGACATTCATAACCAGGCATTCATAACCCGGGCATTCATAACCCGGGCATTCATAACCGGATATTCATAACCCGGGCACTCATAACCGGGACATTCACAACCCGGGCATTCATAACCGGATATTCATAACCCGGGCACTCATAACCGGGACATTCATAACCCGGACATTCATAACCCGGACATTCATAACCGACATTCATAACCCGGACATTTATAACGTGGGCATTCATAACCGGGTATTCATATCCGGGCATTCATAACACGAGCATTCATAACCCTGGCATTCATAACCGGGACATTCATAACCCGGACATTCATAACCTGGGCATTCATAACCCGGACATTCATAACCCGGACATTCATAACCGGGCATTCATAACCGGGACCTTCATAACCCGGACATTCATAACCAGGGCACTCATAACCGGGACATTCATAACCCGGACATTCATAACCCGGACATTCATAACCGGGCATTCATAACCGGGCATTCATAACCCGGACATCCATAACCCGGACATTCATAACCCGGGCACTCATAACCCGGACATCCATAACCCGGACATTTATAACATGGGCATTCATAACCTGGACATTCATAACCCAGACATTCATAACCGGGCATTCATAACCGGGCATTCATAACCCGGGCATTCATAACCGGGGCATTCATAACCGGGCATTCATAACCGGGGCATTCATAACCTGGATATTCATAACCCGGGCATTCATAACCCGGGCATTCATAACCGGACATTCATAACCCGGGCACTCATAACCGGGACATTCATAACCCGGACATTCATAACCCGGGCATTCATAACCCGGACATTCATAACTGGGCATTCATAACCGGGCATTCATAACCCGGGCATTCATAACCGGGGCATTCATAACCGGGCATTCATAACCGGGACCTTCATAACCCGGACATTCATAACCAGGGCACTCATAACCGGGACATTCATAACCCGGACATTCATAACCCGGACATTCATAACCGGGCATTCATAACCGGGCATTCATAACCCGGACATCCATAACCCGGACATTCATAACCCGGGCACTCATAACCCGGACATCCATAACCCGGACATTTATAACCTGGGCATTCATAACCTGGACATTCATAACCCAGACATTCATAACCGGGCATTCATAACCGGGCATTCATAACCCGGGCATTCATAACCGGGGCATTCATAACCGGGCATTCATAACCGGGACATTCATAACCTGGATATTCATAACCCGGGCATTCATAACCCGGGCATTCATAACCGGACATTCATAACCCGGGCACTCATAACCGGGACATTCATAACCCGGACATTCATAACTCGGGCATTCATAACCCGGACATTCATAACTGGGCATTCATAACCGGGCATTCATAACCCGGGCATTCATAACCGGGGCATTCATAACCGGGCATTCATAACCGGGACATTCATAACCTGGACATTCATAACCCGGGCATTCATAACCCGGGCATTCATAACCGGACATTCATGACCCGGGCACTCATAACCGGGACATTCATAACCCGGACATTCATAACCCGGGCATTCATAACTCGGACATTCATAACCAGGCATTCATAACCCGAGCACTCATAATCCGGACATTCATAACCCGGACATTCATAACCCGGACATTCATAACCGGGACATTCATAACCCGGACATTCATAACCTGGACATTCATAACCGGGCATTCATAACCAGGCATTCATAACTGGGCATTCATAACCGGGCATTCATAACCGGGCATTCATAACCCGGGCATTCATAACCCGGACATTCATAACCGGGCATTCATAACCGGGCACTCATACCCGGGACATTCATAACCCGGGCATTCATAACCTGGGCATTCATAACCCGGACATTCATAACCCGGACATTCATAACCGGGCATTCATAACCGGGACATTCATAACCCGGACATTCATAACCCGGGCACTCATAACCGGGACATTCATAACCCGGACATTCATAACCGGGCATTCATAACCGGGCATTCATAACCCGGACATTCATAACCCGGGCATTCATAACCGGGCATTCATAACCCGGACATTCATAACCCGGACATTCATAACCCGAGCATACATAACCGGGCATTCATAACCGGGCATTCATAACCCGGGCATTCATAACCGGGCATTCATAAATGGGACATTCATAACCCAGACATTCATAACCCGGGCATTCATAACCAGATATTCATAACCCGGGCACTCATAACCGGGACATTCATAACCCGGACATTCATAACCCGGGCATTCATAACCCGGACATTCATAACCAGGCATTCATAACCCGGGCATTCATAACCCGGGCATTCATAACCGGATATTCATAACCCGGGCACTCATAACCGGGACATTCACAACCCAGGCATTCATAACCGGATATTCATAACCCGGGCACTCATAACCGGGACATTCATAACCCGGACATTCATAACCCGGACATTCATAACCGGGCATTCATAACCGGGCATTCATAACCCGGACATTCTTAACCCGGGCACTCATAACCCGGGCACTCATAACCTGGACATTCATAACCCGGACATTCAAAACCCGGGCACTCATAACCCGGACATTCATAACCCGGACATTTATAACGTGGGCATTCATAATCTGGACATTCATAACCCGGACATTCATAACCGGGCATTCATAACCGGGCATTCATAACCCGGGCTTTCATAACCGGGCATTCATAACCGGGCATTCACAACCCGGGCATTCATAACCGGGCATTCATAACCGGGGTATTCATAACAGGGCATTCATAACCGGGACATACATAACCCGGACATTCATAACCCGGACATTCATAACCCGGACATTCATAACCCGGGCATTCATAACCGGCCATTCAGAACCCGGGCACTCATAAACCGGGCATTCATAACCTGGACATTCATAACCGGGCATTCATAACCGGGCATTCAAAACACGGGCATTCATAACCCGGGCATTCATAACCGGGACATTCATAACCCGGACATTCATAACCTGGGCATTCATAAGCCGGACATTTATAACCCGGAAATTCATAACCGGGCATTCATAACCGGGACCTTCATAACCCGGACATTCATAACCCGGGCACTCATAACCGGGACATTCATAACCCGGACATTCATAACCCGGACATTCATAACCGGGCATTCATAACCGGGCATTCATAACCCGGACATTCATAACCCGGGCACTCATAGCCCGGGCACTCATAACCGGGACATTCATAACCCGGACATTCATAACCCGGGCACTCATAACCCGGACAGTCATAACCCGGACATTTATAACCTGGGCATTCATAACCTGGACATTCATAACCCAGACATTCATAACCGGGCATTCATAACCGGGCATTCATAACCCGGGCATTCATAACCGGGGCATTCATAACCGGGCATTCATAACCGGGACATTCATAACCTGGACATTCATAACCCGAGCATTCATAACCCGGGCATTCATAACCGGACATTCATAACCCGGGCACTCATAACGGGGACATTCATAACCCGGACATTCATAACCCGGGCATTCATAACCTGGACATTCATAACCAGGCATTCATAACCCGAGCACTCATAATCCGGACATTCATAACCCGGACATTCATAACCCGGACATTCATAACCGGGACATTCATAACCCGGACATTCATAACCTGGACATTCATAACCGGGCATTCATAACCAGGCATTCATAACCGGGCATTCATAACCGGGCATTCATAACCCGGGCATTCATAACCCGGACATTCATAACCGGGCATTCATAACCGGGCACTCATACCCGGGACATTCATAACCTGGGCATTCATAACCCGGACATTCATAACCCGGACATTCATAACCGGGCATTCATAACCGGGACCTTCATAACCCGGACATTCATAACCCGGGCACTCATAACCGGGACATTCATAACCCGGACATTCATAACCGGGCATTCATAACCGGGCATTCATAACCCGGACATTCATAACCCGGGCATTCATAACCGGGCATTCATAACCCGGACATTCATAACCCGGACATTCATAACCCGAGCATTCATAACCGGGCATTCATAACCGGGCATTCATAACCCGGGCATTCATAACCGGGCATTCATAACCGGGCATTCATAACCGGGCATTCATAACCCGGACATTCATAACCGGGCATTCATAACCTGGGCATTCATAACCCGGACATTCATAACCGGGCATTCATAACCCGGACATTCATAACCCGGACATTCATAACCCGGACATTCATAACCGGGCATTCATAACCGGGACCTTCATAACCCGGACATTCATAACCCGGGCATTCATAAGCGGGCATTCATAACCCGGACATTCATAACCCGGACATTCATAACCCGGACATTCATAACCCGAGCATTCATAACCGGGCATTCATAACCGGGCATTCATAACCCGGGCATTCATAACCGGGCATTTATAAATGGGACATTCATAACCCAGACATTCATAACCCGGGCATTCATAACCCGGGCATTCATAACCCGGGCATTTATAACCGGATATTCATAACCCGGGCACTCATAACCGGGACATTCATAACCCGGGCATTCATAACCGGATATTCATAACCCGGGCACTCATAACCGGGACATTCATAACCCGGACATTCATAACCCGGGCATTCATAACCCGGACTTTCATAACCAGGCATTCATAACCCGGGCATTCATAACCCGGGCATTCATAACCGGATATTCATAACCCGGGCACTCATAACCCGGACATTCATAACCCGGACATTCATAACCGGGCATTCATAACCGGGACCTTCATAACCCGGACATTCATAACCCGGGCACTCATAACCGGGACATTCATAACCCGGGCATTCATAACCGGATATTCATAACCCGGGCACTCATAACCGGGACATTCATAACCCGGGCATTCATAACCGGATATTCATAACCCGGGCACTCATAACCGGGACATTCCTAACCCGGACATTCATAACCCGGGCATTCATAACCCGGACATTCATAACCAGGCATTCATAACCCGGGCATTCATAACCCGGGCATTCATAACCGGATATTCATAACCCGGGCACTCATAAACGGGACATTCACAACCCGGGCATTCATAACCGGATATTCATAACCCGGGCACTCATAATCCGGACATTCATAACCCGGACATTCATAACCCGGACATTCATAACCGGGACATTCATAACCTGGACATTCATAACCGGGCATTCATAACCAGGCATTCATAACCGGGCATTCATAACCGGGCATTCATAACCGGGCATTCATAACCCGGGCATTCATAACCCGGACATTCATAACCGGGCATTCATAACCTGGGCATTCATAACCCGGACATTCATAACCCGGACATTCATAACCGGGCATTCATAACCGGGACCTTCATAACCCGGACATTCATAACCCGGGCACTCATAACCGGGACATTCATAACCCGGACATTCATAACCGGGCATTCATAACCGGGCATTCATAACCCGGACATTCATAACCCGGGCATTCATAACCGGGCATTCATAACCCGGACATTCATAACCCGGACATTCATAACCCGGACATTCATAACCCGAGCATTCATAACCGGGCATTCATAACCGGGCATTCATAACCCGGGCATTCATAACCGGGCATTCATAAATGGGACATTCATAACCCAGACATTCATTACCCGGGCATTCATAACCCGGGCATTCATAACCGGATATTCATAACCCGGTCACTCATAACCGGGACATTCATAACCCGGGCATTCATAACCGGATATTCATAACCCGGGCACTCATAACCGGGACATTCATAACCCGGACATTCATAACCCGGGCATTCATAACCCGGACATTCATAACCAGGCATTCATAACCCGGGCATTCATAACCCGGGCATTCATAACCGGATATTCATAACCCGAGCACTCATAACCGGGACATTCACAACCCGGGCATTCATAACCGGATATTCATAACCCGGGCACTCATAACCGGGACATTCATAACCGGACATTCATAACCCGGACATTCATAACCGGCATTCATAACCGGGCATTCATAACCCGGACATTCTTAACCCGGGCACTCATAACCCGGGCACTCATAACCTGGACATTCATAACCCGGACATTCAAAACCCGGGCACTCATAACCCGGACAGTCATAACCCGGACATTTATAACGTGGGCATTCATAACCGGGTATTCATATCCGGGCATTCATAACACGAGCATTCATAACCGTGGCATTCATAACCGGGACATTCATAACCCGGACATTCATAACCTGGGCATTCATAACCGGGTATTCATATCCGGGCATTCATAACACGAGCATTCATAACCCTGGCATTCATAACCCGGACATTCATAATCCGGACATTCATAACCGGGCATTCATAACCGGGACCTTCATAACCCGGACATTCATAACCCGGGCACTCATAACCGGGACATTCATAACCCGGACATTCATAACCCGGACATTCATAACCGGGCATTCATAACCGGGCATTCATAACCCGGACATCCATAGCCCGGACATTCATAACCCGGGCACTCATAACCCGGACATTTATAACCTGGGCATTCATAACCTGGACATTCATAACCCAGACATTCATAACCGGGGATTCATAACCGGGCATTCATAACCCGGGCATTCATAACCGGGGCATTCTTAACCGGGCATTCATAACCGGGACATTCATAACCTGGATATTCATAACCCGGGCATTCATAACCCGGGCATTCATAACCGGACATTCATAACCCGGGCACTCATAACTGGGACATTCATAACCCGGGCATTCATAACCGGCCATTCAGAACCCGGGCACTCATAAACCGGGCATTCATAACCTGGACATTCATAACCGGGCATTCATAACCGGGCATTCAAAACACGGGCATTCATAACCCGGGCATTCATAACCGGGACATTCATAACCCGGACATTCATAACCTGGGCATTCATAAGCCGGACATTCATAACCCGGAAATTCATAACCGGGCATTCATAACCGGGACCTTCATAACCCGGACATTCATAACCCGGGCACTCATAACCGGGACATTCATAACCCGGACATTCATAACCCGGACATTCATAACCGGGCATTCATAACCGGGCATTCATAACCCGGACATTCATAACCCGGGCACTCATAGCCCGGGCACTCATAACCGGGACATTCATAACCCGGACATTCATAACCCGGGCACTCATAACCCGGACAGTCATAACCCGGACATTTATAACCTGGGCATTCATAACCTGGACATTCATAACCCAGACATTCATAACCGGGCATTCATAACCGGGCATTCATAACCCGGGCATTCATAACCGGGGCATTCATAACCGGGCATTCATAACCCGGGCACTCATAACGGGGACATTCATAACCCGGACATTCATAACCCGGGCATTCATAACCTGGACATTCATAACCAGGCATTCATAACCCGAGCACTCATAATCCGGACATTCATAACCCGGACATTCATAACCCGGACATTCATAACCGGGACATTCATAACCCGGACATTCATAACCTGGACATTCATAACCGGGCATTCATAACCAGGCATTCATAACCGGACATTCATAACCCGGGCACTCATAACGGGGACATTCATAACCCGGACATTCATAACCCGGGCATTCATAACCTGGACATTCATAACCAGGCATTCATAACCCGAGCACTCATAATCCGGACATTCATAACCCGGACATTCATAACCCGGACATTCATAACCGGGACATTCATAACCCGGACATTCATAACCTGGACATTCATAACCGGGCATTCATAACCAGGCATTCATAACCGGGCATTCATAACCGGGCATTCATAACCGGGCATTCATAACCCGGGCATTCATAACCCGGACATTCATAACCGGGCATTCATAACCCGGGCACTCATACCCGGGACATTCATAACCCGGGCATTCATAACCTGGGCATTCATAACCCGGACATTCATAACCCGGACATTCATAACCGGGCATTCATAACCGGGACCTTCATAACCCGGACATTCATAACCCGGGCACTCATAACCGGGACATTCATAACCCGGACATTCATAACCGGGCATTCATAACCGGGCATTCATAACCCGGACATTCATAACCCGGGCATTCATAACCGGGCATTCATAACCCGGACATTCATAACCGGGCATTCATAAATGGGACATTCATAACCCAGACATTCATAACCCGGGCATTCATAACCCGGACATTCATAACCGGATATTCATAACCCGGGCACTCATAACCGGGACATTCATAACCCGGACATTCATAACCCGGGCATTCATAACCCGGACATTCATAACTGGGCATTCATAACCGGGCATTCATAACCCGGGCATTCATAACCGGGGCATTCATAACCGGGCATTCATAACCGGGACATTCATAACCTGGACATTCATAACCCGGGCATTCATAACCCGGGCATTCATAACCGGACATTCATAACCCGGGCACTCATAACCGGGACATTCATAACCCGGACATTCATAACCCGGGCATTCATAACCCGGACATTCATAACCAGGCATTCATAACCCGAGCACTCATAATCCGGACATTCATAACCCGGACATTCATAACCCGGACATTCATAACCGGGACATTCATAACCCGGACATTCATTACCTGGATATTCATAACCGGGCATTCATAACCAGGCATTCATAACTGGGCATTCATAACCGGGCATTCATAACCCGGGCATTCATAACCCGGACATTCATAACCGGGCATTCATAACCGGGCACTCATACCCGGGACATTCATAACCCGGGCATTCATAACCTGGGCATTCATAACCCGGACATTCATAACCCGGACATTCATAACCGGGCATTCATAACCGGGACCTTCATAACCCGGACATTCATAACCCGGGCACTCATAACCGGGACATTCATAACCCGGACATTCATAACCGGGCATTCATAACCGGGCATTCATAACCCGGACATTCATAACCCGGGCATTCATAACCGGGCATTCATAACCCGGACATTCATAACCCGAGCATACATAACCGGGCATTCATAACCGGGCATTCATAACCCGGGCATTCATAACCGGGCATTCATAAATGGGACATTCATAACCCAGACATTCATAACCCGGGCATTCATAACCCGGGCATTCATAACCGGATATTCATAACCCGGGCACTCATAACCGGGACATTCATAACCCGGACATTCATAACCCGGGCATTCATAACCCGGACATTCATAACCAGGCATTCATAACCCGGGCATTCATAACCCGGGCATTCATAACCGGATATTCATAACCCGGGCACTCATAAACGGGACATTCACAACCCGGGCATTCATAACCGGATATTCATAACCCGGGCACTCATAACCGGGACATTCATAACCCGGACATTCATAACCCGGACATTCATAACCGGGCATTCATAACCGGGCATTCATAACCCGGACATTCTTAACCCGGGCATTCATAACCCGGACATTCATAACCCGGGCACTCATAACCTGGACATTCATAACCCGGACATTCAAAACCCGGGCACTCATAACCCGGACATTCATAACCCGGACATTTATACCGTGGGCATTCATAACCTGGACATTCATAACCCTGACATTCATAACCGGGCATTCATAACCGGGCATTCATAACCCGGGCTTTCATAACCGGGCATTCATAACCGGGCATTCACAACCCGGGCATTCATAACCGGGCATTCATAACCGGGGTATTCATAACAGGGCATTCATAACCGGGACATACTTAACCCGGACATGCATAACCCGGACATTCATAACCCGGGCATTCATAACCGGCCATTCAGAACCCGGGCACTCATAAACCGGGCATTCATAACCTGGACATTCATAACCGGGCATTCATAACCGGGCATTCAAAACACGGGCATTCATAACCCGGGCATTCATAACCGGGACATTCATAACCCGGACATTCATAACCTGGGCATTCATAAGCCGGACATTCATAATCCGGAAATTCATAACCGGGCATTCATAACCGGGACCTTCATAACCCGGACATTCATAACCCGGGCACTCATAACCGGGACATTCATAACCCGGACATTCATAACCCGGACATTCATAACCGGGCACTCATAACCGGGACATTAATAACCCGGACATTCATAACCCGGGCACTCATAACCCGGACAGTCATAACCCGGACATTTATAACCTGGGCATTCATAACCTGGACATTCATAACCCAGACATTCATAACCGGGCATTCATAACCGGGCATTCATAACCCGGGCATTCATAACCGGGGCATTCATAACCGGGCATTCATAACCGGGACATTCATAACCTGGACATTCATAACCCGGGCATTCATAACCCGGGCATTCATAACCGGACATTCATAACCCGGGCACTCATAACGGGGACATTCATAACCCGGACATTCATAACCCGGGCATTCATAACCTGGACATTCATAACCAGGCATTCATAACCCGAGCACTCATAATCCGGACATTCATAACCCGGACATTCATAACCCGGACATTCATAACCGGGACATTCATAACCCGGACATTCATAACCTGGACATTCATAACCGGGCATTCATAACCAGGCATTCATAACCGGGCATTCATAACCGGGCATTCATAACCGGGCATTCATAACCCGGGCATTCATAACCCGGACATTCATAACCGGGCATTCATAACCGGGCACTCATACCCGGGACATTCATAACCCGGGCATTCATAACCTGGGCATTCATAACCCGGACATTCATAACCCGGACATTCATAACCGGGCATTCATAACCGGGACCTTCATAACCCGGACATTCATAACCCGGGCACTCATAACCGGGACATTCATAACCCGGACATTCATAACCGGGCATTCATAACCGGGCATTCATAACCCGGACATTCATAACCCGGGCATTCATAACCGGGCATTCATAACCTGGACATTCATAACCCGGACATTCATAACCCGAGCATTCATAACCGGGCATTCATAACCGGGCATTCATAACCCAGGCATTCATAACCGGGCATTCATAACCGGGCATTCATAACCCGGGCATTCATAACCCGGACATTCATAACCGGGCATTCATAACCTGGGCATTCATAACCCGGACATTCATAACCCGGACATTCATAACCGGGCATTCATAACCGGGACCTTCATAACCCGGACATTCATAACCCGGGCACTCATAACCGGGACATTCATAACCCGGACATTCATAACCGGGCATTCATAACCGGGCATTCATAACCCGGACATTCATAACCCGGGCATTCATAACCTGGACATTCATAACCCGGACATTCATAACGCGGACATTCATAACCCGGACATTCATAACCCGAGCATTCATAACCGGGCATTCATAACCGGGCATTCATAACCCGGGCATTCATAACCGGGCATTCATAAATGGGACATTCATAACCCAGACATTCATAACCCGGGCATTCATAACCCGGGCATTTATAACCGGATATTCATAACCCGGGCACTCATAACCGGGACATTCATAACCCGGGCATTCATAACCGGATATTCATAACCCGGGCACTCATAACCGGGACATTCATAACCCGGACATTCATAACCCGGGCATTCATAACCCGGACTTTCATAACCAGGCATTCATAACCCGGGCATTCATAACGCGGGCATTCATAACCGGATATTCATAACCCGGGCACTCATAACCCGGACATTCATAACCCGGACATTCATAACCGGGCATTCATAACCGGGACCTTCATAACCCGGACATTCATAACCCGGGCACTCATAACCGGGACATTCATAACCCGGGCATTCATAACCGGATATTCATAACCCGGGCACTCATAACCGGGACATTCATAACCCGGGCATTCATAACCGGATATTCATAACCCGGGCACTCATAACCGGGACATTCATAACCCGGACATTCATAACCGGGCATTCATAACCTGGGCATTCATAACCCGGACATTCATAACCCGGACATTCATAACCGGGCATTCATAACCGGGACCTTCATAACCCGGACATTCATAACCCGGGCACTCATAACCGGGACATTCATAACCCGGACATTCATAACCGGGCATTCATAACCGGGCATTCATAACCCGGACATTCATAACCCGGGCATTCATAACCGGGCATTCATAACCCGGACATTCATAACCCGGACATTCATAACCCGGGCATCCATAACCTGGGCATTCATAACCCGGACATTCATAACCCGGACATTCATAACCCGGGCATTCATAACCGGGCATTCATAACCTGGACATTCATAACCCTGACATTCATAACCGGGCATTCATAACCGGGCATTCATAACCCGGGCTTTCATAACCGGGCATTCATAACCGGGCATTCACAACCCGGGCATTCATAACCGGGCATTCATAACCGGGGTATTCATAACAGGGCATTCATAACCGGGACATACATAACCCGGACATGCATAACCCGGACATTCATAACCCGGGCATTCATAACCGGTCATTCAGAACCCGGGCACTCATAAACCGGGCATTCATAACCTGGACATTCATAACCGGGCATTCATAACCGGGCATTCAAAACACGGGCATTCATAACCCGGGCATTCATAACCGGGACATTCATAACCCGGACATTCATAACCTGGGCATTCATAAGCCGGACATTCATAATCCGGAAATTCATAACCGGGCATTCATAACCGGGACCTTCATAACCCGGACATTCATAACCCGGGCACTCATAACCGGGACATTCATAACCCGGACATTCATAACCCGGACATTCATAACCGGGCATTCATAACCGGGCATTCATAACCCGGACATTCATAACCCGGGCACTCATAGCCCGGGCACTCATAACCGGGACATTCATAACCCGGACATTCATAACCCGGGCACTCATAACCCGGACAGTCATAACCCGGACATTTATAACCTGGGCATTCATAACCTGGACATTCATAACCCAGACATTCATAACCGGGCATTCATAACCGGGCATTCATAACCCGGGCATTCATAACCGGGGCATTCATAACCGGGCATTCATAACCGGGACATTCATAACCTGGACATTCATAACCCGGGCATTCATAACCCGGGCATTCATAACCGGACATTCATAACCCGGGCACTCATAACGGGGACATTCATAACCCGGACATTCATAACCCGGGCATTCATAACCTGGACATTCATAACCAGGCATTCATAACCCGAGCACTCATAATCCGGACATTCATAACCCGGACATTCATAACCCGGACATTCATAACCGGGACATTCATAACCCGGACATTCATAACCTGGACATTCATAACCGGGCATTCATAACCAGGCATTCATAACCGGGCATTCATAACCGGGCATTCATAACCCGGGCATTCATAACCCGGACATTCATAACCGGGCATTCATAACCGGGCACTCATACCCGGGACATTCATAACCCGGGCATTCATAACCTGGGCATTCATAACCCGGACATTCATAACCCGGACATTCATAACCGGGCATTCATAACCGGGACCTTCATAACCCGGACATTCATAACCCGGGCACTCATAACCGGGACATTCATAACCCGGACATTCATAACCGGGCATTCATAACCGGGCATTCATAACCCGGACATTCATAACCCGGGCATTCATAACCGGGCATTCATAACCCGGACATTCATAACCCGGACATTCATAACCCGAGCATTCATAACCGGGCATTCATAACCGGGCATTCATAACCCAGGCATTCATAACCGGGCATTCATAACCGGGCATTCATAACCCGGGCATTCATAACCCGGACATTCATAACCGGGCATTCATAACCTGGGCATTCATAACCCGGACATTCATAACCCGGACATTCATAACCGGGCATTCATAACCGGGACCTTCATAACCCGGACATTCATAACCCGGGCACTCATAACCGGGACATTCATAACCCGGACATTCATAACCGGGCATTCATAACCGGGCATTCATAACCCGGACATTCATAACCCGGGCATTCATAACCGGGCATTCATAACCCGGACATTCATAACCCGGACATTCATAACCCGGACATTCATAACCCGAGCATTCATAACCGGGCATTCATAACCGGGCATTCATAACCCGGGCATTCATAACCGGGCATTCATAAATGGGACATTCATAACCCAGACATTCATAACCCGGGCATTCATAACCCGGGCATTTATAACCGGATATTCATAACCCGGGCACTCATAACCGGGACATTCATAACCCGGGCATTCATAACCGGATATTCATAACCCGGGCACTCATAACCGGGACATTCATAACCCGGACATTCATAACCCGGGCATTCATAACCCGGACTTTCATAACCAGGCATTCATAACCCGGGCATTCATAACGCGGGCATTCATAACCGGATATTCATAACCCGGGCACTCATAACCCGGACATTCATAACCCGGACATTCATAACCGGGCATTCATAACCGGGACCTTCATAACCCGGACATTTATAACCCGGGCACTCATAACCGGGACATTCATAACCCGGGCATTCATAACCGGATATTCATAACCCGGGCACTCATAACCGGGACATTCATAACCCGGGCATTCATAACCGGATATTCATAACCCGGGCACTCATAACCGGGACATTCATAACCCGGACATTCATAACCGGGCATTCATAACCTGGGCATTCATAACCCGGACATTCATAACCCGGACATTCATAACCGGGCATTCATAACCGGGACCTTCATAACCCGGACATTCATAACCCGGGCACTCATAACCGGGACATTCATAACCCGGACATTCATAACCGGGCATTCATAACCCGGACATTCATAACCCGGACATTCATAACCCGGACATTCATAACCCGGGCATTCATAACCGGGCATTCATAACCGGGCATTCATAACCCGGGCATTCATAACCGGGCATTCATAACCGGGACATTCATAACCCGGACATTCATAACCCGGGCATTCATAACCCGGGCATTCATAACCGGACATTCATGACCCGGACATTCATAACCCGGGCATTCATAACCGGGCATTCATAACCCGGACATTCATAACCCGGGCATTCATAACCGGGCATTCATAACCCGGACATTCATGACCCGGACATTCATAACCCGGGCATCCATAACCTGGGCATTCATAACCCGGACATTCATAACCCGGACATTCATAACCCGGGCATTCATAACCGGGCATTCATAACCGGGCATTCATAACCCGGGCATTCATAACCGGGCATTCATAACCGGGACATTCATAACCCGGACATTCATAACCCGGGCATTCATAACCCGGGCATTCATAACCGGACATTCATACCCCAGGCACTCATAACCGGGACATTCGTAACCAGGACATTCATAACCCGGGCATTCATAACCGGCCATTCATAACCCGGGCACTCATAACCCGGGTATACATAACCTGGGAATTCATAACCCGGGCATTCATAACCGGACATTCATAGCCCGGGCACTCATAACCCGGGCACTCATAACCCGGACATTCATAACCCGGGCATTCATAACCCGGGCATTCATAACCCGGACATTCATAACCCGGGCATTCATAACCGGGCATTCATAACCCGGGCATTCATACCGGGACATTCATAACCCGGACATTCATAACCCGGGCATTCATAACCCGGACATTCATAACCGGGCATTCATAACCGGGCATTCATAACCCGGGCATTCATAACCGGGACATTCATAACCCGGACATTCATAACCCGGGCACTCATACCCGGGACATTCATAACCCGGGCATTCATAACCGGGCATTCATAACCTGGACATTCATAACCCGGGCACTCATAACTGGGACATTCATAACCCGGACATTCATAACCCGGACATTCATAACCGGGCATTCATAACCGGGCATTCATAACCGGGACATTCATAACCCGGACATTCATAACCCGGGCATTCATAACCCGGGCATTCATACCCGGGACATTCATAACCCGGGCATTCATAACCTGGGCATTCATAACTCGGACATTCATAAGCCGGACATTCATAACCCTGGCACTCATAACCCGGGCACTCATAACCGGGACATTCATAACCCGGACATTCAAAACCCGGGCACTCATAACCCGGACATTCATAACCCGGACATTTATAACCTGGGCATTCATAACCTGGACATTCATAACCTGGACATTCATAACCCGGACATTCATAACCGGGCACTCATAACCCGGGCACTCATAACCCAGATATTCATAACCCGGGCATTCATAACCTGGGCATTCATAACCCGGACATTCATAACCCAGACATTCATAACCGGGCATTCATAACCGGGACCTTCATAACCCGGACATTCATAACCCGGGCACTCTTAACCGGGACATTCATAACCCAGACATTCATAACCCGGACATTCATATCCGGGCATTCATAACCGGGCATTCATAACCGGGCATTCATACCCCAGGCATTCATAACCCGTACATTCATAACCGGGCATTCATAACCGGGACATTCATAACCGGGCATTCATAACCGGGACATACATAACCCGGACATGCATAACCCGGACATTCATAAACCGGGCATTCATAACCTGGACATTCATAACCGGGCATTCATAACCGGGACATTCATAACCCGGACATTCATAACCTGGGCATTCATAAGCCGGACATTCATAACCCGGAAATTCATAACCGGGCATTCATAACCGGGACCTTCATAACCCGGACATTCATAACCCGGGCACTCATAACCGGGACATTCATAACCCGGACATTCATAACCCGGACATTCATAACCGGGCATTCATAACCGGGCATTCATAACCCGGACATTCATAACCCGGGCACTCATAGCCCGGGCACTCATAACCGGGACATTCATAACCCGGACATTCATAACCCGGGCACTCATATCCCGGACAGTCATAACCCGGACATTCATAACCGGGCATTCATAACCGGGCATTCATAACCCGGGCACTCATAACCCGGACAGTCATAACCCGGACATTCATAACCGGGGCATTCATAACCGGGCATTCATAACCGGGACATTCATAACCTGGACATTCATAACCCGGGCATTCATAACCCGGGCATTCATAACCGGACATTCATAACCCGGGCACTCATAACGGGGACATTCATAACCCGGACATTCATAACCCGGGCATTCATAACCTGGACATTCATAACCAGGCATTCATAACCCGAGCACTCATAATCCGGACATTCATAACCCGGACATTCATAACCCGGACATTCATAACCGGGACATTCATAACCCGGACATTCATAACCTGGACATTCATAACCGGGCATTCATAACCAGGCATTCATAACCGGGCATTCATAACCGGGCATTCATAACCGGGCATTCATAACCCGGGCATTCATAACCCGGACATTCATAACCGGGCATTCATAACCGGGCACTCATACCCGGGACATTTATAACCCGGGCATTCATAACCTGGGCATTCATAACCCGGACATTCATAACCCGGACATTCATAACCGGGCATTCATAACCGGGACCTTCATAACCCGGACATTCATAACCCGGGCACTCATAACCGGGACATTCATAACCCGGACATTCATAACCGGGCATTCATAACCGGGCATTCATAACCCGGACATTCATAACCCGGGCATTCATAACCGGGCATTCATAACCCGGACATTCATAACCCGGACATTCATAACCCGAGCATTCATAACCGGGCATTCATAACCGGGCATTCATAACCCAGGCATTCATAACCGGGCATTCATAACCGGGCATTCATAACCCGGGCATTCATAACCCGGACATTCATAACCGGGCATTCATAACCTGGGCATTCATAACCCGGACATTCATAACCCGGACATTCATAACCGGGCATTCATAACCGGGACCTTCATAACCCGGACATTCATAACCCGGGCACTCATAACCGGGACATTCATAACCCGGACATTCATAACCGGGCATTCATAACCGGGCATTCATAACCCGGACATTCATAACCCGGGCATTCATAACCTGGACATTCATAACCCGGACATTCATAACCCGGACATTCATAACCCGGGCATTCATAACCCGAGCATTCATAACCGGGCATTCATAACCGGGCATTCATAACCCGGGCATTCATAACCGGGCATTCATAAATGGGACATTCATAACCCAGACATTCATAACCCGGGCATTCATAACCCGGGCATTTATAACCGGATATTCATAACCCGGGCACTCATAACCGGGACATTCATAACCCGGGCATTCATAACCGGATATTCATAACCCGGGCACTCATAACCGGGACATTCATAACCCGGACATTCATAACCCGGGCATTCATAACCCGGACTTTCATAACCAGGCATTCATAACCCGGGCATTCATAACGCGGGCATTCATAACCGGATATTCATAACCCGGGCACTCATAACCCGGACATTCATAACCCGGACATTCATAACCGGGCATTCATAACCGGGACCTTCATAACCCGGACATTCATAACCCGGGCACTCATAACCGGGACATTCATAACCCGGGCATTCATAACCGGATATTCATAACCCGGGCACTCATAACCGGGACATTCATAACCCGGGCATTCATAACCGGATATTCATAACCCGGGCACTCATAACCGGGACATTCATAACCCGGACATTCATAACCGGGCATTCATAACCTGGGCATTCATAACCCGGACATTCATAACCCGGACATTCATAACCGGGCATTCATAACCGGGACCTTCATAACCCGGACATTCATAACCCGGGCACTCATAACCGGGACATTCATAACCCGGACATTCATAACCGGGCATTCATAACCGGGCATTCATAACCCGGACATTCATAACCCGGGCATTCATAACCGGGCATTCATAACCCGGACATTCATAACCCGGACATTCAAACCCGGGCATCCATAACCTGGGCATTCATAACCCGGACATTCATAACCCGGACATTCATAACCCGGGCATTCATAACCGGGCATTCATAACCTGGACATTCATAACCCTGACATTCATAACCGGGCATTCATAACCGGGCATTCATAACCCGGGCTTTCATAACCGGGCATTCATAACCGGGCATTCACAACCCGGGCATTCATAACCGGGCATTCATAACCGGGGTATTCATAACAGGGCATTCATAACCGGGACATACATAACCCGGACATGCATAACCCGGACATTCATAACCCGGGCATTCATAACCGGCCATTCAGAACCCGGGCACTCATAAACCGGGCATTCATAACCTGGACATTCATAACCGGGCATTCATAACCGGGCATTCAAAACACGGGCATTCATAACCCGGGCATTCATAACCGGGACATTCATAACCCGGACATTCATAACCTGGGCATTCATAAGCCGGACATTCATAATCCGGAAATTCATAACCGGGCATTCATAACCGGGACCTTCATAACCCGGACATTCATAACCCGGGCACTCATAACCGGGACATTCATAACCCGGACATTCATAACCCGGACATTCATAACCGGGCATTCATAACCGGGCATTCATAACCCGGACATTCATAACCCGGGCACTCATAGCCCGGGCACTCATAACCGGGACATTCATAACCCGGACATTCATAACCCGGGCACTCATAACCCGGACAGTCATAACCCGGACATTTATAACCTGGGCATTCATAACCTGGACATTCATAACCCAGACATTCATAACCGGGCATTCATAACCGGGCATTCATAACCCGGGCATTCATAACCGGGGCATTCATAACCGGGCATTCATAACCGGGACATTCATAACCTGGACATTCATAACCCGGGCATTCATAACCCGGGCATTCATAACCGGACATTCATAACCCGGGCACTCATAACGGGGACATTCATAACCCGGACATTCATAACCCGGGCATTCATAACCTGGACATTCATAACCAGGCATTCATAACCCGAGCACTCATAATCCGGACATTCATAACCCGGACATTCATAACCCGGACATTCATAACCGGGACATTCATAACCCGGACATTCATAACCTGGACATTCATAACCGGGCATTCATAACCAGGCATTCATAACCGGGCATTCATAACCGGGCATTCATAACCGGGCATTCATAACCCGGGCATTCATAACCCGGACATTCATAACCGGGCATTCATAACCGGGCACTCATACCCGGGACATTCATAACCCGGGCATTCATAACCTGGGCATTCATAACCCGGACATTCATAACCCGGACATTCATAACCGGGCATTCATAACCGGGACCTTCATAACCCGGACATTCATAACCCGGGCACTCATAACCGGGACATTCATAACCCGGACATTCATAACCGGGCATTCATAACCGGGCATTCATAACCCGGACATTCATAACCCGGGCATTCATAACCGGGCATTCATAACCCGGACATTCATAACCCGGACATTCATAACCCGAGCATTCATAACCGGGCATTCATAACCGGGCATTCATAACCCAGGCATTCATAACCGGGCATTCATAACCGGGCATTCATAACCCGGGCATTCATAACCCGGACATTCATAAACGGGCATTCATAACCGGGACCTTCATAACCCGGACATTCATAACCCGGGCACTCATAACCGGGACATTCATAACCCGGACATTCATAACCGGGCATTCATAACCGGGCATTCATAACCCGGACATTCATAACCCGGGCATTCATAACCGGGCATTCATAACCCGGACATTCATAACCCGGACATTCATAACCCGGACATTCATAACCCGAGCATTCATAACCGGGCATTCATAACCGGGCATTCATAACCCGGGCATTCATAACCGGGCATTCATAAATGGGACATTCATAACCCAGACATTCATAACCCGGGCATTCATAACCCGGGCATTTATAACCGGATATTCATAACCCGGGCACTCATAACCGGGACATTCATAACCCGGGCATTCATAACCGGATATTCATAACCCGGGCACTCATAACCGGGACATTCATAACCCGGACATTCATAACCCGGGCATTCATAACCCGGACTTTCATAACCAGGCATTCATAACCCGGGCATTCATAACGCGGGCATTCATAACCGGATATTCATAACAGGGCACTCATAACCCGGACATTCATAACCCGGACATTCATAACCGGGCATTCATAACCGGGACCTTCATAACCCGGACATTCATAACCCGGGCACTCATAACCGGGACATTCATAACCCGGGCATTCATAACCGGATATTCATAACCCGGGCACTCATAACCGGGACATTCATAACCCGGGCATTCATAACCGGATATTCATAACCCGGGCACTCATAACCGGGACATTCATAACCCGGACATTCATAACCGGGCATTCATAACCTGGGCATTCATAACCCGGACATTCATAACCCGGACATTCATAACCGGGCATTCATAACCGGGACCTTCATAACCCGGACATTCATAACCCGGGCATTCATAACCGGGCATTCATAACCGGGCATTCATAACCCGGACATTCATGACCCGGACATTCATAACCCGGGCATCCATAACCTGGGCATTCATAACCCGGACATTCATAACCCGGACATTCATAACCCGGGCATTCATAACCGGGCATTCATAACCGGGCATTCATAACCCGGGCATTCATAACCGGGCATTCATAACCGGGACATTCATAACCCGGACATTCATAACCCGGGCATTCATAACCCGGGCATTCATAACCGGACATTCATACCCCAGGCACTCATAACCGGGACATTCGTAACCAGGACATTCATAACCCGGGCATTCATAACCGGCCATTCATAACCCGGGCACTCATAACCCGGGTATACATAACCTGGGAATTCATAACCCGGGCATTCATAACCGGACATTCATAGCCCGGGCACTCATAACCCGGGCACTCATAACCCGGACATTCATAACCCGGGCATTCATAACCTGGGCATTCATAACCCGGACATTCATAACCCGGGCATTCATAACCGGGCATTCATAACCCGGGCATTCATACCGGGACATTCATAACCCGGACATTCATAACCCGGGCATTCATAACCCGGACATTCATAACCGGGCATTCATAACCGGGCATTCATAACCCGGGCATTCATAACCGGGACATTCATAACCCGGACATTCATAACCCGGGCACTCATACCCGGGACATTCATAACCCGGGCATTCATAACCGGGCACTCATAACCTGGACATTCATAACCCGGGCACTCATAACTGGGACATTCATAACCCGGACATTCATAACCCGGACATTCATAACCGGGCATTCATAACCGGGCATTCATAACCGGGACATTCATAACCCGGACATTCATAACCCGGGCATTCATAACCCGGGCATTCATACCCGGGACATTCATAACCCGGGCATTCATAACCTGGGCATTCATAACTCGGACATTCATAAGCCGGACATTCATAACCCGGGCACTCATAACCCGGGCACTCATAACCGGGACATTCATAACCCGGACATTCAAAACCCGGGCACTCATAACCCGGACATTCATAACCCGGACATTTATAACCTGGGCATTCATAACCTGGACATTCATAACCTGGACATTCATAACCCGGACATTCATAACCGGGCACTCATAACCCGGGCACTCATAACCCAGATATTCATAACCCGGGCATTCATAACCTGGGCATTCATAACCCGGACATTCATAACCCGGACATTCATAACCGGGCATTCATAACCGGGACCTTCATAACCCGGACATTCATAACCCGGGCACTCTTAACCGGGACATTCATAACCCAGACATTCATAACCCGGACATTCATATCCGGGCATTCATAACCGGGCATTCATAACCGGGCATTCATAACCCGGGCATTCATAACCCGGACATTCATAACCGGGCATTCATAACCGGGCATTCATAACCGGGCATTCATAACCCGGACATTCATAACCCGGGCACTCATAACTGGGACATTCATAACCCGGACATTCAAAACCCGGGCACTCATAACCCGGACATTCATAACCCGGACATTCATAACCCGGACATTCATAACCCGGACATTCATAGCCCGGGCATTCATAACCCGGACATTCATAACCGGGCATTCACAACCAGGCATTCATAACCCGGGCATTCATAACCGGGCATTCATAACGCGGGCACTCATAACCCGGACATTCATAACCCGGACATTCATAACCCGGGCATTCATAACCCGTTCATTCATAACCGGGCATTCATAACCGGGCATTCATAACACGGGCATTCATAACCCGGGCATTCATAACCGGGACATTCATAACCCGGACCTTCAAAACCCGGGCATTCATAACCCGGACATTCATAACCGGGCATTCATAACCGGGCATTCATAACCCGGGCATTCATAACCGGGGCATTCATAACCGGGCATTCATAACCGGGACATTCATAACCTGGACATTCATAACCCGGGCATTCATAACCCGGGCATTCATAACCGGACATTCATAACCCGGGCACTCATAACGGGGACATTCATAACCCGGACATTCATAACCCGGGCATTCATAACCAGGCATTCATAACCCGGACATTCATAACCGGGACATTCATAACCCGGACATTCATAACCTGGACATTCATAACCGGGCATTCATAACCAGGCATTCATAACCGGGCATTCATAACCGGGCATTCATAACCGGGCATTCATAACCCGGGCATTCATAACCCGGACATTCATAACCGGGCATTCATAACCGGGCACTCATACCCGTGACATTCATAACCCGGGCATTCATAACCTGGGCATTCATAACCCGGACATTCATAACCCGGACATTCATAACCGGGCATTCATATCCGGGACCTTCATAACCCGGACATTCATAACCCGGGCACTCATAACCGGGACATTCATAACCCGGACATTCATAACCGGGCATTCATAACCGGGCATTCATAACCCGGACATTCATAACCCGGACATTCATAACCCGAGCATTCATAACCGGGCATTCATAACCGGGCATTCATAACCCAGGCATTCATAACCGGGCATTCATAACCGGGCATTCATAACCCGGGCATTCATAACCCGGACATTCATAACCGGGCATTCATAACCTGGGCATTCATAACCCGGACATTCATAACCCGGACATTCATAACCGGGCATTCATAACCGGGACCTTCATAACCTGGACATTCATAACCCGGGCACTCATAACCGGGACATTCATAACCCGGACATTCATAACCGGGCATTCATAACCGGGCATTCATAACCCGGACATTCATAACCCGGGCATTCATAACCGGGCATTCAAAACCCGGACATTCATAACCCGGACATTCATAACCCGGACATTCATAACCCGAGCATTCATAACCGGGCATTCATAACCGGGCATTCATAACCCGGGCACTCATAACCGGGCATTCATAAATGGGACATTCATAACCCAGACATTCATAACCCGGGCATTCATAACCCGGGCATTTATAACCGGATATTCATAACCCGGGCACTCATAACCGGGACATTCATAACCCGGGCATTCATAACCGGATATTCATAACCCGGGCACTCATAACCGGGACATTCATAACCCGGACATTCATAACCCGGGCATTCATAACCCGGACTTTCATAACCAGGCATTCATAACCCGGGCATTCATAACGCGGGCATTCATAACCGGATATTCATAACCCGGGCACTCATAACCCGGACATTCATAACCCGGACATTCATAACCGGGCATTCATAACCGGGACCTTCATAACCCGGACATTCATAACCCGGGCACTCATAACCGGGACATTCATAACCCGGGCATTCATAACCGGATATTCATAACCCGGGCACTCATAACCGGGACATTCATAACCCGGGCATTCATAACCAGATATTCATAACCCGGGCACTCATAACCGGGACATTCATAACCCGGACATTCATAACCGGGCATTCATAACCTGGGCATTCATAACCCGGACATTCATAACCCGGACATTCATAACCGGGCATTCATAACCGGGACCTTCATAACCCGGACATTCATAACCCGGGCACTCATAACCAGGACATTCATAACCCGGACATTCATAACCGGGCATTCATAACCGGGCATTCATAACCCGGACATTCATAACCCGGGCATTCATAACCGGGCATTCATAACCCGGACATTCATGACCCGGACATTCATAACCCGGGCATCCATAACCTGGGCATTCATAACCCGGACATTCATAACCCGGACATTCATAACCCGGGCATTCATAACCGGGCATTCATAACCGGGCATTCATAACCCGGGCATTCATAACCGGGCATTCATAACCGGGACATTCATAACCCGGACATTCATAACCCGGGCATTCATAACCCGGGCATTCATAACCGGACATTCATACCCCAGGCACTCATAACCGGGACATTCGTAACCAGGACATTCATAACCCGGGCATTCATAACCGGCCATTCATAACCCGGGCACTCATAACCCGGGTATACATAACCTGGGAATTCATAACCCGGGCATTCATAACCGGACATTCATAGCCCGGGCACTCATAACCCGGGCACTCATAACCCGGACATTCATAACCCGGGCATTCATAACCTGGGCATTCATAACCCGGACATTCATAACCCGGGCATTCATAACCGGGCATTCATAACCCGGGCATTCATACCGGGACATTCATAACCCGGACATTCATAACCCGGGCATTCATAACCCGGACATTCATAACCGGGCATTCATAACCGGGCATTCATAACCCGGGCATTCATAACCGGGACATTCATAACCCGGACATTCATAACCCGGGCACTCATACCCGGGACATTCATAACCCGGGCATTCATAACCGGGCACTCATAACCTGGACATTCATAACCCGGGCACTCATAACTGGGACATTCATAACCCGGACATTCATAACCCGGACATTCATAACCGGGCATTCATAACCGGGCATTCATAACCGGGACATTCATAACCCGGGCATTCATAACCGGGCATTCATAACCCGGGCATTCATACCGGGACATTCATAACCCGGACATTCATAACCCGGGCATTCATAACCCGGACATTCATAACCGGGCATTCATAACCGGGCATTCATAACCCGGGCATTCATAACCGGGACATTCATAACCCGGACATTCATAACCCGGGCACTCATAACTGGGACATTCATAACCCGGACATTCATAACCCGGACATTCATAACCGGGCATTCATAACCGGGCATTCATAACCCGGACATTCATAACCCGGACATTCATAACCCGGGCATTCATAACCCGGGCATTCATACCCGGGACATTCATAACCCGGGCATTCATAACCTGGGCATTCATAACTCGGACATTCATAAGCCGGACATTCATAACCCGGGCACTCATAACCCGGGCACTCATAACCGGGACATTCATAACCCGGACATTCAAAACCCGGGCACTCATAACCCGGACATTCATAACCCGGACATTTATAACCTGGACATTCATAACCCGGACATTCATAACCGGGCACTCATAACCCGGGCACTCATAACCCAGATATTCATAACCCGGGCATTCATAACCTGGGCATTCATAACCCGGACATTCATAACCCGGACATTCATAACCGGGCATTCATAACCGGGACCTTCATAACCCGGACATTCATAACCCGGGCACTCTTAACCGGGACATTCATAACCCAGACATTCATAACCCGGACATTCATATCCGGGCATTCATAACCGGGCATTCATAACCGGGCATTCATAACCCGGACATTCATAACCCGGGCACTCATAACCCGGGCACTCATAACTGGGACATTCATAACCCGGACATTCAAAACCCGGGCACTCATAACCCGGACATTCATAACCCGGACATTCATAACCCGGACATTCATAACCCGGACATTCATAGCCCGGGCATTCATAACCCGGACATTCATAACCGGGCATTCACAACCAGGCATTCATAACCCGGGCATTCATAACCGGGCATTCATAACGCGGGCACTCATAACCCGGACATTCATAACCCGGACATTCATAACCCGGGCATTCATAACCCGTTCATTCATAACCGGGCATTCATAACCGGGCATTCATAACACGGGCATTCATAACCCGGGCATTCATAACCGGGACATTCATAACCCGGACCTTCAAAACCCGGGCATTCATAACCCGGACATTCATAACCGGGCATTCATAACCGGGCATTCATAACCGGGCATTCATGACCGGGACATTCATAACCCGGACATTCATAACCCGGGCATTCATAACCCGGACATTCATAACCGGGCATTCATAACCCGGGCACTCATACCCGGGACATTCATAACCCGGGCATTCATAACCTGGGCATTCATATCCTGGACATTCATAACCCGGACATTCATAACCCGGACATTCATAACCCGGGCATTCATAACCGGGTATTCATAACCAGGCATTCATAACCCGGGCATTCATAACCGGGCATTCACAACCAGGCATTCATAACCCGGGCATTCATAACCGGGCATTCATAAAGCGGCCATTCATAACCCGGACATTCATAACCCGGACATTCATAACCCGGGCATTCATAACCCGTTCATTCATAACCGGGCATTCATAACCGGGCATTCATAACCGGGCATTCATAACCCAGGCATTCATAACCGGGCATTCATAACCGGGCATTCATAACCCGGGCATTCATAACCCGGACATTCATAACCGGGCATTCATAACCTGGGCATTCATAACCCGGACATTCATAACCCGGACATTCATAACCGGGCATTCATAACCGGGACCTTCATAACCTGGACATTCATAACCCGGGCACTCATAACCGGGACATTCATAACCCGGACATTCATAACCGGGCATTCATAACCGGGCATTCATAACCCGGACATTCATAACCCGGGCATTCATAACCGGGCATTCAAAACCCGGACATTCATAACCCGGACATTCATAACCCGGACATTCATAACCCGGGCATTCATAACCCGGGCATTTATAACCGGATATTCATAACCCGGGCACTCATAACCGGGACATTCATAACCCGGGCATTCATAACCGGATATTCATAACCCGGGCACTCATAACCGGGACATTCATAACCCGGACATTCATAACCCGGGCATTCATAACCCGGACTTTCATAACCAGGCATTCATAACCCGGGCATTCATAACGCGGGCATTCATAACCGGATATTCATAACCCGGGCACTCATAACCCGGACATTCATAACCCGGACATTCATAACCGGGCATTCATAACCGGGACCTTCATAACCCGGACATTCATAACCCGGGCACTCATAACCGGGACATTCATAACCCGGGCATTCATAACCGGATATTCATAACCCGGGCACTCATAACCGGGACATTCATAACCCGGACATTCATAACCGGGCATTCATAACCTGGGCATTCATAACCCGGACATTCATAACCCGGACATTCATAACCGGGCATTCATAACCGGGACCTTCATAACCCGGACATTCATAACCCGGGCACTCATAACCAGGACATTCATAACCCGGACATTCATAACCGGGCATTCATAACCGGGCATTCATAACCCGGACATTCATAACCCGGGCATTCATAACCGGGCATTCATAACCCGGACATTCATGACCCGGACATTCATAACCCGGGCATCCATAACCTGGGCATTCATAACCCGGACATTCATAACCCGGACATTCATAACCCGGGCATTCATAACCGGGCATTCATAACCGGGCATTCATAACCCGGGCATTCATAACCGGGCATTCATAACCGGGACATTCATAACCCGGACATTCATAACCCGGGCATTCATAACCCGGGCATTCATAACCGGACATTCATACCCCAGGCACTCATAACCGGGACATTCGTAACCAGGACATTCATAACCCGGGCATTCATAACCGGCCATTCATAACCCGGGCACTCATAACCCGGGTATACATAACCTGGGAATTCATAACCCGGGCATTCATAACCGGACATTCATAGCCCGGGCACTCATAACCCGGGCACTCATAACCCGGACATTCATAACCCGGGCATTCATAACCTGGGCATTCATAACCCGGACATTCATAACCCGGGCATTCATAACCGGGCATTCATAACCCGGGCATTCATACCGGGACATTCATAACCCGGACATTCATAACCCGGGCATTCATAACCCGGACATTCATAACCGGGCATTCATAACCGGGCATTCATAACCCGGGCATTCATAACCGGGACATTCATAACCCGGACATTCATAACCCGGGCACTCATACCCGGGACATTCATAACCCGGGCATTCATAACCGGGCACTCATAACCTGGACATTCATAACCCGGGCACTCATAACTGGGACATTCATAACCCGGACATTCATAACCCGGACATTCATAACCGGGCATTCATAACCGGGCATTCATAACCGGGACATTCATAACCCGGGCATTCATAACCGGGCATTCATAACCCGGGCATTCATACCGGGACATTCATAACCCGGACATTCATAACCCGGGCATTCATAACCCGGACATTCATAACCGGGCATTCATAACCGGGCATTCATAACCCGGGCATTCATAACCGGGACATTCATAACCCGGACATTCATAACCCGGGCACTCATAACTGGGACATTCATAACCCGGACATTCATAACCCGGACATTCATAACCGGGCATTCATAACCGGGCATTCATAACCCGGACATTCATAACCCGGACATTCATAACCCGGGCATTCATAACCCGGGCATTCATACCCGGGACATTCATAACCCGGGCATTCATAACCTGGGCATTCATAACTCGGACATTCATAAGCCGGACATTCATAACCCGGGCACTCATAACCCGGGCACTCATAACCGGGACATTCATAACCCGGACATTCAAAACCCGGGCACTCATAACCCGGACATTCATAACCCGGACATTTATAACCTGGACATTCATAACCCGGACATTCATAACCGGGCACTCATAACCCGGGCACTCATAACCCAGATATTCATAACCCGGGCATTCATAACCTGGGCATTCATAACCCGGACATTCATAACCCGGACATTCATAACCGGGCATTCATAACCGGGACCTTCATAACCCGGACATTCATAACCCGGGCACTCTTAACCGGGACATTCATAACCCAGACATTCATAACCCGGACATTCATATCCGGGCATTCATAACCGGGCATTCATAACCGGGCATTCATAACCCGGACATTCATAACCCGGGCACTCATAACCCGGGCACTCATAACTGGGACATTCATAACCCGGACATTCAAAACCCGGGCACTCATAACCCGGACATTCATAACCCGGACATTCATAACCCGGACATTCATAACCCGGACATTCATAGCCCGGGCATTCATAACCCGGACATTCATAACCGGGCATTCACAACCAGGCATTCATAACCCGGGCATTCATAACCGGGCATTCATAACGCGGGCACTCATAACCCGGACATTCATAACCCGGACATTCATAACCCGGGCATTCATAACCCGTTCATTCATAACCGGGCATTCATAACCGGGCATTCATAACACGGGCATTCATAACCCGGGCATTCATAACCGGGACATTCATAACCCGGACCTTCAAAACCCGGGCATTCATAACCCGGACATTCATAACCGGGCATTCATAACCGGGCATTCATAACCGGGCATTCATGACCGGGACATTCATAACCCGGACATTCATAACCCGGGCATTCATAACCCGGACATTCATAACCGGGCATTCATAACCCGGGCACTCATACCCGGGACATTCATAACCCGGGCATTCATAACCTGGGCATTCATATCCTGGACATTCATAACCCGGACATTCATAACCCGGACATTCATAACCCGGGCATTCATAACCGGGTATTCATAACCAGGCATTCATAACCCGGGCATTCATAACCGGGCATTCACAACCAGGCATTCATAACCCGGGCATTCATAACCGGGCATTCATAAAGCGGCCATTCATAACCCGGACATTCATAACCCGGACATTCATAACCCGGGCATTCATAACCCGTTCATTCATAACCGGGCATTCATAACCGGGCATTCATAACACGGGCATTCATAACCCGGGCATTCATAACCGGTACATTCATAACCCGGACATTCATAACCCGGGCATTCATAACCCGGACATTCATAACCGGGCATTCATAACCGGGAATTCATAACCGGGCATTCATGACCGGGACATTCATAACCCGGACATTCATAACCCGGGCATTCATAACCCGGACATTCATAACCCGGACATTCATAACCGGGCATTCATAACCGGTACATTCATAACCCGGACATTCATAACCCGGGCATTCATAACCCGGACATTCATAACCGGGCATTCATAACCGGGCATTCAAAACCGGGCATTCATGACCGGGACATTCATAACCCGGACATTCATAACCCGGGCATTCATAACCTGGACATTCATAACCGGGCATTCATGACCGGGACATTCATAACCCGGACATTCATAACCCGGGACATTCATAACCCGGACATTCATAACCCGGGCATTCATAACCCGGACATTCATAACCCGGGACATTCATAACCCGGACATTCATAACCCGGGCATTCATAACCCGGACATTCATAACCCGGATTCATAACCCGGGACATTCATAACCCGGACATTCATAACCCGGGCATTCATAACCCGGACATTCATAACCAGGCATTCATAACCGGACATTCATAACCCGGGCATTCATAACCCGGACATTCATAACCCGGACATTCATAACCCGGGACATTCATAACCCGGGCATTCATAACCCGGACATTCATAACCCGGGACATTCATAACCTGGACATTCATAACCCGGGCATTCATAACCCGGACATTCATAACCAGGCATTCATAACCAGGCATTCATAACCGGGCATTCATAACCCGGACATTCATAACCCGGGACATTCATAACCCGGACATTCATAACCCGGGCATTCATAACCCGGACATTCATAACCAGGCATTCATAACCGGGCATTCATAACCCGGGCATTCATAACCGGGACATTCATAACCCGGACATTCATAACCCGGGCATTCATAACCCGGGCATTCATAACCGGACATTCATACCCCAGGCACTCATAACCGGGACATTCGTAACCAGGACATTCATAACCCGGGCATTCATAACCGGCCATTCATAACCCGGGCACTCATAACCCGGGTATACATAACCGGACATTCATAGCCCGGGCACTCATAACCCGGGCACTCATAACCCGGACATTCATAACCCGGGCATTCATAACCTGGGCATTCATAACCCGGGCACTCATAACCCGGGTATACATAACCTGGGAATTCATAACCCGGGCATTCATAACCGGACATTCATAGCCCGGGCACTCATAACCCGGGCACTCATAACCCGGACATTCATAACCCGGGCATTCATAACCTGGGCATTCATAACCCGGACATTCATAACCCGGACATCAATAGCCCGGGCATTCATAACCCGGACATTCATAACCGGGCATTCACAACCAGGCATTCATAACCCGGGCATTCATAACCGGGCATTCATAACGCGGGCACTCATAACCCGGACATTCATAACCCGGACATTCATAACCCGGGCATTCATAACCCGTTCATTCATAACCGGGCATTCATAACCGGGCATTCATAACACGGGCATTCATAACCCGGGCATTCATAACCGGGACATTCATAACCCGGACCTTCAAAACCCGGGCATTCATAACCCGGACATTCATAACCGGGCATTCATAACCGGGCATTCATAACCCGGGCATTCATAACCGGGGCATTCATAACCGGGCATTCATAACCGGGACATTCATAACCTGGACATTCATAACCCGGGCATTCATAACCCGGGCATTCATAACCGGACATTCATAACCCGGGCACTCATAACGGGGACATTCATAACCCGGACATTCATAACCCGGGCATTCATAACCTGGACATTCATAACCAGGCATTCATAACCCGAGCACTCATAATCCGGACATTCATAACCCGGACATTCATAACCCGGACATTCATAACCGGGACATTCATAACCCGGACATTCATAACCTGGACATTCATAACCGGGCATTCATAACCAGGCATTCATAACCGGGCATTCATAACCGGGCATTCATAACCGGGCATTCATAACCCGGGCATTCATAACCCGGACATTCATAACCGGGCATTCATAACCGGGCACTCATACCCGGGACATTCATAACCCGGGCATTCATAACCTGGGCATTCATAACCCGGACATTCATAACCCGGACATTCATAACCGGGCATTCATATCCGGGACCTTCATAACCCGGACATTCATAACCCGGGCACTCATAACCGGGACATTCATAACCCGGACATTCATAACCGGGCATTCATAACCGGGCATTCATAACCCGGACATTCATAACCCGGGCATTCATAACCGGGCATTCATAACCCGGACATTCATAACCCGGACATTCATAACCCGAGCATTCATAACCGGGCATTCATAACCGGGCATTCATAACCCAGGCATTCATAACCGGGCATTCATAACCGGGCATTCATAACCCGGGCATTCATAACCCGGACATTCATAACCGGGCATTCATAACCTGGGCATTCATAACCCGGACATTCATAACCCGGACATTCATAACCGGGCATTCATAACCGGGACCTTCATAACCTGGACATTCATAACCCGGGCACTCATAACCGGGACATTCATAACCCGGACATTCATAACCGGGCATTCATAACCGGGCATTCATAACCCGGACATTCATAACCCGGGCATTCATAACCGGGCATTCAAAACCCAGACATTCATAACCCGGACATTCATAACCCGGACATTCATAACCCGAGCATTCATAACCGGGCATTCATAACCGGGCATTCATAACCCGGGCACTCATAACCGGGCATTCATAAATGGGACATTCATAACCCAGACATTCATAACCCGGGCATTCATAACCCGGGCATTTATAACCGGATATTCATAACCCGGGCACTCATAACCGGGACATTCATAACCCGGGCATTCATAACCGGATTTTCATAACCCGGGCACTCATAACCGGGACATTCATAACCCGGACATTCATAACCCGGGCATTCATAACCCGGACTTTCATAACCAGGTATTCATAACCCGGGCATTCATAACGCGGGCATTCATAACCGGATATTCATAACCCGGGCACTCATAACCCGGACATTCATAACCCGGACATTCATAACCGGGCATTCATAACCGGGACCTTCATAACCCGGACATTCATAACCCGGGCACTCATAACCGGGACATTCATAACCCGGACATTCATAACCGGATATTCATAACCCGGGCACTCATAACCGGGACATTCATAACCCGGGCATTCATAACCGGATATTCATAACCCGGGCACTCATAACCGGGACATTCATAACCCGGACATTCATAACCGGGCATTCATAACCTGGGCATTCATAACCCGGACATTCATAACCCGGACATTCATAACCGGGCATTCATAACCGGGACCTTCATAACCCGGACATTCATAACCCGGGCACTCATAACCGGGACATTCATAACCCGGACATTCATAACCGGGCATTCATAACCGGGCATTCATAACCCGGACATTCATAACCCGGGCATTCATAACCGGGCATTCATAACCCGGACATTCATGACCCGGACATTCATAACCCGGGCATCCATAACCTGGGCATTCATAACCCGGACATTCATAACCCGGACATTCATAACCCGGGCATTCATAACCGGGCATTCATAACCG
Source organism: Chiloscyllium plagiosum (assembly GCF_037043375.1). NCBI lineage: Eukaryota > Metazoa > Chordata > Chondrichthyes > Orectolobiformes > Hemiscylliidae > Chiloscyllium > Chiloscyllium plagiosum. Next base: position 4,285,123 of record NW_028270170.1, read on the forward strand.
GGCATTCATAACCCGGGCATTCATAACCGGGCATTCATAACCGGGACATTCATAACCCGGACATTCATAACCCGGGCATTCATAACCCGGGCATTCATAACCGGACATTCATACCCCAGGCACTCATAACCGGGACATTCGTAACCAGGACATTCATAACCCGGGCATTCATAACCGGCCATTCATAACCCGGGCACTCATAACCCGGGTATACATAACCTGGGAATTCATAACCCGGGCATTCATAACCGGACATTCATAGCCCGGGCACTCATAACCCGGGCACTCATAACCCGGACATTCATAACCCGGGCATTCATAACCTGGGCATTCATAACCCGGACATTCATAACCCGGGCATTCATAACCGGGCATTCATAACCCGGGCATTCATACCGGGACATTCATAACCCGGACATTCATAACCCGGGCATTCATAACCCGGACATTCATAACCGGGCATTCATAACCGGGCATTCATAACCCGGGCATTCATAACCGGGACATTCATAACCCGGACATTCATAACCCGGGCACTCATACCCGGGACATTCATAACCCGGTCATTCATAACCGGGCACTCATAACCTGGACATTCATAACCCGGGCACTCATAACTGGGACATTCATAACCCGGACATTCATAACCCGGACATTCATAACCGGGCATTCATAACCGGGCATTCATAACCGGGACATTCATAACCTGGGCATTCATAACCGGGCATTCATAACCCGGGCATTCATACCGGGACATTCATAACCCGGACATTCATAACCCGGGCATTCATAACCCGGACATTCATAACCGGGCATTCATAACCGGGCATTCATAACCCGGGCATTCATAACCGGGACATTCATAACCCGGACATTCATAACCCGGGCACTCATAACTGGGACATTCATAACCCGGACATTCATAACCCGGACATTCATAACCGGGCATTCATAACCGGGCATTCATAACCGGGACATTCATAACCCGGACATTCATAACCCGGGCATTCATAACCCGGGCATTCATAACCGGGCATTCATAACCGGGCATTCATAACCGGGACATTCATAACCCGGGACATTCATAACCCGGGCATTCATAACCGGGCATTCATAACCGGGCATTCATAACCGGGACATTCATAACCCGGGACATTCATAACCCGGGCATTCATAACCTGGGCATTCATAACTCGGACATTCATAAGCCGGACATTCATAACCCGGGCACTCATAACCCGGGCACTCATAACCGGGACATTCATAACCCGGACATTCAAAACCCGGGCACTCATAACCCGGACATTCATAACCCGGACATTTATAACCTGGACATTCATAACCCGGACATTCATAACCGGGCACTCATAACCCGGGCACTCATAACCCAGATATTCATAACCCGGGCATTCATAACCTGGGCATTCATAACCCGGACATTCATAACCCGGACATTCATAACCGGGCATTCATAACCGGGACCTTCATAACCCGGACATTCATAACCCGGGCACTCTTAACCGGGACATTCATAACCCAGACATTCATAACCCGGACATTCATATCCGGGCATTCATAACCGGGCATTCATAACCGGGCATTCATAACCCGGACATTCATAACCCGGGCACTCATAACCCGGGCACTCATAACTGGGACATTCATAACCCGGACATTCAAAACCCGGGCACTCATAACCCGGACATTCATAACCCGGACATTCATAACCCGGACATTCATAACCCGGACATTCATAGCCCGGGCATTCATAACCCGGACATTCATAACCGGGCATTCACAACCAGGCATTCATAACCCGGGCATTCATAACCGGGCATTCATAACGCGGGCACTCATAACCCGGACATTCATAACCCGGACATTCATAACCCGGGCATTCATAACCCGTTCATTCATAACCGGGCATTCATAACCGGGCATTCATAACACGGGCATTCATAACCCGGGCATTCATAACCGGGACATTCATAACCCGGACCTTCAAAACCCGGGCATTCATAACCCGGACATTCATAACCGGGCATTCATAACCGGGCATTCATAACCGGGCATTCATGACCGGGACATTCATAACCCGGACATTCATAACCCGGGCATTCATAACCCGGACATTCATAACCGGGCATTCATAACCCGGGCACTCATACCCGGGACATTCATAACCCGGGCATTCATAACCTGGGCATTCATATCCTGGACATTCATAACCCGGACATTCATAACCCGGACATTCATAACCCGGGCATTCATAACCCGGACATTCATAACCGGGCATTCACAACCAGGCATTCATAACCCGGGCATTCATAACCGGGCATTCACAACCAGGCATTCATAACCCGGGCATTCATAACCGGGCATTCATAAAGCGGCCATTCATAACCCGGACATTCATAACCCGGACATTCATAACCCGGGCATTCATAACCCGTTCATTCATAACCGGGCATTCATAACCGGGCATTCATAACATGGGCATTCATAACCCGGGCATTCATAACCGGTACATTCATAACCCGGACATTCATAACCCGGGCATTCATAACCCGGACATTCATAACCGGGCATTCATAACCGGGCATTCATAACCGGGCATTCATGACCGGGACATTCATAACCCGGACATTCATAACCCGGGCATTCATAACCCGGACATTCATAACCCGGACATTCATAACCGGGCATTCATAACCGGTACATTCATAACCCGGACATTCATAACCCGGGCATTCATAAACCGGACATTCATAACCGGGCATTCATAACCGGGCATTCAAAACCGGGCATTCATGACCGGGACATTCATAACCCGGACATTCATAACCCGGGCATTCATAACCTGGACATTCATAACCGGGCATTCATGACCGGGACATTCATAACCCGGACATTCATAACCCGGGACATTCATAACCCGGACATTCATAACCCGGGCATTCATAACCCGGACATTCATAACCCGGGACATTCATAACCCGGACATTCATAACCCGGGCATTCATAACCCGGACATTCATAACCCGGACATTCATAACCCGGGACATTCATAACCCGGACATTCATAACCCGGGCATTCATAACCCGGACATTCATAACCAGGCATTCATAACCGGACATTCATAACCCGGGCATTCATAACCCGGACATTCATAACCCGGACATTCATAACCCGGGACATTCATAACCCGGGCATTCATAACCCGGACATTCATAACCCGGGACATTCATAACCCGGACATTCATAACCCGGGCATTCATAACCCGGACATTCATAACCAGGCATTCATAACCAGGCATTCATAACCGGGCATTCATAACCCGGACATTCATAACCCGGGACATTCATAACCCGGACATTCATAACCCGGGCATTCATAACCCGGACATTCATAACCAGGCATTCATAACCGGGCATTCATAACCCGGGCATTCATAACCGGGACATTCATAACCCGGACATTCATAACCGGGACATTCATAACCCGGACATTCATAACCCGGGCACTCATAACTGGGACATTCATAACCCGGACATTCATAACCGGGCATTCATAACCGGGCATTCATAACCGGGACATTCATAACCCGGACATTCATAACCCGGGCATTCATAACCCGGACATTCATAACCGGGCATTCATAACCTGGGCATTCATAACTCGGACATTCATAAGCCGGACATTCATAACCCGGGCACTCATAACCCGGGCACTCATAACCGGGACATTCATAACCCGGACATTCAAAACCCGGGCACTCATAACCCGGACATTCATAACCCGGACATTCATAACCCGGGCATTCATAACCCGGACATTCATAACCGGGCATTCATAACCGGGCATTCAAAACCGGGCATTCATGACCGGGACATTCATAACCCGGACATTCATAACCCGGGCATTCATAACCTGGACATTCATAACCGGGCATTCATGACCGGGACATTCATAACCCGGACATTCATAACCCGGGACATTCATAACCCGGACATTCATAACCCGGGCATTCATAACCCGGACATTCATAACCCGGGACATTCATAACCCGGACATTCATAACCCGGGCATTCATAACCCGGACATTCATAACCCGGACATTCATAACCCGGGACATTCATAACCCGGACATTCATAACCCGGGCATTCATAACCCGGACATTCATAACCAGGCATTCATAACCGGACATTCATAACCCGGGCATTCATAACCCGGACATTCATAACCCGGACATTCATAACCCGGGACATTCATAACCCGGGCATTCATAACCCGGACATTCATAACCCGGGACATTCATAACCCGGACATTCATAACCCGGGCATTCATAACCCGGACATTCATAACCAGGCATTCATAACCAGGCATTCATAACCGGGCATTCATAACCCGGACATTCATAACCCGGGACATTCATAACCCGGACATTCATAACCCGGGCATTCATAACCCGGACATTCATAACCAGGCATTCATAACCGGGCATTCATAACCCGGGCATTCATAACCGGGACATTCATAACCCGGACATTCATAACCCGGGCATTCATAACCCGGGCATTCATAACCGGACATTCATACCCCAGGCACTCATAACCGGGACATTCGTAACCAGGACATTCATAACCCGGGCATTCATAAACGGCCATTCATAACCCGGGCACTCATAACCCGGGTATACATAACCGGACATTCATAGCCCGGGCACTCATAACCCGGGCACTCATAACCCGGACATTCATAACCCGGGCATTCATAACCTGGGCATTCATAACCCGGGCACTCATAACCCGGGTATACATAACCTGGGAATTCATAACCCGGGCATTCATAACCGGACATTCATAGCCCGGGCACTCATAACCCGGGCACTCATAACCCGGACATTCATAACCCGGGCATTCATAACCTGGGCATTCATAACCCGGACATTCATAACCCGGGCATTCATAACCGGGCATTCATAACCCGGGCATTCATACCGGGACATTCATAACCCGGACATTCATAACCCGGGCATTCATAACCCGGACATTCATAACCGGGCATTCATAACCGGGCATTCATAACCCGGGCATTCATAACCGGGACATTCATAACCCGGACATTCATAACCCGGACATTCATAACCGGGCATTCATAACCGGGCATTCATAACCGGGACATTCATAACCCGGACATTCATAACCCGGGCATTCATAACCCGGACATTCATAACCGGGCATTCATAACCGGGCATTCATAACCCGGGCATTCATAACTGGGACATTCATAACCCGGACATTCATAACCCGGACATTCATAACCGGGCATTCATAACCGGGCATTCATAACCGGGACATTCATAACCCGGACATTCATAAACCGGGCATTCATAACCCGGACATTCATAACCGGGCATTCATAACCTGGGCATTCATAACTCGGACATTCATAAGCCGGACATTCATAACCCGGGCACTCATAACCCGGGCACTCATAACCGGGACATTCATAACCCGGACATTCAAAACCCGGGCACTCATAACCCGGACATTCATAACCCGGACATTTATAACCTGGGCATTCATAACCTGGACATTCATAACCTGGACATTCATAACCCGGGCATTCATAACCGGGCACTCATAACCCGGGCACTCATAACCCAGATATTCATAACCCGGGCATTCATAACCTGGGCATTCATAACCCGGACATTCATAACCCGGACATTCATAACCGGGCATTCATAACCGGGACCTTCATAACCCGGACATTCATAACCCGGGCACTCTTAACCGGGACATTCATAACCCAGACATTCATAACCCGGACATTCATATCCGGGCATTCATAACCGGGCATTCATAACCGGGCATTCATAACCCGGACATTCATAACCCGGGCACTCATAACCCGGGCACTCATAACTGGGACATTCATAACCCGGACATTCAAAGCCCGGGCACTCATAACCCGGACATTCATAACCCGGACATTCATAACCCGGACATTCATAACCCGGACATTCATAGCCCGGGCATTCATAACCCGGACATTCATAACCGGGCATTCACAACCAGGCATTCATAACCCGGGCATTCATAACCGGGCATTCATAACGCGGGCACTCATAACCCGGACATTCATAACCCGGACATTCATAACCCGGACATTCATAACCCGGGCATTCATAACCCGTTCATTCATAACCAGGCATTCATAACCGGGCATTCATAACACGGGCATTCATAACCCGGGCATTCATAACCGGGACATTCATAACCCGGACCTTCAAAACCCGGGCATTCATAACCCGGACATTCATAACCGGGCATTCATAACCGGGCATTCATAACCGGGCATTCATGACCGGGACATTCATAACCCGGACATTCATAACCCGGGCATTCATAACCCGGACATTCATAACCGGGCATTCATAACCCGGGCACTCATACCCGGGACATTCATAACCCGGGCATTCATAACCTGGGCATTCATATCCTGGACATTCATAACCCGGACATTCATAACCCGGACATTCATAACCCGGGCATTCATAACCCGGACATTCATAACCGGGCATTCACAACCAGGCATTCATAACCCGGGCATTCATAACCGGGCATTCACAACCAGGCATTCATAACCCGGGCATTCATAACCGTGCATTCATAAAGCGGCCATTCATAACCCGGACATTCATAACCCGGACATTCATAACCCGGGCATTCATAACCCGTTCATTCATAACCGGGCATTCATAACCGGGCATTCATAACACGGGCATTCATAACCCGGGCATTCATAACCGGTACATTCATAACCCGGACATTCATAACCCGGGCATTCATAACCCGGACATTCATAACCAGGCATTCATAACCGGGCATTCATAACCGGGCATTCATGACCGGGACATTCATAACCCGGACATTCATAACCCGGGCATTCATAACCCGGACATTCATAACCCGGACATTCATAACCGGGCATTCATAACCGGTACATTCATAACCCGGACATTCATAACCCGGGCATTCATAACCCGGACATTCATAACCGGGCATTCATAACCGGGCATTCATAACCGGGCATTCATGACCGGGACATTCATAACCCGGACATTCATAACCCGGGCATTCATAACCTGGACAATCATAACCGGGCATTCATGACCGGGACATTCATAACCCGGGACATTCATAACCCGGACATTCATAACCCGGGCATTCATAACCCGGACATTCATAACCAGGCATTCATAACCGGGCATTCATAACCCGGACATTCATAACCGGGACATTCATAACCCGGACATTTATAACCCGGGCACTCATAACCCAGACATTCATAACCCGGGCATTCATAACCTGGGCATTCATAACCCGGACATTCATAACCGGGCATTCATAACCGGGACATTCATAACCCGGACATTCATAACCAGGCATTCATAACTGGCATTCATAACCCGGACATTCATAACCGGGACATTCATAACCCGGACATTTATAACCCGGGCACTCATAACCCAGACATTCATAACCCGGGCATTCATAACCTGGGCATTCATAACCCAGACATTCATAACCCGGGCATTCATAACCTGGGCATTCATAACCCGGACATTCATAACCGGGCATTCATAACCGGGACATTCATAACCCGGACATTCATAACCAGGCATTCATAACTGGCATTCATAACCCGGGCATTCATAACCGGGACCTTCATAACCCAGACATTCATAGCCCGGGCACTCATAACCCGGGCATTCATAACCTGGGCATTCATAACCCGGACATTCATAACCGGGCATTCATAACCGGGACATTCATAACCCGGACATTCATAACCAGGCATTCATAACTGGCATTCATAACCCGGGCATTCATAACCGGGACCTTCATAACCCAGACATTCATAACCCGGACATTCATAACCAGGCATTCATAACTGGCATTCATAACCCGGGCATTCATAACCGGGACATTCATAACCCGGACATTCATAACCCAGGCATTCATAACCCGGACATTCATAACCCGGACATTCATAACCCAGGCATTCATAACCCGGACATTCATAACCCGGGCATTCATAACCTGGGCATTCATAACCCGGACATTCATAACCGGGCATTCATAACCGGGACCTTCATAACCCGGACATTCATAACCCGGGCACTCATAACCGGGACATTCATAACCCGGACATTCATAACCCGAGCATTCATAACCCGGACATTCATAACCGGGCATTCATAACCCGGGCACTCATACCCGGGACATTCATAACCCGGACATTCATAACCAGGCATTCATAACTGGCATTCATAACCCGGGCATTCATAACCGGGACATTCATAACCCGGACATTCATAACCCAGGCATTCATAACCCGGACATTCATAACCCGGACATTCATAACCCAGGCATTCATAACCCGGACATTCATAACCCGGGCATTCATAACCTGGGCATTCATAACCCGGACATTCATAACCGGGCATTCATAACCGGGACCTTCATAACCCGGACATTCATAACCCGGGCACTCATAACCGGGACATTCATAACCCGGACATTCATAACCCGGACATTCATAACCCGGGCATTCATAACCCGTTCATTCATAACCGGGCATTCATAACCGGGACCTTCATAACCCGGACATTCATAACCCGGGCACTCATAACCGGGACATTCATAACCCGGACATTCATAACCCGGACATTCATAACCCGGGCATTCATAACCCGTTCATTCATAACCGGGCATTCATAACCGGGCATTCATAACACGGGCATTCATAACCCGGGCATTCATAACCGGTACATTCATAACCCGGACATTCATAACCCGGGCATTCATAACCCGGACATTCATAACCAGGCATTCATAACCGGGCATTCATAACCGGGCATTCATGACCGGGACATTCATAACCCGGACATTCATAACCCGGGCATTCATAACCCGGACATTCATAACCCGTGCATTCATAACCCGGACATTCATAACCCGGACATTCATAACCGGGCATTCATAACCGGTACATTCATAACCCGGACATTCATAACCCGGGCATTCATAACCCGGACATTCATAACCGGGCATTCATAACCGGGCATTCATAACCGGGCATTCATGACCGGGACATTCATAACCCGGACATTCATAACCCGGGCATTCATAACCTGGACAATCATAACCGGGCATTCATGACCGGGACATTCATAACCCGGGACATTCATAACCCGGACATTCATAACCCGGGCATTCATAACCCGGACATTCATAACCAGGCATTCATAACCGGGCATTCATAACCCGGACATTCATAACCGGGACATTCATAACCCGGACATTTATAACCCGGGCACTCATAACCCAGACATTCATAACCCGGGCATTCATAACCTGGGCATTCATAACCCGGACATTCATAACCGGGCATTCATAACCGGGACATTCATAACCCGGACATTCATAACCAGGCATTCATAACTGGCATTCATAACCCGGACATTCATAACCGGGACATTCATAACCCGGACATTTATAACCCGGGCACTCATAACCCAGACATTCATAACCCGGGCATTCATAACCTGGGCATTCATAACCCAGACATTCATAACCCGGGCATTCATAACCTGGGCATTCATAACCCGGACATTCATAACCGGGCATTCATAACCGGGACATTCATAACCCGGACATTCATAACCAGGCATTCATAACTGGCATTCATAACCCGGGCATTCATAACCGGGACCTTCATAACCCAGACATTCATAGCCCGGGCACTCATAACCCGGGCATTCATAACCTGGGCATTCATAACCCGGACATTCATAACCGGGCATTCATAACCGGGACATTCATAACCCGGACATTCATAACCAGGCATTCATAACTGGCATTCATAACCCGGGCATTCATAACCGGGACCTTCATAACCCAGACATTCATAACCCGGACATTCATAACCAGGCATTCATAACTGGCATTCATAACCCGGGCATTCATAACCGGGACATTCATAACCCGGACATTCATAACCCAGGCATTCATAACCCGGACATTCATAACCCGGACATTCATAACCCAGGCATTCATAACCCGGACATTCATAACCCGGGCATTCATAACCTGGGCATTCATAACCCGGACATTCATAACCGGGCATTCATAACCGGGACCTTCATAACCCGGACATTCATAACCCGGGCACTCATAACCGGGACATTCATAACCCGGACATTCATAACCCGAGCATTCATAACCCGGACATTCATAACCGGGCATTCATAACCCGGGCACTCATACCCGGGACATTCATAACCCGGACATTCATAACCAGGCATTCATAACTGGCATTCATAACCCGGGCATTCATAACCGGGACATTCATAACCCGGACATTCATAACCCAGGCATTCATAACCCGGACATTCATAACCCGGACATTCATAACCCAGGCATTCATAACCCGGACATTCATAACCCGGGCATTCATAACCTGGGCATTCATAACCCGGACATTCATAACCTGGGCATTCATAACCGGGACCTTCATAACCCGGACATTCATAACCCGGGCACTCATAACCGGGACATTCATAACCCGGACATTCATAACCCGAGCATTCATAACCCGGACATTCATAACCGGGCATTCATAACCCGGGCACTCATACCCGGGACATTCATAACCCGGGCATTCATAACCTGGGCATTCATAACCGGACATTCATAACCCGGACATTCATAACCGGGCATTCATAACCGGGACCTTCATAACCCGGACATTCATAACCCGGGCACTCATAACCGGGACATTCATAACCCGGACATTCATAACCCGGACATTCATAACCGGGCATTCATAACCGGGCATTCATAACCGGGCATTCATAACCCGGACATTCATAACCCGGGCACTCATAACCCGGGCACTCATACCCGCGACATTCATAACCCGGGCAATCATAACCTGGGCATTCATAACTCGGACATTCATAACCCGGACATTCATAACCCGGGCATTCATAACCGGGACATTCATAACCCGGACATTCATAACCCAGGCATTCATAACCCGGACACTCATAAGCGGGCATTCATAACCCGGGCACTCATACCCGGGACATTCATAACCCGGGCATTCATAACCTGGGCATTCATAACTCGGACATTCATAACCCGGACATTCATAACCGGGCATTCATAACCGGGACCTTCATAACCCGGACATTCATAACCCGGGCACTCATAACCGGGACATTCATAACCCGGACATTCATAACCCGGACATTCATAACCGGGCATTCATATCCGGGCATTCATAACCGGGCATTCATAACCCGGACATTCATAACCCGGGCACTCATAACCCGGGCACTCATCACCGGGACATTCATAACCCGGACATTCAAAACCCGGGCACTCATAACCCGGACATTCATAACCTGGACATTTATAACCTGGGCATTCATAACCTGGACATTCATAACCCGGACATTCATAACCGGGCATTCATAACCGGGCACTCATAACCCGGGCACTCATAGCCCAGATATTCATAACCCGGGCATTCATAACCTGGGCATTCATAACCCGGACATTCATAACCCGGACATTCATAACCGGGCATTCATAACCGGGACCTTCATAACCCGGACATTCATAACCCGGGCATTCATAACCCGCACATTCATAACCCGCACATTCATAACCGTGTCATTCATAACCGGGGCATTCATAACCGGGCATTCATAACCGGGACATTCATAACCCGGACATTCATAACCCGGGCATTCATAACCTGGGCATTCATAACCCGGACATTCATAACCCGGACATTCATAACCGGGCATTCATAACCGTACATTCATAACCCGGGCACCCAAAACCCAGGCATTCATAACCGGGAGATTCATAACCCGGACATTCATAACCCGGGCATTCATAACCCGGACATTCATAACCGGGCATTCATAACCGGGACATTCATAACCCGGGCATTCATAACCGGACATTCATAACCCGGGCACTCATAACCGGGACCTTCATAACCCGGACATTCATAACCCGGGCACTCATAACCGGGACATTCATAACCGGGACATTCATAACCCGGACATTCATAACCCGGGCACTCATAACCGGGCATTCATAACCCGGACATTCATAACCCGGGCACTCATAACCGGGACATTCATAACCTGGGCATTCATAACTCGGACATTCATAACCCGGACATTCATAACCGGGCATTCATAACCGGGACCTTCATAACCCGGACATTCATAACCTGGGCACTCATAACCGGGACATTCATAACCCGGACATTCATAACCCGGACATTCATAACCGGGCATTCATAACCGGGCATTCATAACCGGGCATTCATAGCCCGGACATTCATAACCCGGGCTCTCATAACCCGGGCACTCATAACCGGGACATCCATAACCCGGACATTCAAAACCCGGGCACTCATAACCCGGACATTCATAACCCGGACATTTATAACCTGGGCATTCATAACCTGGACATTCATAACCCGGACATTCATAACCGGGCATTCATAACCGGGCACTCATAACCCGGGCACTCATAACCCAGATATTCATAACCCGGGCATTCATAACCTGGGCATTCATAACCCGGACATTCATAACCCGGACATTCATAACCGGGCATTCATAACCGGGACCTTCATAACCCGGACATTCATAACCCGGGCATTCATAACCCGCACATTCATAACCCGCACATTCATAACCGTGTCATTCATAACCGGGGCATTCATAACCTGGGCATTCATAACCGGACATTCATAACCCGGACATTCATAACCGGGCATTCATAACCGGGACCTTCATAACCCGGAGATTCATAACCCGGGCACTCATAACCGGGACATTCATAACCCGGACATTCATAACCCAGACATTCATAACCGGGCATTCATAACCGGGCATTCATAACCGGGCATTCATAACCCGGACATTCATAACCCGGGCACTCATAACCCGGGCACTCATACCCGGGACATTCATAACCCGGGCAATCATAACCTGGGCATTCATAACTCGGACATTCATAACCCGGACATTCATAACCCGGGCATTCATAACCGGGACATTCATAACCCGGACATTCATAACCCAGGCATTCATAACCCGGACACTCATAAGCGGGCATTCATAACCCGGGCACTCATACCCGGGAAATTCATAACCCGGGCATTCATAACCTGGGCATTCATAACTCGGACATTCATAACCCGGACATTCATAACCGGGCATTCATAACCGGGACCTTCATAACCCGGACATTCATAACCCGGGCACTCATAACCGGGACATTCATAACCCGGACACTCATAACCCGGACATTCATAACCGGGCATTCATAACCGGGCATTCATAACCGGGCATTCATAACCCGGACATTCATAACCCGGGCACTCATAACCCGGGCACTCATAACCGGGACATTCATAACCCGGACATTCAAAACCCGGGCACTCATAACCCGGACATTCATAACCCGGACATTTATAACCTGGGCATTCATAACCTGGACATTCATAACCCGGACATTCATAAGCGGGCATTCATAACCGGGCACTCATAACCCGGGCACTCATAACCCAGATATTCATAACCCGGGCATTCATAACCTGGGCATTCATAACCCGGACATTCATAACCCGGACATTCATAACCGGGCATTCATAACCGGGACCTTCATAACCCGGACATTCATAACCCGGGCATTCATAACCCGCACATTCATAACCCGCACATTCATAACCGTGTCATTCATAACCGGGGCATTCATAACCGGGCATTCATAACCGGGACATTCATAACCCGGACATTCATAACCCGGGCATTCATAACCTGGGCATTCATAACCCGGACATTCATAACCCGGACATTCATAACCGGGCATTCAAAACCGTACATTCATAACCCGGGCACCCAAAACCCAGGCATTCATAACCGGGAGATTCATAACCCGGACATTCATAACCCGGGCATTCATAACCCGGACATTCATAACCGGGCATTCATAACCAGGACATTCATAACCCGGGCATTCATAACCGGACATTCATAACCCGGGCACTCATAACCGGGACATTCATAACCCGGACATTCATAACCCGGGCACTCATAACCGGGACATTCATAACCGGGACATTCATAACCCGGACATTCATAACCCGGGCACTCATAACCCGGGCACTCATAACCGGGACATTCATAACCCGGACATTCATAACCCGGGTATTCATAACCTGGACATTCATAACCCGGGCACTCATAACCCGGGCATTCATAACCGGGCATTCATAACCCGGGCATTCATAACCCGGACATTCATAACCCGGACATTCATAACCCGGACATTCATAACCGGGTATTCATACCCCGGGCATTCATAACCCGGGCATTCATAACCCGGACATTCATAACCCGGACATTCATAACCCAGAAATTCATAACCCAGAAATTCATAACCGGGACATTCATAACCCGGGCATTCATAACCCGGACATTCATAACCCGGACATTCATAACCCAGAAATTCATAACCGGGACATTCATAACCCGGGCATTCATAACCCGGGTGTTCATAACCCGGACATTCATAACCCGGACATTCATAACCCGGACATTCATAACCGGGTATTCATACCCCGGGCATTCATAACCCGGGCATTCATAACCCGGACATTCATAACCCGGACATTCATAACCCAGAAATTCATAACCCAGAAATTCATAACCGGGACATTCATAACCCGGACATTCATAACCCGGACATTCATAACCCAGAAATTCATAACCCAGAAATTCATAACCGGGACATTCATAACCCGGGCATTCATAACCCGGACATTCATAACCCGGACATTCATAACCCAGAAATTCATAACCGGGACATTCATAACCCGGGCATTCATAACCCGGGCATTCATAACCCGGGCATTCATAACCGGGACATTCATAACCCGGACATTCATAACCCGGGCATTCATAACCCGGACATTCATAACCGGGACATTCATAACCCGGACATTCATAACCCGGGCACTCATAACCCGGGCATTCATAACCCGGACATTTATAACCTGGTCATTCATAACCTGGACATTCATAACCCGGACATTCATAACCGGGCATTCATAACCCGGGCATTCATAACCGGGCATTCATAACCGGGCATTCATAACCGGGACATGCATAACCCGGACATTCATAACCGGGGCATTCATAACCCGGGCATTCATAACCGGACATTCATAACCCGGGCACTCATAACCGGGACATTCATAACCCGGACATTCATAACCCGGGCATTCATAATCCGGACATTCATAACCGGGCATTCATAACCGGGCACTCATACCCGGGACATTCATAACCCGGGCATTCATAACCTGGGCATTCATAACCCGGACATTCATAACCCGGACATTCATAACCGGGCATTCATAACCGGGACCTTCATAACCCGGACATTCATAACCCGGGCACTCATAACCGGGACATTCATAACTGGGACATTCATAACCCGGACATTCATAACCGGGCATTCATAACCGGGCATTCATAACCGGGCATTCATAACCCCGGCATTCATAACCGGGACATTCATAACCCGGACATTCATAACCCGAGCATTCATAACCCGGACATTCATAACCGGGCATTCATAACCCGGGCACTCATACCCGGGACATTCATAACCCGGGCATTCATAACCTGGGCATTCATAACCGGACATTCATAACCCGGACATTCATAACCGGGCATTCATAACCGGGACCTTCATAACCCGGACATTCATAACCCGGGCACTCATAACCGGGACATTCATAACCCGGACATTCATAACCGGGCATTCATAACCGGGCATTCATAACCGGGCATTCATAACCCGGACATTCATAACCCGGGCACTCATAACCCGGGCACTCATACCCGGGACATTCATAACCCGGGCAATCATAACCTGGGCATTCATAACTCGGACATTCATAACCCGGCCATTCATAACCCGGGCATTCATAACCGGGACATTCATAACCCGGACATTCATAACCCAGGCATTCATAACCCGGACACTCATAAGCGGGCATTCATAACCCGGGCACTCATACCCGGGACATTCATAACCCGGGCATTCATAACCTGGGCATTCATAACTCGGACATTCATAACCCGGATATTCATAACCGGGCATTCATAACCGGGACCTTCATAACCTGGACATTCATAACCCGGGCACTCATAACCGGGACATTCATAACCCGGACATTCATAACCCGGACATTCATAACCGGGCATTCATAACCGGGCATTCATAACCGGGCATTCATAACCCGGACATTCATAACCCGGGCACTCATAACCCGGGCACTCATAACCGGGACATTCATAACCTGGACATTCAAAACCCGGGCACTCATAACCCGGACATTCATAACCCGGACATTTATAACCTGGGCATTCATAACCTGGACATTCATAACCCGGACATTCATAACCGGGCATTCATAACCGGGCACTCATAACCCGGGCATTCATAACCTGGGCATTCATAACCTGGGCATTCATAACCCGGACATTCATAACCCGGACAATCATAACCGGGCATTCATAACCGGGATATTCATAACCCGCACATTCATAACCCGCACATTCATAACCGTGTCATTCATAACCGGGGCATTCATAACCGGGCATTCATAACCGGGACATTCATAACCCGGACATTCATAACCCGGGCATTCATAACCTGGGCATTCATAACCCGGACATTCATAACCCGGACATTCATAACCGGGCATTCATAACCGTACATTCATAACCCGGGCACCCAAAACCCAGGCATTCATAACCGGGAGATTCATAACCCGGACATTCATAACCCGGGCATTCATAACCCGGACATTCATAACCGGGCATTCATAACCGGGACATTCATAACCCGGGCATTCATAACCGGACATTCATAACCCGGGCACTCATAACCGGGACCTTCATAACCCGGACATTCATAACCCGGGCACTCATAACCGGGACATTCATAACCGGGACATTCATAACCCGGACATTCATAACCCGGGCACTCATAACCGGGCATTCATAACCCGGACATTCATAACCCGGGCACTCATAACCCGGGCACTCATAACCGGGACATTCATAACCCGGACATTCATAACCCGGGTATTCATAACCTGGACATTCATAACCCGGGCACTCATAACCCGGGCATTCATAACCCGGGCATTCATAACCCGGACATTCATAACCCGGACATTCATAACCCGGACATTCATACCCCGGGCATTCATAACCCGGGCATTCATAACCCGGACATTCATAACCCGGACATTCAAAACACAGAAATTCATAACCCAGAAATTCATAACCGGGACATTCATAACCCGGGTGTTCATAACCCGGGTGTTCATAACCCGGACATTCATAACTGGGCATTCATAACCCGGGCATTCATAACCGGGCCTTCATAACCCGGGCATTCATAACCCGGGCATTCATAACCGGGACATTCATAACCCGGACATTCATAACCCGGGCATTCATAACCCGGACATTCATAACCGGGACATTCATAACCCGGACATTCATAACCCGAGCACTCATAACCCGGGCACTCATAACCCGGGCATTCATAACCGGGCATTCATAACCCGGGCATTCATAACCCGGGCATTCATAACCGGGACATTCATAACCCGGACATTCATAACCCGGGCATTCATAACCGGGACATTCATAACCCGGACATTCATAACCCGGGCATTCATAACCCGGGCATTCATAACCCGGGCATTCATAACCGGGACATTCATAACCCGGACATTCATAACCCGGACATTTATAACCTGGTCATTCATAACCTGGACATTCATAACCCGGACATTCATAACCGGGCATTCATAACCGGGCATTCATAACCCGGGCATTCATAACCGGGCATTCATAACCGGGCATTCATAACCGGGGCATTCATAACCCGGGCTTTCATAACCGGACATTCATAACCCGGGCTTTCATAACCGGACATTCATAACCCGGGCACTCATAACCGGGACATTCATAACCCGGACATTCATAACCCGGACATTCATAACCGGACATTCATAACCGGGACATTCATAACCCGGACATTCATAACCCGGACATTCATAACCGGGCATTCATAACCAGGCATTCATAACCCGGGCATTCATAACCGGGCATTCATAACGCGGGCACACATAACCCGGACATTCATAACCCAGACATTCATAACCCGGGCATTCATAACCCGGACATTCATAACCGGGCATTCATAACCCGGGCATTCATAACACGGGCATTCATAACCCGGGCATTCATAACCGGGACATTCATAACCCGGACATTCATAACCCGGGCATTCATAACCCGGACATTCATAACCTGGGCATTCATAACCCGGACATTCATAACCCGGACATTCATAACCGGGCATTCATAACCGGGACCTTCATAACCCGGACATTCATAACCCGGGCACTCATAACCGGGACATTGATAACTGGGACATTCATAACCCGGACATTCATAACCGGGCATTCATAACCGGGCATTCATAACCCGGGCATTCATAACCGGGACATTCATAACCCGGACATTCATAACCCGAGCATTCATAACCCGGACATTCATAACCGGGCATTCATAACCCGGGCACTCATACCCGGGACATTCATAACCCGGGCATTCATAACCTGGGCATTCATAACCGGACATTCATAACCCGGACATTCATAACCGGGCATTCATAACCGGGACCTTCATAACCCGGACATTCATAACCCGGGCACTCATAACCGGGTCATTCATAACCCGGACATTCAAAACCGGGCATTCATAACCGGGCATTCATAACCGGGCATTCATAACCCGGACATTCATAACCCGGGCACTCATAACCCGGGCACTCATACCCGGGACATTCATAACCCGGGCAATCATAACCCGGACATTCATAACCCAGGCATTCATAACCCGGACACTCATAAGCGGGCATTCATAACCCGGGCACTCATACCCGGGACATTCATAACCCGGGCATTCATAACCTGGGCATTCATAACCCGGACATTCATAACCCGGACATTCATAACCGGGCATTCATAACCGGGACCTTCATAACCCGGACATTCATAACCCGGGGATTCATAACCCGCACATTCATAACCCGCACATTCATAACCGTGTCATTCATAACCGGGGCATTCATAACCGGGCATTCATAACCGGGACATTCATAACCCGGACATTCATAACCCGGGCATTCATAACCTGGGCATTCATAACCCGGACATTCATAACCCGGACATTCATAACCGGGCATTCATAACCGGGCATTCATAACCCGGACATTCATAACCCGGACATTCATAACCGGGCATTCATAACCGGGCATTCATAACCGGGCATTCATAACCCGGACATTCATAACCCGGACATTCATAACCGGGCATTCAAAACCGTACATTCATAACCCGGGCACCCAAAACGCAGGCATTCATAACCGGGAGATTCATAACCCGGACATTCATAACCCGGGCATTCATAACCAGGACATTCATAACCTGGGCATTCATAACCCGGACATTCATAACCCGGACATTCATAACCGGGCATTCATAACCGGGCATTCATAACCCGGACATTCATAACCCGGACATTCATAACCGGGCATTCATAACCGGGCATTCATAACCGGGCATTCATAACCCGGACATTCATAACCCGGACATTCATAACCGGGCATTCAAAACCGTACATTCATAACCCGGGCACCCAAAACGCAGGCATTCATAACCGGGAGATTCATAACCCGGACATTCATAACCCGGGCATTCATAACCCGGACATTCATAACCGGGCATTCATAACCAGGACATTCATAACCCGGGCATTCATAACCGGACATTCATAACCCGGGCACTCATAACCGGGACCTTCATAACCCGGACATTCATAACCCGGGCACTCATAACCGGGACATTCATAACCGGGACATTCATAACCCGGACATTCATAACCCGGGCACTCATAACCCGGGCACTCATAACCGGGACATTCATAACCCGGACATTCATAACCCGGGTATTCATAACCTGGACATTCATAACCCGGGCACTCATAACCCGGGCATTCATAACCGGGCATTCATAACCCGGACATTCATAACCCGGACATTCATAACCTGGGCATTCATAACCCGGACATTCATAACCCGGACATTCATAACCGGGCATTCATAACCGGGCATTCATAACCCGGACATTCATAACCCGGACATTCATAACCGGGCATTCATAACCGGGCATTCATAACCGGGCATTCATAACCCGGACATTCATAACCCGGACATTCATAACCGGGCATTCAAAACCGTACATTCATAACCCGGGCACCCAAAACGCAGGCATTCATAACCGGGAGATTCATAACCCGGACATTCATAACCCGGGCATTCATAACCCGGACATTCATAACCGGGCATTCATAACCAGGACATTCATAACCCGGGCATTCATAACCGGACATTCATAACCCGGGCACTCATAACCGGGACCTTCATAACCCGGACATTCATAACCCGGGCACTCATAACCGGGACATTCATAACCGGGACATTCATAACCCGGACATTCATAACCCGGGCACTCATAACCCGGGCACTCATAACCGGGACATTCATAACCCGGACATTCATAACCCGGGTATTCATAACCTGGACATTCATAACCCGGGCACTCATAACCCGGGCATTCATAACCGGGCATTCATAACCCGGGCATTCATAACCCGGACATTCATAACCCGGACATTCATAACCCGGACATTCATAACCGGGTATTCATACCCCGGGCATTCATAACCCGGGCATTCATAACGCGGACATTCATAACCCAGAAATTCATAACCCAGAAATTCATAACCGGGACATTCATAACCCGGGCATTCATAACCCGGACATTCATAACCCGGACATTCATAACCCAGAAATTCATAACCGGGACATTCATAACCCGGGCATTCATAACCCGGGTGTTCATAACCCGGACATTCATAACTGGGCATTCATAACCCGGACATTCATAACCCGGGCATTCATAACCCGGACATTCATAACCGGGACATTCATAACCCGGACATTCATAACCCGGGCACTCATAACCCGGACATTCATAACCGGGACATTCATAACCCGGACATTCATAACCCGGGCACTCATAACCCGGACATTCATAACCGGGACATTCATAACCCGGACATTCATAACCCGGACATTCATAACCCGGGCATTCATAACCCGGACATTCATAACCGGGACATTCATATCCCGGACATTCATAACCCGGGCACTCATAACCCGGGCATTCATAACCCGGACATTTATAACCTGGTCATTCATAACCTGGACATTCATAACCCGGACATTCATAACCGGGCATTCATAACCCGGGCATTCACAACCGGGCATTCATAACCGGGCATTCATAACCGGGACATGCATAACCCGGACATTCATAACCGGGGCATTCATAACCCGGGCATTCATAACCGGACATTCATAACCCG